>NC_141991.1:235462234-236087234 GCF_049901715.1 Pseudonaja textilis | reverse complement strand
GCTGTTGAGTGACTCTCTTCATGGCCACTTTGCTGAGATTCTGATCCCAATTATGGTTGCTGGTTGAGGACTACCTGTACAACAACTTTTGCCTGCACAATTGCAACAATAGAGGAAAGCACTAGATATTCGTCCAATATGCATTCACCATGGAGATCTGTCAGATCATTTAGGAGATGCATCTGTTGAATGTCTATCCTTCCTCATATGAAACTTGATCTGAAAAAGCAAGGTAACTGTGGCTGCCTGCATATCAATGTGGAGCCATATGAGATTGTGCAAAAACGTCACAATTTTTGTGTCACAGAATATAAGAATAGAACAGATATTATTTTCTTGATGTGGAACCAGAAGCTGAAAATATTGCTACACTTTTATATTAAATTGATGTAAAATTGAATGGGGCTCAGTTGGATAATCCTCTGTTTGAGGGGCTACCTAGATCAGATAAGAAGCCCTTTGAAGAGATCTTAGCAACATCTCTTCAAGGGAAGAGGCTATCATAAATGTAGCTCAGAACAGTGATGGGATTCAAATTTTTTTACTACCAGTTCTGTGGGCATGACTAGGTGGGTGTGACTAGGTGGGCATGGCCAAGTGGTCATGTGACTGGGCAGACATGGCCAACTGGTCATGTGACTGGGTGGACATCGCTATGTGGGCATGTGACTGGGTGAGTGTCAAAAGTCTTTTTTTCTTTCGCAGCACCCCTGTGCCCCATTTTTAGCCTACTAGGCCTCAGGAAAGCCTCCTGGGCATTGAAAAAAAGAAGCATTTTGAAGCCTTCTGAGGTAAATACAACAACGAGGAGAGGTGATCAGCTGTGCTGCATGATTTAGATTAGCTAGAAAGCAAGAAATCTGACAGTTTCCTGCTTTTCAGCTAATCTAAATCGCACGGCACAGCTGATCATTGGAAATACCGGTTTGGCCAAACATTAGCATTTTTTTTTACTACTGTTTCACCCAAATCAGTAGCATTTCACCTCTGGCTCAGAAACCTTAATTGGTTTCTGCTTGAAGAACTGGAAACAATGCTGAGAGAGTAGAGCAGAGCAGAGCAGAGCAGAACAAACCAAACCAAACCAATATAACCACTTGGCTCTTATAGCTTCCTTGCTCTGAGCGGTACTGTGTGTGCTGAAATATTCATCACAGCAAAGCACCTCCAGGAAGCTTTGCATAGTTCCAATTACCTTGCAAGCATATCACCCATCCTCTGATCACAGCCATCCCTTGCCTGGTGAAGCAGCAGAATACATTTTTATTTGAGTTAGAGTAATTCCTTTTACATTTGCATCTCTTAAAAGAGCCGATGCCATTGGAGTGAAACTGATAACCTAATGTACTCTATTTCAGCCAGAAGCCTTATCTGTCTTTCATTTGTTTTCTTATGGTCTTCCAACTAGCTATTTCACTAAAGCAAAAGCCATAAAAAGGTATCAACAAACATTTTATTTTAGAATCATGTTGTATCCACACATTTACCAAATAATCAAACCAAAAACATGGTTACCAGGGCTTTATTTGACGTTTCACTGAATACAAAGAAACATTTGGTCTTTTTTTTTTTACATTACATACATATTTTTGTAATAAAAATTCACATTTGCTATACAGAAGTGTAGGCAGTTTGTTTATTTTCTTTATGCAATATTTATTAAAATACCTACATTTGAAAAAAAAAATGCAGCCTAGTAAACCTTTGGTACACATTGCAATTTTAGCCAAGTTAACATATTCACAATTTCCATCCAAATAAAATTAAGTCACTGGAATACATTAGCGAAAAGAGGGAGTTGTTAGAGAAAGTTTTCCATTTTTCTGAAGAAGCAAGGAGAACATCAAAACTCACAACTAGTAGCTAGAGAAATGTAAGAATGAATCTTGGCCTGCAAAACAATCCATCACGTTTGTGATTTTCTATTGTTAGAAAAGAAATCCAACTCTACTCCAGCTCCAATTAACTGGGATTAAGTCCCACTGAAAGCATCACAAGACATTCAACTTCTATGTTCCATTAATTTTAATGGAACACATTAAACCTGATAACATGTGTTCATTACAGAGACCAAGTCTTGATGGAACTTATTGTACTTACAAAGTGCTTGTACCCAGAATGGGAAATATTCTGGTTTAAGCAATGGGGAAAGTGATGGCAGATTGAGAGAAAGGTACATTAAGCCACACCACAAATATAGTACCGCAGCTCCTCTCAGAGAAGTGACTGGCAACCTTTGAGAAGCCCAAGGCTGTGCTTGACATTTCTTGGGTGGATAATTATTGCAGTGGGCAGACCTAGGATACAGAAGGCTTAGTATATTTTCTTATATTTTCCTGGAGCTTGTTCATCCTAGCAAATCTAACTCAAATGGGGTAAGTCCTTGTCATGGTATATTTTGTCAGGCCAATACAAGACATACAGTACTTGTCACAATTGGGAAGAAGGTGAGTACTTATCTCACGTGCTACCTTATTTGGACTGCAGGTAGTCCTCAACTGAGGACCATAATTGAGCCCAACATGTCCGTTGCTAAGCAAGATAGTTGCTAAGGAATTTTTGCCCCATTTACCATCTTTCTTGCCACTGTTGTTTAAACCAATCCTTGCAGTGGTTACATTAATCAACGTGGTTGTTTAGTGAATCGGGCCTCCCATTGACTTTGGGGAAAATGACATAATCCCCCGTCACTTGGCAACCATCATAAACATGAACCAACTGCCAAGGGTCTGAATTTTGATCACATGACCATGGGGATGCTGCAGTGATAATATGTCATAAGTCACTGTTTTCAGTGTTGTGTAACTTTGGTCACTAAAGGAATTCTTGTAAGTCAAGGACTACCTCTGCACCACTAGATGACCAGTGAACAGCAGCAAAGAAGAAACCTTTTATGAATCTTTCTGGCTAGAATATTGCAGCCCAGATTTTCTAGCTTATGCAATGCACAGGATACCTCAGTGCATGCTGCATAACACATCCATATGCTTCTTCAAAACTCTGGAACAGAATTTGTTGAAGTTAGACTCAGCACACAGACTCTTTCTGCCTTTGTCTTTACAATGTAAGTAATAATTTTTCCCTGGAACTTGCCTCTAAATAATTATTTCTTTGAGTGCTTTGGGAACAGAAAGATTGGATTTTTTTTAAAAAAAAAGCATAAAATAAATGATTAATTCAAGAAAAAATTACATTTATAGGTGTCAGTTTTAGGCTTTTGCTTGACAATACATCTGGGCTCATATTTACATATCTAATTGTGTGTGTATGTGTGTTTTCAAAGGGCTGGAGAATTCTTTGTATGTGAATATAGTTTATGGGCATGATCCAATGGAAGCTTATTTTAGCCCCACAGGATACAATCTGTGACAGTTCCAGGTAACAAACGTAGGACTGCAACCTTATTCTGTCAGTAAAATTTGTTGAAAGGCATCAGTAAATACTGAATGCAGGGGAAATCAGTTTTATGTAGCATTTCAGTTGATTATTGTTAAAGGTAAGGAAAATGAGAGGGGTGGCATATTAATTTAATCAATAAATAAAATAAAAATGTTCCTAAATCTGCTTACCCCATTTTGAAGGGGGACTGCTTTCAGTCACCCAAGACAGAAGGTGTGGACAAATTTCTATTCCTATTTGTGAAGAGTGGCTGATCAGTATTATTGTGAAACCAATATATTAAAGCTGTATCAATTAATGAATAGGTTAATTTTCATTGGTTTAGTGCAATCAGTTCTGAATATTCAAGAAAGTCTCTCAAACCACAAAATAAAGAATGTTTTGGTTTCGGGTTTTTTTTAAAAAAAATTCCATTTGATATCCCATTTTTCCTTATAAATATAAAATTCAGATTTGGAGAATAATAAGGCTAAGATTTACTGGTGGTTATATTAATAGATTTGAGTTTTAAATATTACAGAATTTATCCATCTTCCTTCTGGGGCCTGAACTCAGTCTTCATGCCGGAACCCAGACAGATGAATTTCAAACTGCATGACAACCATGTAATTTAATTTCCCAAGAAACTTATAAATCAATTCTTTCCCCACATTTTCAGATGTGAGATTCATGGATATTGTTCAGCATTTATTTTCTTTCAAAGCACAGTCATTTTAATCTTTATGATTTTTTTTAAAAAAAATGCATATTAAAGACAACACTCCTTACTTTTATAGAAGCTTACTATATCTTGGTCCATATACATTAATCCTCAACCATACATGAAGCTTCAAGATTTCACAAAATCTTAAACAGATGCAGCTTTTAAGAAACACAACCAGCTTTTTCATTCAGAATTAAGTTGCTAATTCTCATAAATTGTATAATGTGCACAACCCACACACCTGCACACATACACACAAACATACACAGGGAAACTTACAGGAACACTGGCACAGTTTCAGAATTATGGAGAAGGGAATCACCAAAGTTTCAACAAATATGTCATTAATACATTTTACACTGTATACAGCATTTTTCTTAAAAGAACCTTGTGATTAAGTAAACAGATACAGTTCAAAACAGTGTAAACATAGAGGCTACTGAAGAATTATACCACACAGATTGTATAATACACTATTAACTTTTGCTTCACTGTAAAGAAAGAAACATCTAAGAAAGTTTTATCATTTGAGCTATTACGATTACACAAAGCACACTTTTTAGATGGCTGTGCTTGTGTCTCCAGATGCCCTCTTTGAAATTAAACACCCTGTGAAGAACAGGTCACCTTCAGGAACATTCAGTCTAAAGCTTCCCAACCAGAAAGCTTTTTTTTTTTTTTTGTCTGTTTACAATCCACTAAGGGAGACGATGCTTTGAACTAGTTAAAATCACACTGGATTGAAATAAATATAAAAACAGAAACACAAAGACCAAGACAGAAATATATTCATTCTGAACCATGGAATAACGAAGTTGGAAGGCCATCAAACTCAATCCTTCTGATCAGTGCAGGACTAAAAATAAAAGTGAAGAGAATCCCACCACTTCTCTGGGTAGCTTGTTCGACTGTGAGCATCTTTGCCCCTTAATTTTAAATTCTGTGTTATGTACTTTAGGATGGGGGTCTCCAACCTTGGCAACTTTAAGACTTATGGACTTCAACTCCCAGAGTTCCTCAACCAGCTTTAGGAGTTGAAGTTCATAGGTCTTAAAGTTGCCAAGGTTAGAGACGCCTGCTCTAGGGTGACAGGGAACAGTTCTTGGCCTTAAGTCAGGGTCCTCAAATTTGGCAACTTTAAGGCTTGTGGACTTCAACTGCCAGAGTTCTGGGAGTTGAAGTCCACAAGTCTTAAAATTGCCAAGTTTGGAGACCTCTGCCTTATGTGATAGCCTCAGTGACTGAAGAATGCTATCCTATCTCTCTTTAAGCTTCTCTTCTCAAGGCTACCTGTTCCAAGTTCTTTTACCTCACAGGAATAAGATTGTAGAGCTATTATTACCTTTATTGTCCTTCTTTGAATTTGTTCTGCTTTGCCCTTCCTAAGGTGCAGTAGGCAGATTTGGTTGCAGTACTTAAGGTGCGGTCTAATTAATAAAGCAATGGTTACTCATGCTATTGATAAGCTATACTACTCTGAGTAAATAATTTTTAATGTGCCCCAAGGGAGACAGGTTTAATCCATGAATCAAGTGTGCTCATTTTCTGTTCATTAGATTTACATTTTAATTTTAAAAATCATCTTCAAATCACAACTAATTTAGGTCTCATTTGTAAGAGGCAGGCCCCACTCCCTTGGAAAAACTGCATAAAGTGCACTGACATTGTATGAGTGTCCTGCTGTGGAAAGAAAGACTCAAATGCCAAATCACTTGAATCAGAACTGCAGAATTTTTCAACTGCTGTTGCAAAAGTTCCCCATTAAAATTGTGAACCCTTGCTTTATCCCACTGTATTCATCAGATGTTTTGTCTCTCACTGATTACTTCCACCAAAGGACAAAATGGGTCTTCACTCTTTTTAATGAAGGCCAATTTATCCATCTATCGTTGTTTCCATGCTATAATAGGAATTTAATTATTAGTTACACATAAATATATATTAATTAATGCTCCTCTCTCTTTTCTACCTGTAGTTCAGTAAAATCAATAAAACAAGGAAATATATTTGGTTATATCTGCAGGAGCTTTTTCTTTGTTTTTAGAGCTTGAATCAACAATTATAAGGGATGCTAATCTGACATCTGAATGATTCCACTAAATCTAATATATACTGTACTATAGCTATGCACATACACACACACACACACACACACACACACACACACACACACTACGTTCTTCTTTTATGACTATTCAACATTAACTCCCTGCAGTGACCTTGACTATAGGCTGCATACTGGAGTTCTAAGTATCCACAAGTGAAAGAATGTGTGAAGTAGGTATTAGAGTCATGCAACTGCCACATTGACAATTTGAGCAGCCCTTCCTCAAATCTACCTCATATCCAGAAGAGAATAGTGGAGGAGGAATGTTATGTAAATTCTGACATTGGCACCTAATATTTCATACAGTCAGGTAGATGGTATACCAGGCAGCATCCTGTGATTAGTTTAGTCTTTATTGGGACTCTTCAAATGAAGGTAGCTAAATGTCACTCTGGGATTTCAAAGTCTCTACTAGGAATCGGACTCATAGACTTTTGCTCTTTAGATGACTACACATGGCATTAGCTTTAATGTCAGAAGGGAATAATGTTGTAAGATTCCTCAAATTAGCATCCTTCAGATGTGAACTTCCATCTTCCCTTGTCCTAGATCCTCTAAAGATAACCCAAAATAATGACATGCCCTCACCAAGAGTATTCAAATGCTATTCTTCAAAAGGAAGCTTTGAATGTTAATTCAAAGGAGCTGGTTGTGATTTGCTCTCAACTGCATGTATACATTTATAAAAGTAGGTTGTAAAACTGCCTGATTGTATCAATGGTCCACGTTGTCTAATGCCTCTTTCCAAACAAATTAATCAGATATTCCTAGAGAAATTAAAGCTATGTTTTGAAAACCCTTTCTTCCTCAATCTTATTGTATGATTTGATCGAAAATGAATTTACTCCTTAAAATAAAGTAAATAAGGACTTTTAAAAGGAAATTGACAAAGCAGGGGAAAAAGTCTTCCTGCATTAGGCATTGCAGACATCTTGTATTACCTATTTCAAGTGAGGATTAATGTCAGAATTAAGGTCCTTGATTCATCACTTCTGTCTAAGTACCTAGGGTACATTGGGTATAGAGACTGAATGATATATTTTAGCCACCCAGATGATCAAAAGTATTTATTGGGATAAGTATTTCCTACATTCATAAATATTTAATCTCACTAATGGTAGCTATTCTGGGACCAGATGAAAACTGACTTCAAAGAATTATTAACCTATGTTAAGATTTAAATCAGAATAAAGAGGAAGGAAAGAGAAATGTCCATTTCGTCAGCAAAGGGGGTTAACAGGTCACCGAACAATTACTATCAGCAAGTTAATCATGGTTGTCATTGTCAACAACTTCATCAACATAATTCATGCTGGATGGGAATCATAGCCCCAGATTAAGGAAAGTTGCACTAAATAGAATGAGGAATTGCATAAGGAGAAACAGAAGAAGAAGAAAAATCAAAAGATGAAATGACTTGGAAATGTTCAGATCATAATATTCTGCAAAGTGGGTAGTTATAACGGGGAAAGGAAAATGGATCTGGATATTAGATGTAAGGTTTGATATTGGTGATTTGACACAGCAGTTGCCACAAAGAAGAGGGAGTCAACCTACAGTATTTCCCAAAGCACCTGAAAGCAGGACAAGAACCAATGGATGGAAACTAATCAAGGAGAGAACAGCATAGAACTAAGGAGAAATTTCTGGACAGTTAGAACAATTAAATGACTTGCCTGCAGAAGTTGTGAATGCTCCAACACTGGAAATTTTAAAGAAGAGATTGGACAACCATTTGTCTGAAATGGTATAGGGTTTCCTGCCCGAGCACAAGGTTGGACTAGAAGACTTCCAAGGTCCTTTCCAATTCTGTTCTTCTGTTCTGTTAAGATGTGTGGACTTCAGCTCCCAGAATTCCCAGCAACATGGGCAATTGAAGTCCACCACACACTTTAAAGTTGCTCAGCTTAAGAAACATTGCTCTATAACGTTGTGGAATCTTCTCCAGTCATAGCAACTGAGTTTGTGTTGGGGAACTAATATTTGCACAATAGGTAAAAGGGCTGCAGGTTATTCACTCCTAATTAACATATTCCACTATTTTATCTCTTAGCATTTGGATATTCCCTTATGAGGCAAGTGAGTGGGAGAAGTTTCTATTGTAATTTACTACAGGTTGTTTTTGAGATAGATTTTTCATCAATGTTCTTTCGCTCAGACAATGAAAAATTAGCTTCGTATTATTAATGCTTACTGAACTATTCTGCTTATGCTCTTCTTGAAGAGATGCATATATATTTTGCTTTGAACAAGCTGGAAAAGTATTTTTCTCTGAAAAGAAGAGTATGCTGCTTTTATGTGTTATCAAAATCCATATTTGGAGGTATAAATTCTGAGTTTCTACGAAAAAATAGTGGAGAAGATTTATACCTAGTCAGGCTGATAGATGATCCAGTGAAATCAATATGACATATCAGTTCATGATTTCAATGAATCTCCTTAAGCATGGCTAAATATAGATCCAACCTTATATTATTCTTTATATCCTGGCAGTCTTCCAAATACAAGAGATTATATGCAGCTTAGAGTATGAGCTTGGTTTATAAGATTGCTTGTTTGCTTGCAAACATTTCATTACCAAACTAGGTGACATCATTAATGTGAGTGAATATGGGATTTGTTCCTTGTTTATATACAGAGCTTACTCTGCCAGTGTTAATGGGTGGGGGATGTTCTCCTTGGTAGTTTCTGATTAGGATATTGTTTTCTGTTTGATTATTTGTTTGATGATAATCCCTGCTTATCTGGATATTGGTTGCTGGAAAAGTGTCTGATTTTTTTTTCATATTTTTTTAATTATCTCATTTGAATGCTGTGTAAATATGATTTATCTCTATGTGACTACTGGTGATCACTGATCCATAAGTAATCATGATTTAGTTTAATAACTCAACAAAATATATTTAAATGTAATTCAAAAGATTAATTATGCAGTAAAAGGGAAAAATAGGCCACTCTCTAATAACAGTAATGCCATTCTATAGTGTCACTCTAATGCCACTGTCCAAGGTTTTCTATTCCTTTTTACCCAATAATCAATGGCAGACTGTCCATCGGTTGCAAGAAGACAAAATTAGATTAACAATGTAATGTTCCTTTAAAAAAAAATTAAAAATGAAAAAAAACATTTTCAATGTGTTCTGAATTTCCAGAAAATGTGCACATAATAGACAGTGGAACTAAAACAACTTGTTAAATTGGTATTCGTCTTTAATATTGATGCCCTATCCCTTCCACTTGAGTAGAACCAAGCTAATGCCACCAATTAATTCAACATTAATTAATGGAGTACACTGGCAGATGCTACACCTTGATATGATAATACACAGTTCTCATCCATTAGCAAAATTCCTAATAGCAATGGGAATTTATTGCATAAAAGACAGTAAATGGCTGCCAGTTATGAATCAAGCTTAGCAACAATCATATGTATGGCCAAAAGCACATTGGTTGCTGGCAGAATATTTATTAATGGCTTTCTGAATTATGATAACTTAAATAATAAATCCTGACTAGGTTTCAAGAAATACAATTGCATCAATGTCAGGAAATTATTACAACTTATAAAAATGTCCCCTTTTTGCCTATTCTGTCCAATTCCTCGACACTTTCAAAAGAAAATGATAATGTTCAGCATGTGCTTGCAAAATCTGTGGTTACAAGATTACAACCTAACCTAACACAACTGGAAAAAAAGTTCAACTGTGGCGCATGTTGTGACACATTACAGTACTATCAGGTTGTATCAGTTTCACCTTCATCCAAGCCTTGGTTGAGTTTTATGATTGTGCTGATAAAGTCGCCAAGTTCTACAAAGTCTGCGGTGACAATGTTGATACCACTTTCACCTGGTGTCTGAGCCTGGACCCACTGCATCATGGTAGGGAGAGCTCTGGAAAGAAAACAGGTAATCATTATTATCAAGCAAAACGCAAGTCCTGGACTCTGTAACAGAAAAACAAATACATTATTTGCTATCCATTTCCGCCTCTTCTATTCTCATCTTTTAATTCTGCTAAATTGGGTATGTCTAGTCTAGTGAAAAGAAGGACTAGGGTGACATGATAGCAGTGTCCCAATATTTGAGGGGCTATAACAAAGAAGAGGGGATCAACCTATTCTCCAAAGCATCAGAAGGCAAGACAAGAAACAATGGATGGAAACTAATCAAGGACAGCATCAACCTAGAACTAAGGAGAAATTTCCTAACAGTAAGAACAACCAACCAGTGGCATGGCTTGACTTCAAAAGTTGTGGAGGCTCCATCACTGGAGGCTGTTAAGAAGAAGCTTGTCTAGAATGAGGGGGTTGGACTAAAAGACCTCCAACTTTCCAATTCTGTTATCTGTTATGAAGCAAGCATCAACTTTATTAATATTTAAGTGGAATGAAATTAATTTTCAGCACAAATACAGCTATTTTCAAACATATCTATACTGGACAAAATTGAATTCAAAACACATTCACCAAATTGTATTAAGAACCCAGAATTTTTTATAGAGCTGCATTTAAAAATAACTGCAATTCGATGTTGACATAAGTTAAGATAAGAAATATGGTGAAATGAGTTTTGTTTAATGTCAAAGGCAGAGAAAACAAAAATGAATGAAGTATGTCTTGGCTTGTTGTCCACTAGTCATGAATTAAATGAATCATTCTTTGGGCTGGATTACTTAGCAAGCTGCAGGAAATCTAAAAGAGAGCCAAAAAGTTGCAATCTTTGGTTGTGCTGGAGGATGATAGAGACAAAACCATACTGGAATTACCAAGTATACTTTTCAGAGAACTCTAGAGCATGGCACAAATATGCAAAACCACTATATTTCCTTCTCACACCCAACAAGCCTTTTGTTTACTTCTTTCTGTACAAAATTATCAAAATTGGCCCAAAATAAAATAATAATAACAGCAATTGTTGTCAACAGATACAGTAGAAAAATAAAAAAAGCAGAAAAATCCATCTTTCACTGCATAAAAGTGAATTACATTGCATGCCTAATATGTTCTTCATTTAACACTGACCTTAAGACAAAGTTCACAGAAAAGAATATAATGTAATAAAACATCAGGCTAAAGGCAAGAGTCCATAAATTCTGGTCTTGCCTTAGTCATGAAAACCAGCTGGGTGACCTTGGGCCAATCACTCTCTCTCAGTCCAACCCACCTCACAGGATTGTGGTTGTGGGTAAGATAGAAGGAGGAAGATATATGTTGGATATGTTCATGGATGGGCTTCAAAAATTTCAGCAATCGTTTCTCTGCCCAGTTGCTAGGAGGGCATGGCCATGGTGGGTGTGGCCTAGTCGGCCTCCTGCACCATGGGGGGGGGCATGTTTTCACCCTCCCTGGGCTCCGGAGGCTTTCCTCTAGTCTCTGGGAGGGAGAAAATGGCCTCCCCCGGGCCCCAGAGGCCCTGCAGAAGCCCATTTTTCACCCTCCCCAGGCTCCGGAAGCTTTCCTCAAGCCTCTGTGAGGGTGAAAATGGCCTCCCCCGGGCTCCAGAGGCCTTCTGGGAGGCCTGTTTTTTGCCCTTCCCGAGCTCCAGGAAGGCCCTGTACTTACCTAGCATCCACAACAGGACAGGTGGTGACTCCTAGGAGGGGAGGGGCGGGTTGGGAGGGGCCAGCCAGGGGTGGGATTTACCGGTTTGCTGAATAGGTAATTAAAAATGATAAAATTAGCTATCAGTTCATGTGAACCGTGGAGAACTGGTAGCAGCCACCTGGATATGTTCCCAGTCTTCAGTTACAGTATTTGTAAAAATAATAAAGGCAGAATCCAAACAAACAATAACTAGCTTTCTTGAATAACAGATCTCAAGGAAATATTCCCTATAATGATCTCAGTGATGGAAGAAGCCAGATTTGGTGTTTTCCCTCTGGGCGAAGGTGGCTTTTTGGTGGCAAAAGACCAGTTGTTTATCCTTCCTTATAATTTCCAATCTCTGCATGCCTCAATCCTCATAATGGCCCCCATTAAGTATTTCAGTCAGGAAAACAGAGACCCTGCTGTGTAGCAGCTACCCACATGCTTGAATGCTCCTGGAAAGTTAGAACAGCTACATTCTAAACCCACATATATTCTAGCTTACAGATATAAATTAAATAAAGAGGGTGTGAGATGTAGTTGATAAGCTTGGCTAATCATGATTTTCCTGAATGAAGAGACCAGACCTAAAAGGTTAGATCAGGGCTGTCAAACTCGTGGCCTGTGAGCCAGATATGTCACATGCTGGCCATGCCCACGCCCAGTTTGGCAAAGGGGGGAAAAGTCACAATACATCACGTGATGCCACCATGATAACACGAGTTTGACACCCCTAGGTTAGATATTTAGTATTACAGGTAGTCCTTGTGTTACAACAGTTCATTTAGTGACCTTTCAAAGTTACAACGGCACTGAAAAAAGTGACTTAGACCTGTTTTTCACATTTACAACCGTTGCAGTATCCCCATGGTCATGTGATCAAAATTTCAGATGCCTGGCAACTGAGCCATATTTATGACAGTTGCGGGGTCCCAGAGTCATGGGATCCCCTTTTGGGACCTTCTGACAAGCAAAATCAATGGGAAGCCAGATTCACTTAATAACCATGTTACTAACTTAATAACGCAGTGGTTCACCTAAAACTGTGGCAAGAAAGGTCATAAAATGGGGTGAAATTCACTTAACAACTGTGTGACTTAGGAACAGAAATGTTGGGCTCAATTGTGGTCATAAGTTGAAGACTACCTGCATTACCCCAAAAGTAGGAAGAGTAGGGATAAAGGTTGCAGAATACCTTATGCCACCAGACTTGAAATTCTAGACCTAGAAAACCTAGAACTACGCCACCTTTGGTCTCATCTAAGTATAGTACATAAAATTATGTGTCCTACCTGTCAATGAATACTTCAGCTTCAACCATAACAATACAAGAGGACACAATAAATACAAACTCAAGGTTAATCGCACCAAACTTGATTGCAAGAAATACTTCAGCAACAGAGTGGTCGATGTCTGGAATACTCTACCTGACTCTGTGGTTTCTTCCCCAAACCCCAAAAACTTTAACCTTAGACTTTCTACTATTGACCTCACCCCTTTCCTAAGAGGTCTGTAGGGGGCGTTCATAAGTGCACCAACATGCCTACTGTCCCTGTCCTATTGTTTCTTTTTCATTTTTCTTATACTGTATGTATCCATTTCATGTATTCATAACTATGCTTATACCTGTTATCTTATAATCACTTGACAAGATAAATAAATAAAATAAAAATCCAAGAGGTTGGATTTGATTTCAAATTGCTCTTAATTGTCTGACTGCATCACAGAGAGGTAAGACATTTGAAAACAGTCGGGAACTGAAAGAGTTTCTATATCAGATTATGGTACAAATCCTAACTCCTAATTCCTAGTCAGCTTCTCTGTACTCAATCCTATAGTGGGCTTCCAATTTTAGTTATAATTAAAACATTTATTCCCTCTCAAAAAATTAAACTGCACCACCTGATTGAATGTGCTTCCAAATTTTATCCAGCGAATTGTAAACTGTTGAATTATAGATAAGTCCTTCTGGACCATAAATCTCCTAGTTGCAAAGATGCTAATCTGCGGGAAGTGGATTTGCTAACAAGCACATCCATGTGTTTTTTTCCAATTATGTATATTGTTCCTAAAAACGGTTCTTCATGCTGCCAATGCCAAAACCGGATTTTGTGACCAAGAAGCTACAGCTCCCTGATCGTAACTGAGTAGGGTCTATTGGAGGAAGACAAAATCTGCAAATGGCAAGTGTGGCATTGGGAGTGAAGTCCTGCCCTTTTTATGCAGACAGCACATATATATATAAAAGAGGTGTTATTGCACTTGAGGTGCTGTAGGAATTTTTTTTACCTCCTCCCCCTCTGCAATACACTTCTGCAGGCTACAGAAAAGTGAAAAGAGAAGAAAAACCATTCAAATTGCTCTAGTATAAGGACAGCTCCTCAAGTTTCTTGCTTCATTAAACAGTTTCTATTCCAGTTGGTCCTGGTAAGAACTCCATCCCATCCCAACCCATTTATGCCCCAAAGTTCCCAAAGTCTAGGGTAAATTATTATTCAACTTGAAAAAATTAGTGCCTAAAACAACCTTTCCCTTCCCTTCCCATCCCTTCCCTTCCCTTCCGTTCCCTCTTCATCCCTTTTCTTCATGTCTGATATCTTTAAATTGGAAGCTAACAGGCAGGGACTGCCTATATTTTAATGATTATATTTTGGAACATCTCTAGACTGAGAAATGGAATGAGGTCCATTCCCTCAGTAAAACCTAATGCCCAGAAGGCTCATGGACCTTTCTGGCAACACAAATGATTCATCGCAGCTTTCTTCTGGGATGTTGTTTTTTCTACTTCCCCGACAAATGTATAAACCTAGATTTTCTTGACTTGGTGCTCTCCCATCATAAAAACAGCTAACCTTGCTTCAGTTTTTGAGATATTGGGTAGGGTCATTTACAATATGTGTTGCTATGTAGTTAAACAAAAGACTGAGATGAAAATGGTTTTTTGGGGGGAAGTATTTATTGGATTTATATCATGTCTTTTCTTCCCGAGCTTAAGATAGTTTATAGGGGGAGCTCCAGATGTGGTATTCAGCAGGTTCTGACCATTCTGGAGAACTGGTAGTAGAAACTTGGAATAGTTCAGCGAACCGGCAAATACCACCTCTGACTGGTCCTGACCCCATCTATTCTCTGTCTCCCAAGTCCCAGCTGATCGGCTGGGTCTTCTTTTGTTGCCCTGCATAGGAAAACAGAGCTGGAAGGCAGGTTAGTGGGGTGGGTAGGGAATGGGATTTTGCAGTATCCTTCCCCTGCCCTAGCTACCAAGCAACATCACACCCACCAAGAGGTAAAGAACTGGTAGTAAAAAAAATTGAATCCACCACTGGAGAGCTCAGGTTGGTTTGGTTTATCCCCATAATAATAGCACAGGGAGTAGACTGGGCCAGGCACTCCTTCTTTGGCCAGACTTTCCTAGGTCATTCGGCAGGGCCTATAAAGCTTGTGTTTTCTGTTGTAGCATCTGCCCTCTGAACATCAGGGCCCCTGAGATCTAGGTGACCCAGAACTGCCCTTTGCAATACCATCCCCCTGAGATCCATTTGGCTCTGATTTTGCTTTCTCAGAAAGCCTTAAAAACATACTTGTTTTCCTGGGGTTGGGAGGTTAATGGGCCCCCTGAGATGGAGATTATGTGTAATAATTGTTTTCTTTGACTGACTGAGTGTGTGTGTGTGTGTGTGTGTGTATGTACTGAGTTTTAATTTTCTGTTAGCCACCCAGAGTTGCTGTTGTGAGATGAGTAGCCATATAAACAGAGGTGGTATTCAGCAGGTTTTGACCAGTTCTGGAGAACCAGTAGCAGAAATTTTGAGTAGTTTGGAGAACCGGCAAATACCACCTCTGACTGGCCCCACCCCCATCTATTCTCTGCCTCCTGAGTCCCAGCTGATCAACTGGGTCTTTTTTTGTTGCCCTGCATAGGAGAATGGAACTGGAAAGCAGGTTAGTGGGTTGAGGAGGGAATGGAGATTTTGCAGTATCCTTCCCCTGGAGTGGGGTGGGAATGGAGATTTTACGGTATCCTTCCCCTGCCACGCCCACCAAGCCATACCACACCCACCAAGCCATACCCACAGAACCAGTAGTAAAAAAAAATTGAATCCCACTGTAACACAGGACAAGATTTATTTAAAAAGTTTGCGTTTTAAATTTCTTTTCGTCACCGAATCTTTATTGCAACATCTTCTCTGGCAAAATTCAAGCCCATAAGATGGAATTTAACCAAAAGTTTATTATTGTCTTCCATACGATGTTATAGCTACTATGCTCTATTTTTACATTATGGCATCAGTGCAGAAATATATGGAATGTGGATTTGGTCCCTTCTTACGTCTGATAGCATTCATTTTGCCATTCTCTCTCTTTCTGTGTCAATTTTTTTTAAAAAACTGGAATATTTTTTGCTTTTAAAGCAACTTGTTTGTTTCATAGAAATAAATTTTTTTCTCTTCCTTTACTTCTGAAGCCAACCTGCTTTTATTCCAGTCCTCCAGAGAGAGAGAGAGATGTGACAATTATATTCACTGTCAGATCATTTCTGGCTTTTCTTTCAAAAAGATTGTAGGAAGCTGCCTTGTACTACTGCTCAAATAACTGCTACGTGTTGTTCAATACAAGCCAGGAGATGTTTAGACATTTCAAAGCATTTATTCAAAGCAGAAATTAATCCAAGGAACTTCTACAACAGTTCCCTACCACTGCAACACTATGCAGTTAGATGGATTGATAGATAAATTTGTTCCAGATCCTGAGCATTTACTTCCACACCTTTATTCATTTATTCACAGGTGTGCCTGTGGAGACTGCTTGATGATTGTCCCTCCTCCAGGTGAAGTGCTATGAAAAGAGATTCAAAGGCAAACATTTCCTGTAGGAGCTCCCATCCTGTGCAATGCCTTTCAACCAGATCTAAGTTCTACACCCTCAGTCCAAGTACAGGTAGTTCTCAGTTAACACGGCAGCTAGGACTGGAATTAGCACTGCTAAGCAACACAATTATAAAGCACCGCATCCCATAACTCTGCAGCTTAGCACTGCTGGAATTGCCTTCATCCTGCAAGGACCTGACAAGACCCCCAACTTCCTGCCAGCTTCCCTACTGACTTTACTTTCACAGTGGAAATTGTAATCAGGTGATCGAGGGGACAGTGAAACAACTGGCATTCTAAAGATTGATTGTAACTACTATTTGTTCAGCACCATCATAAGTCTGAAAGTGATTGCCGAGCAAGTGATTATTAACCTGTATTCAAGAACCTTTTAAAAACACGCATTTAGAGCCTGGGAGTAAGAATGGGAGATATTCTTGAATTCAGATGACTGACTGCTGAATTTCTCTCACAGCATGACTGAAGGTTCTTTAATAGCTGGGTGGGAGAATCTGTCTTTAAGGACAACAGTTGTTTCCCAGAAACATTGATGGTGGAGGCTTTTTCAGAATTTACAGGAATTAATAGCGAAAAACCCAAACTATTTAGCGGTATTTCCAATTTCTAACTTTTTCTACTTTTCTCCTCAGGCTATTTACTAGCCACTATCTACTCCATTGCATAGTCACCAAGTTCCTCCTTGATATTCCTTCCTCCTCCTCCTTCTCTTCCTCCTCCTCCTCCTTCTTCTTCAGTGTTTCACTAGGAGAGAAGGCTAGGAAGGGAATTGGCTGGGCTACTAAAAGTCTGCTTAAAGCTTCTCATCCTAGGATTTTGGAACTTTCTTAGCTATGCCTCTATATTGACATTCCAGGGTTGGTGGATCTGGATCTTCTTCCTGGTCTTCCAGTCTGGGGCCCCTCTGAGAACCTAAGGCATTGTTCTACAGGCAGTTACCTCCTTTTGTCCCCATCGGTCTTTGGTTTTGGGTGAACTATATTCTGTGGCTCAATCTTCACTTCTCTTCTTCTAGAGAAGTCTCCAATGCACATCTTCATACTCAAGGGTGGGATTCAAATTTTTTAACAACCGGTTCTGTGGGCGTGGCTTAGTTGGTGGGCTTGATGTTCATGTGACTGGGTGAACACGGCTTCATGGTCATATTACTGGCTGGGCGTAGCCAATTCAACATCACTCACATCAAGGCACGCATCTCCTTGCCTGGCCTCTCATGACTGAGGATGCTGCAACAGTCATAAGTGTGAAAAACAGTCATAAGTCACCATTGTAACTTTGAAAGGTCACTCCACACAAGCAAAGTACCAGCAAAGGAGTTAAAAAAACTCCAGAGAAGTTCCTGAGACAGGAAGTCTAGTCCTGCCAAGAATGTAATGAGGGTTAATGGAGAGGCAGTTTCTGTAAGCAACACCAGAATGTTTCCTTCCTGCCTTCCTGACAGGATTAGGCCAGTAATTTCTTCTAACAACCGGTTCTCCAAACTGCTTAGAATGTTAACAACCGGTTCTAGCGAATAGGTGCGAACTGGTAGAATCCCACCCCTGTTCATACTCTTCTCTCTCTGGGACCAGTAAATGGTAACTATCCCATCCAATGGTCAGATGTCTCTCTCCAGACACCAATTTTCCATGCAGTCTCTTTAAAAGCTCTCTATCTCTTTTGATACCTTAGGCAACATAGATGTAGGAGATGACCAAGCTGAGCTTGAGGGAGGGGTCAAATGCATCATCAATCTCCCTTCAGGCCCACAAGAGATCTAAGTCCAGTTCACTTTGACTCTTATCATCTGCCAATTTGCTTTGACCATTAGTAATTTAGATTCTTGTAGAGAGCATTAGCATATAATAAACCTATATTCATCTGAACTGCCTGGACTTCTGCTTTCCTGCACTTGGTTCAAACATAGCAATGTGTTATTCCCCCCATATACTGTTAGACCTGCCAGCATTTAAACCTCTAAATAGAAATACTTGTTTCCATTGTTGAGAAAAGTATAATTTTATCACAAATCAGATGTATTCCAGTAATGCATAGCCAGAACTGACAATTGTGTGCCAAAATCTCTTCAGCTCAACTTTTCCCTCCTTTAACTGCCTCCTATCATTAACTCTCCCTCCCCCGTGACCAATCAGGTTCAAGCAAGATGTTTTTAGAATGGACACTTCAAATTTTAGGTTGGTATGCAGCTGTCTTTTTCAGGGTGACCTGAAAGAAGCATCTTGGGGAGATACAGAAATTACTTTCACTTTCCCCCAAGCATTTCCCCCTCCCATCCACCTTTCCCTGAGTTCATGGCAGACCGTCACCACTTGGCAGCAAAGCACACAACTAGCACAAGGTGGTAGCAGCTGTCCTCCTCTCTCCGCATCCCCCTCTCTCCCACAATATTGTCTCCAGAAACTCCCCCTCCTCAGGCTCAAGATCTCCAAACCTATATAGTTGGTTGGCCAATGAGAATATTGCCTCCATCTGCTCCACAAGAGTCATGGCTAGCAGCCAGGGCAGCTCATCTTCCATAAAAGCAGTGGAGGTTGCACCTCAAGACCATACCTGAGCTGCTGACATACACCAACACAACAGCCAGCCTGGCAATAAAATGCATACACCATAAGATATCATGAGATGTTATGAGTTCTAACATTATGATTATGTTAAATTTAAGTTGATTGTATTAATAATTAATACTGGCTTCGCAATCTTGTTGCTCATTTGGCTCATTTGAATTGTTTTAATGTAAAAATCCATCTCTGTAGTTGCTAGGAATCGACAATGACTTGATGGTACACAATCTTCAAGCAATGTTTCTGGCACATTTCTTCAAGTTGCACCACCTAACCAACACAGAAACATTTGTAATAAAATAAAAATATTCAGAAAGTTCAGGTCTTCTTTGAAAAAACCAGTCCGTGTGGGAGGAAAAATAATTGAATTGCATCCTTTTTAAAAAAATTACGTTTTCTCAGAGAATATATTTTGTCTTTTGAGCACCTTTGTGTTCTTGGTTTGCTTGGTTACATTCTCATTTAATGGGACCGATAATTTTCCTTCAGTCTCTTCCACAACTGAGCTCCAACCTTCAAATGAGCTAGAATACAAATCAGTATAATACCCAACATTCAAGCCAACAGCTCTGCTGCTTGGGGATGATGGGGACTGGAGCTTAGCACCCTATTGAGGAGAGCTGTTCTGCATTTCTGGTATTGGCTTTCTGCCTCTCCTGGAAAGTGTAATGATAAATAGCTGAAGGTGCTTACTTTTGACATTGCCATGATTAATATTCAGTCGCTCCATCAGACCAGGATGACTCAAACACAAAATCTGCTGCTGCTTCAATAATATTCAATGTCTCTTCAATGAAAGGAATGTTCCACATTTGCTTTGCTTTGGGTTCTTTTTTGGGGGAATATTAATGAGGTTAGCATCCCCATTACTCTAATCTGAAGAACTGAATGGCACTAGATTCTCCGGAGTCTTTGAACTTGAAATTGCTCAGTTATTGTTTCCAAAAGGTTCCCCAGAGATGCTGAGACATAGCGTATGTCAGTATTTTGAAAGGTTGCCGCATAACACTTGGCCTTTACCAGTGCTAACACAGTTTTGATCCTTGACATTTTCTTATCTGTGTCTAACTCACACACAAACTCTTGCCTGACTTAAATACTCCATCTTACCATTTAGTTGGTCAGTGGGCTGGGGATCCAACTTTCTACAAAAGCAAGAAAGCTTTCCAACTGTGGTGTCTCTAAGAGCTGAGCTAGTAGTCCCATAACTGTCTGCTGGGCTTCAATGCACCTTATCTAGCTTTCTTCTCCCAGCAGAACTTAAGCATGGGGGATTTTCAATGCTATATGGGCATTGCACATTCACATCTGGCCCTGGCTCCATCTCTAATCCCCCATAGGTAACTTTAGATGATTTTGAATTGGAAATGTGCAAAGAAGCATGGAGCTTGTTGAGGTAATTCTCCATTAGGAGAATGAGCGCATACAGGGAAACATAGTGAGAGTAGTGAAGAATAACACACACACAGCACACAGATACACTGTACAGCAAATGTAGGTTTTTACTTCCAATAAATGTTTAAACAAAGTCCAAACAAGCAGTCCAAGTCACTCACAGGTAAAGCAGTCAGTGTTCAGTTCAGGGATAATCCAAATATCAAAGTCCAGTATCAAAAAACAGTTCAGTAACAGACTTACATCAACGATCAGTAACAGTCATTAGGAGGAACGGCAACACTCTCCAACAGAAGGAACAGATACTCACTGAGACTAAACAACCCAGGTTTCTGGCTCCATCTTATGGCCATTTGCAGAATCACACCCAATTACAGTTTTAGCATTCTCTTAAAGGCATAGTATTAAAATGTCTATCCTAGTTTATATATTTCCAACCCAAATAACTGTTAGGTGACTTACATTGCTAACAGAGCTGGAATAAAAAAAAAACTTCCCAGTATCTGAGGAAGAGAAATATTCCATAATTTATCCAGTAGTTCAAATTGGTCAGTGATGGGTGGTAGACAAATTGATTCCTACGCCAACAGTTTGGAAGGGAACTCTTTAATTACTTTTTTTAAATGACTGACAATGGAAATCATAGTAACAGAATGCTGTTCTAAACAAGAGGAAAAATTAAGATAAAGATAACATTTCACTTTTGAATTTAATGTTAAACTCTATGAGAATTTAATTCTGGTCAATCCAAATGTAAGACAAGAATGAGTGTTCTCCTGTTTATTTCTTTTTTCAAATCATTAAAAAATACTTTGATTACCTTGGAATCCACAGAACTGGGGAAAATAGTGAGTTTATTTCTTCCAAATAAACAGGATGCCAGTCACTTGCATTATTTCTCTGTTAAGTAAAAAAGGTAGATGGATACTGGAATGGATGAAAGCTAAAGATTTTGAAAAGAAAACTATTTGTTTGAGGGAGTCTGTGCTGTAGATCTTCCCCTTCGGGTTACAGATCTTGCAATATTGATCTTGCAATACACAATAGCACGGGCGGCGGGGGGGACTACTAGTTTCTGCATAAGCCCAAAATGTATCAATAGTTGAATGAGATATGAAAGCTTCCTAGTCACGAAATGCTGTTGTACTTCCTGGACATTTGACTGCAAAGGTCTTCATTATGTTGTCAGCATTCCAACTAACCAACTCTAAACCAATAAACTCCAAAACAAACAATACCTCAAAGTTCCATTTTATTAGAGTTGTCATATTGGCACATCTGGGAAAATCCAAATCTGAGAATTCCAGGTTTTCCCTTCCCAAAAGAAATTCAAAGATCCATCCCTTGCACCCATCAGTCTATCACATGGTCCAATCAAATTGCAACTGAAGACATCCTTCCAGATACTCCCCTCCAGGTCCAGGGCAACATGCCCTTGACTCTCTGAGAAAGAATGTTGTTATCTCTAATCTTCTACCTCACTATGAAATCCCCCCTCCCAAATTCCCAGGCACTAAATGTGGCAGCCTTGAAGCTTCTAAGAGAAAATGGCTTCCAAGGCTGACAGATGTGCTGTCAGGCAGCCTCAAAGGACATCAAGTAAGGGTGAGCTTACTGAAACCTTTTCCTTTCTTTGAGATTCATAACCTTCTTAACTGACAAGAAAAATCCTGTTCCACCTTTCAAGGACAGGGCAGTGAAGCACTAAAGCCCTCAAACTAAAGATTCTGAATTTGCATGTCAAGTGTGAAAAACCCTATAGCTCCTATCAGTGCCTGGACTACCAAGCAATCACCCTTATCAGTGAGAGGTTCACGGTATGGTGTCTTAGCACTTGCTCTACTTGGCTTGTTTGAGTGATTTAGTCTCTGCTCCAGTAGAAATGCCACAAGAAAAGCCTCTTTGCTGGCTGTTTGTATTTTACATCCTAAGAGGTGGAGATAAGGACAAACTGGGATCATTTGCTGATAGAGCTCATCAAGATTGGAAGATGACTTGGAGATGCCCTTTGGATCTTACCCAATAGGCAACACGACAGCCATTTCTGAAAACAGGTGCAGTTGTTTTAAGGAGCTAAGTTATTAAAGTTATTGCAACTGATAAAGTTGCTGCTCTTTCTTTTTCTTTCAGACTTGAGCAGAAGTTTGAAGAAAGATAGGTTGCTTTAACAGGGAAAACAGGGAAAAGACTTGGTTTTTTCTCCCCAAATTATTTTTGAACTCTGCATAGGCTTATTGATTCCCTGAAGGAGACACAGTAATGAGAGGCAAGGATTCTGTTTCTTGTATTTATTTGGACCAAGATAGGTATCAGAGATGGGAATCATATTGGCATGATGATGATCATCATTATTATGTTGCTTTGCATGTACACTAAGAGCTTCCACATTGGAGACAAATTCCTTGTGTCACATTTGACCAAATAAAGTATTCAATTCAACCAGACCTTTGGAACAGGGCTGTGTTTGTAATGGCATATTGATTTGATATCATCTGAACTGTGTTGGGTTCTCTACTGTGGAGACAACTATGGTTATAGTAGCAACAAGCTTGATTTGCAATCCTAAAAATTATAGTTGTAGGACACATGCTATGAGAACTTTCATTATCTGATGTATCCCTTAAGGCTCCACGTGAAATGTGGCCATCTATTCCATTACTATCGCTTCCTTTATCTTTGTTCTCTTTTTAACACTTTATTCCCTCTCTCCAAACCTGTTCTGGGAGGAGGGAGGGAGGGAGGGAAGGAAGGAAGGAAGGAAGGAAGGAAGGAAGGAAGGAAGGAAGGAGAGGGAGGAAGGAAGGAAGGAAGGAAAGGGAGGGAGGGAGGAAGGAAGGAAAGGAAGGAAGGAAGGAAGGAAGGAAGGAAGGAAGGAAGGAAGGAAGGAAGGAAGGAAGGAAAAGGGAAGGAGTGGGGAAAGGGAAGGAGGCAGGCAGGAAGGAAGGAAAAGGGAAGGAGGGAGGAAAAGGGAAGGAGGGAGGAAAAGGGAAGGAGGGAGAGAAGCAGGGGTGCGATTCTACCAGTTCGGACCGGTTCTATACAATTCAGAAAACCGACAAATCTTGCCTCTGGCTGGCCCTGCCCCTTTCCTCCCACCCCACCCCACCCATTCAGTCCTTATCATGCATGCACAACATCGTGCGCATGCCTGACATCACTGACTGGGTTCTTCCCTGCCCAGTCACTCCTTACGGTATTTCTTTTTTTTCTCTTCCCGACTATCAGCTGTCCTTATGATCAGCTGTGCTTGGATTCCCCGCCTGTCTTACTGCTTCACCCAGGAGGGTTCCCTGAGGCCCAGAAAGCCCCCAAAACCGGGGGGGGGGGTCCTACCCCCCCAAAAGCCATGCCCACCCAGTCACATGACTATGCCCACCTAGACACACCCACAGAATCAGTTGTTAAAAAATTTGAATCCCACCCCTGGAGAGAAGGAAGGAAGGAAGGAAGGAAGGAAGGAAGGAAGGAAGGAAGGAAGGAAGGAAGGAAGGAAGGAAGGAAGGAAGGAAGGAAGCAACTATTATTGAACTTGAACAGGTGACTTTGGAAAAGACTTTTAAATTGGATGTTGACTGCAAATTTCTGAGTTTCAGGCTGGACAAAATGGTATAATACAAAATATCAGTTTATTAATCAGTGCTGTCCAGGAAATTTTATTTCATTTTTTCCTACTGACTCATTTCTTTTTTAATTTTTTTAATTAAATTATTTCAAAGAAAAAGATAAATTTGGACCTTGATGTCGTAGACTGTTGTTTTGCTAGTTCAGTGGGAAGCTGACTGAGAAACATGTGTGTCTGATTTATCCTTCATTTATCCTCCCTAGTTTCCTCCACTTCCATTAAATGCAAAAAAGTAGATTAGGTTCTTGAATCTTGAGTCTAAATTCCCATCATTAAATCCTGTCATAGGTGCATAACAAAGCATAGACTACACTCAAATAACTTTAAATTAAGATCTTAGCCAAGGTCATGGCTGGAGGAGGTAATTTAGTTCTGAATTACCTTTCCGTATATAGCATTTGTTTTACATATGCTTTACTTACACAAAGCCATAATACAAGCAGAGCACTTTCTATATTCTGAGAACTACAGTAGTAACACATTGAAATATCTCTGGGTGGTTGGAGGCATCCTATTTGACAGAATATTTAATGAATCACTGGACCTAGGAGATAAAGTAATAGGGTTAAACCATGTGGCAGTGAAATGGAGTGCTGCTGTGGAAATTCAGGAAACCAAAATTCGATAGCTCAGGGACCAATGCAACATATGTTACTGAGCAATGGGAAAATTCATAAAGGAGCAATAGAGGAAAAACGAAGAACCATGTTTTGCAGAATTACATTAGCCTCAGATGGAGATTTCATTCCATCACCTCTGCAATAACCAATTCTTAACTAGACTGGAACCTGTTGCTACTTCTTTCTCTCTCCCTCCCTCCCTCTCTCCTCCCCACTCTTCCTCCCCTTCTCATTCTCTCTCCCTCTCTCCCCCTCTTTTCCCTCTCTCCCTCTCATTTTCTCATTCACTCTCTCTTCCTCCCTCTCCCTTTCCCTCCCCCTCTCCCTCTCATTCTCTCTCTTTCTCTCCCCTCCTCCTTCCCTCCCTCCCTCCCTCTCTTTCTCTCTCCAGTCTATATGGGGATTATGGTTACTAATGTCCAGCGTACTTTTATGAAGAAAAACTAATCCACTTGTTCTTGTTATACGGCTATACATGGACAGTCCACTGTTTCAACCGTACGGTATTAATAGGGCAAGCAGAAAATAATTCAACCAAATTCTTATAAACAGTGTAAGATCACGCATGCCTCTAATTTCACTGGCCTGGCTGAATTTCAGGAAGACCTACAGCACAGGTCTTTAATGCCTTGCAGTATATTTTTTAAAAATCTGTGTTGCAATTCAGATTTTAGCGTGAGTCATGATTTCTCTTAATTATGCTAGGTATACTGGGTCACTGCACTTTCATGGAAATTGCCTTTAGAGAGACCCTTCATTCATAGCATTCATCATTTAATATGTTCTCATTCTAAGATTTTTTTTTAATAAAATATGAGTAATCTCACATATGAAATCACATGTGCTCTTTATTATTGTTACGGAACCAAATACATTAGCATGACATGCTTTGGACCCCTTGCAACTAAATCACATCCAATTAGAAACTTGATTTAATTAATACCTGAACATTCCCAGCTAATGCGCAAGAGGGTGGGTCTCAAGCTTGAAGAGATTGTAGGAAGTAAGCACCCATTCCTCTCCTAGGAAAATGAGATATTTTAGGATATACAAAAAAGGCAAAATATTTCCCTTAAAAGGGAAGTACAAACTCAGAGAGAGGCAGAAACGCAGCCCTCTCCTACCTTTGTCAATGGGCCATTAAGGCCTGGGCCAGTTTATTCTTCATAACAAAAGGTAGGATTAGCCCAGAGGTAGGTATTCAGCAGGTTCTGACCAGTTCTGGAGAGAACTGGTAGCAGAAATTTTGAGTAGTTCGGAGAACTGGCAAATACCACCTCTGACTGGCCCCGCCCCCATCTATTCTCTGCTTCCTGAGTCCCATCTGATCAGCTGGGTCTTTTTTGGTTGCCCTGCACAGGAGAACGGAGCTGGAAAGCAGGTTAGTGGGATGGGGAGGGAATGGGATTTGCAGTAACCTTCCCCCTGGAATGGGGTGGGAATAGAGATTTTACTGTATCCTTCCCCTGCCATGCCCACCAAGCCACACCCACAGAACCGGTAGCAAGAAAATTTGAATCCCACCCCTGGATTAGCCCTCTATGCATCTCACCACATCGCACCTGGGAAGATTACATCAGCCAGCACTCAAACAAGCCTGGGACACAGACAAAGCCTACAAAGTTAGCTAAGACAGACTGCCCTCTTTGAGACTGACAGCCAATGGGATACATTTCTTACACGGGAACAGGAAACACTAAGGTAGGGCCCAACAGAGGCATTTCTCAGCATTTCGGCCCTTGTTCTTTCTTCACTTGAAGCATGTGATCGCCCTTTTCACCCAGGATCTCCAAGGCATGTGGTCCCGTCCACCATTAAACCTCTTTTCCAAGCAACTTCCATGATTCCAGTGTCTTTTTCCCCACTTGGAACTGAACCCAGAAGGATATTTCTTCCAGCAAGACCCATTCTCTGATTTCAATTGCCCCTTGCAAATCAAGATGCTTTTGGCCTCTCATGTGCATGCAAGATCACAATCAGTAAACTCACCTACTATCTGTACCAGACACTTTCAGGTGTTCCCTTTGCCACACAATGCACAATGTTCTCTTAGTATCCAGTGTTGATTAGTGATTAGCCAACTAGTGAAACTAGGCACAGCTCCCACCACTACCTCCACAGGAAATCCCATACAGATAGTCCTCAATTTATTATCACAATTGAGCAACGTTATTTGTGTTGTTAAGAGAGAGATTTGTTAATTGAGTTTTGCCCGCATTTTATGATCTTTCTTGCCACAGTTGTTAAGTAAATCTAGCTTCCCCATTGACTTTGCTCATCAAAAGATTGCAAAAGCTGATCAAATGACATTGGGAACCAGCAACAGTCATAACTATGAGCATCTGAATTTTGATCACATGATCATGGGGATGCTACAAGGGTCATAATTGTGAACAATTGTCATACATCACTTTTTCCAGTGTTGTTGTAACTTGTATTGCAGGTTACTTCTGCTGACTGTCGGCTGCCTACAATTTGGCAGATCGAATCCCACCAGGCTCAAGGTTAACTCAGCCTTCCCTCCTTCCGAGGTGGGTAAAATGAGGATCCAAAATCATCAGGGACAGTATGCTGACTCTGTTAACTGCTTAGAGAGGACTGTAAAGCACTTTAAAGCGGTATATAAGTCTAAGTGCTATTCAGAGGTGGTATTCAGCAGGTTCTGACCAGTTCTGGAGAACCGGTAGTGGAAATTTTGAATACTGGCAAATACCACCTCTGACTGGAGATTTTACAGTATCCTTCCCCTGCCATGCCCACCAAGCCACACCCAAAGAACCGGTAGTAAAAAAAAAATTGAATCCCACCACTGGTGCTATTGCTAGTGTTATTGAACGGTTACTAAATGAACTTTTGTAGATTGAGGATGATCCGTATCAAAGGTCTACTGTGAACTCATATTGGTGGTTTCCAGCTTGTGTTGTTTTGGATAGTTAAAGCTTTACACTATACATTACTGTTAATTGCTTTACAGGGATGGAAGGCAAGGCCTCTGTCTTGGATTAAGCTCTAAGGCTTCGTAAACAAAAGAACTGGCCTGGCAGACCTCCAAGGCTCTAAATTGCTCTTCCCAATCAGTTTTGCTTCACTCTTTAAAGCCACTTTATCAAGCAGCAATATATTCTACGTGACAGTTGCTTAGCTACCAGAACTCTTGTTTCGACAACTCTACAATGTTTAAATCCCACCAAGGGTCAAAATCTATTGAGTGATCCTTCGATCATTTTAAACCTGTCCATTGGTATATAAGTAAAGGTTCCCCTCACACATACATGCTAGTCGTTTCTGGCTCTAGGGAGCGATGCTCATCTCCCTTACAAAGCCGAAGAGTCAGCACTGTCCAAAGACATCTTCGTGGTAATGTGGCTGGCATGACTGAATGCCGAAGGTGCACAGAGCGCTGTTACCTTCCCACCAAAGTGGTCCCTATTTTTCTACTTGCATTTTTATGTGCTTTCGAACTGCTAGGTTGGCAGAAGCTGGGACAAGTAATGGTAACTCACTCCATTACATGGCACTAGGGATTCGAACCACCGAACTGCTGACCTTTCTGATCGACAAGCTCAGCATCTTAGCCACTGAGCCACCGTGTCCCTTGTCCATTGGTATACATCTTCATTATTCTAACAGGTCAATCAAGAAGATTGGAGAACAGCATGTTACAATAACAGCTCTGTATATTTCAGTCCAAGAATCAAGATATCTGTCTGTATAGGCAAGATCATCACTGTCATTGTCTTGTCCAATACAATAAAGACAACAAAATACAGGTAGTCCTCAACTTACAACAGTTTGCTTAGTGACTGTTCAAAGCTATAATGACACAGAAAAAAGTGACTTATGACCATTGGCAAGTGACTCATATTTAGGAGGGTTGCAGTGTCCCAGGATAATGTGATTACCTTTTGACAATCAAAGTCAATGGGGAAACCAGGTTCATTTGACAAACGTGTTACTAACTTAACAGCTGCAGTGATTCTCTTAACAACAGCAGCACGAAAGGTGGTAAAGTGGGGTAAAACTCACTTAACTTTCTTACTTTATAGCAGAATGTTTGAGCGCACTTGTGGGTTGTAAGTCAAGGACTACCTATAACAAAACTAATAGCTCTTAAAGAAACAACAAAAACCAATCAGAACAATAAGGAAGTTATTGGATTTCGTGCTACTGCTTGAAATAAAACAGTTTCTTTCCATGGGGAAAAAATGAAACAGTGCTTTGGTTTCATTTGAATGGGTTTAGCCTCTCAAAACTTCAATGAGCCTTCATATTGTTTGTTTTTCATTGGAAGGAAAAAATGAGACCAGAACAGCCAGCCTGGAGGTATCGTATCAGCAACTCTGTATGTGAGACGCGAATGCAATGAAGCAAAGTTAGAAGATTATTTTAATAACGTGCCTGCTGACATTACGCCTGATGGCCTGTGTATATTTGTGGTTGATATTCTATCTGTAGTAGCATTGGTGTGTGTGTGTGTGTGTGTGTGTGTGTGTGTGTTTAATGGAAAGTCTGCATGGATAAGAGACTTATGACAAATCAATGCCCACTATGCTAGCTTTCTGGCTTTATATGAATTGGCATTAATTGCCTTGCCCATCCTTCGCTATTATTAAAGCTGTATGCAAAGCTAAGATGCCCTAAATATATGCAAGTAGTTTCCTGACTAGGATATAATTTTAGCCAAGCAACTTACGAAATATAGTTAAATTAGCCAATTTCTGGCCTTGATAAGAAGGCTTGTTCAGACTTGAAGCCTACAGACTCTTAAGTGGGCGATGAGTTACAGCAGCACCTGGCTACATATCACCGTATTCTGCTAAACAAGTAATTCCCTCAATACTGTGTCCAACTATTTACTAAGTCTGCATTACTATCACTATTAATCTTCTTATCGCTCTTATCACCCATCCCCTCCCACTTGTGACTGTATGACTGTAACTTTGTCGCTTATATCCTTATGATTTATATTGACTGTTTCCTAGTATGATTTGATTGCCTATTTGTACCCTATGACTATTATTAAGTGTTGTACCTGATGATTCTTGACAAATGTATCTTTTCTTTTTATGTACACTGAGACCAAGACAAATTCCTTGTGTGTCTAATCACACTTGACCAATAAAGCATTGATTCATTCATTCATTTTAAATTCCATTCTTCTGCTTACCAGTCTCATGGAAATGGGAATTTTTCAAGGCTTCCTTGTGCAGTAACGTACAGTGTCACAGATTCTCCATCTCTGTGATAAACACTGTATATCAGCCAATCAGACAATGATAAGGTTTGCATACTATGCTAAGCCAAAATATTCTTTTCTGTACCTAGTTATACGCTCTTAAACCATTCATTACAGTTTGTAGAATCCCAGAATCATAGAGTTGGAAGGGATGCTGGAGATCTTCTTGTCTAACCCTCTGCCCAAGGCAAATGAATGTCCAACCTTTTCTTGAAAACCTTCAGCAATGAAACATCCACAGCTTCAAGAGGCAAGCTGTCCCACTGAGTAATGTTCTTACTATCAGGAAATGCCTCCTGATTTCCCGTTTGAACCTCCCTCTGATCAGCTTCCACCCATTGGTTCTTGTCCTGCCTTCAGGTTCTTTGTAGAATAAATCAGTGTCCTTTTCCCTATGTCAGAAAGACTGCTGTGAATTCATCCATCTGCATCTTACGCAACACAGTATGGAACTTGTTAATTAAGCAATAGCTCTACCACTTAGCCTTATATGCTACTTCATAGTGCTTTATAGCCCCCTATAAGCGGTTTACAGAGTCAGCATATGGCCCTCAACAACCTAGGTCCTCATTTTACCAACTTGGGAAGGATGGAAGGGTGAGTCAACCTTGAGTCGGTCAGGCGAACTATGGTTTATTACATTGTTTTACTACAGTTATTTCTAAGACTTTAGATTAAGGATGTTATATAGGCCAGCAGTTGCCAACTGGTGGGTTGCGGCCCACTGATGATCTATGAGAAAATTTTGGTGGTCCACAGAGAAATGTCACCCCCAGGGGCACCCCCCCAAAGCAATTAATCCAAGCTGCACAAGAACACAAGGCTGCGCCGCCCACATGGCCCTCCCTCCCCACTCACTCACTCCTTACCTGGCAAACTTGCTTGCTAAGTTGCTGTTTTTCCTTTTTCCGACCATCAGTTGTTCTGCTGTGACAGGAGATTTAGATTAGCTAGGAAGCAGGAAATCATTGTATTTGTTGCTTTCTAGCTAATCTTTAGATCTTTGACTCTGCTTTTAAGCAGAGACGGACCTTCCTTAGAACTGAAGCAATGCCGACTCAGCGAGCCGATGGCAGAAACACAGATCTCTAAGTGATCTGCCTGCCTGCTTTGTCTGATTGTGGGTAAAAGTTGCTCATTTTTTATTAAAAAAATTCAATCTTTACATACATGGTGTGTTGTGAGTTAATTTTATGAGTTTGCTTGCAAGCAAATTTTATGTGACAGACTCAGCTAGCCAATGGCAGAAAGATAGATCTCTGAATGAATCTGTGATTCTGTGAGCAACTCAATCTGCCTGCCTGCTTTGCCTGATTTTAGGTAAAAGTTGCTCTTTTTCATAAAAAAATATATCAATATTTATATCAATATTTATAATATTTACATACAAGCCATGCCCAGCCAGTCACATGACCACTAAGCCATACCCACAAATTAGGCCACGCCCACAGAACCAGTTGTTAAGAAATTTGAATCCCACCCCTGCCTCTGTGTGTGTGTGTGTGTGTGTGTGTGTGTGTGAGAGAGAGAGAGAGAGAGAGAGAGAAGGAGGGAGGGAGGGGGAGAGAGAGAGGCTAGATAAGATCTCTCTCTCTCTCTCTCTCCCTCTCTCCCTCTCTCTCTCTCTCTCTCCCCAACGTCAGCAAGCCACTGTCAGTCAAAATTCATATTAATGGTCCCCGGGATTTAAAATTATGAATTTGGTGGTCCCTGAGGTCCAAAAGATTGGTGACCCCTGATATAGGCAAAAGCATTCCATCTTTAGGTAATGTCTTTGTCTTAGGACTCTAGTTCCACTTGAATTAAATTGACTAACCAGTTCAAAGTATAGGGATCATAGGAGGGCTCTGAAACCTTTGTGCTGGCTAACCACTTGCCAGACATAACTCAAGTAGTTCATGTTGTTTTTTTAAAAACCCAGATGGCCTGAATATGTAAGATAATCTCTCTCCCATTGTGAACTTGATGATGGAGTTCAGTAGGAGGGGCATTTAGAAGCCAGACGCTTGGCTATTTAGTATATGACAGTGATGGCTAATCTTTTCAGCAGAAAGTGCCCAAAGCACGTGCACATGCACCCCCAAAATGCAAAGCGCACATGCACCCTGCACATACCCTCTGTGCATGCCCCTATTCATGTGCATGTGTGCATGGGAACCTGTGCATGCGTCCTGCCCCCATGCATGCATGTGTGACCCCTGCGCGACCCTTATGCAAGCGCCCCACCCCCCGCACATGCGCGACAGAGACCTGAAGACAAGCTGGCTGGTGAGAGGCGCGTGTGCATGCACTGCGGAGCCAAGTTGGAATGACAGCTTGTGTGCCCAGAGCGAGGGCTCTGTGTGCCATCTCTGGCACAGGTGCCATAGGCTTGCCATCACGGGTATATGGAAAAGGATCTTCTCCTGAGTGGCTTTCAAGACATGAAATGCTTTGCCCAGAAAGCCATGCTTGGCTACCATTCTCCAATAATTACAAAAGTGGCAAAAGAAGAAGAAAAAAGAACCTTCATCCCCCTCCAATCTGCCTAGCTTTTAACTGCTAAATGATTTGAAGTACACTTAGTTTAATTCTGATTTACCTTGCATTGATTTTACTGTTACGTTTTATGTTCTTTAATTGCTATGTTTTATGTTCTTTAATTGTTATAGGTCACCTTGATGGCTTCATGAGCTGAAAGGCAGAGGACACTTTAATGAAATTTAATTCATTTCAAACAATTAGCAGAAGCCTTTCTTAGGCCTTCGTTTCTTTCAAATAATTAGTAGGTGCCTTTCTTATTACTTTTTTTCTGCCCTACTCCATAAATAATATATTAATTCTTGAACTAATTCTGAGCTTTTATATAACATTATACAATTCATAATGACTTCAAGAATTGAAAATCTACATGTATCAGATCCTCCCAACCAATCATTTTAGAAATGAGCTTTGTTGCCCGAAATGTTTATGTTTTTGCTAATATTTCATAATATATCGGACAAGAACACCGAGGTCTTATGAAATTCTGTCTGTTTTTTTTGTTTTTTGTTAATGGTATTCTTATTTTTGAGCCCTGGGTTCATGGTTTGGGGAGATGGGTTTCACAGGTAGCAAAGCACCTTAAAGTGCTTCATTACCAAATCAGTTAAGACTGTGGTTTCTCCATATTTGTTATAGAAATTAAGAAAGGGAAGGTAAAACGTAGGTGTCTGTCTCAAACCTGCCAGTAATTGTTTGTCAATTGTGGGGTATACAATGCAGGTAGTCCTCAACTTATAACCATTCATTTAGTATCCATTCAAAGTTGCATAAGTGATTTATATCTGGTTCACACATTTATGACTGTTGCTGCATCCCTATGTCACGTGATCGAAATTCAGGCACTTGGCAACTGGCATGTATTTGTAATGGTTGCACTGACTCGGAGGTCACCTTTTACAATCTTCCCAATTGCTTTGTGCTTAAGCAAAATGGTTCGGCTGAGATCTGTATATCCATGACTGATTGGGGTAGATTGTAGGGGTGACACCGAAATATATTTTTACCATATTTTATCTATATCTTAAATTATTGTATTTTATTCCATTTTCATCTTAGATTGAATTTTATTCCAATTTCATTTTAAATCATTATTTTATTCCAATTTCATTTTAAATTGTATTTTATCCAATTCCATTTTAAATTGCTTTTATCAAATTTCAATAATAATTTGTTTCTGGAACTCTGCACTTTGATATGGCCCAAGGGCAAACAAACAAACAAATAAATAAATGGCTTTGTGACAAGCAAAGTCAATGAGAGAGGCCAAAGTCGCTTAATAACCACATGAGTCACTTAACATTTGCAATGATTCGCTTAGCAACCATGGGAAAAAAGATCATAAATGGGATGTGACTCACTTAACAACTGCCTTGCTTAGCCACAGAAAGGTTGGCCTCCTTTTGTGGCTATAAGTAGAGGACTACCTGCGTTAAGGCAGGTTACCTTTGGGGGATTTGGGGTTTCATGCATGACAACTGATATTCTGATATCACTCTTCTGCCAAATTAGGAGATCCTTGAGACTGGTACCAATAAAAGAACCCAGAGGTGGTCCAGAGGAGATACAGTGTCTTGGCCATTGAATTGTACTGAGGAGTACGTTGAGCTGTATTGAGGAGTACACTGAAAATTCACTTCCTTTTATCTTAATAACAGTGATGTTCCTGCATTGTACTTCTGCTGTGGTACTCAAAAGGGTGAGCTGGGGGAAGAGCACATCCATTTTTTTCCTTCTAGTGAGAAAAGATGAACTGTGCCCCCCCTAATTCCATCTGCATTAGAGAAACAGAGTTCTGGCAGGTGGCACCATGCTTGTGAGTCAACACACAGCATCATTGCATGAGGCTTTGTTATGGGCTTACGCTGCCTGACTAGGGAGAAAGCTATCTGTAAAGATCTTAAGGCTGCCCGCTCGTATTTCTGCTCTCCAGAAGAACAGCCAGTTACCTAATTCAAATTAATGCAATATTAATGCATTTATGGACAATGGAAACTACTCAAGACAAATACAGTCTCTATTAGAACAATTGCCCACTTAAAGAAATGGTGTATTTTTATCATATCTGTGGTAATTAATGATTTCCTGCATTAAGGCCGCCTTCCTCTGCCCATTTACCTGCAAGTATCTCCACTTATTGTATTTATTTACTTAACTATATGGCTACTCATAGTAATTGCGTGAGTCTATCAATACATAAAAACATATCAACAATCCAAAAATAAAAACAGTAACTTGTCTCTATCCAAAAAAGGACAATAATTGAGTACACGTAAGCAATGGGGTATGAGAGATACGATGCAATCTTAATGCAACTGTTAAATCTACATAGATTTGCACATATATAAGGGCATATTTTTAAAATGGGGAGGACGTACCATTTACATGCGATATATTTACATTTTACATCTTATAAAACTTGTAAGTATTGTAGCAGCTGTCACATCAGAAAAGGTGGGTTTTTCAAAAAGCTGAAGCAGTAAACAAAACCAAGGAAGGAAAGAAAGGAAAGAAAGAGGGGCAGCTTGGTCTAGTGGTTAAGGTGCTGGCCTAGAAACCAGGAGACTGGGAGTTCTAGTCCCATTTTAGGCATGAAATCCAGCCACTCTCTCTCTCTCAGCCCAACTCACCTCACAGGGCTGTGGTTGTGGGGAAAATAGGAGGAACATTATGTATGTTCGCTGCCTTGAGTTACTTACAAATAATAAAGGTGGAATAAAAATCTAATCAATAAACAGCATGCATAAAAAGAATGCTCTAAAATAGTGACTTTCTTCCTCCACCGTAATATTTTCTGTATCTGAAAGCTTAATAGGAAGAAGCTAGAAAGTACCTACCAAAATCAGGCCCAAACCAATCTAAAATTGCACCCAATTCTAAATTTCATTCAAGAGAAGGTTTTTAGGGAAGTCCTCTATTAATCAGATGGGGATTTCATATTTCAAGATTGTCTGGGGTGAGCAGACTTTTTTTTTTTTACTAGTTCATGTGTTTTAGAAACAATTTTAATTTATGAGATGTAGATATTGAGGCAAGAGCCTCAATATCTACAGGTGTAGCGGTTAAGGCATTAGGCTGCAAACCAGGAAATCTAGTCCTGTCTTAGGAACAAAGCCAGGTGGGTGACCTTCAGCTAGTTGTCTTCTCTCAGCAGTTAGGAAGGAAGCAAAGGCCTAATCCCCAGTTAGGAAGGAAGCAAAGGTTTTTCACTTCTGAAAAACTTGCCAAGAAAACTGCAGCGACTTGTCCAGACAGTCTCTGAGAATTGAGGACACAGTTGAACAGAAGGAATTTTTAAAAAGATACACGAGCAATCTGCCTTCCTTCACTTGCATAATGGCAACTCTGGTAGATTATTATTTAATAAAAGAAAACAGTTCACTATTGGATCAGTTTGTTTTATTATTAAGATTCCTAGCGCATTTTAGGTTCCAGGTTAATTTTCTGGTCAGTGAAGAATATTAGGCAAGACTTCCAAATCTTTCCAAAAAACAGACCCCTTGAAGTCTGTGTGACTTTAAGTGATTGTACTTTAAGAATGAGAATCTGTTTGTTCACCTATGAGGCCAATTTGCATATAATGCTAAGCCATATATAATTAATAATTGTGAATTATTATATTAAGACTTAGTATTATGTAAGAACCTGATCACTGTGGCTTATTCAACAAAGCCTGAATAAACAAATCCTGGCTTAGTATTATGTACTATTATGTGCTAAGACAGCAATACTTATGAAGTTCACAGTTCCTCATACAACTTTCCTGTCAAAGGAAAGGTACAACCATTCTTCTCAAAGAACTGGTCTAAATTCCACAAAAACCTTGCATCGTTTCAAAAAATAAATGTAAAAAACAACAGTACATATGGTAATAAGGACCAAGCAATATTATTAATTGCATTTGGTAAAAACACATGTGTACTAAGAAGGCAAACCCTTGATATAACAATTATGACTGAACAGGTCAAAGGTTCTGTGATGATTCATGTACAACTCTTGTTCATATCTTCTATATGCAGAACAACAGAGAAAAGATATCCTGTTTTGCATCACAAAATGCCTTAGGCATCCTATCTATATTAAAACAGGAGCCCCCAATTCCTGGGCCATGACCCACTACTGGACCATGGCCTATTCACAACTGGGACACGCAAGTGGTGGTCAGGGGCACACGCACACACAGCTCAACTTGCACGGGTGGCAGGATGGTGCACATGCACACATGCACGTAACTCAACTTGCATAAGTCAAGCTGCATGTATATACACATGTGCGCTGGCCTGCCACTCATGCAAGTTGAGCTGTGCACATCTCCCCACCCCTCCTGCTGGCTCTCCAAGCTGTATTAAAATGAGTATAAGTGACTATTGTTCTCCTCAAGGAATGTTGAAAGCTGTATTTCTCTCTTATAGACCAGCATTCTAACAGAAATCTTAGTATCTTCACCATTTTAAAGACTCCATTTTTCCTCATGTACAAAGAATGAGTAGCTGAGATATGAGATATGTCCTCCGCTTCTATTGCAATAGGTGCTCCTAATTATCCTCCATAAAGTGGAATCTTCTTAAGCCTCTGAGAAACAGAAATTTTGTACCCAGTTTCTTCCAATCCAACACTAATCACAACTTTGGGGCCCCTTTTCATATTTACATTTTACTCAGTTTACTAAAACTTGATATTGTCCAACTATACAGATGACAGAAAATTTAAATGCAAATGGTCATGCTTAATATTCTGCCAGGTTGCAATGGCGAACATATATAATATTCATACATATTCAGTGTGGTCTGGGAATACGCAAATATGGATGTTGTTAGTTATGCAATATCCAATTCAGAACAGGACAGAATAACAGAGTTGGAAGGGGAACTTGGAGGTTTTCTAGTCCAACCACCTGCTTAGGCAGGAAACCCTGTATCATTTCAAATAATAGTTGTCCAATCTCTTCCTTTCTCTTATTTACACTGAAGGATTATGGAACTTGGCTAAAGATAGAGCATCCTTCTTTCATCTTTCCTTTCCAAAAAATTATTTTTCTGGCAAGGAAAAAGAAGGGACAACCTACTATTAAATAGAACCATTAAAGGCATCCTTGGACAAGGAGAGGAGAGGAAAGATGGAGAAAATTTAGGATGAGAATTTCCTCCAATGAAAACAAATTCTCCATACATTCCCTGAAGAAATGTTGCAAAGTCTCTTTGCAATGTTTCTTCTGGAATCAAAGTTGAGCCATTAATTAACTAGCTGGTTCAACTTCTCCCCCATAGCATCCTAGTCACATGAGGCCAACTTTTGGTTGGTGGCAGCTTGAATAGGACATGGTCATAATACTGCCTTTGAGATATAAGATGGAAATGATAGGAACGTGGCAATGTTTTCCTTCTTCTACCTATTGTTAAAGGATTCAGAGCTGGAAGGCACTTATGTATTGTTATTTTGTTAAGATGAATGCAGGATTTCTGTGTGAATATTTTAACATTTTTGGAATTATTAATAATAGTTGTTATGCCTTTTATTAATAGAAGCTCAACAGAAGTAAAGAGACAACTGCCATCCATCTGAGAATATCTCAGTATTTGGGCAAGTACTTACCTTTCTGTGATTGTTTCTCTAAGACCACTGGTGACCCCCTTGACCACTGTGCTAGCCTTTGGAGTCAAGACCACCTGAGATATAAAAAAAGAGCCCTTCTTCCTTCGTTCAGTGATTGATGCCTGGAGAAACTGGATCAATTTTTCTGGATCTGTTGTGTTTGCCCATGGAGCTGGCATCATCTGTCCTGGCCATAGAAATGGGACCTCTAAAGCCACTGGACTGTGATAAAACACCAACACTTGATAATCCTTCTCCCACAGGTACTGGAGACAGACTTCATGGGCAAAGATGGCTGGGCACATTTTACTCCCAAATGTGTCTTTGAGCATTTGAACCAGTTTTTCGTGGTGGCATTTCTGCATCCCGTAGAAATGGTTGAAGTCCAACAAGACCACTTCTTTATGATGGTCAGTGAGAAAGGCACTGATCTCCTCCAGGCCCTCATTGACTTTGGCACTGAATAAACCATGAGCGAAGTAGAGTTCATTATCAGGGTCTCTAGGCTTTGTGGAGATCCGAAGGTCGAAATACCGTATCCCTGCTCCAAGCTGGCTTGTAAAATTCATTGTCTGTGTTGCAAGCCATTTCCTCATCAGCTTTTTAGCCACAGTTCCAAACACAGAGACAAAATTCTGGACTGTTTCTGGTTGCTCAGGTCCCACTGGAGAAGCCTCATCAATATAGAAGCTAAATGAATCATGAGACCCTAAAGATAATACAAAAGAATAATTTGAAACAAAATCAGCAAGATTCGAAGTGATATCATGTCCTCATCAAGATCGCCTAACTATTCCATGAAAATATGCTGAAATTCAAATAACAGTACAATTTACTTAACTAATTCATATTCAGGTAGATTGGTGGGAAAGTCTGTAATTCATACAGTTAATAAAAGAAATAAAAACAGCATTTGTGGTTAAAAGAAGATAAATATGAATATTTTAAAAGACAGTTGTAATATACATAACAATATTTTCTTTGATTATATCAGACATGAATGGATGTTTAATATACATATAAGATACTAGTTGGAGAGTGTAATGTACTAATTTAAGTTGCTAAATTCTGAGCTGACAGATCTGGATTCAAAATTCCTCTCAGCTATGACACTCAGTAGGTCATATCGAGCCAGTCTCTGTCTCTCTCCCTCTCCCCCTCTCTCTATCTCCCTCCCTCCCTCCCTCCCTCCCTCTCACTGTCTCCCCCACCTCTTTCTCTCTCACACCCTCTCACTGTGTCTCTTTCACTCTCCAGGATGTTGTGAAAATAAGATTGGAAAAAATGTTAATACTTCTATACCATCTTGAACTCTTAGACATGCATGCAATGAGGTAAGGAATAAACAAACCATTAAAGCAGATTACTTGGTACCGTATGAAAAAATTGCAGAACAAAGAATGATATTAACAGAGAAGATTGACTACATGGAAAAAAAATGCCTGAATTGATTTCTTAGCTACTATTTCATGTTCTCAAACCATATCTGTGCAGAAACTCTCCTGGGTTCTGGCACAGAATATGACTTAGCACTGACAGTTGTTTGGTTTTCATCCATAAATCCTAAGCGAGATTGACTAGCTCTTGTTTGATCCATTAGTTATACAGGAAATATATGGGACTGATATCCCTAGGAAAATAAATGATACACCAAAGTGCATAACCCCATCACGCATTTAAAAGGAATTAGTTCTAAATGTCTGAGAAAACAAGTAGTTGTTCACTATAACATCTGAGCAACAGATGGCTTTACTGAGATCCTAGATTAGTGCTGCAGGTGAACAGAAGGAATATTCTGCTGCTACCTCAGTCTCACAGAATGAGATCTATGAATAATATTGGTACTATCCTGCAATTTATTATCTATTCTTTCACTCTGTTGTTCAGGATGAAGTAAGTGCCTGATGAATCTATCAATCTGGACCACGCACAACATCTTAAGAGTACACAAAGACTATAAAGTTGGAGAGGGGCATTAACCAACAAGTATGCTGGCTGGAAATGTTTAGAATTAGAGCTCAACACATTTAAATGTTAGCAGCTTGGTGAAGGTAACCTTAAAACTATCATATATGAAAACATACGCCCACATTGCATTGGCAGTAGATATTATATACTAGCACATCATCTGAATATGGAAAAAATAAAAAACCTCAATATCTTGGCAAAATTAGATCCTCTCCTGTTTTTGAAGGAGAGTATGCCAAAGAATGAGGGAAATGTAGAATTATATACCTACTCTGAAAAGAGTAAAAAGCATTCTCTTGCTCATATTGAAAGTTCAGCCCCACTTCTCTTTCCTTTGAACATCATCATGATCATGGTTCCTTTTTCTTCTTTTCCTCCTCTTTGGTAATACAAAAGAGCATCTGTTTGCTAGTACACCAAACCAAAGGAAATAGAACAGGGGTGTCAAACTCAAGATCCACAGGCTAGATCCAGCTTACGGGGTGCTTGGATCTGGCCTGCAGGGCTGTCCTGGAAACAGGGAAGGACTGGCCTACAGTGCCTCTGCCAGCAAAAATGGAGCTCGCGGGACCACGCATGCCCCCACCAGACACACACACACGCTCCATTTTCACTGGCAGAGAGCTAGCAAAACAAACTAAAAACAAAACAAAAGGAGAAATGTTTCCCCTTTTGCATTTGAGCATGCAAGAAGGGACAGGAAAGGAGAAAGGGAAAGAGGAAAGACAAAGAAAAATAAGGAAAGATGGGAAGAGAGCACAGAAGGAAAAATAAAGAAACAGGGAAAGGAAGAAGATAGGAGAATGAAGAGGGAAGGAAAAGGAAGGAAGGAAGGGAGGAAGGAAGGAAGGAAGGAAGGAAGGAAGGAAGGAAGGAAGGAAGGAAGGAAGGAAGGAAGGAAGGAAGGAAGGAAGGAAGGAAGGAGACTATAATGAGAGTGAGGGGGGTCTGAGGAAAGTCCTGCCTTAGCATTTGGCCCCCAGAGGTGCCCCCAACATGAGTGACTTCAAGCTGGCCACGCCCACCCTGGCCACATCCACCCCAGCCCCCTAAGGTCAAACACAACCTTGATGCAGCTCTCAATGAAATCAAGTTTGACCCCCCGGAAATAGAAGAATGAGCAATTTGGGTGGACTTAAAGAACAGGGAGGGCATACTCTCTTTTAACTCCAGCATTTTTCTTGTGGGAGTGGGGGCAGAGAGGGGAAGCAAGAGGGATCACTGGAACATCATTTCAAGCCTTGCACTGAGCCTGGCTGTGTGAATCTTCTTCCACAATGATCCTGAGCTCTTGGGAATTAGTTTTGATTAATTTATCAGAGATCTCGAAGACAAAATCTAGAATGGGATACCAGGCTACTAAAGATCTAACTCCAGGGGAAAATACATGTGGATTACTGGCAGCAAATGAAATTTTGGTTCTCATTTCTTCCAAGCCCAAAAAACAAAAACCAAGATAAATATTTTCATTATGCCAGATTCTGTTTCAATTTTAATATCTCTCATCACTGTGCTCATGGCTCTATGCTTCATTTACTTCTATGCCGGGGAAGCTTCCATCCTTACTACCAATGTAAATGTCCCGAGAGCTGAGGATAAATCAAGAATAGACATGGTATTTCTGCCAATAAAAAAGATTATGTCTTTTCCTCCTAAGGATTTCATGAAGACTAGAGATGTTAATCTCATGACACATTCTAGGTTGAAGGGCGCATCATCTAAATTAGTTAGCCACTGAGCAGATAAAAAACAAGACAAGCAGCATTCCTGATCAGTGGGGGCAGGGTCAGTGGGACCAGGACCCCCATATCTAGCTTAGCTTCCTATAGTTTCTTGGGGAAAGGCATTTTCCTTCCTTCTGCTTAGATGTCCAGGTGGTGAGAGTCAGCATTCCAGCATGTGCCCAGCCCACACTTGTGGAATGCATTATTAGGTGCTTTTGTGAAGCCCAGATTGTCATTCCTTTCTCTTTCTACGTACACTTCCTGCCACATCACACTGAAGGCTGAGCATGGAGGGATTCATTCTTTACAGAGTGCCCAGGTGGATGTGAAAGATGCTAAATCGACTCCTCTACTCGTTGCAGAATACCTTATGCCACCAGACTTGAAATTCTAGACTTAGAAAACCTAGAACTATGCCGCCTTCAGTCCAATCTGAGTATAGTATATAAAATTATACACTGCAATGTCCTACCTGTCAATGAATACTTCAGCTTCAACCATAACAACACAAGAGCACACAATAGATACAAACTCATGGTTAACCGCACCAAACTCGATTGAAGGAAATACGACTTCAGCAACAGAGTGGTTAATGTCTGGAATACTCTACCTGACTCTGTGGTTTCTTCCCCAAATCCTAAAAACTTTAACCTTAGACTGTCTACTATTGTCTACTTTCCAAAGAGGTCTGTAGGGAGCGTGCATAAGCACACCAATATGCCTACCGTCCCTGTCCTATTGTTTCTTTTATTTTTCTTATATGTATCCATGTATTCATAACTATGTTTTTACTTATACTTGCTATCTATTAATCGCTTGACAAATAAATAAATAAAAATAAAAAATAAATGGCTACTCTCGTCTGTTTAGATCTTGGAGAACAAATAACAACTGATTAGCAAGCCAGAGAAACATCCATGCTATGTCACCAAACTTGAACTCCCAGCACTCTTCATCACTTGGCTTACTGACTGTTTCTTTCTCCATGAAAACAACCTTCCTTGATAGAAAGATCTAAAAACCTTTCTTCTGTTGAGGAAATCTAACAGCAAATGCAGCTCTTGGGCTGAAGAAAAGGTTGAATGGCATTCTCTTAGAACTGAGCAAGGCCCTATCTCAGGGGTGGGTTTGTACCACCTCTGTAGAACCGGTAGTTCTGAAGAGCAGCAGACATAGAACCGGTTCTATGTCTGCTGATGTTTTTGCCCACCCACCCACCTGGGCTCTTACCTGATCTTTATTTCCTGATTTTTCAACTTCAGCTGCCGAACGAGGCACAGCTGCAGTTAAAAAAGCAGGAAAAGAGGGCTGTTTCAAAGGCTGCTTCTCTGCATGCAGCATGCTGATGACAATTTACAGGTGCGCGGCTCACAGCATGCAGGGAAGCACATCATAAATCACCGAACCTCATAAATCCCGAACCGGTAGTTAACTCTGTCATATCTCACCCCTGCCCTATCTGGGATTCTGAACACATGTACACATACTCATGCATACAAACATGGATTTCCACATCAAAAAGCAAATTGTCTGATCCATGCTAGTCTGAAAACCACTTGAAATAATTTATGTTACACAATTATTTTCAACAACTAACAACAACAGGAAATAGAACAGAGAATGGGCTATCTCTTTCCAACATTATTCCACTTCATTTTATCAAGTTATATGGAACCCATTAAACCTGGTTATATTATTTCTGTTTTACTCTACAAGAGCAAGCATTCAAAATATTGGGTATTGACAAAAATTATAAGCCATATCAATTCTAAGGACCTGGAACAGCAAAGCAAAGCAAACTGTAAATGCAAAGGACAGTAGAAAAGAATTAAACCCTATCATCCTAGGTGACCAGATCAAGCAGAGGCTGAAAGTATATTGGAATAATTATGCTTTAACCCTATGAAAGCCCTATGAAGATCACATTGAAGACATGGAATGGAGGCTACATTGAGAAGGCTAGTTGCCTCATTACTTCCGATGAACCAAATAAGAGGGGCCACCCAGCAGGCTTTTGTTAGATGACTAGACAAGGAGATTCAATTCTGGCAAATCCTAAACAAATTTGGATTTAGGTAGGATTTCGCTAAATCAGTATCTTTCAAACTTGACAATTTTAAGATGTATGGACTTTGATTGATTGATTGATTGATTGATTGATTTGATTTGTCAATCATTTACAAGATAATAGATATAAGTATAAACATGAGTAAGAATACAGGAAATAGGTACAAATGAATGGGGACAATAGGACAGGGACTCTAGGCACGATGGTGCACTTATGCATGCCCCTTACAGACCTCTTAGGAATAGGGTGAGTTCAATAGTGGTTAGTTTGAGGTTAAAGGAGTGGGGTTAGAGGATGTAACAACAGAGTCAGGTGTTGTTGAAGTCGTACTTTCTGCAATCAAATTTGAAGCGGTTTACATTGAGTTTGTATCTGTTGTGTGCTCTTGTATTGTTGTGGTTGAAGCTGAAATAGTCACTGACTGGTTGGACATTGTAGCAGATAATTTTGTGTGCTATGCTTAAGTCTAACCATAGGCAGCATAGTTCAAAGTTGTCCAAGCCCAAAATCTCAAGCCTGGTGATATAGGGTATTCTGTTGCAAGCAGAGGAGTGTAGTACTCTTCTCGTGAAATATTTCTGGACTCGCTCGATTGTATTAATGTCTGATATGCAGTGTGGATTCCAGACTGATGAGCTGTATTCGAGTATTGGTCTGGCAAAAGTTTTGTGTGCTGTAGTTAGCAATTCGATATTTCCGGAGGAGAAGCTTCATAAGATTAGATTTACAACTCTTAATGCCTTTTTGGCAATGCTGTTACAGTGAGCTCTGGTGCTTAGGTCATTTGATATGAGAACTCCAAAGTCCTTGACAGAGTGAGGGTAATCAACGAGGTCATATCCTCCTAGTTTGTATTTGGTGTACTGATTTTTTTTACCAATGTGTAGGACAGAGTGTTTGTTGGTTGAGATTTGGAGTTGCCAGATGTTTGACCATTCAGACACATAATCAAGTCACTTTGAAGGATAGTAGCATTGTCAGTGGTGTTGAATAGTTTTATGTCATCCGCAAAGAGGACGCAATTGCTTATAAGGTGATCGCAAAGGTCATTTATATACAGTATAAAGAGTTTGGATCCTAGAATGCTGCCTTGGGGGACACCACTGTTAACTGGAGCAAAGTTTGATATAGCGCTCCCTATTTTTACTATTTGTTGCCTGTTTGACAGGAATGCAGTAATCCACTTATGGAGGGATCCGGAAATGCCGTAAGAGTTTAGTTTTAACAGTAGTTTGTCATGTACCACTGAATCAAAGGTTTTGCAGAAGTCTATGTACATTCCCAGAATTCCCCTGCTTAAAAAGCACTGCTCTAAATTAATGCTCTGTTGATTCTTCCGAGCATAAACTAAGGGGAAAAGATAAAAGGAAGAAACAACCATGATCTGTAATTGTGTTTCTATGAACAGTAATGACCTTATTCTACAAATCTAAGTATTTGAGTCTCTCTTGAAGAAAAGTGATAAATATGGAATCCTGTCATGTAGAGCTCCTTGAGCACATTGATCCAGAAGATTTCACATTCGTGTCTGACATAGAGGACCAAGTATATCTTTACAATAAATCCAGTAACAAAACAGGGAGGGCTGTTGTAACTGGGGATCAATCCCATTTACCGCAACTTATTTTTATTTCTTTCAATTGCTTTGTCCTCTTTTAAGTGATTCATAAGGATATATTCAAGACAAGACTTTTTATGGTGCAAATGGCATTTAAATTGAATCAGCTATCAGTCAAATGGAAGCATTTATGTAAATGTGTCTATTTGCTCAGCATAAAATGTTTTGCACTGCATCATCAAAACAAAAATAAATCAATGGTTAAAGGCTCATTATTTCTCCCAAATCACATATAAGAAAGAACAGTGATCTACAGCTAAGCAGTTAATCTGTTTGGAGCTTCCAGTGTTGAACTGTGGGGGTTTTAAAAACTCATTTTTCAAATAAAGAATGGAAGATCTTATTGAAAAGAATACCTTTGATGGAAGTCATCCTTCCAGGACACATTAATTTGAAACTTCCAGGTAGAGATGAGAGATACATTTATAACCCAAAATTTAGCACAAAAGTTCCCAAACTCCTTAATAGTAACTTCAAGTTTTGTGAGCCGAGGGGAAAAATCAAGTACTGTACTGACTCTTTAATACCTTTAACCTATTCTCCTATGTGTTGAAAAGAAAATTAAACCAGAATTTCATTTCACTTTGGCAAAATTTTGTTGATCCATTATTCTCATTGGAATCCTGGATGTCTCCAATAATTAACTTATTTTCCAAGCAATCATATTATTTATATCTTGCATCTAAAATTGTCCAGTGCTTTCTATGGTATGGGGTCTTCAGCTGGCTCAGAATGTCACAGTGAACATGCTGGCAAGACTCAATTATGCTAAATCTAGATTTGCAAAACATATTATTTTCCTTTAGATAAGACCATGGCTAGATTCCTGCAACATGCTGAAACTCAAAGAAGCCAGTCTTGTTTTAGCCAACACTGATGTTTTGGAAAGAAAGAAAGAAAGAAAGAAAGGAAGGAAGGAAGGAAGGAAGGAAGGAAGGAAGGAAGAAAGAAAGAAAGAAAGAAAGAAAGAAAGAAGAAAGAAAGAAAGAAAGAAAGAAAGAAAGAAAGAAAGAAAGAAAGAAAGAAAGAAAGAAAGAAAGAATTCTTTATTGGCCAAGTGTGATTGGACACACAAGGAATTTGTACAGACACAAGTTTCTCATCTACTCCTTTCCTAGAGTTGGTATGTAAGTATAAACTTTACTTAAGGTTAGAAAAGAATATCCAAATCCAGACCTCTAGAGAAATTTGTAGCTTTTCCTTGGAACTTGTTTCATTAGATTTTGAAAATGTTGTAGGTATTCCAGTAGAATAAATTATATGTAGTTCAAATTTGAACTGTTGGATTCTTGGTGCTCCATGGACCCGGTTGTTTTCTTGCAGATGTTTCCATAAAATGTTACCTAGCCTGGTAATGAAATGTTTACAAGAAACAACCAAGCTCAGACAGCATCAAGAGCCCAGCTGTAAATGTTATTAAGGAATGGATTTCTAAAACATTAGGAGTCTGGACCTTCAAAACAACTTTTCCATGACCATTAATTAACTCTATAATATTGAAGCCTCACAGGCTTTTATATCAGCTCAGTTCAGTGCTTTGCCTTCAGGTTGTTGTCATATAAATATCAAAATGTTCCTGACTCATATATTTATTCAACCATGTCCTTCTCCATTGCCCTTTTTATATGAATGGTTATGTTTCACCTGTACTACCCATTCAATAAGTTAATTCAAGGAGAAAAACTGAAATGTATGCATTGTATCTTCTATTGCATCAATATTTGAGCACTTCCAGCACTGCAGCAAACTTCTGCTTCATTACTTCAACCACTGATGGAAGATTATATGAAACATGGCTAAATATATTATTTCTTAATAAAAAATTGTGACTGTGTATGCATTTACACATGTTTAGGTATATACACTGCTCAAAAAAATGAAGGGAACACTTAAACAACACAGTGTAACTCCAAGTCAATCACACTTCTGTGAAATCAAACTGTCCACTTAGGTAGCAACACTGACTGACAATTAATTTCACATGCTGTTGTGCAAATGGAATAGACAACAGGTGGAAAGCAGAGGCAGTTAGCGAGACATCCCCAGTAAAGGAGGGGTTCTGCAGGTGGTGACCACAGACCACTTCTCAGTTCCTAAGCTTTCTGGCTAATAGTTGGGTCACTCATTCATTCAGATCTAGGAAGTCTTATTTTTGTGTTCCCTTTATTTTTTTGAGCAGTGTATATATGTACAGATATTTTATGCTGGTCAACTGACTGTCATACATTTTTATTTACTATTCATTAAAAGTAATTGCAGAATAAATTATTCTACTAATTAGTTTTAAAACCTTCTTCCTGTTTTGTAATGTAGAATGATATACAACTGAAACTGAATTATGCTCATCCCTGTTAAGAGACTGAGCTATATCACCACAGAGTCATAGACAGACATAGGGTGTTAATGGATATGGGAAGTTATTTTTTCCTTTTTTTAAAACTGGAAATCCATATGTTCCAATAAAATGGAGTGGCCAGAGACTCAAAATAAGCAGAGCAAAGGAGTGTAGTTTTAACTTGCCAGAAGCTACACTTCAAAAGGTGGACGGTGGCAAATTAAAAGAGTGCTCAAGGGAAAGTGAAAACATTGTATTCGAATTTAATTAATTAATATGATTATCTCCCATCTATTTAATATTCCTTTTCTTTTACCATATTAAAATGCAAAGTTTGAAGACAGGGGCTACATCCAAGTGTCTATAGAGATTCTCAGTCATCCAGGTAGGTCATGAATGATTCAATGGTGCTTTTTCAAAAGGCAATTGGCCTATGTTTTTTTCTTGAAAAAGATGCTTCACTTCTCATCCAAGAAGCTTTTTCAGTTCTGACAGTTCCATTGCTCCCACTATCCAGTCAGAACTGAAGAAGCTTCTTGGATGAGAAGTGAAGCATCTTTCTCAAGGAAAAAAAACATAGTCCAGTTGCCTTTTGAAAAAGCACCTTTGGGACTACAGACAAGATTTAGGGACAGACAAGTTGTGCACAAAACTGAACAAAAATACTTCTTTAGATAATCTACAATTCATTCTATGATGTGTACTATCAAGCCCAAGCCCAGAGATGGCACTGCAAAATCCAGTCAAGTCCAATCCTTCACTTGCTTACACCTAATGGACAGAATCTTGTCCATTGTTGTCCTTCCTACTAGATATACCCAGGGGTGGGCTTCAAAAATTTAGCTGCCCAGTTGCTGGTGGGTGTGGCCATAGTAGACATGGCCTAGTCAGCCTCAGACATCATAGTGGGGAATTTTTGCCCTCCCTGGGCTCCAGAGGCTTTCCTCGAGTCTCCGGGAGGGCAAAAACAGCCTCCCCGGGCTCCGGAGGCTCTCTGGAAGCTGGAGACAGGTCCATTTCCAGCCTTCCCGAACTTCCGGGAGGCCCGTTTTTCACCTCCTTGAGTCTTCATGTGCGCCCTGCATTTACCTGCATCCAAAATGGGCCATGTAGGGACTCCTGGGAGGGGTGGGGCCAGGGGTGGGATTCATTTTTTTTAACAACCGGTTCTGTGGGCGTGGCTTAGTTGGTAGGTGTGGCTTGGTGGTCATGTGACTGGGTGTGGCCAACTCAACATCACTCACATCGAGGCACACATCTAGTCCTGCCAAGAATGTAATAAGGGTTAATGGAGAGGCAGTTTCTGTAAGCAACACCCGAATGTTTCCTTCCTGCCTTCCTTACAGGATTAGGTCAGTAATTTCTTCTAACAACCAGCTTAGAATGTTAACATCCGGTTCTAGCGAATAGGTGCGAACCTGTAGAATCCCACCCCTGGGTGGGGCAGGGATTTGGGGGTTCTCTGAACCTTAGCTAGGGGCTCTCCCGAACCCCTGCAAACCCCCAGCAGCCCACCCCTGGATATACCCTGAAAGGGTCTACATGGCTACTCGGAACCTCTACTTCCCAACCCACATTCTGCTTGGGACTGCACAGTCTCTTAATTTAGGCCTCTCTTTGGGCCCCATGTAGCCAAAAGCCTCCCCCCTCTGCTCCTCCAGGTGCACATTCCCTCATATTAACTGCCATAAACCTTGAAACATAAACATTAGTCATTAAAGAACCAATTACTTTGGCAATGGTTTGACTCACTAATTTAAAAGACCAACCCAAATATTTCATGTATTTTTGAAACTATGGCTGAAAGTTTGAACTTTAGTTTGAAGATATTTGCTGGAAGGAATCCTGCCTGAACAAAATTGCAGGCTCTTGGCTCGCATTCTAGCCTGCCAAAGATTGGTTACACCTTTAAAAACTTTTTAACACCCACCCTGAAGACTCTACTGGGCCTAAAGACATTAACAGACCTTGAGTGATCTGCAACTTGCTGTTCACAAGTGTTTTTTTTTTTTAAATAATATTGAGTCTTTTGTTGACAGGGTAGCCTCTTTGAAAAAAAAAAGAAAATTCTATATCATTCCACCAGTCTTAATAGCATTTCATTAAGTTAATAAATGAACATTTTCTAATTAAAAAGCCATAAATGTATGAGGTATCACTTACTTTTCTGTAAATATAATTATATTTAATAGAGTTTGGCAGTGGTGATAGAAGAAGAAAAATCTTTGCAGAACAGTGCCCATTTTTTTAAAAAACTATTTTTTTAAAAAAAATGGTCTTCATGATAATTACTGGAGCTCATCCCCAAAGGAGACCTTCTGGTTCTCTGGCTTCTTTCTTTTTTTCTTTTCCAATTTTCTTCAGTACAATCTGTACTGTTCTTCCAAGGCAGATTTGGATGTATATTTTTAGACTGTCTACAGAATTTGTATGTCACTTTCCTCCGATTTTTATGTGATAGGTTGTGTTAAAATTGGAAAACGTTCCATAGCCAGTACGGATGTTCTAAATTGAGAAAAACCTGAAAACCCCTTCCCTGAGGTCTTTTGTCAAAAGCATGCCAACACAGATCCACAAGCATGAAAAGACTTTGGCATTTGTTTTGTTATAACAGTGTCTCAAGATGTTATTGCCAGATTTGGTCTTTCTTCTGGCATTCCTAGGCCAGGAAGCAAAACTGCCTTGCAAATGTGGAAGAGGGAGAGGAGGTTTTATGGAGATTAAAGAAGATGTACTTGATGGAAATATGTAGGTCAGGGGTGTCAAACTCAAGGTCCGCAGGCCAGACCTGGCTCACGGTGTGCTTAAATCTGGCCCGTGGGTCCGACCTGAAAATATCAAACGACCGGCCTGCAGTGCCTCTGCCATCCAAAATGGGCCACGGAGGGAGTGCGTGCAGCCTCTGCGCAGTCTGTTTTGGCCTCCCTGGACTCTAGCAGCCCTCTGCCAGCCAAAAACGGGCTGTGTGGAGGCTCCACAAGGTCCCCATGCAGCCCGTTTTCATACCTGTGCCCTGTTTTGGCTGGCAGGGTGTGCAGGAGGCATCCGCCCTGTCTCCCCACCCCCCCAGAGGTGGTATTCAGCAGGTTCTGACCAGTTCTGGAGAACCGGTAGCGGAAATTTTGAGTAGTTCAGAGAACTGGTAAAGATCACCTCTGACTAGCGATTTTATAGTATCCTTCCCCTGCCACGCCCACTAAACCACGCCCACAGAACCGGTAGTTAAAAAAAATGAATCCCACGACTACCCCACCCTCCCCTGCTGGCCCATGGAAAACTACAGTGCTGATGTGGCCCTTGATGAAATCCAGTTTGATACCCCTGATCTAGGTGAAGGTAGGTATGAGCTAGGAGGAGGAAGCGGAGGAGTTATAGCAGTCAAGATTTATTTCAGTCCCACTAGATAGACCAGACCAGGAAATCCTCAGGAAGACTAAAACTACTTTTTTTTGAGAATGGCTATAATAACAGAATTTGATTGCGCTGTACCTTCTCCCTCTTAGAATTCAGTGAGTTAAGGAAGTATCTGCCTAAGCTGCTTTCAAACATAATCTTGCTTTGTTTCACACCTTTTGCCTAGGCAGCAATTTCTCTAAAAGTCTCTGTCAAGGGTATAGGCATTCATATTCCAGAAATGGGTTATATGAGGTACTTGTCTCAATCTTCCCCAAGAAAATAGGCGGTGAATTCCATCAGTGGTGGGATTCCATTTTTTTTTACTACCAGTTCTGTGGACGTGGCTTGGTGGGTGTTGCAGGGGAAGGATACTGTAAAATCTCCAGTCAGAGGTGGCATTTGCCGGTTCTCCAAACTGCTCAAAATTTATACTACCAGTTCTCCAGAACTTGTCAGAATCTGTTGAATACCACCTCTGCATCACATGTTTTGTAATGCTTGATTTGTAATGTTTTGTTCCGATATGAACCTGGAACAATAGGGAAAGTAAGCATCCCATAAAATCTAGGGAAGCTTTTTTACTTTCTTTAAATTCTAAGCAGTTTTTTTTTCATTATGGAAATAAATCAGGATTTGAAACAAACAATAAGAAACAAAGACTGCCCAGCATGATCATTTGTAGAGCACTGGGTTAGCCAAAGCTGCCAGATATCTTCCATACCTACACTCTTCCTATTATAAATGAGAAGACAAAGGTATTGTAGAATGGATCACATGGCTGAGAATGGGTTTGAGGGCTTACTAATCCTAACCAGAGCTGGTATTCAGCAGATTCTGACCAGTTCTGGAGAACCAGTAGCATAAATTTGGAATAGTTAGGAGAATCGGCAAATACCACCTCTGACTGGCCCCGCCCCTATTTATTCTCTGCTTCCTGATCAACTGGGTCTTCTTTTGTTGCCCTGCACAGGAGAACAGAGCCGGAAAGCAGGTTAGTAGGGTAGGGAGGGAATGGGGTTTTGCAGTATCCTTCCCCTGCCATACCCGCCACGCCACGCCCACCAAGCCACACCATGCCCACCAAGCCATGCCCACAGAACCAGTAGTAAAAAAATTTGAATCCCACCACTAATCCTAACCATTTACAACCCAGAGTTTACTTTCTGGAAATTTAGCCTATTCTTACTTGGATAAATGGACAATGAAAACCTTGCTTCAATGAATTGGAAAGTCATCCTTAATGCCCAGACACCATACAATATATTGAAGCAATTAAAATGGTGAAAACAAAGATCCATGCTTCACCCTTCCATTCCCAATTGAAAAATCTCCACCAAATGTTGCAGTAATCTATGCCCCAATATTGATGTAAAAATAGACTACTACTTCTTCCTCTTCTTCTTCCTCCCCTCCTCCTCCTTCTTTTTCTTCTTCCTCTTCCTCCTCCTCCTCCTCCTTCTCCTTCTCCTTCTCCTCCTCCTTCTTCTTCTCCCCCCTCCTCCTCCTTCTTCTTCTTCTGACATTTTTGAAAACTATAAATGCCTAATAGACCCTGCCTATAGCTGCAATAGATCAACAATTCAGTGGTGTTCTGCAGGGCACCTTTACATTCATGCACAGGCATTTATATTATGCATCATTACCAGAGAAACAAGATGCATCAATGTCCTGTTTTGAGATTTATATTCCAACCCAAAGCCTACCAGACAAGATAAATGCTGAAGAAGAATGACAATTGCCCAGGGTATCTCACACCACAATGTATCTCTCCAAAATCATGAAGACAAGGGCCCACTAGGGATACAAGGACACTAATAAATGTTGATAATAGCTTCAGCATTTAGAGCTAGAATTAAGAATTTTCATTCAAACACTATATTCTCTCAGGGCTAAAATATTAGAGATGGTGTGCTGTAGGGGGAAGAATATTCTTTTTTTTCCTATCATTCAATCTCTATCATATTCCTTGAATATTTCCCCTTCCTTTTCTTCTTCTTAGCACACTTTATGAGAGTTGTTGAGGGTGTGAACTTTCAGCAGTTCCAAAAAGGTTCCACACCCATTTGCATGATTCAAGTGACCCTGAGGGCACAAGTAAACCTCCAAGTGACCTCAATGATTCTCAGAAAGAGTGCTAATGACCAAATGATTGCAAAGAATATAAATTGTTCCATTCCCCACCATTCAGTCAGAACTAAAAAAGTTTCTCAAATGAGAAGTGAAAGGCCTTCAAAGAACAAACAAAGGAAGTCTAAGTGTCTCTTGAAAAAGCACATTTGGATCAACCATGACAGAATCTCCATAGATCCGTGGTGGCGAACTTATGGCACGCGTAACACAGGCGGCATGCAGAGCCCTCTCTGTGGGCATGCACACCGTCGCTCCAGCTCAGCCCCAGCTTGTGCATATCTGTGTGCCTCCTGCCGGCCAACAGGTCTTCAGATCTCTGCAGTGCAAGCATGGGGCACATGCCCATGGTGGGGCGCACGCGGAGATAGGGCACATACGGGGTGCACCACATGCATGCACGGGGCACACACATGTGTGGGGGAGTCATGCATACATGCACAGGGGCTTGCATTTTGGATATGCATGCGTGTATGCTTTGGACACTCAGGGTCAAAAGGCTCACCGTCACTGCCATAGATGATACTTAAACTTATTCAAGATCAGATAAAATACCATCATACTACCAGTGAAGTCTTGCTGCACAGGGGTGGGATTCAATTTTTTAAACAACCGGTTCTGTGGGCGTGGCTTATTTGGTGGGTGTGGCTTGGTGGTCATGTGGCTTATTTGGTGGACATGGCTTGGTGGTCATGTTATTGGCTGGGTGTGGCCAACTCAACATCACTCACATCAAGGCACGCATCTCCTCGCCTGGCCTCTCATGACTGTGGGGATGCTGCAACAGTCATAAGTGTGAAAAACAGTCATAAGTCACTTTTTTCAGTGCCATTGTAACTTTGAATGGTCACTCCACACAAGCAAAGTATTAGCAAAGGAGGGGAAAAAAATCCAGAGAAGTTCCTGAGACAGGAAGTCTGGTCCTGCCAAGAATGTAATAAGGGTTAACGGAGAGGCAGTTTCTGTAAGCAACACCAGTATGTTTCCTTCCTGCCTTCCTTATAGGATTAGGCCAGTAATTTCTTCTAATAACCGGTTCTCTGAACTGCTTAGAATGTTAACAACTGGTTCTAGCGAATAGGTGCGAACTGGTAGAATCCCACCCCTGTTGCTGTACCACTAGGAAAAACTAGCTCCTTTCTTCATCTGTTTACCTCTTCATGGTCCCTGGCAAGACAGTATCTTGGAACCTCTGTGGCACGGTGGTTAGAGTGCACTACTGCAAGCTACTTCTGCAGTCAGCTGCCTACAATTTGGCAGTTCAAATCCCACCAGACTCAAGGTTGACTCAGCCTTCCATCCTTCCAAGGGGGTTAAAATGAGGACCCAGATTGTTGGGGGCAAGAGGCTGACTATGTAAACTGCTCAGAGTGGGCTGTAAAGCATTGTAAAGAGGTATATATGTCTAAGTGCTGTTGCTATCTGTTCAGGAATTACATAATAAAAGCTAAATTGATGGTTCTGGTTGTTTACCTTTGTATGTTCAAACTATCCCCTCTGGTACATTAGCAGCTTCTCCACTCTTCCATATGTACATATGATGATGAAAAGCATAAATTCCTGTCACAACAAGTTCATCAGAATTTTTCTCAGCAGTTATTCTAAAGTAGTGTGAATTAGGGGTAATTAAAGCATGGCAGTAACACAATGTACAATATGGCTCCTTGCCAAGAGAGAAGGAAGAAGAAAAAGACTTTGTACAGATTTTAATTTCTTATCACTGCACTGGGATTCTTCCCACCCCACCTTCCCTCGTCGAATCTCATTTTACAGTTGAAAGATAATGAGAAAAACAAGAACTGCTTTGGATTTTTGTTGTTGTTGTTTATTTCCCTTTATGTTCATTTGGAATGAAAGCTTTTGAAGCTTCAAAGAAGGAAAGTTGAATATTTATTTTCTCAATATTTCCAACTAAATGCACATGCTTTGTCATAAGATGAATAGCATCTTGCACACCCATTGTATTTGTTGGGGTAAACTAATTTCATAGAACAACTGTGTTTAGATCTGAGGCTCTCAAGTTGCCACAATGAGCCCTCTGAAGAATTTCTATGCACAAAAACTCATATAAGCAATTGTTTGAGATGCTCCCAAATACCCAAAATTCTCTATAAGTATTTTTAAAAATGAAAAAAAAGCACGCATTGAAGCTTTTCCCAGATTCTGGGCTGTAGATATTATAGCAACTCTGTGTTCTTTCTGTGTGAATGTACATACTTGCACACAGACTGTTTTCCCGAACATAGAAGAAAATCAAGCAAAATACTTGGGTGAATCCATTATCCTAATATCTTGACCTTCTACATCCCTAGAAATTTACTTTCTATTCAGAAGATGACAAGGGGGAGTGAACAATAGCCCCCATTCTCTAAACAGACAAAATTCAGGAACTTTGGAAACATTGGATTGCACTAATTCTATAAAGGCAAAGACCAAGAAGAAGTTTTATTCTACTGTATTAAATGTAATCATCAGCAGAGACTTGCAGAAGTCAAATAGATCATCATGCTTCCATGTAAAAGGAATTCAGAGGTAAGTATGACAATCATAACTACTATTTTCTCTGAAAGTGTATTCATTGTCTGGAGTAGCGTCATTCACTTGGCATGCAGAATTTGTTTTGCTGATAAATAATCATAATTTTGTTTTGCTGTGATTGACTTCCATAGTCAGTAAGATTACTGTGCTATAATTATCTAACTGTAGTGTTCTATCTAACTCAGTTTGCATTTATTAGGAAATATGGATGAATATTTGCATAATGCAGTCTGGTTTTGTGCTATGTGAAATATATTTATATGCCATAAATCTGTTATCTCCAGGTTCCCAGTAATGAGTCCTATGTCCAGGATGCTTTCCCAGGCATTTTTTTGGTATTTGAAGACAATGTTAATCATGAACATACCATTAAAATTGGCTTACAAATTATCAAACAAAAGAAGGAAACAAACAATAAGGAACCAAAAGGCTAGAAATAGTAAAGATTTCTAAAAATTAAAGATTCTTCTGTTTGCTTGACCACTGTAGCCTTCTGTTATTCTGAAGTCAAGCTATTCCATTGGTTGATTGCTCTCACCATTAAGGAATTTATCCTCAGAATAGCATGAATGAGCTGGAAGGAACCTTGGAGGTCTTCTAGTCCAGCCTTCTGATCAAGCAGGAAAACCTATACCTTAAGTTTTAGGTTGCTTCTCTCTCCTTGGTCAGTTTCCATCCATTGTTTCTCATCTTACCTTTTGGTGTTTTGGAAAATAACGTGATGCCTTCTGTTTTTGTAGGAGCCCCCCTGAAATACTGGAATTCCTTGGCTCAAAACCCTACCTTGTTTAAAAGATGGCTTCCTGACTCAGGAGACAAAAAGCAGTTTGGAAGAACTCTACAGTTTGCAAAAGCAAAACATGAAAGAAAAAACAGAGACGTAATAATATCTCAGGTTGAATAGAATACAAGTTCAGAAGCCATGGAATGCTGATATACCTTTGAGAGAGAATGGAGGGAAAGAGAAATCGATTGTGAAATAGCTTCAGTCCATATGTAACATTTGCAAGTTCTACATGTCTTAGGATGAGCATGCAACTCCTCTGCCATGTGTCTATGCTCTTTTTCTTGGAAAAAAAAGAAAGAAAAGGCCAAGGTTCTGCACTATAAGAACAAAATGTTGACTCTTCCTCCTGTATTATATAGTGCAGCTTTAACGTCTATCCATCTTAGAACTGTGGCCATACTCAATGCAATATTTAAATTGCTTTGCTGTTCACCATAAAAATGACCATCAGAATATTGGCTGGACATGCAGCTAGACTGAACGCTGCACCAAGAACATGACACATGAATTGATGTGTCAGCTAGAAGATGTTGTTGACTTAGCCATCTCTGTCTACCGAATCAAAGTACTAGCAGATTTGGCTGGATAGCATGGTGTCTCTCCTTCTATTTAAAAGTGGAGCAAAAGATACAAGGGTTCTTGCAGAATGTGGCCTGTTAATATAAAATAGAACATTATCAGGTGTTCAAATTCACTGTTTTGGAAGCAAAGAGAGTTGTTGTTACAGAATCAAGAAGCCAGGAAAAAGTGCTGTTTCCATGATCTGCCCAAGCCTGGATATTTCATGTACAACTGGTTGAAATGTACAACTGGCTGAAAAATGTACACTACAGTTGCTATTCATGGCAGGCTTTACTGCACACTAGTTAGTCCCATTCTCAAGGATTTTTGATTTGGCATAAACATGTACAGTGTGTTAGCCATCCTTTGACTAATTTCAAGAGCATTTTAAGGATATCTCTTCCTTATAACTGCCAACCTTAAGTGCTGATAGAGATACCCATAATTAGAATTAGGATAAGTACCCTAGTAATCCCAACCATACCATTATTTATTTCAGAACTTGAAGCTCCCTACTCTGTAACTCTAGCCCATTCATGTCTCCCAGGGGTGTCAGGGATCCGGTCCCCGGGATGCTCAGATCTGGCCCAAGGGGCCACCTTTGTAAAAAGTAAAGGGCCGACCCGCGGTGTCTCTGTCAGCAAAAATGGAGCTGTTTTTGCTGGCAGAAGGTTGCAGAAGGCTGTCACAGCCAAAAAACAGAGATCGGGAATGTGAGTCACATCAAGCTGGCCACACCCACCCTGGCCCCACCAACCCCCAAACATGACCCTGATGCAGCTTTCAATGAAATCAAGTTTGACACCCCTGATCTATGCAATCTGGATTTCTAGGGCACTCTACCATCCTCCCCTCATTCCAAGATGAAGCACAATTTAACTTTTCATGCCAGTCCAATACATGTATGGAAATTTCACATTTCTTCCAAAATGAGATTCCAACTGAAAGTCAACACAGAAGCTCACAGCCAAAGTAGGCAGAAACCATTCCACCAGAACATGATTCACCCAGACTCCCTTCTTCTTAGGGATCTGAATCTTTGAAGTGTGCCTATGCAGCCTGGATGAGTTAGGAGGAATGGGGGGAAAAATAATCATATTTGCCTTGCAGATGAAGAATGGAAGCAAGAACCACTTGTAAATTACTTGATAGCTGAGCTTGGCCAGGCAGAATCAAGGAAAACAATGCTCTAATCAAGTCACACACCTAGCCATGTAAAATGCTGAGATGCTAAGCCCAGGCAAGGGAACAGTCAGTTTCCCCAGTAACTGTTTGAAAACACATAAAGCAGCATCCCAGGGCTGGCATTTTTTAATCATCTTTCCTTGATGACCTTTGCCCAGCAAGAGCTTTCAGCTTGCCATGATTTGCAGTCTATTCCTCCTGCGGGTCTCACAAGTGCCAGGACATCAGCCCTGAGCATAAATTTGGCCTTTATGATCCTAGTGATTGCCTAGTGGCAGTTGCCATTTCCCTCCTGTTGTTTTTCATGATTGCAGGACAAATTCTTAGGAGGTTCTTTTGCTTTTCCAGTGTCAGTACATTTAGCACTTTGTTCTTAATTCTTTCTACATTTCAACGGAGTTCACACTTAGCACTAAACCATGGTCTGCTGACCCAACAGCTAAAGAAAAAGACCAGAAGAATTGGCCTTAATTTCACTGACCAACCAACCCTACAAACTCTGAAGATCTACAATAAAATAGTCACTGGAAGCATTGATAATATCCTCTCAAAGTTTAGGCCCAGTTAAACCTGCATATCTTAAGGCAGGAGTGTCAAACTCAAAGCCGCCCTGGAAATAGTGAAGGAGCAGCCCACGGTGCCTCTATCAGTGAAAACGTGGCCCTCCCTAGCTCTGTTTTTGCTGGCAGAGGGTTGCAGGAGGTTGTCCCAGCTGAAAACGGAGCTCGGAAGCATGCTTTCTCTGGCAGAGCTCTCGAGCCACAAGCACCCCCAACACAAATGATGTCAAGCTGGCCATGCCCACCTGGCCCCCTGAGGTCAAACACAACCCTGATGTGGCCCTCAATGAAATCGAGTTTGACACTCCTGTCTTAAGGAAAAGAAAAGATATCTATATATTCTAGGTATGGAAGCTAGTTGATCTGGCATATTGAGGGGAAAAACTTATCACATAGGCTGTTCTGGCCCTCTCCACAGCAAAAGAATTCACAAGGAAAAGCCAGGAAGGCTGGGTTTTGTAGTCCTATTGCAGCATCTGACATCTGAAGGATTGCCTAACCCTATTTCATGATGGGGCTGGCCATGAAGATTTTGCAAAAGGCCAGGGGTGGCTGGCTGTCACAGCTTGAGACTAAGGTCTTAAATCACCTGTTTTTACCTTGTAAAAATTATCCTTGTAACTATTTTTGTAACTGGAACATAGATTTAGGGGGGAAGAGGACTGAGTAACATTCTGAAATCCCAGGGTATGATACAATTTATAACGATAAAATCATGAATCTCCATGCAGGCTTAAAATAAGAAGAGAACGTAGCAAATTTGTGAATAATACAGTTGCATTGCATAAGTTTATTTTCAATTGCATTCAAAATGATTCCCAATATTTCACCGACGTGGTTCTCTTCCCTCCCCGCTTCTGTACAATACACAAATTCTGAAATATGCAATTTAATAAGAACTCTGTGGCAGCTACTTCTACCCACTTCTCTCCCAGACCTTTAATTCTCATAGCTTCCTTAGAATAACTATTAATTTATATCCACAGGAGAGGTGCACCTGAAATCCTATTTACCCTTCCACAAGAATAAATCCTTCAGAATTCCAATGGGTGTGCAAAGACACACACAAAGATGCAGCATGGTTTTGTGCGTCCCTTCTGAATACAGCTCACCTCTCTGCTTCTGCTGCTAAAAATGACTTCCTATCACAAAGTTCAAAGAAAGCCCATTAAAACTCACATCTTTCGCAGGCTGGGGGGGAAGGGTGTTGCATAACACAGCACATATATTTTGTGTGTGTGTGACAGAATCTATTTTCAAACACATCAATGTATTTATATCCCTTTCCAAAGTTTGCCTCGCTAAAGTGGCTTAGCAATTGTACTAAAATTTATGCTTCTTGGCCTTGAGCCCCAAATTAGAATAAGCAGCTCGTTTTAAAAGACTGTGGGCACAAAATCAACTACCTTGGACAGAATGAGTTCCAGAACGGTTGCCCATCTCTTTTCCAGGAAAAACTGTAGGTTCATAGAGAGCATTTTAACATACTGCACCTCTGTAAGATGTGCCAATTGCACAGTGGCAGATAGGAAAGCAGTCCAGAGGGTTAATGTCATTGCCCAGAAGATCATTGGTTGCCCTCTCCCCTCTTTGGAAGAGCTTTATAGCTCCCGCTGCCTTAAGAAAGTTCAAAACATTCTCAAAGATCCATCTCATCCTGGTCACCTTTTTTTTTTGAACTATTACCATCTGGCAGACGGTACAGAATAATAAAAACAAGGACAAATAGGCTGAAAAACAGCTTCTATCCCAGGGCAGTAGCTCTTTTGAATTCTGCTGTATAGTGCAGTGTTAGTGTGGTGTCGGCGGTTTCTGGTTCAATGTGTGAAGGGTGAAGGATGTGTGTTTGTGTTTATTTTCATGATCATGGTCATGATGTGCACTGAAGATGGTGTTTGATTTCGTTGTAGAGGTGCAATGACAATGAAGTAAACTAAACTAAACTTACCCTAATCAAATTTGCATTGTTCTGTGATGCCAGAGTGTGAAGCATGCCTCCTTGAACTGACCCAGGCTTCCCTCCAGGCAGTACTGCAGGAGAAACAAAACTGGAGGCAACCTTCAGCTTGTCCCATTCTATCTTGCCATCTTAAGTTTTCATAGCCAGCCAAGGAAAAAGGGCAAGTCAGGCAGAGAAGAGAAATGGTCTTTGTGGCAGGGAAGGAGAGAAGGTAAGGAACAGAGGTGGTATTCAGCAGGTTCTGACCAGTTCTGGAGAACTGGTAGCAGAAATTTTGAGTAGTTTGGAGAACTGGCAAATCCCACCACCGACTTACCCCACCCCCATCTATTCTCTGCCTCCCCAGTCCCAGCTGATCGGCTGGGTCTTCTTTTGTTGCCCTGCACAAGAGAACGGAGCTGGAAAGCAGGTTAGCGGGGTGGGGAGGGAATGGAGATTTTACAGTATCTTTCCCCTGCCACCCCCACCAAGCCACATCCACAGAACCAGTAGTAAAAAAAAATTGAATCCCACCACTGGTTGTGTGGGTAGTCCTCGACTCACAACAGTTTATTTAGTGACCATTTGAAGTTACCAAGGCACTGAAAAAAGTAACTTAGGTCCATTTTTCACACTTACAACCGTTGCAGCCATGATCATGTGATCAAAATCCATACAATTGGCAACTGGATCATATTTATGACAGTTGTATTGTCCCAAGGTCATATGATCCCCTTTTGTGAGATTGTGATAAGCAAATTCGATAGGGAAGCCAAATTCACTTAACTGTATTACTAACTTAACAACTTCAGTGATTCACTTAACAACTGCAGTAAAAAAAAGGTTGGAAAATGGGGGAAAACTCATTTTACAATTGTCTTGCTTTGCAACAGGAATGTGGGGCTCAATTCTGATTGTATGTTGAGGGCTACATTGGGTGATTCTTCAAGAAATACATATACCAGGATAACATTGCAGGATCCAATATGGGTCAGTCACCAGGACTAGATATTTACTCTTCCAGACTTTTGGACTCATGCTGGAGATCTTGCTCAGGAAACTTCTCTCTACCAGAATGTGTGCTTTGGGCTCTTTTATGCATAGTTGGTTGAGTTGGCTTTTTATTTGTTGATTGGGATGTTGCTGACTGGCTATTAACTCATTGACTGTTTTTTTCCCTTGTGCTGCCAAGTCCTGAGTTCCTAATTACCTGATAAGCTGGTGGTAAATCAGCACTCATGTTGACTGACAAGGAGGCGATTTCCCAAAGTTCAATCATTTCCCTGACTATCTTTATACCTGCTCAGCCAACAATCTTAGTAGCTGTGAAATTGAATATATGTCCTTGTTCATTGCAATTGCAGATATATTTCTACTGCTGGTGACCGACCCAGTTCGGATCCTGCAATACATATACCATTTGTTGTTTATAATCCCAATTTGAATACAATGAACCTAACTTAAATTTTGGCAGGCATTTTTTTAAAAAACAGGCATGAGAAGTGCATGATTATTTGCCATTAATCTTTTCTCTAGTTCACACCCACCTGAACACATCACTATTATCATGCTACCTCAAGTAATCAGTAAAATAAATTATTGCCTATCAAAGTTTATGGTCCACAAAATCATCTTTAATGAATGAATAAATTGGTTCTCCTTTAAATACACCCTGTTATTTCCCCCCCACACACACTTAATCCATTGTAGTTCTGCTAAGACAAGGGTAACAACTTCCCTGGGCTTGAGGAAATTCCTATTCTAAGAGGTAGAGTATGGACTTAAGCCATCTCTAAGATTGGTTCTTTAAAATCTTTCCCATTATCCCAAGCCACACAATTCATTCCCTATTGCAAGGGCTACAAAAAAATGGTGTGGGCAGCTTGTGTGTTGTCATAGGCTTTTCTTCTCCTTTTGTACTAAGAACTTTAGAATTACTTTTGGAATATTTAAGTCTGTTTGCTCTCCAAATCTACTGATTCATTAATTCTCAGGCATGCCATTTGATGACATCTATTCCATATTCCAAGATCACCTGAGAGCATCAGCATTCTAATGCAAAGTCAATGAAGTTTGACTTACGAGCAGACTGTGAAATAAACCAATTAGTTTGTGGTTTATGAATTACTGAGCATCTTTTATCTTTGAATCATGGCACAGAATGAAGAATTTTCCTTGCCAAGAACTTCACTGAATTAGCACAAAATACTGGGAAAGGATGTGATGTGTGAAGAGAACCATCTTGCTAAAGTGTCACATAAGACAAGGCTTAGGATGTGGCACCTCTTTATGGAAAAACAAAAATAATCAAGTTTGCAGAAATGCATAGCGGAATTAAAATGACTCTAATTGCTCCACTTATTGGTTTCCCATTTAAAAAAAAACAAATTAGCTTACCAGTTATAAGCAAATACAGGTTGTTAGCAGTCACCTGCCATGTGTTCCATTTCTGTCTTCCCTAAAGTTGATAAATAAAAAAGGACAAAGAACTAAAACTTTGTGGTGGATGGGGGGGTCAGGAAAGAGACACTTAACTAATTAAAATGGGAGGGAACCTCACTTTTCCCCACCTGCGGTGCTATGAATAAATTAAAAGGCAAAACTGCTGCTGGATGTGCAGTCAAAACAGAAGTAAACTACTTTTACTTTGGAATAAATGTCTTCTGTTTGCAAAAACCTGCATAGGAACAAGAGTGGCTTGTTTTGACCATTATATGCAAGAAGATTTTTAAGCTTTTTACCCTGTGGACCAAAACTTCATAGTTACTTAATAACGATGTCTTATTGAAGAATTCACTCAAATGTTCTTATAATAAGAACGTCTCATATAGTTTTCTTTGATGTAAATCCCTCTGTGCATTATATGCATAAATATGAAAGATGATATCTGCAGTAAGCCAGATTTCCCAATTAAATTCCTATTAAATCCATTTTAGGTTTGATGGTGCAATTTATTCTTCAGTGCAATGCCTCTAGGTGATGTGATGAAAATGGAACAATTAGCACCTTCTTGTCTTCACTGGTGCATCACCGTCAAAATAGGACTAGATCTCAAGATCCATGAACAAAGTAGTTTTCAGGAAACAACACTTTCATTTCCTCTGAGTGCATGGGAAGAATTGATTTCCAGGTATTCTTTACCTACTACCTCTCTCAGGACCCCAAAGTTGACAAAGAAGAAAAAGAAAACTGGCAGAAAAAAACACAGAATTTTGGGACTTCACAGACCTTCACAAAAATTCTTCAAAGAAGGGAGCTTATCTTCCATCAAAAAGGGGGGCTTTTTATAGCTGATACATGACTAGTTGTATTACTTTTTAATTTGTTCAAGAGCAGATTTTTTGCTGAGATTATAGAAAAGGAACAAATGCAATAAAATATAGTGGGTTTTTTCAGTGGAATAAACTTCAGTAATTACACAGGAAACATAATGTAAAAATAGCTGCTCCACGAAGATGTTAAAAGTTCTCTCTGTTCAGAGACGAGGGAGAGCTTCCTTTGGCATTGGAAATGTAACACTTAGGAGCATTTAAAATATCGTGGTTTGGAAATGCCCCAGTACATTGGTCATGCAGCAGTTTTTTTTTAATTTCTTCCAGTGTGTTTCCCCCTGCTCCCAATGCCCATGGGACAAACCTTTAAGTTAACATATGCACAGCCAGCCAGATTGAAATTGAAATTGAAAATAGCACAGAACAATCTAGTCTTTAAATGCCAAAAAACCCCACTAATGGGTATATGAAGATGCATTAGCTGGGAGAAACTTGCAGGATTACTAAGAACCAAGAACTACAAAGGAGGCTAAAGATATTCTTGGAACAAGAACTTCAACCCTATAAAGTATTTTGTACATTCCCATAAACTACTTTATCAATAATAATGTATATATGTTTATCTCCTCCAGTTTCTGAAAAGAAAGAAAATGAATAATGTTAAAGCAACAAACAGCTTCAGACAGATGCTAAAAATAAGTATAATGATTTCTATTGCTTGATCATTTTAAACAAGTTATCTTACTCCCAATGGGACTCTTAGCTGCTCTCTACGGGTTTTTGGATGTCATGTGAAATGGACTTCTCTGGATTATCAACTGTTTCTTATCCTTTGGATTTTAAAGGTTCCACTGCAGTATTTATCCCTTTCTCCCTCCCTTTCTTTCTTTGCAAGCAAGAGACAATCTACTATAAGTTCTGGATATCATCCATTATGGTGAAAGAAAGGAGGATGTCCCTAATGGTGAACATTCTCGGCAAACTTTCCTGTTTGAGTTAATGCACAGACTCAAGTGACCTGCCTACATTCACTTGAAAACTGGTACCAGCAAAGGTAAGATGTGAGGGCTTCACTCCATAAAGTCCCACACCACCAGCCCAGTCATAGGACATGTTCACCACATGTTGAATTAAATAGATTAATTTAACTTGAACATCGAATCAACATAAGAACTATTAAGTTCCAGGTGTACAGCAAGGATAAACAACAAAGGCATATAGAAGTCTCCCAGTCCTATAACCAAACTGTAAATTTTAATCTGAAAAGAAGATGGGGGTTATTAAATAAACCACTGGAGATCACTGTTATTGGCCAAATTTAATTTCAATTAAATATAAATTAAATTAAATTTATTGTTATTCCACCCATAGTTTTTAAGAGCACGGCTCCTTGCTTGCCCCACAAGGACCTTGGAGGTGGAATGCTGAATGCTGCAATGTAAAAATTAAGCAGGGTTATAACAAAATGCTAAATTGAATTGCAAGGAAGTCTCTGTTTGCTTGTATTCTGGGGGAAAAAACCTTGCATCACTTAAAAAAGAAAAAAAATTGAGTGTAGAATCCCAGGCGATGCACATTGTAGTTGTATGCATATGTACAAAAGTGCAATACTTTGGATTCAATTTGGAGAAGTGCTTGGAACATAAGGGAGGGTGAGAGCAGGCCTTGTAGACAGCTCAATAGGAAGAAGGAAGAAAGGGAGCAGACAATAAAATTGTTATAAAAATGGGGAAGACGAGTGTTTTAGTAGCAATGCAGAAAACTCTTGTTATTTCAAAGTGTTTATGACATGTTTTGATTTTTCCTTCATATTAAGAAAAGCCCATATATTTATGGCTCATTCTGAGTTAACCAGTTTGGATCTTTTTATTCCTGTAGGAAGAAGAGGAGGAGAGTATCTTCACAAAACTTCAAAACTTTTCTCACTGTGAAATTATCAGACTTTCAATTTCCATCTCTTAGAGTCTCAAGTCTGCTCACCAGTCAGAGTCAGGTTTTTCAGTCTCCTGATTATATCAGGATCATGAAGTCATAATGCCAGGTTTTGGTTAAAAAAACAAACCTTATGGTTGTTGTCATTTGTTGGGAGCTTCTGCAGGGCACTGAACACTGTAGAAACTGTCTACCCTTGAAGCATCTCTGCTGTTATTATTAAGGAGCTGTCCGGTGTTGGGATTCAATTTTTGTTTACTAACAGTTCTATGGGCATGGCTTGGTGGGCATGGTGTGGTGGGTGTGGCAGGGGAAGGATACTGTAAAATCACCACTCCCTCTCCACACCTGTGGGAACGATCCATGTCCCCTTTCCTTCTCCACTCCACTAACCTGCTCTGTTCTCCTGTGCAGGTCAACAAAAGAAGACCAGCTGATCAGCTGGGACTCGGGAGGCAGAGAATAGATGGGGGTGGGGACAGCTAGAGGTGGTATTTACTGGTTCTCCGAACCACTCAAAATTTCCACTACCGGTTCCCCAGAACTGGTCAGAACCTGCTGAATTCCACCTCTGGAGCTCTTGAAAGCTTATAAGAGATCGGGGTATCATCTTGCTTTAATCTGTTTGCTTGATCTAATAATAAAGCTTAAGATCCCCTTCTTTAATTGAAAATTCATTATCTCTGGATCCAATAGTTCCAATTGCCTGGGCAACAGATCACTGCCCTGACATTTGGCAAAACAAATACCCCCAGGACCAGAAAGTGCCATTCTATCCTTAAAAAAGAGTTGATCTGTTACATCAGGGGTGTAGATTGAGGTTCTGCTACATCAGGGGTGTCAAACTGGCAGCCCACAGGCCAGATGCATCACACACAGGCCACACCCACCCCAGCTCCACAAATGGGAAAACACCATGAAACATGATGGCAACATGACAGGACAAGTTTGATACCCATGAGCTACATTATCTAGCCCATCTAATATTAACCTTTTTTTTTTGAAAAATCAATAGCTGCTAAGAAGAGGACTCAGTAGACAATTTTTAGAATCCACATTTAATCCCTGGGCCTCAGGATGGGAACCCATACTACTAAAACTAAAATCTTATGTTATCTCTGGACACCTGCATAACCGGATAGAAGCATTCCAGTCAAACAGACAACAAATGGTCAGAATTTGGAGTGTCCTATCAAATTCTGTACCTGTCAATAGTGGTGTCCCCCAAGGCAGTGTTCTAGGACCAACTCTCTTCATACTCTACATAAATGACCTCTGTGATCATATTAAGAGCAACTGCGTTCTCTTCGCTGATGATGTAAGGCTATTCAACACCACAGAAAATACTGCTACCCTTGAAAAGACCTCGACCATGTATCAGAATGGTCAAACAAATGGCAACTTCAAATCTCAACAAATAAATGCTCTGTCTTACATATTTGCAAAAAGAAATCTGAAAACAAAATACAAGCTGAATAGTCAAGACCTTGTTGATGATCTAAACTCTGTCAAGGATCTTGGAGTACTCATCTCTAATGATCTAAGTGCTAGTGCCAAAAAGGCATTAAGAGTTGTTAACCTAATCCTATGTAGCTTTTTCTCTGGAAATATCACACTACTAACTAGAGCATACAAAACGTTTGCTAGACCAATACTTGAATATAGCTTATCAGTCTGGAACCCACATTATGTATCTGATATTAACATAGTTGAGAAAGTCCAGAAATATTTCACAAGAAGAGTTCTCCACTCCTCCACCCATTGCAGAATACCTTATGCCACCAGACTTCTAGACCTAGAAAACCTAGAACTATGCTGCTTTCGGTCCAATCTAAGTATAGTATATAAAATTATATATTGCAATGTCCTGTCAATGAATACTCCAGCTTCAACCATAACAATACAAGAGCACACAATAGATACAAACTCAAGGTTAACCGCACCAAACTTGATTGCAGGAAATACGACTTCAGCAACACAGTGGTCAATGTCTGGAATACTCTACCTGACTCTGTGGTTTCTTCCCCAAACCCCAAAAACTTCAACCTTAGACTGTCTATTATTGACCTCACCCCTTTCCTAAGAGGTCTGTAGGGGGCGTGCATAAGCGCACCAACATGCCTACCGTCCCTGTCATATTATTTATTTTTATTTTTCTTATATGTATCCATTTCATGTATTCATAACTATGTTTATTCTTATATCTATTATCTTGTAAGCAATTGACAAATCAAATAAATAAATAAACAAACAAACAAACCCTGGCAGATAAGAGATCAAAAGTATTCAGAAGAAACAAGTGATCTCTAGAAATCCTTCCTTTTGCTATGAGTAACCTGAATAAGCTTGCCAACTTCATTCATATCTTCTGAAGTCACTGGGTGTGCATCTCTTTCTAAGGGAAAAAGAAGAAACTCAGACCAAGAAACATGGTCAACCAAATCCTAATGAAATTCATTGCTTGGAAACTGCCAGGCAACTTAATGGATGTCTGTAGGACAATTCAGGGATGCTTGTTCCCTTTCTGAGCGTCTCTTGCATTAGTATGAATAGAAAATGGGATTAAAAATGTATGCCTGCACATTAGTTTCAGTTTGCTTAGCACCAAAAGGTGGATTTTTTTTTAATTTTTTCTCCATTAGTTCCATTCATATATACAAAGAAAGGGAGAGTGTGAAATGGGTTTCTGGAAATAAAAAATGCTCCTGAACTGGTTTTCTTCCTTGTCCAAGATTACACAAAGAGAAAACATACATGCCAAATTGTCACGGTCTCATTCTGTGGCTAATTCACTTCTGTAAAGTTTCCATATGTAAAATATATGATCACCCAGTGGCTGCCAATGTCATTGATATATCCTGGTGTCCTCCAGGACTAGGGATTAGGAATGGGAAGCCCAGAGTTTCAGTAGTTATCCTTTCTTCCCTGTGGTTGGATTTAACCAGTTTTGATGTGGTGAGAGCAAAACTGAGGCAGAGATCCCTGACATGAGGTTGTCTAAGGACTGGACATTCTAGTCCCTCATGTTTAACACTTATATGCAGTCACTGGATGAGGTAATCCATTGTTTATGGTCAGATATCATCTATTATACACCTTGGTCGAAGACCAACAAGATCAAGGTCTTGTCCCAGTATCTGGAGACTTTTGGAATCAAGAGGGAGAACAATTGGCTTAAGTTCATCCCTGGCATAACCAAGATGGTATGTGTTTTTGAACCAATTAGATCTGGAAAGGTTCTATTTCTAGTCCTGAATAAGGATCCACTCCCCTCTTCAGAACTGGTGCAGTTTGGACTCACAACTCCTGTTTGAGAAGTAAGCAGCAGCTATGGCCAGCAAGACTTTCACCCAAATTCATTGGGGATTCCAAATGTGGCAATATCCAGACCAGAAGAGACATTGTGCTTTTGTGTCTGGAAAACTGCATGGACCTCTGTATAAATCTATCTTTGAAAGCCACTCAGAAGCTGCAGCTGATCTACAATGCTGTAGCATGAGGGGTTGTGAACCTGCCATGTCATGTCTATGTAAAATCTTTGTCATATTGATCCATACCATTTGTGCAGTCTGTCTGGTTCCCAATAGACATCCAGGTATAATTCAAGGGCCTAGCAACCATCAGTAAAGATCTTCATGGCACAGAACCTATCTTGCCTATCCTATATCATCCAGCAGAGTTGATGCACTCCAAATCACATCAATTAAGTAGGGTCACCTGACTAACCCAAGAAGCAGGCCATGTCTGTTGTAGTACCTGCCAAAGGTTTGTATAACCTCCAACCTACCCTTATTTAAGCAAGCCCGTAGAACTTGGCTCTGCTCCAGGCTGCCTAAAGCAGAACCCCTATGGGAATGACTGGTTTACTGGAAAGAATGTTAAGTTTTCTTTATGCTTTTTATTTCATTTTGAAACGGTTTTATATTGTTTGTGTTATACTGTCATGAAGTTATAATGTGCACTGCCAAGGATCCTAATGGAGTAGGGTGTCTTATAAAGCCAACTAATAAATAGGGCTTAATTTAAAACTACTTTGTATGTGGATTCCTTATTTGGTCTGTCACTTTCTTAGTCTCCATTTGGCTCTTCTATTCTGAGCTAAAGTCCTTGTAGTAAGTCTTTGCATAGTCTTTCTACCAACCAAAGACAACCCCAATTCTCTATTATCTTATGGAGTTCTACACAACTCTGTCAAGTTTTATCAAAATATGTTCTCAGCACATCATAGTGTTTCAATTTCCTGAAAACACGCTGGAGCTAGGATGGTGTAGGTAAATTAAAATAATTCACATGCATTTTAGAAAAGCAGATCACAAAATGGCCAGCTCGATTAATTTGCTTCAATACATGACTCCATCAATGAATCAAGACGTATGCTGGTACAATCTTTGTGTGTTTGTTACCATTTACTATATGGATATCTTATGAAACTGTGAAGATTAAAGAGCTGTGGTGGCACAGTGGTTAGGGTGCAGTACTATAGGCTACTTCTGCTGACTGTCAGCAGTTTGGCAATTCAAGTCCTACTGGCTCAAGGTTGACTCAGCCTTCCACCCTTCTGAGGTGGGTAAAATGAGGACCCAAATTGTTGGGGGCAATATGCTAACTCTGTAAACTACTTAGAGAAGGCTGTAAAGCACTGTGAAGTAGTATATAAGTCTAAGTACTATTGCTATTGCTATTATTCAGAGTGCCAGGTAACAGAAACGAGAAATCCTTTCCCACATAAAATGTCAAGTTCCACTGAAATGCATAATGTGTTTTAAATTAGCAAAGAATTGAGGAGAATAGTAGGAATGATACATCAAAGTAGACAACCTAGTGAAGGAAACCAGATATAGCATTAATGGTTGAGATGGGCCTTTTTCATTCCCCACAAAAGCTGAAATTACATGGAACTGCCAAAAACAGAGGGATGAGGTAAAATAATCTGATAAAATAATGACTCCCTACTACACAATAGTAATTTAACAGAAGAATCTTCAAAACCAGGTTTAAAAATGAAAAGAAAACCTTCAGTGATGAAGAAATTATCTCATTAATTGCTATTTAAGTGAGAGCAGCACTCCATCCAGCCTCTGTTTTCTACATTAAAGCACAATGCATTTGTGTTGTCACTCTCAATTAAACAATGGTCTCTAACTAAAAAGAAAATAACGCATGAAGAACTCTTGCTTAGGAAGGATTTTTTTTTGGGGGGGGGGGGAACCAGTCCTTGAAGAACAGTTTCTTTAAAGATTGTCTCCCTGCCCCCACTTCCTCCTTCCCCCAGAATTTCATTCGGCACTAACAAAATTGTCAGCTGCAACACAGGGCCTGGATTTCCAGAACTGCCTTACCTCAGATCAGACAATGGAAAGAACTGAAGCTCGGTAATCAGTACATGCTGTGCATGCAGAAGAGGCTGAATTCAGTCTGATGTCCTCTCTTGAAATTGTCTGTCACAGGGGACTCAAGGACTTGACTAGATATGACTAGGGAGGTGGAATGGGGGAAGGAATAGTTACGGTTCTCTCAGCCTCCCCAATCTCTCCTTCTCCCTCTTTTTCTGTACTGTAGTAGTATTTGGTTTTTTTTCTGTCCCTGACTGCTGGACTTGTAAAGCTTTGATTTAATAGCAAAGATAGAAAATGTGAGCTTTTTAGTAGTTCAGGCAAAAAGTGTATCAATTTTGCTCCAGATTATCCCACATGAACACGGGGATGGACTGTCTGCTTTCTTATACAGTTCACTAACATATTTCTGCCACAGTGTTGTTCAAAACAATACTTCCAAGAAGGACAAAATAACTTCATGCATGCCTATTCTTTACAATGCTTCTCCCACAGAGGGAAAAAAAAATCAATATCTAAATGAACTGAATACATTTTCCAACTTTTCATTAAGGGGCTTTAAGAATTCCAGATGTCATCTTGAAGTTAAAAACATAGTGCATACATATCTCCCATATTATTTCTTTTTAACTTCATCCATTTTGTAGTCTGAACCGTTATTATGGTTTGTTGCACAGTCAGCCAGACTGGTTTTTAGCATTTTTAATTATTATTATTACTTCAAGTCAAAGTTATGGGTGCTTTTTAACAAAATGAGCAAATCTGTTCTTACGCTTTTGTTTATTAGTTGTTTGATAGTTGCAGCTGCTTGAAATGCTAGCTTTGGTTTATGGAGGATAAACGATGTTCCATATAAATATAGAGACCCAATCGTAATCATTCTTTTTAGTTTTCTTCCAGCAACAACTACTAGAATATGTAACTAATTCAAGAGATTGAATTCTGCTGCAGTTCTTAAGAAATGGACATCCTTCATCCCTGCCACTTTGCAAAACAATTTTAGTTTCATTATTTATTGATTTTGATTTTTTTTGTCAGTCATTTCAGATTGCAGTTGTCCAGCAGAAGGAAAGAATAATAGAATAACAGATTGGAAGGGATCTTGGAAGGTCTTCTATTTCAACCCCCTGCTCAAGCAGAAACCCTATACGATTACAAACAAATGGTTGCCCAATCTCTTCTTTAAAACCTCCATTGTTGGAGCACACACAACTTCTAGAGGCAAGTTGTTCCATTGATTAACTGTTCTCACTGTCAGGAAATTTCTCCTTAGTTTTAGGTTAGTTCTCTTCTTGATTAGTTTCACCCTTTGCTTCTTGTCCTGCCCTCAGATGCTTTGGAGAATAGGTTGACCTCTACTTCTTTGTGGCAGCGTTTAAATATTGGAAGGCTGTTATTATGTCCACCCATACTTGTTTTTGTTAAACTAGACAATCCTTCAACCTTTCTTCATATGTTTTAGCTTCCAGTCCCCTAATAATCTTTGTTGCTCTTGTCTGCATGCTTTCTAGAATTTTCACAGGTGGACAAAATCTCCCATAGTTGAATTTTATTCTTTTTATTTAGCTTTATGAAGGAATATTTAATTGATTGTCTTAAACATGGAATGAAAATACAATAACTTTTTTCCCACAGAGGATATATTTTTGTGCTAATTTTCCTCCCAATATTCATTACTTTGGCAAACACTTTTCTTTTAGGTAAGCAATCTGTTATACTTTTTTTTCTAATTTATGCAATTTGCTATAATGTGCCCTTTTTATTCATTAGCAGATCCATCACAAGATGGAATAAGAACAAAACCCAAAAAAGCTCTGAGATTTGGCTTGTGTTCAAATCCTCAAAATAAATTCCCTCTGCATTTTTGATATATCTGAGAGAGCATCAAAGCCTTTGATACAATTGAACAACTCCACAATGGATAGCCATGAACCAGAGAATAATATTTTCTGCTTAATAATGGACTAATAGAATGCACACTAATTTTCCAATTCTATTATTGTAGTGGTCTATACTAAAGCATATTGAAGTAGAATCTCTATTATTATGTTGATAGTAAATAATTATAATAATTAAGCTCGACTCTCATAATTTGTGATTATAATGGTTGGGTTTAGAAGACACTAGGCTCATTCTCATATATGTGTTTCGCTTTTAACTATTTGGTGTATTATCGGATAATATGTGGATCGCATCAAAGCTTGTTTACTTATTTTGACTACTAGACATGACAGTGCTTTATTAAAAACGAACACATTTGAAGAAAGATTCATTTAAATGCATGTCCATCCTTCAGCATGTTGCAAATAATCCCTTATTTTCTTACCATAACTGACTTTTCTTCCTGTCTGTTTCAGCAATAATATTGATTGAGAAATGTCAAAAGCATAACATCACCAAGTATAATTTTAACGTCATTTTATTTATGCATGAAATTGGTGGGCAAATTACTAATTGTCTTAACTTTTGGCAGGAAGATATTACAGGTAGCCATCGACTTACCCTTTGAAGTCACAACAGCAATGAAAAAAGTGACATGACCATTTTTCACACTTATGACCGATGCAGCATCCCCAAGGTCACATGATCAACATTCAGACACTTGGCAACTGACTCAAATTTATGACGGTTGCAGTGTCCCGGTGTCATGAGATCATAGTTTGTGACCTTCTGATAAGCAAAGTCATTGGAAAAGCCCGGTTCACTTAACAACTGTGGCAAGAAAGGTTGTAAACTAGCAATAGCATTTATATACTGCTTTATAGTGCTTTACAGCCCTCTCTAAGCGGTTTATAGAATCAGCCAATTGCCCGCAACAATTTGGGTCCTCATTTTACCCACCTTGGAAGGATGGAAGGCTGACTCAAGGATTTGAACAGCCGATAGTCAGCAGAAGTAGCCTGCAGTACAGTACTCTAACCACTACACCACCAAAGCTCTGGGGCAAAACTCACTTAAAAACGGTGTTGCTTAGCAACAGAAAATTTGGGCTCAATTATCACTGTAAGTCGAAAACTAACTGTCCTTTAGGCAATAAAGAAACTCTTTGCACGCTAGCTTATGTCTTCCATTGATCCATCTTCCAGCGGGTACCACTCATTAATTTGCTTTGCTGCACTTGCCCTTAAAGGACGTTGCTCCATTCGCATTTTAAAGTGTAGTATCATTAAATGCTCCAAATCTCTTGCTCATTTTTTAAGAAGTGAGCACTGGATTTATATACTGCCCAAGGCACACAAAAAAAATCAGCCCTTGATTTTCATCAAGATGCCAAGACAGTTAATGGCAACCCAGTAATTCTCAATCATGATGTCCTGTTTCTTATTCTAGCTGTACGTTGTTTCAGAAAATCATATTACATGAATTATTCCAATGGCAGAATAGCTCCACTTCCTCTCTGTCTCATTTTTAAAAGCAGATTTTGTAATCCAATCAACCTCTTCAAAGCCTCTGCCTCCTTAGCAACAGCAGCCTGTGTCATACATCTCAGCTAATCTACAGAGGAGCTGGTTCAAAACTGCCAAATATTCAGACATCTTAGGCTGAAATAGACAGAATGGGAAGCATTTTATTCTTTCCTAAGTGCCCAATGTTAGAGGGAAAAAAGGGGGTTAGGTTAGATATAAAATAGTCTTATAAAACCTAATGGACAATTTGTAAAAATGCATCACAAGGTAGCGATCTTGAAAAATTTTAAAGGGTGAGTTTCCTGAAGTTAAGTCAATGTGAGGCCAGGTCTTGCATGGATGGAAAACAGTGATTATCTACAAAATCATGTGCCAATCTTTGACTTCAGTGAACTGCCTGAAAACAATCAGTGTGTACATTTTATTACTTAACAACTTATGTGAAAATTTGGGACAATTCTGGGTTTCTCTGAAGCGTAAAGGAAAGACACTGGACGTACTTTTAAAAACTTGATCTCCAGCACATTATGAAAGCCTTAAGAAATCCATATTTGCTTCTATGAGAAAGTTAGTATTCTAAAAGAATTACAGTATGTGGCATATAAGAATTGAAAGATCAGTTAATCTTTAAATCTTAGATCCTTTCTGGCAGTGAAGAATGCCATCTTCTGATTGTTCATTCCCAGGTTACAGGATCTGTGTATTTAGAAAAAATTGCAAAAATTAGTTTGCCTATCAGAAATATATATTAAATTGGGGGGAAATGAAATAGACAGAAATGACCATATCAGATGGAAAAAATATTTTACTTTACAGCAAACCTTTCAGTAATGGTGGCATTTTATTATTTTACACTGGCGAGAAAAAAAAACAAGGAAGGAAAAAACATGTTTTTTTGGAACTGGTTTTGTTTTGTTTTCCCTCCCAGATCAACCCCTCCCCCAAATAAAATCCTAATTTCTAATTCTTCTAGCACTCCGGTAAATATATTTCTTGTATCCCTATGTTTTAAGCTTCTCTGAATTGGGGACAGTGTTGCAACATTTGAAGGAGTATGAGATCAGGTGGATAATTATCTAGCCTTGAATTCCTCAAGCATCCCTATGGAAAATTTAGGCATGCATACGTATAAAATGAACTTATCTAATGATTCTTTTTAATGGCAGAGCTGAACAGGATGGCCACACTACTAACGTCTTGTTCATAGAAAATAATATGGATTTACAGTACCATCAGTGAATTCCAATAAGGTTGCCAGCTATCAACCGGGAGGAAAGACTATAAATAAAGTTTATACAGCTGACTAGCAGAGGTGTTGGCAGGCTGCATTGTTAATGTGAGAAGAATCATTATCATTCCAAGGTTAAGTTGCCAAGGTTAAAATTACTAAAATCAAGCTGCCTTTGCAGTTGAGATATGCTTGCTTGGAAACAGAAAGATATTGTGAACAAGACAACAGCTTTTAAGAGAGTGTGACACTTTCTTTGACACTAGTGTGTCAGGGACAACATAACCCAAAATCTAAGCAGGAGCATCTTGAGGCTAAAAATTCAGTTGACCTTTGAATGGCATGCTGAGCACTGCCTTGAAGAATAGTGCCAGAGTTGTATTTTGTTTAGTTTAATTTTCATTTGCAGGGAAGCTGCAAGAAACTGTGCTACTTGGAACATTGTACTGTATATTTTAAGAAGATACTTGGTTGATACCTAGGATGCTGGCAGCAACCCATATCAACCATTAGCACCAGTCACTGGTATTTGTGATATATTTTTAAATGTTCAGTTGACTGCGTTTCATGTTTAATTAATTAATTAATCATCATCATCATCATCTGCTGATGACCCCAAATGCAGACTCTGCAAAGAAGCGGACAAAACCATCGATCACATACTGAGCTGTTGCAAGACAATCATTCAGACTGACTACAAACAACGTCACAACACAGTCACTCAGATGGTCCACTGGAACTTGTGTTACAACTACCATCTGCCTGTAGCAAAGAACTGGTGGGATCATAAGCCTGGAAAAGTGGTCGAAAATGAGCATACAAAACTGCTGTGGGACTTCTGAATACAGACTGACAAAGTTTTGGAACACAACACCCCTGATATCACGATTGTGGAGAAGAAAAAAGTGTGTATCATTGACATTGCCATACCTGGTGACAGCAGAATCGACAAGAAACAAGTTGAAAAAGTCACCAGATATCAGGACTTGAGAATCGAATTGCAGAGACTCTGGCATAAACCATGCAGGTGATTCCAGTGGTACTTGGCACACTGGGTGCTGTGCCTAAAGACCTAGGCAAGCACTTAAAAACAATTGGCATTGACAAGATCACCATTGGTCAGCTGCAGAAGGCCACTTTACTGGGATCTGCTCACATAATCCACCGATACATCACACAGTCCTAAACACTTGGGAAGTGTTCGACTAGTGATTTGTGATACAAAACCCAGCATAGTTTTCTCATTTGCTGTGTATACTGTCATTTTTGTGTATAATAATAATAATAATAATAATAGTAGTAGTAGTAGTAGTAGTAGTAGTAGTAGTAAACAACAATCTCATATTACCTGGTCAGAATAAGGGCCAATGAACAAAGCTGTGGTCTTTAAAGTTCCAAATTGATTTCAAAGGCTTCCTTCCATTCACTGGAAATTCTCAGAAAGCTTCTGGATCCAACTGAAGCAATTGCTAGCCAAGAAAAATGTCACCCGTATGTTTCCAAAGCTCTGGACAATCCTAGCCTCAGTCTAGCCAACTCTTATATACTGTGCCCAGTTTTTTCCCTTCCTGCACTTGCCTTGATTAAGGTAATTCTAGTGAATTGTTGCTACACCTTCAAGCTACAAAGGATCACAACAGCTCCTTTTTCTGGAATCTCAGGGCTTATTTTGGGAAAAGCAAAAAAATGTATACAGAAGTTCTACCTAAGGGTGTTTTTTCACCTAGATTTTCACCTCACTGTTCCTCTTTTATAGCTGAATATAAGAAGAGACAGATCGGTTCAGACCAAGCTCTATTTAATTTGACATTTTGTTCATCAGAGGGAGACCAAATGTTTTAGAAAAGGCACGATAAAAAAGGTTTATATATTTCATATATTTCAAATTCTGCATATTATTTTTATTTTTAATAATGACTTTTTAATGGAGTTCTTAATGCTCTCTGAGCTTGATTGCTTTTCTGCAAATGTTTCATTAACCAGCTTCAGGACTTATTCAACCAAGTGGGATAATGAAACGTTTGCAAGAAGACAACCAAACTCAGAGAGCACCAAGGATTCTATCTTTCAACCTTGTTCTACAAATAGTCTCTTCTATTAATGGCTTTTTAATAGTGATTGTATATGTGTTTGCTGTTTTATGTGTTTTTTGTACACTGCCCGATTAAACTAATGAAATATTTGGATCCCAGCAACTGACATTTAGAGTAAGATAGTGGAGATAATATACAAAGAACAAGGAAGCAGAGATCAAGAAATACATTTTTCTTCTATAGATTTGCACAAAACTTTTTAAAGCTGCGCAAATTCATGGCCATTGCTAGCATGGCAAACGGAAATTTGCAGTGCTGTATTAACTATTAAGCATACTAAGCACATGCTTAGGTTGCCAGGCCCAAAGGGGGCAACACAAAGTTGATAATATGGCTTTGTTTGTACAGTATGTCCCACGGAGGGGGGCACCAAGATTTGTCAGTGTTTAGGGCACCATTGAGCCTTACTCTGCCACTGGAAATTTGCCATTGTTTTTGTGATAAAATGAAATGGAGGAGGTACATTCCAGAGAAGTAAGAAGCAATGTATCTCAGATATCATGTGTGAGAAAAAGAGGATGACAACAACTCCCCTCTAATAGTTCATCGAGTATGTTGCAGACATGTATAGTAGAGTCTTCAGTCTGGCAAGATTCTGTCTATAGGTGTGAAACAATAAATAATTCAGCTTGGAGGAATTGCCACATGCCATTCTTCCTTTTGGAACTGACAGCACTGTATTATCAAATGCAAATCCGTGCAATTTCTAGTCTATGAAGATGCACATATTTTATTCATCCCAGATCTCTTACAGCATGACTGTGGGCTCTACTATTATGAGCAAAAAAGAAAATGTTTGCCTCAATCTTTATATTAACTTCAGTTATTTCCTGAGCACATTTAAAGAAAGATTTCTAGTATTAGCTGAGAAAAAAATAGTTTGGCCTTACATAAAAAGTTCACAATTTTTTTTTTTAACCTGGGAAGTATATTTCTCTGAGGAAATCAGATATCATAAATATATTGTAACATGCATGGTATTTCCTAGAGACAAATTTTCTAGGAAAGGAAGACCACTTTATTTATTTATTTGTTGAATTTCTCAGCTGCCCAACTCTAAAACAATTCTGGGCATTTAAAATAATACTCATTTTCTGAGGGAAAGCAGAACTTCCAAATATATCACTCTCAACTCAAAGGAGCTCTATCCAGCCACTGAATCCAACTTTCAGAAAGCCATAAAGTACAAGTTTTAAAAGGTTGATTAAAGATAAACAAGCAATTCATACGAATTTCTGGGGCTTGTTATTGTATAGGCCAGTGCTGTGACAGAAAAGAGTCATTATATCACACTTAGGCTATGTGGTATAAAGCCCGTTGGTCTCTGAGGATTGATCCTGAAATGCAACAAAAGCAAAGTTCTTATGAAGCTTGGTAGACTAAGATATGGGACCTGCCAAATATGATAGATGCAGGGTGGAAGGTATCAGAAAAAAATGTTGATGTCTATAAACAAAGTTTAGATCATCAACAACAACAACAACAATAATAATTCTTACAAGAATTACTGTACATGTATTCAATGCAGTCTGTACCATTACATAGTCCTTTTGTCATTTTCAGGATTAAGATAAAGTAACCATGACTAATGCCATGTCCAATGTTTTAAAAGTTTTTTATTTTATTTTTCCAAAAGGGAAAATACTTTGCATGAAATGTCCTTTGGCTTTCTCATAGTTGTGCGAGTCAGAGAGTGCCTTGCCTTTCATTATGTCATTGTCTCGCCAGTGATCTGTAGCCTTCATGGTTTCTCTCACCTCGGTTGAATTATGATTCCATGATAAGACATCATGAAAATATTATTCCCTCAGGACAGCCAGGAGAACTGCAGACTGATGGCTAAAAAACAGCAGTCAGATTAGAAGCAACTGAGCCATACAGTATGTATGCTGTTATAAGAGGAATTCTCCATTACCCATAATATTCCATGGAACAGAATCTGGAAATATGGGAAAATTGACCCATATTGTATACTTCTACATTTTATTAGATTCATACCATGAGGACCATTTTATTTTCTGATACGTTATCCTAGCTCAGGGGTGTCAAACTGGCAGCCCACGGGCCAGATGCATCATGCACAAGCCATACCCATTCCAGCTCCACGAAGGGAAAAAAATGGCATGATATGTCATGTGACAGCAACATGATGCCATGAGTTTGACACCCATGTCCTAGCTTGAGAGAGATAGGTAGAAGAGAGAGATAGGTAGAAGTTTGTTTTGACCATAATAATAAATTGTGCATTCACATTATGCACAAAAATCACAGAAATCCATGGATCCCATCCTTTTTGCTGTGCTAAGGAGGCTGAAAGTTTGGAAGATGTTTTTTAGTTTTCAGCTAGCCTCAGTTTAGACAAACTGTGTTGACACCATTAGCTATAGTTAACCAGGCAAACTATCTTTGTGGAACTGACTTTGTTTCAAAAAGCCACTGTTAAGAACAATCAGAATAAAGTTATTTTCAAATATTCCTAACCATCATTAAGAATAATTTGTTGCAAGATGCCTAGAGTTGCCTCTTGGTGAGATGTGTGGCAAACAAGCAAACAAATAAAATCAATGGTTAAATACTAAACTGTGGTTTGTTGGACGACTTCACTAAAGAACTCTGAGATAATACACAAACCTTAACATCATTAAAGTAACAGTAAGACATTTATCACTTCCAAAGCAAGCAATACTGACTTGGCCAACATCACACAGCAACAAACTTCATATCTGCTTAGGAATTTCAGCCCAGATCTTCTTAATCCAAAAATTGATTCATTTTAACTATAGCAACTACAGAAAAGACAATGGAAGAATCTATGTGTAGGATCAGCTAAACAAAAACAGAATCCTAGAGGAAAATCTATGTGCAAATCAGTTTTGAAATTTTCAGTTACTGAAAATGAACATTTTTTTCTTCTGTGCCCATACTAAAATAGAAAGCAATATTTAAGCAGTGAAATAATATAATTTCTACATGTTCACTGGCCCTTGAATAGCCAAGCAGATGTTCTTGAAACTTCCCAGAAAAAAAAAATCTTGGCCAAATATAAGCTTTTAAAATAATCAGCCTAAGAAGTAATATATAACAGAAGAAGTAATATACAACAGAAATGTGAATATGTCAAAAGGAGAGTTAGAATTAAAGTGTAATTAAAAAGGAACATAGAGAACAAGTGAGAACATTCCCAGTGTGATTTAAAGGAAGAAAAAAAGAACCCATTGTAAATTAATTCCATAGCACAGGGGTGTCAAACTCAATTTCATTGAAAGCTGATATCAGGGTTGTCTTTGATCTCCGAGGCCTGGGGTGGGCGTGGCCAGCTCGATGTCACTTGTGTCCTGGGCACCAGTGGTGGCTCGAGAAGTCTGCCAGTGAAAGCAGGTTCAATTTCTGGCTCCAGTGGCCTCCTGAAACTCTCTGCATTGGAAATGGAGCTCAGGAGGGCTCCATGCAGCCCTTGTGAGCTCCATTTTTGGCTGCAACTGCCTCCTGCAACCCTCTGTTGGAAAAAACAGAGCTCATGAGGCAGTGGTGGGATTCAAATTTTTTTACTACCGGTTCTGTGGGTGTGGCTTGATGGGCGTGGCAGGGAAAAGATACTGTAAAACCTCCAGTCAGAGGTGGTATTTGCTAGTTCTCCAAACTACTCAAAATTTCCACTACTGGTTCTCCAGAACTGGTCAGAACCTGCTGAATACCACCTCTGTCCTGAGGGCCACACGCGGCCCTTGCAAGTTCAGTTTTTGCTGGCAGAGGTACTGCAGGCACCATTTCCAAGGCGGCCCTGCGGGCCAGATCTAACCATCCCTGGGCCGAATCCAGCCCTTGGGCCTTGAGTTTGCCACACCTGCCATAGGAGGATGAAACAATAAATAAAAGAAGTCAAAATATAGAACATGTACAGTATTTTTACATGTAGAACAAAATATAGAACATGTACATTACATGTACAGTATTTACAAGACTGAATGCGGGGTTTACTTGTGGATAAGCAGATGTTCTCGTTATGGATGGATTCAAGCAAAGTGGAATGAATGTAAAGAAGACCATTCAGGACTCTGCACACCAAATCTTATCAAGAAGTTTTGAGAATTGGGTGTATCTGGCTTTGAGATAACACCCAACTGAGGACTTTTTTTCCCAAATACTGTATCTGAAAAAGTGTCGCACAGAAGAATGCAACCTGTTCTCCATTATTCCAGAGAGTAGAATATAAAATAATGGAATTAAATTATATGACGGCAGATATCAATAGATTTTTTTTAAAAAAAACCATAACAGTAAGAACAGTTCAGCATCCAGATAGACATTCCAAGGACAGGTAGCCCTCGATTTATGACTACAATTGAAAGCAGAATTTCTGTTGCTAAGCAAGACGGATGTTAAGTGAATCACGTCCAACTTTATGAGATTTTGGCCACAATTGTTAGTGAATCACAATAGTTGTTAAGTGAATCATACAAGTGTTGTCAAGCAAATCCCAGATTCCTCCACTGACTTTGCTTGTTGGAAGCCAGGTCGCAAATGGTGATCATATGAACCCAGGATGCTGCAACCATTTTAAATACACCATGGTGGCACAGTGGTTAGAATGCAGAACAGGTTGTCCTCAGCTTACAACAGTTCAAAGTTACAGTGGCACTGAAAAAAAGTGTCTTATAACCATTTTTCACACTTATGGCTGCTGCAGCATTCCTCTGATCATGTGATTTACATTTGAATGCTTGAGAATTGATTCACATTTATGATGGTTGCAATATCCCGGGGTCATGTGATCATCTTTTGTGACCTTCTGCGAAGTAAATGGGAAACGAGGTTCATTTAACAATGGTGTTACTAATTTAAGAACTGCAGTGATTCACTTAACAAATACCGCAAGAAAAGTTGTAAAATGCGGTAAAACTCGTTTAACAAATTTCTCACTTAAGCAACATAAATTTTGGGCTCAATTGTGGTCGTAATTGGAAGACTACCTGTATTGTAGGCTAATTCTGCTGACTGCCAGGGGTTTGATCCTCACTGGCTCAAGGTCAACTCCATCCTTCCGAGGTCAGTAAAATGAGGACCCAGATTGTTGGGGGCAAGAGGTTGACTCTGTAAACCGCTTAGAGAGGGCTGGATTTTGGTCACGTGATCATGCTGCAAAGATTGTAAGCAGAAGGGCAGGCTGTAAATCACTTTTTTCATTCCATTGTAACTTTAAATGATCACTGAATGGTTTTAAATTGAGAGCTACCTATATTCAAATGTGGACTGGAGAGCCCTTTCTTCAGAAAGTTTCAAACTGACTAAATAGTATGCATTAGACTCAATGACTTAAATTATGGTTGCAGTCTGGAACTATGGTTGTGTACCAGTGGTGGGATTCAAAAATGTTTACTGCTGATTCTGTGGGCGAGACTTGTGGGTGTGGCATGACTTGGTGGGCATAGCTTGGTGGGAACGTGGCAGGGGAAGGATACTGTAAAATCCCCATTCCCTCCCCATCCCAATAACCTGCTTTCCAGCTCCGTTCTCCTGTGCAGGGCAACAAAAGAAGACTCAGACGATCAGCTGGGACTCGGGAGGCAGAGAATAAGTGGGGGCGGGGCCAGTCAGAAGTGGTATTTGCCGGTTCTCCGAACTACTCAAATTCTCCACTACCGGTTCTCCAGAACTGGTCAGAACCTGCTGAATGCCACCTCTGTTGTGTACCTAAGGCTTTGTGTAGATGTAGATGTTGATTTGAGAAGAAAGAAAAAGATAGTGCCACAGTGGTTGTAATAGGCGCAAGCTTCAGGCAGAAAAAAAAAAGCTTGGAATTGTTTCAGAATAAATAATTCCTCTTTGTTTAACATTCCTAGCAATATAAGTTTCAAACATCATTCCCATCCATGTCCCAGACATACTGTACATGGGAAGTTGGTCTGAATATTCAAATCCATCTGAAACTTGATTTGGGAATTAGAACAGAAATTAACATAAGGAAGATGTTCCAAGAAGGTATTAATATTGCATAAATAATACTAGCAATTTATACTAAATGCCAAACATGAATCATGTTCCTGAAATTTTTTTCACATAAAATCTGGACTAATGTTTTGGAGATGAAAAGTGGATTCATGGAATATTTTCACTTATTTATTGGCATGGTGAGATGTATTTAAATAATCTGTTTCCCCTGATGTGTAATAAATTTTACACTATTCTATCTTTTGCAATAACACTCCAAAATGTAACTCCATGCTCATTTTCCTTTGGCCAATAAATACCTAAAGTATGAACAGGATTGTTGAAAATGTGGTATGTTCCATAATGAGCAATCAGTTCATCAACTTTAATTTAGAATTTATTTTTCCTGATTAACCCATTTTTGAGTATGCATGTACTATGTTGTGGCCTGTTGGCCGCCAGCCCCTCCAGCAGCTGAACCAAATGAGGAGGAGGTGTGGGAGTCAGGGATTAAGGCAAGCTGAGAGCTCCAAGGGGAAAGAGGGAATGGAGTTGTCAGAGAGAGAGAAAGAGAAAGAGGCAGAGACTGGTCCGTCTGTCAGCCCTCAGATGGAGAGTCAACAGCCTCCAGGTCTGGAGATGGCTGATGAAGAAGAGGAGGAACAGCTGGGTGCAGTACCTGACATGTGGATATGCAGAAGGCAGAGGAGAGGAGAGCAGTGGAAATCCATGGACCGATCTTTGGAACGGAAGAGCCACTGCTGCCAGCAAAGCCCCACTTTAGCTCTGGGGATAAAAGGCAGGGGGCGGAGATGAATTGACGTGGCAAACAAGTCTCCCTGCTGGACAGACTTGTTAGCCTGCGGTGAGAGAGAAACGTTTTGCAGGGCTGCTAGCACTTCTAATAAAGGAATCACTGATTTAACTACAGAGGGTTTGTCATGTTTGGGGAACTGGGTCAGAACATATTAGCTTAAAACTATGTAGTTGTTCCTATGGAAAAGAAGGCATTATATTAATTAAAGTTTTATCCTCTATTTTAATTCTTGCACCCATGTTGCTCTCTTACAGATGACAGTAATCAACATAAATCAGAAGGCAACTGTTTATAAATCTCAAAAGATCTCTATGTTAGTGCGGGGTGGGTGGGTGGGGAGGCTTTGAATATAACACTGGAGCTATAATTAAAAAGCAGGCAAGGACCACCCATTCTGTCTTTCTGGTATTCTCCCATTTTATCCCTTTCCTACATTATTTTCTTTTTCTCCACTCTCCATTGGATTCATACATTTTGTTGTACCATATTGTTTAACCACTTATCAAATAAGCCACATCTGGAAAAGTGGGCACATTTTCCTGGATACATTAGTGTTTCCAGTGAAATGTTGAGGGCCACTATTGAAAAAAAAATAGTGGGGAAGGTCAGGATAAAAAATAATTTCATGTACATTTTATTAAAATTATGGAGAGGGAATTACTCTGCAGCTGTGTGTTTAAAAATGTTTTCCTCCTGTCGTATTAAAAATTCCAATTTAATAATGACCTTTAGCACAGAAACATTGACTGTTCACAAAAGTTAAAATGGCAGCCTCAACTCTACCATTCAAACCCAACTTCTTTTGTATTTATGTATACTCATGGCCACCATTTTGACTTGTGAACACCTCTTCTTTTGTTATCTCTAGGTAACCTGTGAGAGAGACCATGGGACCCCAGGTGGTAAAACTCTGAAAACCATAACTGCCTACATATACATGGTTTGGTGCATTGTGCTAAGCTCAAAACAAACAAACTGAGTTACACCTAAGTATAAGGCAAGAAGCCATGGCCTATGTGAAATTAGTCTAATTAGAAATTAACCTGTTGAAATTACTGTAAATTGCTCTCATGGTTGCTCAACCTTCTACAATGGTTTTTCTTTCTTTCTGGGCAACAGCTAGCAACTGCTTCATTTATCTGCCTCTCTCCTCTCTACTATGTTGACTTTTTCACAACCTGCCACCTGTCTCTCTCTTTGCCATTTTTTTATCCAGCTTCTTGCAGACTGTAGAATGGAAAGCTCAGTTCTGACCTTGGGGACAACTGGTCCTTGTATTAACTTTCAGTGGAGATGTTATAATCACTGATCTTATTAGTTCCAGATGAAAGAAGGTTATTACTCAAAGCTCTGGAGCCAGGCTGATATTGGGTTTATTAATTTTAATACCAGAATTTCTAGCAAATGATTAACAAGGGCCAACCAGATAATTGTTCCCACAAAAAGTCCCTATTAGCAACAAAACCACCTTGTTCTTGCTAAGTCCTTGAAATGTGCATCAGTGGAGCAGAGAATTAAGGGACTGGACATCATTGAAATGAATCAATTAGCAAACAATGGAAGCAGAAGGAAAATATGTGTTGGGGTCTCATATGAGAAATGGATGCATTTTTTTTTATAGGGCACATCAAGGTAGCCCCCATGAATGTCTTTTTGTAAAGGTTTAAGTCAAAATCAGTATGGTATTTATAATTTTATAATAATTGTGCCAGTTTATCAGTGGTGGGATTCAAAAAAAATTTTCCTAACAGTCCTGTGGGCGTGGCTTGGTGTGCATGGCAGGAGAAGGATACTATAAAATGTCCCGTCAGAGGTTTGCTGGTTCTCCAAACTACTCAAAATTTCCACTACCGGTTCTCCAGAACTGGTCAAAACCTGCTGAATACCTCCTCTGCAGTTCACCCAAGTCGCAGAGCTCCGGGTGTGTTAAGTCAAAACCAGTGTGGTATTTTAATAATTTAGTGCCAGCTAAGCTTACCCAAGTTGGAGAGCTCTGGATGTGTTAAGTTACATCCATATAATTTCAAGCCACAATTCCTAAAAAACAGCAGGTTAGATTAAAGGGGTATTTGTTCCCCTCAACCGTATTGCTCACTCCAGTCATATTCTCTTCCCCATTCTATTTCACACAATAATTGTGATGACTGATTAGGGCTAGAGGGGAGCAACCATTTCACTAATTTTTGCTTCCTGAAGGAAAGCAGGAATAAAAACAAGCTCATACATGGGTTTTGCACAATTTGCTACCAAATCTTACTCTGAAGTCTTATGGAATATTGTACGTGTAATTCCTTGGCAATCATTCTTCATCTTCTTAGTATTTCATCTCCTGAATTCAAACCCATGTGTGATGTGGAGCGAAGCCTATACAACATGACTTGGGGAAAAATGTGTAACGTTTCATTCCAAACAAATATGCACATGTTTCCTTCAGCTATAAATTAGGTTAAGTGGATTTGTTCCTAAATAAGTGAGCACAATGTTTCAATCAAGAAGCTCAAAGCCTGTTTGTGTGGATCTAAATTCTGACTTACATATCGAACTATACGAGGCAGTAATGGGGTGGCAATGTTCTAAGGAAGCAAGCTGGACTCAGTGTTTCCATATTATGAAAATGGATCATATTTCTCAAGGCTTTTAAAAGACTTTGCAACTAGATGCTAAGGACAGCAGCAGAGAGTCAGCTTTTTCTTGAATGGTAACAGCCCCAATCACACTGATCTAGAAATAGGGTATCCCTGAACCTATTTATCTCCCTTTGTTATAAAGGAGGGATGCGGTGGCTAAGTGTGACTAAGACGCTGAGCTTGTTGATCAGAAAGATCAGCAGTTCGGTGGTTCAAATCCCTAGCACCGCGTAATGGAGTGAGCTCCCATTACTTGTTCCAGCTTCTGCCAACTTAGCAGTTCAAAAGCATGTAAAAATGCAAGTAGAAAAATAGGGACCACTTTGGTGGGAAGGTAACAGCATTCCATGCGCCTTTGGCTTTGAGTCATGCCAGTCACATGACCATGGAGACCTCTTTGGACAGCGCTGGCTTTTCAGCTTTGTAATGGAGATGAGCACCATCCCCTAGAGCCGGAAACAAGTAGCACGTATGTGCAAGGAGAACCTTTACCTTTAATGAAGGACTGTTGTTGGATCAACTGATTGCTGAGCATTAGAAAAAAAACCTGCAGCTCGTATTATGAACTAATCTTATTCAAACTTTGCATGAGTATGATTCATAAGCCCATCTGTGGATACCAGTCAGAAAAGCTTGCTGTATTCCAAGTTTATGAAGCATGTTAAACTTTAACCAACCCACATTAAACTGCAGGACTGATGAGTATGTCATGTTCAGCATGGTATTTCTTTCCTAGTTACTTCCATCCAGTTTAAGAAGAGAAACAGATGGCAGCAGATATTGTTAATTAATTTATTTCATTTATAGCCTGCTTTTCCTCTGGGGTTCACAGACTGGGTCTCCTTCCATTTCATCTCCACAGAAACAACCCTTTGAGGTAAATAGGACTGAGAGAGAGAGGAACTGATAGAATTCTATAAGCTCTGTGATTCGGTCAAGACTTGAATCTTGGTCTCACTATTGTAGCCTGATACTTAAATCCCCTATGCTGCCCTGAATGGTCAACTGACATCCTGCAAGCAATCCTCTACTCTCACCTCATATTCTTTGAATGTACAAACTTGTAAAGAATACTAACTTTGCAGGATCCTACATCATTCTGTTTGGTTATTGACTTGTCTATTTTGATCAGCAGTGTGGAAAGAATTGGAGGGAGCAATTTCTGAGCTTTTAGAAGAAGAGTTAAGTTACTGGGACAAGGTTGTTTTTTGTCTTGTTTGGTTTCTTTATTGACATGAAGTTTATTTTATTTAGTTAGTTAGATAGTTTGTCAAGCATGTATGAGAAAACAAGTATAAGTATGAACATAACATATAAACATGTAAGTATAAAATGGTATAATTATATACATAATAAATGAGTACAAAAAATGGGAACAGTAGGACGGTAGGCACAAGGGTGGGATTCTATCAATTCTCACCTATTCGCTAGAACCAGGTGTTAAAATTCTAAGCAGTTCGGAGAACTGGTTGTTAGAAGAAATTACTGGCCTAATCCTGTAAGGAAGGCAGGAAGGAAACATTCTGGTGTTGCTTACAGAAACTGCCTCTCCATTAACCTTTATTACATTCTTGGCAGGACTAGACTTCCTGTCTCAGGAACTTCTCTGGAGTTTTTTTTCCCCTCCTTTGCTGGTACTTTGCTTGTGTGGAGTGACCATTCAAAATTACAATGGCACTGAAAAAAGTGACTTATGACCATTTTTCACACTTACGATTGTTGCAGCATCCCCACAGTCATGAGAGGCCAGGCGAGGAGATGCGTGCCTTCATGTGAGTGATATTGAGTTGGCCATGCCCAGCCAATAACATGACCACCAAGCCACACCCACCAACTAAGCCACGGCCACAGAACCTGTTGTTAAAAAATTTGAATCCCACCCCTGGGTAGGCATGCTAGTGTGCTTATGCATGCTCCCTTACAGACCTCTTAGTAATGGAGTGAAGTCCATGGTAGATAGTTTAAAGTTAAAGTTTTGGGAGTATGAGGATGTAACAACAGGTAGTGAGTTCCAGGCATTGACCACTCTGTTGCTGAAGTTGTATTTTCTGCAATCGAGTTTGGAGCGGTTTACTTTGAGTTTGTATCTATTGTTTGCCCGTGTGTCATTGTGGTTGAAGGTAGGACGTTGACATTGACAGGTAGGATGTTGTAGCAGACAATTTTGTGTACTAAGCTTAGGTCAGACCGTAGGCAGCATAGTTTTAAGTTGTCTGGGTCGAAAATTTCAAGCCTGGTGGCATAAGTTATTCTATTGCGAGCTGAGGAATGGAGTACTCTTCTCATAAAATACCTCTGGACTTGTTCAATTGTATTAATGTCCGTATACAGTGTGAATTCCAGGCAGATGGCCTGTATTTGAGAATTGGTCTGGCGAAGGTTTTATATGCCCTGGTTTGCAGTTCAATGTTACCAGAGAAGAAGCTTTGCAAAATTAGGTTAACAACTCTTAATGCCTTTTTGGAAATGCTGTTACAGTGAGCTCTGGGGCCTAGATCTTTTGAAAATGAGTTCTCCTAGGTCCTTGACAGAGTGTGGATCATCTACGAGGTCGTATGCACCCAGTTTGTATTTAGTGTTCTGATTTTGTTGCCGATGTGTAAGACAGCATTTGTTAGTTGAGATTTGAAGTTGCCAATTGTTCAACCATTCTGACAAATAGTCAAGTTCGCTTTGTACGTCAGCAGTATTGTCAGTGGTGTTAAATAGTTTTACGTCATCAGTGAAGAGGACGCAGTTGCTTTTAATATGATCGCAAAGGTCATTTAATTTTACATCTTTATATTAAGGGTGGCCATCAGAGCAGAAGGAGGATTCCTAATCATATTTCCATTTTTAACCTCACCACCCAATATGCCAAAAAATGGCTCCCCAAAATCACCACCCCAATATCTGAAGCCATCTTTAGAAGATTGGGGATGGAGGTTGAAGTGCTTCCTTCTCAGAAACTATCTCTCCCATTCTTTAGGATGATGCCTGCTAACAATGAGGTGCCATCATTTCCTGTAGGAAAAGCTCAATTCTAGCTACTTAGTCATTCATACAAGCACACTGCTGAATTTTATGTAAGACAATCAACCCAATTGTAATGAAAAATTGTCTGCTCCCAATGTGTAAAATGTGATTCCTAGAAATCTCCAGACTGCAGAACCATGCTGAAATTTTTAAGTCAAAATTCTCTCATCTGGAAGTTTGAAATAAACGGTCAGCAAAAACCAGCAATACTTACAACCACAATTGATGCTAAACTTTATGTTGCTAAGCAAGATGGTTGTTAGGTGAGTTTTCCCCATTTTACAACCTTTCTGTTGTTATGTGAATCACTGCAGTTAAGTTAGTAACACTTTTGTTTAGTGAATTTAGCTTTTCCATTGACTTTGCTTGTTAGAAGGTCACCAAAGCAGTTCATCTGGTCCTGGGACAAGGCATCTCTCATAAATATGAAACAGTTACCAAGTGTCCAAATTCTGATCACATTACCATGGGAATGCTGCAATGGTCGTAAGTGTGAAAAACAGTCAAAAGCCACTTTTTTCTGTGCTGTTGTAACTTCAAATGAATACTAAACGAATGGTTGTAAGTCAAGGACAAAAACCTGTATTCAAAAACCAAATTTCAGCCTTCCAGGATCTTGGAACTTGATCAGAAACTGGATTTTTCATGTAATATTTGTGTTCATCAACTTCCAATAAGTGCAGGAATACTAACATCATAGACAACAACTGTTTGCATATGTACGTTATCAGTAGATAATAAACATTGTCCATGTTCTCAGTATTTCAGTTCCCTCTATAATTTTGTCAACCCATTATTCAATCAGGACATCATCTCAAAATATCCCTTTATGTATTCAGCAAAGCATTTGCATTTTATAAAACAGTTGCAGTAAAATATCATGGTTTTTCAGGGAAGGGGGGGGGTGAAAAATAAAGGAAAAAAACCTCCCTCATAATACATCTTATTTTTTAATGATAAGTATATTACCATTTTGAGAAATCCAGATTTCTCCTTGATAGGTACAATCTACCTTTAGAGTGTGGATTGGATAAATATAGGCTTTGGTGCACTGCTAATCACAGCTGCTAAAAGCCATGCCCTCTTTTTAATTCCAAGGCCAGAGAACAAGCAGTATTCATGACTGCAGTGAATTATCAGGAACCAGTTTGTATTTTATTACCCTGAAACATCTTAAATATTGAATCAGTCAAAAGAAATCCATTAGTGCTGTGGAGATAACTTGTCCTATGTACATTATTCTTCGTGTAACAACAGATGCAGATAATATTCAAAGTTAGAATTCAATTCTTGCTCTGTAAATCTTGAGATCAACATGGTTGCTGATAAAACAACAAATTTAACATCATCTGCCACAGGAATATATTGACTTCGGTGTAGATGAATAAAAAACAAGCTATAAAAGTATTTATCCATGATTGGGATGAATTGGTCTGACATATCTGGATTGCCATATTAATATATCAATGCTAGGTTTATCATCAGAGTTATTATCCTGGAGTAGCATAAAATGCCGCTAAACTGCTAATAGCAATAGCACTTAGATTTATATACTACTTCACAGTGCTTTACAGCCCTCTCTAAGTGGTTTACAGAAATAAGGAAAAACTTTCTGACAGTGAGAACAATCAACAAATGGAACAGCTCGCCCTTGGAAGTTGTGGGAGCGCCATCAGTTGAGATTTTCACTAAGAGATTGGACTGCCATTTGTCAGAAATGGTGTAGGGTCTCCTGCTTGGGCAGAGGGTTGGACTAGATGACCTACAAGGTCCCTTCCAACTCTGATTATCTGTTATCTGTTGTTATCTGAGTCAGCCTATTGCCCCCAACAATATGAGTCCTCATTTTACCCACCTCAGAAGGATGGCAGGCTAAGTCAGTCTTGAGCCTGGTGAGAATTGAACTACCAAATTGCATGCAGACGGCAGTCAGCAGCAGTAGCCTGCAGTACTGCATTCTGCCCACTGCGCCACCAGTACTAAGTAAAATAAAAAAATGTGTATGTGTAGCCGTATGCCAAGGCAGAGAAGACTATCTAAAAATACTTAATTTTGTTGGGTTTCCACTATGACTGGATTACAATTGTGCCTTTGGTAAATATAGTCTGATCTGTCTTGGTCTGATTTCATCACTAAGATGTAGATTAGACAAAAAAAAAATCCATCACATTTTAAGATTAAAGCTACTTTTATTGAGATTGACTGTAGCAATAGAATCTTTCGATCCTGATTATGTTTCACCTCTTCCCTCTCTTATACTCAGGTGAATTCGGGAGTGGGGAAAGTGTCTGTCTGAGCTGTTGACAGATACTTTATTGTTTGAGCTTAAGCGATGTTTTCTTCCTCATTGCTATGGCAACAGATCTCCCCTCTCTCCCTCAAGGCCATCCTCTACACTCAATGAATGATCACTATATTAAATGTGTTAAAAGGGGGAAAAAGTATAACAAGAAAGCATTAGCAAGATAGCACGATGGTTCACAAGAGTACCCAATTTCCACACAATGTGAGCAGACTACAATTTCTATCATCCCCAGTCAAGGTGGACCCTTAAACTCAGGTAACAATGAGCAGTGAGACTGGCATATTGGCCACGCTAAGCAGGTATGATAAGAAATCTAAAGCAATACACATGGAAGTTCCTAAACTGGCAGAGATCTTTCCATATCTGTGTAACTTGCACAAATACACATAACTGCAGTTATCATCTACTTAAATAAAAATACAGAATGTAAAATTTAAAAATGAGCAAAACAAAATTGAAGCATAGCTCTCACAACAACTCCATGAAGTATGTTGTGCAGAAAGAAACTAAGATGAGGAATTGGATACTTTTCTCAAGTTGCCGCTGATTTACAAGGATCCATCAAACTGAGGGAGAGTGTCAGGTTGGTGTTAAGACTCTGGGCTAGAAACCAGGAGCCTCTGATTTCTAGTCCTGCTTTAGACACAAGATGATCTTGGGCCAGTCCCTCTCTCTCAGCTCTAGAAAGCAAGCAAGGACAAAAAAACTCTAATAATCTTGTCAGAAAAACTGCTGGGTGCTTGTCTCAAAGGTGCTTTTCCAAAAAGCAACTGGACTGTTTATTTTTCCCTGAGGAAAGAGGAGGTAGCAATAGCACTTAGACTTATATACTGCTGTACAATGCTTTTACAGCCCTCACTAAGCGGTTTACAGAGTCAGCATATTTCCCCCAACAATCTGGGTCCTCATTTTACCCATCTTGGAAGGATGGAAGGCTGAGTCAGCCTTGAGACTTGTGAGATTTGAACAGCCAAATTGCAAGCAGCCGGCAGGCAGCAGAAGTAGCCTGCAGTATTGCACTCTAACCACTGCACCACCATAGCTCATATTGTTTTGCTTCTCATCCAAGAAGCTGGATCATCCAAGAAGACGTTTCACTTCTCCTCCAAAATGAAAAGCAAAATGTCATCTTCTTCCTCAGGGAAAAGCAATCCAATTTCCTTTTGAAAAAGCACCTTTAAGACAATTATGACCTGGATGACTGAGACTCTCCACAGACATTCAGGAATTTGTTCAAGTGTTCAGAAATCAATACCAACTCAAACGTACACACACACACACATATACACATACACACAAATAATAATCAAAATATGTCAGACTTTATATCTGTATAGGTAGATGTGTACTCTTGGTCTGCAACAAGAAGTAAACCACTAAGCAATTTTCCAGTCTTATAGAACATATTACCTTCCCTAACTCAACACTTTCTAGATGTTATGAGACATTAACTCCAAGAATTTCCTGCATGGCTAAAAACTGGGAATTTCAGAAGTTAGAGGGCAACACATGCAGGGAAAAAAACTGACAGAAAGGCTTATTTTCACACTACCAAATATTTTCTTGCATAAAAAAAATACTGCTTTCATTAGAAGACTTACCATTTATCTTAAAGGACAGAATAACTCAATCATAAGATACAATAGGGGCTAAAGCTATGCTTAATATCAGATTCAGCATTATATGAACTTTTGTGTATATATCCATGCATTGATTCATTGTTCATGAAAGCAAAACTGGGAATGTAGCCAACTACATTCATCATTTTTATATACTTTCTTACAGGGAATATTCTCTCTAAATTTAAAGTGATCACTATATTAATTGATCAATTAAAATATATGCAGGGGAAAGTTAAAGAGATATTTAATGAAAAAAATCTATACACACACACACACAAAGATCACAATTTAAGTATAGGTTGTCCTAAACTTACAACTGTAATTGAACCTGGCAATTATAATCAAAAGTCATAATGGAAATGGAATCCATGGGAAGTGACCTGATTTTACAACCTTTGCAGTGGCTGTTAAGTGAATGCAGTAGTCATTAAAAAAGCTCATGAACCATTTTTTGTCAGAAACCAGAAGTAAATGTTGATTTTCAGCAAAAATGACAAAAATTGCAGTCATGTGACTGCGGGAGGCAGCCATCAGAACTGGGTCAGAATTGGATCGTAAATACTTTGGGGGAGGTCCAGTCATAAGTTTGGTCAATCACAAAGCAACTGGTCACAAGATGAGGACTGTGTATTGGTTACATACTGGAGTTAGAATGGTTGAGATCCAGACTGTATTTGACCCTCAATGCTTGGAAGTTCTCTTGGTGATTTTGTGCCATCACCCTTTCAGCTGAACCTCTTTCACAGGGTTGCTGTTGCTGACAAAAGTAGCTAAGGGTTTTTGCAAAGCAGTTGGAAAAACCCTGAGATCTACTTCGATAGTCAAACATAAACATCAATAACACAGCTTTTAGAAAGACGCCCTCTGGGGTGCTCTTCAAACATGTTGGGACTATAATTTCCCAAATTCATAGATAGAATAAAGTTTTAAATAATTAACTATGCAGTCATTGGGTCAAGTCTAGTTATCAAGTTTAAATTCAGAAGGTTTCAGATTTAAATCAACCCCAAACTGTATGTTTGTCTTGGTCTGGTGGAAGAGGACTCTTTCAGTACAGTTCCATAAAAGTTTAGTAGGAGTAATCCACTCACATTCATAAGGACTTACTCCCAGGTAAGTACAGGTAGAGTGCATTCTCAGGTCTCCTTCTGCTTTTAATAACCTCAGTTTGACCTCCTCTGGGGACCTCAGAATGCTTGCAAGCCCCGTAAGAAAAAGGGAATTATCTTTTGCTACCCTCAATGAAAGAGAACTAAAAGGTGTTATAGATATTGCCAAGGTCAACTCAAATAAGTGTTTAGGAATGAAATCCCAAGGGGGGCTTTGGAACGAAGTTGCTTTTCTCAGTTACACTTTCAAATCACTTCCATGGTCCAAGAGCCTCTCTGATAAGAAGTGTACTGTGGTCCAACATATTTGGAGGATGAAGTCAGAAAAAGCTGAAGGAAAGAAGGAAATACATGCAACCAGTTCCAGACAATAGCACAATCAGCATTATTATCAGGGGTGGGAGGCCACCAGTTCTGCCCAGCTCTATAGAACCAGTAGCTCTGAAGAGCAGCAGACACCGAAACATTTCCATGTTTGCTACTGTTTGGCCCACCTGCCCACCCGGGCTCTTACCTGTCCTTTACCTTACCTGTCCTGTTTTGTCAACCTCGGCTGCTTTGCACGGCACAGCTGAGGCTGAAAAAGCAGGAAAAAAGAGGCTTTTCAAATGCTCTGCAGTGCTTTTCAGCTGTCCAGGTGGCACAGCTGATGTGTTTTTTATACGCGCACACAGCATGTAAAACATAGTCACTGAACCGGTGTAACACCATAGTAACACTGTTGAATCCTATCCCTTTTGTTATTATTATTTTTGGAGGGGGAAGATTTTTAAACTAACATTTTCTTGCACAGAGAACCTCCTCCCCCAAAGGCTGCAAAGTTATAACAATATTAACTACAATAGTATATCCAATCTCTTCCAGTTATGATACCTCCCCTTATACTTAGGAGCTGAAAGCCAAGTATGGCATGGCTAGTCTAGTAAAAAGAAGGACTGAGGTGACTCGGTAGCAGTGTTCCAATATTTGAGAGGCTGTCACAGAAGGGAGGGGGACAACCTGTTTTCCAAAGCACCTGAAGATTAGACAAGGAATAATGGATAGAAACTGGTCAAGGAGGGATTGTACCTAGAAATAAGGAGAAATTTTCTAACAGTGAGAACAATCAACCAATGGAATAGCTATGGGACCATCATCCCTGGAAGCTTTCAAGAAGAGACTGGACTGCCATCTGTCAGAAACAGGGTCTCTATTGTAGGGTCTCCTGCTTGGGCATGGGGTTGGACTAGATGACCTACAAGGTCCCTTCCAACTCTGTTAATCTGTCACCTAGTAGAACCATCCAAGGAAACAATATGAGTCTTTCTCAGTTCAAGCTATATTTTGCAGTTATCATTAAAAATCAAGAGTAATCTCACATATTATTTCCACCTGTTTCTTGTCCAAAGCAATCTACTTTGAAAGGGCTCCCAATGGGCTCCCGATTTGATAGGAAATCTCTTGTTTTCTGAAAGTGGATCAAATCTAGTCCCTATGCATGGAATAAGCTGTCAATTTCTTCCTTGGGTTTTCAGCTACTGCTTTTCCCAGCCATACCTAGAGACACCAAGGAATAAAACTGGGATATTTAGCATGCAAAGCAGGTACATTACAACCAAGCTATGACATGTCTGGAGTGTGTTCAACAGCAAGATTAAATGCCAACCACCCACAGATGGCCTCATCTTCTATTGTTAAATGGCGTTCATGCTGTACCATAAACTTACTCCTTGCTGTAGTCCTGGCACCTGAATTACTCAGTAGTCAAGAAAGGTTATCTAACTGTAGTGCTTAAGATGTGTTTTTTTTTTTTTTAAAAAACTTATTGTGATGGGAGGGAGGCATAAAAGAGAGAGAAATAATTGTGTTTTGTTTTTAAATTTAACTAGCCAAATAAATATATCTCCAATCAGCAAGCTATCCACTTTCTATGTCAAAGCAATTAACCTATTTGCATGCACTAGATTTCAATTAGCATATATTAGATTTCAATTAGCAATTAACAGAGAATTCCTTTGTACTACAGAATACAAAAGGTTTCTCTCTCACCCTCCCCCTTTCTGTCAAAATGCTTTTTGCAAACAAATTCCTTTCAAAACAGATAATTAGTAAGAGAACATATTAGAATATGTCCTTCCCCAAGAAGCCATCTAATTTTACCTCTGTTTTGTCTTCTTTTTGCCTTTACGAAATACAAGTAGCAAAAATTCATGGACACATTTTAAGTATCATCTGTTTTCATAATTAGGTACAATTTCCTTCTAGCTGTTCTGTATTGTTTGATTGATTACACTAAATAAGTAAGCATTGTTTTTATCCTAAAGTCTTCTAAATTTTAAAAAGACATCCTTTTTCCAGATCATATAGAACACAAGGCTGAAACTTACTTAAGCCCCTCTCATGCACATGCATTCTTTAAATACCTTTTTCATTCTTCAATATTATTACAAATGTTGTACACTGGGCATTTAGATCTAATATACACCTAACATGTAGAGGTTTTCATAAAGGCAGCTTGAAAGGTATACCACAATTATTTATTATTTATGCAGATATAAAGCTGAAGTGGTTGGGATCCAGAGCTGTATACAGTATCTAGATACTCACAGAAAAAAACCCAAGGTGATATAAACCAGGAAATTTTAGAAGGCATTGATGAGCAAGAAAGAGCAATGAAATAAAATCAACAATAAAGTCTCAATTATTCAGATGAACAACCCCAAGAGATCCTTTTCTGCATGTCTGTGTGTGTTAAGAAAATTTACTATTTTTGGAAGCTGACTTTTTTGTGAAGAAAAATGCTCACAACATGATCATGGCAATAATGGCATTCTACCCCATTCTCCAAGAACATGTAAAATTTATAATAATCTATCTCCACAACAATCCTACCAGGTAAGATAAAAATTAGACAAAACTTCTCTCATGACCTTCAAAGGAAAAATAGGATTTTGCTGTTCAAAGCTCCCTATCCCACCATGGTTTTCTCTAACAAGCTTTGTAGAGGTAGCTAATTTTGAAATGACAGTGATGCCTGACCATCTCTTTTGAATACTAGCGTTTTTCCATGTTTTATAGTATGTCAGGAGTAGCACTCTCAAAAGCTTTTGACAACCAGTTGTATTTTAGCACCGAATTGAACTGCTTGTCCCCCTACCTGGTACATACATATACATCCACCTTTTCAACATGCACATCCATTACTCAATGCATTACTGCAGCATCAAGCAAATGTGTGAACCCACCAACTTCATAGTAGAATGGTTAGATTTTCATCTTATAACTTTGCGTATCAGAGGCACAGCATTAACTGTCTGCTGGTTCAAATACACAACTTCCCCAGTGGGGTAAACAGAGAGATGGGGTAGGATAGGGTATGTGAATACTGGTGTGTCCAGTTCGGGGCAAAAACAAAAAACCAACGGTGAGGTTTTGGATATCTAATCTGAATTAGAGTTGCTATCCTCACAGAATAGTAGACAAGTGTAATGAATCAAAAAGAAACCAAAGTGATTTCATCACACACATCACTTTGTGGGACCCTTCCAGGCTGTTATGGATATATCGATCTATGCAGTCCTAAAGTCCGGAAAAGACGCTTGTAAATATATGGTTCCATGAGCCGCAACTTTCTTCCCCTATTCTCGGAATACAAACTGGATCTCGCAGATAGGGGGATATTTCAGCACCATGGATAGCGATATGACCCCTCTTTAAATCTCGTGGCAGAAGCCGAAGATCGAAATGTATGTATGGTACAGACAGATTCTCATTATAAAACGGGGAGATATGTCATGATCCCCAGTCCGCCATCACATTCATTTATCAATCCCCATCAGATAGCAGGCGCTGCATGGAAACAGCGTCCAATGTCACCTTTCCCGAGAAGGCAAAGGAGCTGTTCCCGGCGCGATCAAGACTCAACTGTCTCGCAGCTTCCCACCAATGAAACCAAGCAAAACATACAACAACAACAACAAAACCAAATGCCCCCCTCCCCGTCCTCCCCAACGACCCCCGGTTCCTACCTGGGATGGCCAGGTTTGCCAGCGGCACGCTGTGGATGCTTTCGGGCAAACTTGCCATCCAGTCGGCGAATTTCAACTCAACCTTGCCTTGCGACGAAGCCATGCTCGGTGCCTGCCAAGGAAACCGCTCGTTCGCTCGCTCGCTCGCCTGGCTCAGCCGGTTAGCAGCAGCCGCGGCAGCCCCTCCTCCTCCTGCCGGCTCCTGGAAGCCCAGCCGCTTTGCTCGTCTCCAGCCCTCGCTTTGCTAGAGAGAGTTTTTACGCGCCACGCTGCGCCACGCCCACGGGTGGATGGCGCAGGCACGTGCGGAGTCGACTTATTATGCCAAATCCTCTCGGTGGCCGCTGAAGGGGCTCGGCTAGAAAAGCGCCAGTCCGGGGAGCGCAGCAGCCGCCCCGCCGCCTCCCTTTGCATTACAGAGCGCATCTTCCGTCTACCTAAAACTCCGCCGAGGGCTGAACGCGCACCTAGGGCGCAAAGGGGGCCTCCAGACGAACCCTAACCCTGGATCGCCTCCTGGGGAGGGTCAGGCCAACCCGAGAATCAACAGCAGGTTCTTCTCCCCTTGTGGAGTCACATGGGGAGGGGGGAAAACATACAAGACGGAGGTATTTTTCTCGAGGAATGAAAACGTGCGCGATCTGGAGGAAGCAACAACCTCCTTGATTTTTGCGCCATCGTTTTAGCGCCTTGGCTGGGAGGATCGTTATGCATAGGCGCAAAAAAGGAGCGTTGCCATCCTACTGTCATTCTTTTTTTACCCCCACTCCGACTCAAGCCTGCCCTATCGTTGAAGTGGTTTATGGGGATTGGGTTTACGGAACGCAGCCCTCAAGATTCAACCACACCGTTGGGGTTGCCATCTTGTCAGACCCTGCCTGGGAGAAAGTCCATTGTAACGTTGTAATGCAAACTGCCTCTTAGGCACTTGCCTGCAACAAGTACAAAAGGTATGAAGTTGCATTGTGGCATCACCATATACATTGTGTTGTTATGGTTAGCTTTAAGCAGTGGCTGTGTTCTTTCTTTCCCAGAGATAACTTAGCTTTGGTCCTTGAGGCTCCAGTTTTGACAACTGCCATGGGTCCTTTGGAGACATGCTTTGAAGACAAGGAGGATATTGCTGGTAATGCCCAACATCATGGCTGAAAATCTTATGCAGAGCACCCTTTAAAGAGCACTTGTTCCACCACAACTATATGGGCTACCTGGAGCTTAGTAGGTGAATTTGAAAGGTCTAGTAACAATATTTAAACAGCATTAATGTTTAGTTTGTCAAAGAGCATATCCACAGAACATTTAGATCTGCAGAGATGCATCTTCACAGCGCCTCACGCACACACACACACACACACACACATTGGAGAGTGTTGAGGGTTTTCTCTGTTGTGATAGTCATTATTTGAAATGGTCTTCTTTTACATCTCAGACTTCACACTCTTATGTTTTAAGGGATGTCTAATATTTCTTCTTCATTACTATGAAGTTTACTAGTTTATTACTATTATTGTTGTACTATTTATTATTAATATGCCAGTTTGGTGTAGTGGTTAAAGCATCAGGCTAGAAACCCAGGAGATTGTGAGTCCTAGTCCCACCTTAGGCCTGAAAGCTGGCTGAGTGACTTTGAGCCAGTCACTCTCTTTCAGTCCAACTCACCTCACAGGGTTGTTGTGAGGAAAACAGGAAGAGAAAGGGGTATTAAGTATGTTAGCTGCCTTGAGTTGTCAAAATAATAAAGGTGGAAAAATAAATAAAAACATGGTTTACAGTACCTTTTCTGACAAATACATTAATTATTTTACTTGGTTTTATTATTGTTTTTGTGGATTGTAATCTTTCTCAAATAAATATACCCACAATACAAATCTGTACTATGGTCACAACTGCTATTATTGCTGATAGGAAAAAGGGCTAGAGAAGACAAGTGGGTTGCACAAAAGATTAAAAGAACAGGAAGTGAGGTTTTGTTTTGAGATATACCATACTATTGGCCTATCAACAAAGGCAGTTGTATTATGTTTAGTGAGTCAATGGTTAAAATATGTGAGTTTTGTAGTTTGCAAATCAATACAATTTCCATAACTGACTGATATAATGCTGCAATTGATCCCAAATATTCTTTCCACCATACCAATCATTGACCAAAGGTGAGCAAACAAGCAAAAGGGATGGCTCTGTTTTGCTAATACATCTAGATAGCTCAGCTTCATTCTTTCCATTACATCACCCAAGAGAACATGCAAAGAATTAAAGCAGAGATCCTCCACCTTTGTGGACTGATAGGAAGATTTGGCATCTTGAAAGTAGGACATAAGAGGGTCAGCCATCTTTATCCATGCTGAGTGATAAAAACCCTGTAGCATTCAGATCCAAAGCAGAAAAGCTGCTTTAGATCTTGTATGAGCATGCCAACTGTTTTTGTTGTTGTTTTGAAGCGGGACCAGAACAAGGATCCATTTTATATAAGTTAGCTAAGATGCTTGGCATACTATAAGTACCCGACATATAAATCATAAGGGCAGAAGGCAGTTCTGTCTGTACTAAGTTGAATCTTAAGAAATCCATTTAGAGGAAGTAACAATGTAACTAACGCTGAAAACAAGGAAGGTCATGGAAGAACATCTGTAGGTGTAAGATAACGGTAAAAGACGACATATACTTACATACATCCTGTCTTCTTAGCCACATCCTCTTTGTTATGTTCTGTTCTCAGAAAAACATGTTTTTGTGTGATTTCAATATTATCAAGTAAGCATAAAAACCATATTTGGTAAATAGGTCATAGATGAACGCCCAGGCTTGGGCTGGAGTCATCATAAGGTATAAAGGAACTACCCCCAGTAAGTAGAAGGGGGTTCAGAATTTGTCATGTTAATACTCTGAACGCTATGCGCAAATAAACCTGTATTCTTCCAGCTCTCGTGGTCTCCTGTTCTGCTTTGAAAGCGCGATTTGCTGCTACAGTTTGGTTTATTTGTTTTTGGCACCTTCAAGTCAGTCTTGAGTTTTGGCAACTGCCTGGATTTGGTCTTGAAGTTTCCTTGGCAAGATTTTATTTTATTTTTTTAAATAAAGTTTTATTTGGGTTTTCACACATACAAAATACAAGTAAAACATCTTTTTTGAAAATAGCATGGTCCCGGGTTGAACTTCTTTATACAGACACAAAACTCAATTTCATGCTCCTTTTTGTATTCTATTCCATATCTTATACTATTTTACATTTTCTATATAGTTTTTCCCCTCTTTTAATTTTCTCAATTTTATTTTGATTATCTCATCTCAATTCAAATCATTATATTTATACTTTTGTCTGTTCTGTTTCAATTTCATATTATCTTTTCTCATTAAACGAATTTTCTCCTGTAGTTACTAATTGGAGTATGACACCTTTATATCTTTTAATTACATACATTCAACTCCTATTTAAACTTCAATATATACCTTAAGTTTATGACCTTCAATATAATACATAATACATAACTTCCAATTGAATTCTGCTTGGCACATTCTTATAATACACACTATATTGAAAGATTGTAAATATATGTAATTATGAACCCTCATTCCATTCCAGTTTGGTTTTATCATTAATAATCATTAAAACCATAACATCTTTAACACTTCTTTTCAATTAAATATCATACTTCCTTAAAAACACATATAATCTCCATAATTAATTTTTCCCTTATTTCTCTTCACATATGTTTTATAAATCATTAAATATACCTTTTGTTACATTTATTTATTGACAAGCATTCCACTGAATTATGATAGCTATTTTATCAGACATTTTAATCATACATTGTTTCATATTTTCTAAAATTATTTCTGCTTTTAATATAAGCATACTATCTTATGTACCTTTGCAGAATCCCTTTTTCCATTAAGTTTTCACCCATTATCTCTAAATAGTCCCTGTTTCTCTATATTTTGCTTTTGTCCTTTATAACTTCTTTTCCTTTCTTTCTTCCCTCTCATCTTCTCCCTCCCCTTTTTACCCCCTTGTCTCTCTAGTTCTAATTCTCTCTTCTGCATTTCCCTCTTCTGTTGCTTTCTCATTTTATAGTTATTTTCCACTCTATTTTGGTGGGGGGGGGTTGTTTCCCAAACTTAAACTTTCCATTCTCTTTCCCCCCTTTCCTTTTTTCCCCCACCTAAGATTACTTGTTCATTAAAGATGGCTTCTTCTTTGTCACAATCTTCTTGTTCTGCAGGCATTTCTTGTTGTTTCTCATAGTTCCAAATCTCCATTTCTAAGAACTGAAATACGAAGCCAAAAGAACCTCTCCCTTCTTGTGCATCTTCTTTGTACTTTTTAAGTTCCATTTTCAGTTCTTCTAAAAGTGGAGCCATTTTAAAAAGTTTTAAACAACCACCCTATTGATTTTAGTCATTCAAAACAATAACCAAGAATCCAGAAATCATCAAGTAATCCAGATAGTCCCGAGTTATATCTTCTTATTTCTTTTTTGACTTTCTCTTCCTGGTGTTTTTGTTGCAATATTTCAGTTAGAATATATCTTTTGGAAGTCTTGTTGAGATTTTGCTGTAAGTTCTTTTTTAATTCCAGGCAGTCTCCTCCCTTCCAGATCCTACCCTTTTATTCTTTTTCTCCTTTCCTGTTTTCAAAAGCTTTTAATTATCCAGAAATCTTTATTATCCCTTTGACTTTTTATTTTCAGCATTAAATGCCTATTGATGTCAAAGTGGATTGTTTTCCAATTTCTTGCTTAAGTCTCTTAGCTGTCAGTATAGGAAAAGGAGAAAACCAAATATTTTCCCTTTTCTCTCTCCTTCGCAGCTTAAAAATCTTCTTAGGGAACAATGTTATTGTTTTTTAACAGTTTCAATTCCAGGGTACCTTATTTGTTGCTTTTGCTGTTTGACCCAGTCAACCAAAACTTTCTCTTCTTATCTTCCTCCTGCACATTCTTTTCCGGTCGAGTTCTTCTTTGTGGTGGCCATTTCTGACCACCGCTGCAACCGCCTTCAGGAAAGGGAGTAATGGCCAGCAGGGGAGGAGAGATGCGGCTCTCCTCAACCCTGCAGGCAGTCTCCCCCTTCTTCACCACCTCTATGGGGTAGCTTAGCCCTGAAACCAGCTGGCTCGGGGCGCTCCTGCGGCGAGCACGGATCGAAGCCTCACAGAGACGAAGTTTTGGTCTGTCGCTGAAGGAGCTCAAACCGGAAGTCCTTCTTGGCAAGATTTTAGAAGTGGATTGCTATTGCCTCCTTCCTAGGGCTGAGAGAGAGTGATTGCCCCAAGGTGGCTTTGTGCCAAGGTGGCTTCAGGCAGGATTGGAAAATAATGGTATCCCAGATTCCAGCCCAATCTCTAGCCCAAACTGGCTGTACCTGTCAATTATTCCTTAAAGATAAGTACAGTGTTGTCTCTTTGCTGGACTGCATCACAATTTTGTACAACTCTGGGATGCGATGGCTCAATGGCTAAGACGCTGAGTTTGTCAATCAAAAATGTCAGCAGTTCGGTGGTTCGAATCCCTAGTGCCATGTAACAGAGTGAGCTCCCGTTACTTGTCCCAGCTTTTGCCAACCAAGCAATTCAAAAGGATGTAAAAATGCAAGTAGAAAAATAGGGATCATTTTGGTGGGAAGGTAACAGTGTTCTGTGTGCCTTTGGCATTTAGTCATGCTGGCCACATGACCACAGAGATGTCTTCTGGCTCTTTGGCTTTGTAACAGAGATAAGCACCACCCCCAAAAGCCGGAAATGACTAGCCCGTATGTGTGAGGGGAAGCTTTACCATTTTAGAAGAAGGCAAAGGGATTCTTATCATCTTAGTTTCCCAGATTGCTGTTTCCCAGTTCTACTTCCTTTTGTCATTTTTTTGTAGACAAGTGAGATCTCTTCCAAAGAAAGCACTGGAGTTTTGTGCCATTTCATTTTCCAAGAATTCTGTGGAAATTGTGGTGTATTTGGGACCCAGAAGTATCCTTGGAATACAGTTTATGATACAGGCTAGTCTCCCGTTTTTGTTCCTTTCCTTTCGTTTTCTCATTCAAAACACTATTTAAAAATGAAATAAGCTGAAGTCTTACAAGTTCGGAGATAAGTGTCGGTGAACATATGGGTGCTATGCTGGAAATGAAGGAGCAGATGAGCAGAGGAAATGACAAGCATTATTTGCCTGCAAAGAAGATTGGAGTCAATGACTTTGTCTCCTTTTCTCTTTTTGAAGGCAATGATGCAAATGAAAAAGAAGTTATCTTCCAACTTCTATTTCTTGCTCATCCTTCCTAGGCATTATGGCCAAATGGACAGCGCTCTGAAGAGAAAGAATTACCATCTCAACATGCTTGCCAGCCTATTCTGCAGCATCTCAGCTGAGCATGGAAGAAATAGACTTCAATCTCTCTTACTCATCATCGGATTCTGCTTAGAGGAACATTTTTTCCATGATAGTACAGTAAAAGAAAAGAGCAATGGGCCCTGTGCTATGCAGCAACATGAAATTTAATGTGAAGAAAACCAAGGTTTTACACCTAGGCAGGAAAAACCAAAGGTACAAGTACAGGTTAGGTGAAACCTGGCTCAAAAACAGTGACTGTGAGAGGGATCTTGGAATCTTAGTGGACAATTATTAAACATGAGCCAGCAATAAACATGAAGCGGCAGCCAAAAAAGTGAATGCCATCCTTGGTTGTATAAACAAAGGTATAGATTCAAAATCATGTGAAGTATTAATACTAATTTTTAAATGCTTAGTAAGACCACACCTGGAATACTGCATCCAGTTTTGGTCACCACATTACAAAAAAGATGTTGATCCTTTGGAAAAAGTGCAAAGAAGAGCAGCTAATAAGGGTCTGGAGACAAAAACATATGATGAAAAATTGCAGGAATTGGGTATGGCCATTCTAGAGAAAAGAAGGACTAGGGTGGACATTAGCAGTATTCCAGTAGTTGTGGGGCTGCCACAACTTATTTTTCAGAGCACCAGAAGGCAAGACAAAAAAACAAAGGATGGAATCTTATCAAGGAGAGAAGCAACCTGGAATTAAGGAGAAACTTCCGAACTGTGAGGGCAATTATCCAGTGGAACAGCTGGCCTTCAGAAGTTGGGGTGCTCCATCACTGAAGGCTTTTAAGAAGAGACTGGACAGCCACTTGTCTGAAATGGTATAGGGTCTCCTGCCTGAGCAGAGGATTAGACGAGAAGAGGTCCCTTCCAGCTCTATTTTGATCGATAGAGAAACTTTTATGCAATGGCTCCCCAGACAGCAAAGTGGGAAAGTGATGCTGCTGACTTAATGCTTAATGACCAAAGTCACAATGGACTCAAAAAAAAAAGTTACTTTCAAACCATCCTTGAAACTAAATCATGGTCACAGGATCACATTTCAGGCACTTGGAAACTGGCTCACGTTTATGTGGTCACATTTTGCAACTTTTGTGCTGTTTCCCAGCAAAAAGACAACAACAACCACCCATTGCATTCAGACTTACAAACATGTGGTTTTATTAACAACTCCTATGACTGTTGTTAATGTCTTACAACCAGAAGGCTGATCTGGTAGGTTGCACATTTCCCCCTCTCTACAATTCAAAGTGACAGAAACTTAACAAGAGCATGTAGCGAGAAAAACTGACCGACAGGAAGCAGTGTCCTGCTTCTTCTTCACCCTCTGCAAGTACATGATTCACATTTTTATCTCCTTTCCTTGACTAAAACATTTATTTTCCATGGGTCTCTATAACATGCCTCTTATTAGTTTGATGATGTTCTTATGGTTGTCAGCATATTCTTCCCCTCTCAGTTTAATTCTCTCTTTTTTCTGTCTCTGACCTAATTCTGTTCAAACACTACAGACTCTTAGCTGCAAATACAGTTAAGTAATTCGGGTTTTCTTATTACTTTTGCATCTTAACCAAAGTTTAATTTTCTTTCATGCAAACACCAATCTCAATAATATTTTCTCCTAGAAACTATAGTCCTAACTTCAGTACTTCTCTCTAAATACATTCTTGTTTGAACAAAAGCATCTACATTACTGAGAGTATCATTAAAAAACATAGTAACAACCAGATGATGACACAGGTGTAATAGCAATAGCACTTAGACTTATATACCGCTTCACAGTGCTATACAGCCCTCTTTAAGCAGTTTACAGAGTCAGCAAATTGCCCCCAACAATCTGGGTCCTCATTTTACCCACCTCGGAAGGATGTCATCATACGTGAGGTCATTTCTCCCATCCCACATCTGACACCAGTGCACCACCTCAGAGTAAAGCATCCTTGGATACAAACTCTGGTGAAGAACAAAATCTAGTTAATAAATGGTAGCCTATCAAGTGTGCCAACAATGCAACTCAAGGTTCCCTGTTGGTTTGTTTAGTGGTTGATTAGATATTATTTTAAAAACGATACCTAGTTTTGGGATATCAATAAGCAAGGAATCGTCTCAAATGGGGCTGAATGCTGGTTTTACTTCTTCCAATCATTCAGAAAGAGGACAGGAACTTGGGAAATGCATGAAAGCCAGGCTCCATGAATGTTATTTTCTGATAATAATAATAATAATACAAAGGCTTTCATTTATTCATTGGATTCATATCTTTTTTTCAGGAGCTTATGACAGCATAATACTCTCCTCCAACTGTATCCATACAGCAACATGCAATAGTGACATAGGCTAAGAATTTCTGTCTGAATTCAAACATACTACCAGGTCAGGGTTTTTTTAACCCATAGTATGTGAAGCCATATTGGCTGTTTCACATTAGTTTATAATGAGCAATTTTACTTATTACTAAGTCAAAAGCAAACTTGCCACACTGTGACATAAAATTATGAGTTATTTTTCCTCTTATCATATAGAAAATGAAGGACACAAATGTTGTTCTCTGTTATTCACATTACATAGATAAGCTCTCTCGCTGCAACAGTACAATCAGAAAGCTATAAAACCCAGCAGTATACATTGCACTTCAGAGTTAATAAACAATAGCATATTGGTATATTTGCTACTGGCTATTGCATAAAATAAGTATAGAATATAGACACAACAATGCGCCGTGCTGGTGGAAACAATTGCAATTGTTCGATATTTTACAACAATCCTTGAAGTCATTGTTGACTTTGAATGTTTAAGTTTCTGCAGTATTTATTTAAATATTTAAATAAATGGGGCATAACTGAATTGTTTTGAAAGGAAAATAAAAAGGGCTGTGGAAAAAATGTGTCCAACAAATTCAATTCTTCCTATGCAGCACAGACAAAATGCTTGTACAAGGGATGCCATTGCACATTATAGCTTGCCAAAAAAAAATCTCAACTATGTTTTGGCCACAAGATGTTGGTGAGATGAGGACTAAATTTCCCAAATGTGTTGATTTAAGGAGGAAAGACTGAAGTTTAGCTCTCAGAGACCATTGGTAAAAGACTGCCTACCTATTCTCCACTGACCAGATATGGCCATTGAAAAGGAGTGATTATTTTTCTTAGGATATGAATTCTCTTGGCTCATACTCTGAACCAGTAACTTGCTTAGGGAAGCAAGGCATTCTGGAACACGAACATGGCTCACATCTAAAAAGAGGGAGACTCTACATGGCATACCTTTCAGTCCCTGAACAACCACAGCATGAGGCTTATATTAGAGGAGAATTCATGTCACTCAACTTCTGGCATTTTTTTTTAGTTCCCTGAGCCCTGGACTGAGGCTCACAGTGGCAGAGACTCCATATAGATTTATCTAATTCTTACACCATTTGAATTAGAACAGAATACCATTCTTCCCATGGCTTTTCTCCATCACCACTATGACCTTACTATGTTCAGGCATGAATGTGATATTTATGCTGGGCACAAACTCTGATCAATCTGGGTCATAAAAAGGATACAATGCCTCTGAGACAACATGCAGGCATAGCACCCACATGTGAAGCGTGGACATGGTGTTCTGTACTTCCCCAAGCATCATGACACTGCCTGATTGTTTAGAAGATAATCTTTATGTAAAATTCCCAGCTAGACATCACGTAGATTCGCTGTGTTTGTCCATGGGCTTCCAGTAATATGGTCTCAAGTTCAGACATCAGTGATGTACAAGCAAAGTACTGGAATATATTGGTTTTGTTGGTTTAGGATCAGTGTATGCTTTGTTTGTGTGCACATCGTACATCTTCATGGTCCCTACTGATGTTGAAATTGAGGATTTTTTTATATAGGCAGCAAGTATTTTCATCTTCAGAGGAACCATCTTCAATAGGTCAAAAAAACATGCTGTAAATGCATGTTACATTTAAACTTAGCAAACTATCATCAATGCGTTTACTTGTGCTTTTTGATTAATGGAAATTTCAAAATATATTTCAATTGTATTTTTAAAAAATCGATACTAGTTCTCTCTCTGTCTCTTTCTCTTTCTCTGTCTCTGTCTCTCTCTCTCTCTCTCCCTCCCTCTCTCTCTGTCTCTCTCTCTCTCTCTTTCCCTCCCTCTCTCTCTGTCTCTCTGTCTCTGTCTCTCTCTCTGTATAAAGTATGAACATGCAGTTGGTTCCTGTTGATGTATATCCAGTTAATGTGCCATCTTCACACTCATGTGCCACTTTGTACTTCAAAGCAGAGGTAGGTATTCAGCAGGTTCTGACCAGTTCTGGAGAACTGGTAGTGGAAATTTTGAGTAGTTCAGAGAACTAGCAAATTCTACCTCTGACTTGAGATTTTACAGTATCCTTTCTCTGCCATGCCCGCCAAGCCATGCCCACAGAACCGGTAGTAAAAAAAATTGAATCCCACCACTGCTTCAAAGACACCATAATTAGAACATAGATCAGATCTGAGCTACCAAAGCCCTAACAAACCCCAGTTTGCACAAAGAGACAGAGTTTTCTATATCTCTTTAACAGCACCTAATGACTGTCCATGTTCTTATCATCCAAGCAGTTTCTTCTGAACCCCACTGTTCCTTCTAGTTGAAATACCTAAAACCATTTTGGATTTTTCTTTGGCCAAATCACAACTTTTCTGAATCATTTTGGCAGAATTTGCAAATCACAAGGTCTCCATTTGGTTTCCTGTATATCTCTATGTTTGAATAACACAAAATCAGAAAAGAAGGAAAACATTCAAAGAAGTTTTAACCTACGCATGGAAGTCATTTCATATGCACTTTTCCCCAATCCATTTTGCATCCTCTTCATTTAGACTGAGATTTAGTCCATGGCCAACACTTTTGCATTTCATCAATAGAGGGCAACATATATCCACCCTGTTTTGCTCACATTGGTCTTCCTCTGAGACCAAACTAGGCCTCTTATACCAGAAAGAACCAGCTCCTGGCAGATATCCTGCATCCCCATAATTATGAGTAAGAGGTGAAAGCTTAGTGATGCTTTGAAAAAAATGTTGATGGAATAGAATAGAATAGAATAGAATAGAATAGAATAGAATAGAATAGAATAGAATTCTTTATTGGCCAAGTGTGATTGGACACATAAGGAATTTGTCTTTGTTGCATATGCTCTCAGTATACATAAAAAGAAAAAAATACATTCATCAAGAATTATAAGATACAACACTTAGTGATAGTCATAGGTTACTAAATGAGCAATCAAATCATACTAGGAAACAAATAAAACAATATACATCACAAAGATACAAGCAACAAGGTTATAGTCGTAAGTGGAAGGTGTTATGTCCCTGGAACTCTAAGGAGTTCCCACTCAGGTCCGTTCGCGTTGCGGGGGCGGCTGCCCCCTCGCTCATTGGTTGGTTCTCCCCAGCAGCCAGCTATAAAAGCAGGCTGCGGGGTCCAACCAGTCGCTGATCGCTGCGAGCCAGTTCCAGGCTTGGCTAGCACGTTCAGTCCTTTATTATCACAATAAAGTATTTGTTGCACTCATGCTCTGGTTCAGCCTCTCATTACCCAAACTTAACACTGGTGACGAGGATGGGATGGCTACCAGAAGCACAATGCAACCGCTGAATCACTAGCCGCCGATCCGTAGCCAGAGAGAACGATCGGCAGGCGATAAGAGCAAAACGCTGATCCGCAGCCAGAGAGAGCGGTCAGCAAGCAACGAGAACGAACGCTGATCCGCAGCCAGAGAAAGCGGTCAGCAAGCAACGAAAGTGAGAAGCGTCTGTAGCCGCTTGTTAGCCTAGCTACAGGGAAAGTGAAGCGCTGCGAGCCGCAGCCGCTCGTTTCTTTAGGCGCGAAATTCAAACGGCTGTCATTTGAATTTCTGCCCTAAAAGTACAGCGCGGTGCTGTAATTCAAAGTCACTGATGCCCACGCAGGCGCGAATTTCAAAACGCTGCCAACAGCCGGCAGCCTAACCTCGTGTTTAGCCCAGAGAGAGAGAGAGGGTTGTGAAAAGCCTCTCCAGAGCTGAAATCACTTGCCTGCCACAGGCACTAGAAACCTTCTGCTGCTGCCCCAGAGAGATTTTTTCAACAGATTGTACAACTGATTTCCTCACTATGAATTCCAATCCAGTCTTCCCAGCGTTCAAGCCGGATGAGGAGAAGTGGGAGTCATACAAGAACCGCTTTAACCATTACATCGACGCAATTGGGCTGGCTGATGCAGGGGAGCACCGGAAAAAATCATATTTCCTGATCTACTGTGGAGCCATCGTCTTTGACACTGCCACAGCACTCGTGGCTCCACGTGAGTTAAAAAACGTTCCATGGTCAGAACTGTTAGAAATCCTTACTAACCACTATTCTCCCAGACCTTCACAGATTGCCAGGCGATTCACCTTCCATATGAGGAAACAATCAGACAAAGAGACCATCAACCAGTACATGGCCGCCCTCAGGACCGCAGCACTCCATTGTGGGTTTGGAACCTACCTGGAGGACATGCTCCTCGATCAGCTAGTCTGCGGAGTCAAGGATCTCCACCTCCAAAGGCGCCTACTCGCTAAGAAGGACCTCAACCTCGCACAAGCCGTCGAGGAGGCCCTGGCAGCAGAACTGGCAGCACACTCAGCCACCGAAATCCATGGTCCTACTTCCAAGCTAACGACAGTTCCAGTCCACTCCGAGGAGGTGGTCATAGAGGAAGGCCCCAGTGATGAAACCGACATCCACCGCCTCACCAACGCCAGGCAACCGCAGGTAGGAGCCAAGCAAGAAAGCATCAGTCCACCCAAGCACATCACCCTGTGCCTATCCTGTGGTGGATCTCATCCGAGGGCCACCTGCAAATTCAAAGGAGCCACCTGCAACATCTGCCACAAAAAGGGGCACATCGCGAGAGTCTGTCAAGCCTCTCACAACTCGGCACAAAGGCACCCTTCCTTCTCACATTCTGGACCTCAGAGGCAAGTATTGAACTGTCGCACTCACCACCATGCCAAGCACACTTGCCATACCATTAGTAAAATCTCTCTCTCCGTTTTGTTAGAAGGTAAACCTTGTCGCATGGAGGTTGACACAGGGTCAGCGCTCTCAATTATCTCGTGGAGCACCCTCAAGAGGCTACAGCCCAGTCTATCAACAAGCCGGCTCCAGAAGTGCCAGTTTAGCCTGAAGGACTACCAGGGGAAGGACATTCCTGTAATCGGCAGAGGCAAGTTCCTTGTCAATTTTAAAACTTTCAAAGGTCACCTACCTCTAGTGGTAGTTAACGGCAACCTCCCCACACTCTTGGGGCTTGATTGGTTTCCCCATCTCGGCCTAGGGCTAACAGGAGTCCATGCTGTCTCAACCTCTGACACTGACTCCTTATTCGCTGATTACTCAGATGTATTCAGCGATGAGCTGGGGTGTTATAACGGTACCCCTATCTCATTCTCAGTCGACCCCCAGGCAGTCCCAATCAGGCTAAAACCGCGTAGAGTCCCATTCGCTATTCGGCCTAAATTAGATGCGGAATTGGATAAATTATTAAAACAAGGGGTCATTGAGCCAACAGATTTCGCCAAGTGGGAGACGCCCATTGTCACACCCTCAAAAAGACGGTAGCCTGAGAATTTGCTCGGACTACAAGACCACAATTAATAAGTTTTTACAAGTTAGCGCTTACCCAGTGCCCGTCATTCAGCATTTATTACACACTTTTGAACCAGGCAGCATTTTTGCCAAATTGGACATGTCTCAAAGCGTATCAACAGTTCCCTGTTGACAACCAAACAGCGGAACTCCAGACCATTGTCACCCACAGGGGTGCTTTCCGGTGCAAGCGTCTCCAATTTGGCGTAAGTGTTGCCCCAGGCATTTTTCAATCCCTCATGGAGCGGATTTTGCAGGGCCTCCCTGGTGTAGTACCCTACTTCGACGACATCTTAGTCTCGGCCAGGGACAGACCCCAACTCTTCCAGAGAGTTCGAGCAGTGTTAGAGAGGTTCAGACAGCATGGCCTCAAATTAAAAAAAGAAAAATGTGCCATTGCCACTAGACAGGTGGACTTTCTGGGTTATAAAATTGACGCCTCAGGCATTCACCCCCTGGAGTCCAAGGTTAAGGCAATTCACGAGGCACCCACTCCAACCTCCAAAACAGAACTGCAGGCCTTCTTGGGGCTATTGAATTTTTACGCATCCTTCCTGCCCCATAAAGCATCAGTGGCAGAACCCCTGCACAGACTGTTGGATAAAAATCGCCTTGGCACTGGGGTCACAAAGAAGACTCCGCTTTTGCGTCGTCAAATCACTACTCACGTCAGAGGCGGTCCTTAATCAGTTCGACCCCAACCTTCCATTAGTGCTAGCAGCAGACGCATCCCCTTTTGGAATTGGGGCAGTGTTAAGCCACAGGCTCCCCAATGGCTCCGAGGCTCCCATCGCTTTTTTTTCCAGGACGCTCTCTGCGACAGAGCGAAATTATAGCCAAATCGATAAGGAAGCTCTAGCAGCTGTCGCAGCAGTGAAGAAATTTCACGAATTTCTCTTTGGCCACTTTTTCGAGCTGGTCACGGATCATAAGCCTCTCCTGGGTCTACTAGCAGGTGACAAACAGACCCCTCAAGTCCTGTCTCCTAGAATGACGAGATGGACCCTTTTCCTAGCGGCATACTCGTATAGACTCATACACCGCCCAGGTAAAACATTGTCCCACGCAGACGCCCTCAGCCGCTGCCCTCTACCGGCTTCAGCTGAAGACCCTGCTCCGGTCCATGCTATCTTTGAGGTCACCCAATTGGACCTCCCCATCACTGCCCTTGACATTGCGGCCAAATCCAAGACGGACACAACGATCGCCCAGGTACTGGACTGGGTGAGGAGGGGGTGGCCGGGCGGTGATGTTGAAAACAAATTTACACCTTTCAAGACCCGCCTACAGGAATTATCCAGTTTGCAGGGCTGTTTGCTGTGGGGCACTCGAGTGGTCATCCCGACCTCACTGCGTACCCGAGTTCTGGAGGCGTTGCACGAGGGGCACCCTGGCATCGTCAGAATGAAGGCATTAGCACGCAGCTACATATGGTGGCCGGGCCTCGACGAAGACATCATCAGATGGGTAAGCTCCTGCCATCCCTGCCAGGAATCCCATCCAGCCCCTCCAATTGCCACCCCCACTAAGTGGGAAAGCGCCAGCGCCCCGTGGTCCAGAATTCACATCGACCTAGCCGGCCCGTTGCACGGAAAAATGTTCCTGGTGGTCGTGGACTCCTACTCTAAGTGGATTGACGTGGCACAACTATCCACAACCACCACACTAGCGATTGCCAAGGTATTAACTCGTCTGTTTGTAACACACGGGCTTCCAGACTCCATTGTTTCCGACAATGGCCCCCAGTTCGCATCAGCTGAGTTCAGCTGTTTCGCTGCCAACCTGGGCATCCGCCACATCTTCACGGCCCCATTTCATCCTGCCAGTAATGGATTGGCTGAAAGAGCTGTTAGGACCACTAAAGAAGCTCTAGCTAGGTTCAGCAAGGATGACTGGCACCACAAACTCTCCCGTTTCCTGATGAGCCAGCACTCAACTCCGTGCACAGTCACTAATAAGTCCCCAGCTGAGCTCCTGATGGGCAGACGCCTGCGGACTGTATTGGACAGGCTTCACCCACATTACTGCCCTGACTCTCCCCTCGCTTCCACATCGGGGGTTAGGCATTTTGTCTTACAGGAAACCGTATTCGCGAGGAACTTCGCTGGAGACCCTCTGTGGATCCCGGGTGAGATCGTGGCCATCACCGGACCCAGGTCATATCGGGTCAGACTGGAGGACGGCCGAGTCTGGAGAAGGCACCTGGACCAGCTGCGAAGGCGTCACAGCACTCTCGTCAGCAGTGACTCAGAATTACAGACCGGGCGAGGCCACAGCATCAACCCCACATCAGCACCAATTCCGTGACCTGCTTACACCAGCAGCCGATCCAGGAATCGAACACGGACAGCGACGTCCAGATGGCTGACCAGTCCGAACCAGTCAATGGGAGCACGTCCCCAGTGACCAGCCCTACGAGTCCCGAGCCAACCCGAACCGAGGGACGCATTCGTGACTCCCTACCGATCCTGCCTTCCCCTACAGACTCTGAACTGACAGACAACTCACCAGAGTTGCGCCGTTCTGGGCGCCAGCATAAACCTCCTGCCTACCTCAAAGACTATGCGTGTTCGCATCTGGGGGAAAGGGGTGTTATGTCCCTGGAACTCTAAGGAGTTCCCACCCAGGTCCGTTCGCGTTGCGGGGGTGGCTGCCCCCTCGCTCATTGGTTGGTTCTCCCCAGCAGCCAGCTATAAAAGCAGGCTGCGGGGTCCAACCAGTCGCTGATCGCTGCGAGCCAGTTCCAGGCTTGGCTAGCACGTTCAGTCCTTTATTATCACAATAAAGTATTTGTTGCACTCATGCTCTGGTTCAGCCTCTCATTACCCAAACTTAACAGAAGGAGATAGGTAATAGGAAGGATGAGAAGAATAATAGTAATATAGTCTTTGTAAATAGTTTGACAGTGTTGTGGGACTTAGTCGTTTAGCAGAGTGATGGCATTTGGGGGAAAACTGTCCTTGTGTTTGGTTGTTCTGGTGTGCAGTGCTCTATAGCATCGTTAATTGGGGGAGTAAAGTTAATTGGGGAATAATCGGGGGAGGGAGTAAACTCAGAAACATGAGTTGAAAGTTACCTAAGCTAAGTTCTTAACATTTAGCAGCCCAGAATCTAAACAAACAACAAGGTTAGGCCTAATTACTGTGTGAATGGGAAACCATTTGAGAACACCAGGGTTATAAACTGGACTTTGAAACCAGAGCGGGGGGTGTCACAAAAGAAGGCAACCTTTCTGTATTGTTGGATGTTTTGGCAAGACACTTACAAGGATAGGTGCAAATTAGTTGCCTCCCCATAATTATGAGTTACAAATCTTTCAGGAAAGTATGATTACTCTTAGTAATATTTTGGGGGGAAAATGTTGATGCAATAGAATATTTGGGGGAGCTGAAACTCAACTTGTATTTGGTGGTTGCTAAAAGTTTTAGGAAAGAGAGCGCCTATTGGGAAAGGTACGGGAAGATGAGAAAGTCATTTAAGGTATCTTTGCAAGTCATGTATTTAGGCCTTTAGCAAAATCCATCTGTTGTGCTCCTTCCTAGCAGTCTACAATGAGCAGTGCCAAAGAGGGGTAATGGCTCAAAGCAGAAGCAAATGGAGCATTAGAATGCAAGCCCTCAGAACATAAATGCAACTCTGATGCACAGAGAAATGGAGCAGTATTTGTTTCACAATGTTCTTCCTGCCACCTTGCCAATTTTGAAACACACACACACACACACACACACACACACCCTTCAAAGATGCCACTATAATCTGGTATGCGAGAAGAAAAGAGTATAGAAATTTTAAAACAGGACACAATGTGCACACTCATTTTTCACACTGGCCCTGCAGATCATTTGCACATGATGCTACTGTGCTTGTGTCATGTAAAGGAGTCTCTGCAGATTTAACTCCGCTAGTTGTTGCCAACTATAGAGGGCGGTGCTCATCTTGATTTCAAGGCCATTGAGCCAGGGCTGTCCAAAACATTTCCATGGTCATATGGCCAGCATGACATCATGGAGTACTATTACCTTCCTGACAAAGTGGTACCTATTTATCTGCTTGCATTTGCATGCTTTTGAACTGTTAGGTTGGCAGGAGCTAGAGCGATGATGGGAGCTCATCCCATTGCATGGCACTCAGGTCTTGAACAGTGGTGGTTGCAACCGGTTTAACAAGTTCAGTGAACATGCACGCCTAACGCGTGTTTGCGCATTTGCACAGAGTTAAAAAAACCACCCATTTTAAGCTTAAAAACGTACCTTCTATATCAGCGCTGGTGAGTAAAACAGCTGAGGTGTGGCAATCCGCTGTGCCACACGAATCAGCTGAGCTAAAAAACAGGGAAAGATAGGATGGCGGGGGGGCAGGGCCAACCGTTCACCAGAACAACCAGTTTGCTAGAGCCGGTCCAAATTGGCTGAATACCACCTCTGGTCTTGAACTTGGGCTACCAGCTTTCCAGCTGACAAGCCTAGCATCTTAACTGCTGAGCCACCACACTGCCCCTCCTTATGTCATGTTCCACACATAAAGAAGACAGGGCTACAACTGTATGATAACCCTCATGACTTTCTTCCTTACAATGCCTTTGCCTGTAACTGAGCATTCCAGTAGAAATTCCACCCTTGTGAAAGAGAAAAAATGTCTAAATTGCTATATTTTCAAAGATATTAATGATAGAATTAATTAAAAAATATTATGAAAAGCCTCAATTCAGAAAACCCCTATATGAAAAAAAGGAAAATTGTTAAAAATATATAATGGATGTAAATTGTTTAGACTTTTTATACTTTCTTGAATTTCTTAAAAAGCGAAAGGAATTATCTGAAAAACACAGAACTTTTCACCCAATAAGAACAAATATGCAATGTTTTGAGACAAGATATCTTCCCATTACTGGTTTGTTTTTTTTCCTCCCACTCTTTTTTATTTCTATAATATCTATAAATCAGCAACAGGAAAATTGCAGTTCACCACATACCACATATTACTAATTACATTGTAGGCATCTGTTACCATCAGCCATGCCTGTTGAATTGAGTGGGAGTCATAATGAGCAGTTCTTCATATTATAGGCCATTATTTGTTTGTTTGTTTGTTTACTATACTGAGAGACTGTCATCTCTAAATGTCCATGTTCAGCGTTGTCCATCAGTGAAAAAGATCTAATGCCATTCAGGTGTTAATGAGCCAGCAGGTGAAAGTTCCAGGTAGAACACCCATCAACAATGTCCTAATGCACAATGTCAAATTTATGGTGTCACATTGTGGTCACCACGTGATCTTTCCCATTTTTGAAGCTGAGGTGGGTGTGGCCTGCATGTGATATATCCAGCCCCTGGGCCACCAGTTTGACACTCCTGTTCTAATGGATTCTACCACAGACTTTGTGCATATAGCAACATTGCATGTGACTTTCTCTGTCCAAGATACCAACAGACTTTAGCTCTAACTAGAGTACTGGGGGGGTTGAACAGTCTAGTTTGGGCAATTGTATAAACAGGGCTTAAATACTCCTACTACAATTTAATCTGGAAAAGTTACTGTTTTTCCTTGTGATGTGGGCAAGTAAATTCTTGCTTTGAGATTAATAAGGAATGGGTTGGATTCTTTCTCTCAGCACCACTATTTTAGCCCTGCTAATAATATATTTTTAACTCTGAATTGTCCTCTAGAACATGAAGGTGTTGTATACACAAACACTGGGTGTAAGGGTGTGGGATGGAACACATTGGGTTTTCCCCCCTCTGTTTCAAATTTAATTGTGATACCAACAAAGCTGTAAAGAAAAAAGTGGGTGGCAATCAAAGCAATTTTTTAATTAATTCAGTTGCTTGGAGTAAAGTTCAAACTTCGTGCAAATATGAAGAATTAGACAAAACAAGACATGGCATCATTTTGGTGAAACAAAAAAGGCAGAGAAGATTGAGATCACAGCCCATATGGAAGTCAGGTTCACCTTTTCTCATCAATGAAAAATGTTCTCTTTTCAAGCTGTCTTGAATGAAAAAAAAATCTGGCAGTTTCTTAAAAAACAGCAAAGTATCCAGAACTGGCAATAATGAATATATTATTTTTAAAAAAAAACAACGACATTAAATTAAATTATGGCAACACGATTACACAGTTTCTTTACATTAATTTTTACTGTGATCTTAAGCATGCTTTTTTTTTTTTATAAATAGAACCCATTTGCTAGTAGTAAACTTCAATAATATGTAGTATATAGCATTCCTCTGTGATTGCATGAATGAAATTTTCTTGGCAATATTGCAGACATGATTTGCAAATGCCTTCTTCCTGGGTATTTTTTTCAATTTCTCAATCTATTGCAGGGCTGTCAAACTTCCGGCCCACAGGCTGGATGTGTCATGTGCTGGCCACGCCCATACCCAGTTTAGCAAAGGGGGGGAAGTCCCGATACGTCATGTGATGCTGCCATGATGATGTGAGTTTGACTCCCCTGGTCTATTGAATATCCCTGAAATTCCCTTGAAGTCCCCCATCTGAATATTAACCAAGGTCACACCTGCTTAGCTTCTGAGAGCAGCCAGATGTTACCATTTCCTGAGGCTTCTCATTGGAAATATTATACAGAGAGTAAAAATTCACTGTACCTGTAACTATAATTTTCTAGAGTCATCTGAAGCCCTTGAACCAATGTCAAAGCTGTGCATAAAACATCAATTCAGACGTCTGTTGACAGTTCATGATCCTTCTGGGCAGCTGGTCACTTGGAAAAGAGAGGATATATTTAGAGAGAAGAGGGAAAATAGGAAAAAAGCTACCTCTAAGAATGAATTGATACTCCCATTTCCCAACTAGTGCTTTCTTTTGCCCTTCTTACTGCAATAAACATTTTATTATTTAAATGTGCCACACAACAAAGAGATGGCCCCACTAAGATTATCATCAAATGAAATTACATTTTCATTGGAAGCTGATTAGAGCCTACCCAGTTAGTTTCAATGAGATAGACATCTATATCCTTCCATTTGGATCATGAATTGTCAGAGTTGTGTTGGAAGAAAAATCCATCTGGTTCAGTTTCAAGCAGGGAGAAAGACTCTGGAAACAAAATGGAGGCTAGCAGTTAATTGGAAAGAAGGTCCTTTTTTTGGTGAACAAAATCACCAGGGTTTGTTACTCAGGGCAGCTGACAAAATGGAGTTTCGAGTGGGTGAGTTTTTATACCTTCTCTATTCCTAGGGGTTCATGTAGGGGTCATGGCTGACTCTATAGGCAAAAGGGAAAATGCAAATCCTAGATGTTTGTCTGAGCTAATTTTGCCAACCTTTTGTTTGTTGCTTATCTGAGTTTCTGTCTTGAACCAGTTTTTCTGAATAGATTACCAAATCTGCAGTTCTAAAAGATGGCCTCCTAGGTTTCTGCTTGGGGGCAGGGAAACTGGGGGTGGTTCCTGCCTCCCTTAAGTTTTTTTCATTTCTCCTTTAGGGGAAATATTTTATCCTGCCTTTTTTAATATTTTCCAAAATATTTCATTCTTCTGGGGGAGGATAGGCTTCCTACAGTTGGACACCACTTTTATAAAGCCAATACAGGCTTCCAACTTTTCTCTGTATTACACTGTTACAGTTCTAAAATATATTTTAATAAAAACTTTCAAAAATGATATTATACAAATTATTTCCACTGTAGCTAATACATGATCCATTTTTCTTTCAAAATATTGCTCCTTGGCTGAAATATATCAATACTTTGCATTATATAGCAGAGCCCACACATATGTTGGATAGTCCTCTTTGTTTCACCAAAGGTTCAAGGAAAAAACCCCTTTGAAGCCACGTATTGAAGCACCATTGGACCCAGTTTCCTGCCAGCAGAGTGGCTACACTGCTTCCTTTACTTACCTGACAGAGCAATTAAACAGTGGAACAATTTGCCTCCCAAAATTGTAAGTGATCTAACACTGCAGGTTTTTAAGAAGAGATTGGACAGCCATTTGTCTGAAATGGTATAGGGTTTCCTGCCTGAGCAGGAACTAGAAGGCTTCTAAATCCCTTTCAATTCTGTTATTCTGATTAAGCTCATGTGATTTTTGTTCAGCGCATGTGCGGAAACCTGCATTTAAAAGGAATGAGCACAGTTCTAGAAGCTGTTTCCTCAAGGTAGACAGCTCATGCTTCATCCCATTTAGGCAGAAATACATGTCTCTCAGGGGTGGGATACAAATATTTTAACAACTGGTTCTGTGGGCATGGCTTAGTTGGTGGGCGTGGCTTGGTGGTCATGTGACTGGGTGGACATGGCTTGGTGGTCATGTTATTGGCTGGGCATGGCCAACTCAATATCACTCACATCGAGGCACGAATCTCCTCGCCTGGCCTCTCATGACTGTGGGGATGCTGCAACAGTCGTTAAGTGTGAAAAAAGGTCATGTCACTTTTTTCAATGCCATTGTAACTGAATGGTCACTCCACACAAGCAAAGTACCAGCAAAGGAGAGGAAAAAAACTCCAGAGTAGCTCCGTAGACAGGAAGTCTAGTCCTGCCAACAAAGTAATAAGGGTTAACGGAGAGGCAGTTTCTGTAAGCAACACCAGAATGTCTCCTTCCTCCCTTCCTTACAGGATTAGGCCAGTAATTTCTTCTAACAACCAGTTCTCTGAACTGCTTAGAATGTGAACAAGTGATTCTAGCAAAAAGGTACGAACTGGTAGAATCCCACTCCTGATGTCTCGGCCACCCAGAGCATCACACCAGAATGGCTTCATTGCAGTCTGTACAAGCCTACACCTAGTCCTCAGCTTATGACCATTTGAAGATACGATGAGAGAAATTGTACTTGGTCCTCAAAATTCCAGCTGTCTCAGTACCCCCTATAACCATGGTGGCGAACCTATGGCATGCATGCCAAAAGTGGCACGCAGAGCCATTACTGCCGGCATGTGAGCACTTGCCCAGAATAGGTGTACTGCACATGCGTGCGTGCTGCCCGCCCACCAGCCGATTGTTGGGTATCTGGCACACATGTGCGGGGCACAGTGGCATGCAGGAGACATTTGTGCATGCGCAGAAGCATGTGGCACATGTGGGGGTTGCGTGCGCATGCACAGAAGCACGCAGTGTGGGTCATGCAAGTCATGGGTGCATGCGCAGAAGCATGAGTTGTGCAGTTGCACGTGCATGCACAGGAAGCTTAGGGAGGCAAGCACATGTGCAATTATTGGCACGGGAGCCCAAAAAGTTTAGCCACCACTGCCCTATGCTGCTTACCCAGCACCCTGTGAACAGGTGATCCTTTGCATCCTTGTCTGCCAGCTTCCCCATAAAATCAATGGGAAAGCCTACAGGGAAGATTGCAAGTTGCTGGTAAATCTTTCCTACACATTCACATTCTCCCCAATTGGTGTGGTGCCTCTCACACACCCCCACGCTCCATCTCCCACTGAGCAGCTTAAGACTTGCAACTTCATTCTGGTTTTTTTTTTTTTTCCCCATTGACTGTGGTTGTGGGAAGTTGGCAGGAATTTGCCTTGCCTAATGGCCAAGGGATTCAGTTAAAAATAGCAATCAGGATTGCAGGTATTGCTGTCACTAAGTAATGTGGCCATGATTTATTATTACATTGCTTAGCAACAGAAATTCCAGTCCCAGATGCCATTTTAAGTTGAAGACTACCTACATTACATGCTGCAAGAGATTCCCATTGCTTAGCATAAAGTATGAAATGTACCTAGTGACTGGAGCGGTGGGATTTAATTTCAGTTTATAGGCAAACATGACAGGTTTTCAGCAGACTGTGAGGTTCAAAGGCAAAAAGATTTGATCCAGATCAATTGATCAGAGAGTCTATACAGGATTTACCTCTGGAGCCCTTGGTGTTCTCTGGGGCCTGTTTGTTTGCTTGTAAACATTTCATTACCTGACTGAGTAATATCACCAATGCTAATGAATTTGGAGTTTGATCCCTGTTTACATACAGGTAACTTGTCCTGCCAGTTTAGGCCAGAATATGTTTTTTCTGCTTGATAGTTCCTTGATTGGGGTATTGTTTTCGGCTTGATTAGAAGAGACACCTATAAAATTAGCAAGATGAAATATAATAGACAACAGATAAAAAACAACTGAAAATGGCTTAAAAGGCTGGAGGGAAAAGGAAAGATGTTTGATGTGACTGTAACGCCACAGAACATCAATGGGGAAGCTATGGGCCTCCAGAGTCACTTATTCCCTTTATAGCCAAAGTTCATAATTTCTGAAAGCCTTTTCCAGGGTTCTGGGGGGCTTTTGAAAATAATCTAAGTTGTAATTTTTAATGCAGAGGAGAATGATTGATAATTGGACTAATCGTGTTAAATGTAAATGCAACAATCCAGTTTAATTCTTCTTTAGTTTTTGTAATGTAGGGTTTTTCTGGCATGCCACTCAAAAGACTGATGTTCCTCTATGTCCCATGTAAAGCAGCAGTGGGATTCAAAAATTTTTACTACGGATTCTGTGGGCGTGGCTTGGTGGGCGTGGCAAGGGGAAGGATACTGTAAAATCTCCAGTCAGAGGTGGTATTTGCCGGTTCTCTGAACTACTCAAAATTTCCGCTACTGGTTCTCCAAAACTTGTCAAAACCTGCTGAATACCACCTCTGATGTAAAGGATGCTAAATTCGGGGAGGTTCTTCTCAGAATCTTGTTATGCGTGCAGGATTTTCATCTTGGATCAAATCATTTCTACATTCAAATTGCGAATGTCACCTCTTGAACTACCGATGTTATTTTAAACTGTTGAAACAGATGTTGAGGATGGGTCAGGTCATCTCATACTGCAGAATAGCCTCTGTGGATCATCTGCATGGTTAGTGAGGCTCCATGTAGGGATATAGCTGTCATTTCATTGAATGAAGTTCAATGAGGCCAATAGATGGCTACTCATCTGTTGTTATTGGTTCCGACTTCTACCAAATTTAGCCAAAATGGCAGGGGTGGGCTTCAAAAATTTTAGCAATGGGTTCTCTGCCCAGTTGCTCGGTGGGTGTGGCCATGATGAGATTGGCCTAGTTGGCCTCCTGCACCATGGCTGGGGGGGCGTGCATTTTTGCCCTCCCTGGGCTCTGGAAGCCTTCTAGAAGCTGGAAATGGGCCCATTACTGGCCTTCCTGAACTTCCGGGATGCCCGTTTTTAAGCCTCCCCAAGCCTCTGTGTGTGCCCTGCACTTCGCTGCATCCACTTAGCGCCCTGCACTTAGCTGCGTGGGGACTCCTGGGAGGGGAGGTGTGGGCTGGGCTGTGCAGGGCCAGCCAGCATTAGGATTTGGGGGTTGTCTGAACTGCACAGAATCCTAGCTAGGGGCTCTCCCGAACCCCTGCGAACCCCCAGCAGCCCACCCTTGCAGAATGGTCTATGACCTATGGTGAAGAATGTGAAAGTTGTAATCCAAGTATAAATGCAGACCATATCTTTCAAAAGAGAGTATGTACACTGATGACGTTATCTAGTTTGGCAATTAGATGTTTGCAAGAAAACAACTCAGCGCAGAGAGCACCAAGGATCCCACTTATACTCTTCAATCAGAGTCTTAAAACAACCTCTGCTATTATGTATTAAGCTTTCCACAGAGTGAAATATGAATTTGAGTAAACTCTGGGAGATGGTGGAAGGCAGGGACTTGCCATGCCATGGTCCACAGGGGCTTGAAGAGTCAGACATGACTTGGTGACTCAACAACAACAACAATTAAACTTTCCAGAATAATTTCTTCTCAATGTGCTTTTAGTATCAGAGGCCTATCTTTCTGGCACATTCTATCCCTTTGAGAGTTCAGTTGACCCACCATTCACTCAGCATTTAGAAAACTTGTAAAAAAGAAAAAGGGTTTTCTTTTACCAGGCTTTTAATTTCTAGTTGCCTTTAGCATTAACTTTAGCTAATTTATATTAAAATCACTTTACTATATTTTAACTTTATGTATCCTGTATGTTCTGGGTGTTTTTTATTTTGTGTAAGCTGCTTTGAGTTTTACAACAGATGGAAGACATGGCATCAATTGAATGAATGCACGATTAAACAAATCTTTGGGGGAAAGACTTCTTTATTAACAGATACATTTCATACTTTTTTCCCCTTCTGGCAAATCTAAGTTACACTACAAAATAATACATCCTTCACTTTTTATAGAACAAGTACATTTCATATATTAAAATATTAGTGGACTTTCCTAGAAGATATGCACTGCCATTCTTTGTAATTAACCTTAATTACAATTGAATACCATTTAGGCTGCAATTATCTATGCATTTCTGATTTCTGAACTGTGGGATCATTAAAATCGTGATCCCAAACCTCCAAAGAGATCCTTCTTTTATTATCCTGTGAAATTGGATGGGCGGTTTAACAAGATGGAATTTAATTCTGTTTTAATTCTGCTAATAAAGGACTCCTGACATGGGATTCACATCTACATCTACATACTAAATTAAGCAGGCTTAAAGCTACTTAATTAAAAACAAAATGGATTATTGCTTGTATTTGGTCTTTGGAGGAAAGACTTTGGAGGAAAGATCCAAAGTCTATATATTAAAAAGCTACTGCAGAACTCTCTTTATAGCACCAACACTTGCTAAAAATAAATTCTATGTATTGAACCTATAGAGGCAGCTGCCATGCATCCTGAATTATAACTGGTAAGGTTTAGATGCCATTAGCAATTGAACTAGAGAAGCTGAGTGGGAATATGCTTTACAATACTTATAGCTGAAAATAAATCAAAACATACCAACCAGTTTTATAGGATGAATTTCTGGTGCTAGGAAGAACTCCTTCAGTTGCTACCTAGTCAATTTTAGAAAGAGCCAACATAGTCATACTCCACTCAGTATCAAGGATGCCGCTGTAGAAGTGGTCAACAGTATTAAGCATGTTGGGGTGCAGATAACTAACAATCAGAATTGGTCTCTCCGCACATCATCCTTAGTGAAGCGTGCAAGCCAGTGTCTGCATTTCCTGCATCACGGATGAGGAGAGCACATCTTTCTCCTTCTGTCCTGGCCTTTTTTTTACAGAGGCACGATTGAGAGCGTTTTAACAAACTGCATCACTGTTTGGTTTGGTGGCAGTAGGACCTCAGATAGAAAGTCCTTACAGAGAGTGGTAAGGACAGTCAAGAAGATTATAGGAAGCTTGCTTCCCATTATTCAGGATGCTGCTTATAAGCACTATGTGCTTAGAGTTCAAAACATTCTTAGAGACCCTACTCTTCCACTTTATGGTCTGTTTGTGTTGCTCCCCCAAGGGAGGAGGTTTCAAAATATTTCTAGCAGGACTACCAGATTCTGTAGCAGTCTTTGTTCCCTATGCTATCTGTTTGGTAAACTCGCAAGATTCATTTTTCTCACCAAGTACCTGTATACATCCAAACTAGACTGTTTCTCTGTGTCATATAATATATGTGAGTACTTATCGTGTTTATGTAGTGTACATTGGAGGTGGTGACTCTTTGAGAGCGGTATGCAATGAAGTTTCATTTAAATGAATGCAAGTTAGTGTGCATTTAAAGTGACAATAAACCTATTCTAAGTTCTAAGTACTTCCAGGGAATCACTGTGGTCAGAAGATTGGATTCCCCGATCATCTTAAACTACAATTTTTTAAACATGGTTTGCTACATAAAACATAAGCAAATGAGATCAGGATTGTGTTAATCTATAAACTGGGATGCATATATTCCAATAAAGTATGGTTGTAATTGGTTTTGACTTAGTATGACTTAGGTAAATACATTCATTTAATCAATTTATATGACCTGCCAACTTGCAAATTGCAAATGTTGGTCTATTAAATATAGTTTATTTGTATATTACATGAAGCTGGCTGCCTATGGCTTGCTCTGCTAATATAATTAACTATACCACAGCCTGCTGTGATGTTGATATATTACCATAAAGCAGAAAAAGGAAACCTTTCAAATATTGCTGTCAGAAAAACTCTCAGCATTTTCCACAACCCTTGTGAGACTGAACAGCAACTTTTGGAAACCCAACAAGTTCATAAGAGGTAACCAATTATGAACCCAAATGTCCTATAATTTTACTTGGTCTAGTTTGTTGGTATTTTATGTATGTCTTCTGAGAGCCTTAAATATGTGAAGAACGTTGCTGCTGATTTGAGTTCATACTACCTGTTATTTTCCTTTTTTTAAATTCTCCATTTAACATCTATTTCAATAAAGGAAAGAATATTATAAACAGACATCCATCTTTAGCCTTCCCCCAAACTCTTCTTTGGACATTCTTACCCACAGATATGTAGCTTTGTAAATCTGCATATTCTGAGGACCATCAAACCACAAACAAGCTTTTTAAGGAGTCTGGGGAATTCAAAGGGTAACACTGTACAAATGTTAAAAAGTAATATTGAGATTTACAAGGTAGCACAATAAAACTTCCTCGAATTCTCTAAGGCTTTGCTCATAGCCAATAAGCTCCCGTTTTTTTGAATTTTGAAAGGAGTCATGCTCTTTTAAATAGCAATATAGCAGTTTCCAAAGGTGTGAGGAGCCATGGAAGAAACTAATGACATTCTGTAAATATCACACAATCATTATGCTGGATTTGGTCCAAAGACTTGAGAAGATTTTGATGCTTTCTTCATAAATAGTCTGCAGTCACAAAGGCCTAATTGAGTTATTTCCACATGAGTATTATTTTCTGCACATTCCCAGGTTTTTACTGTGTTCTTCCTGTACATTTATTTATTTAGAAAATGTTATGTGCTACCCATGAGCGGCATGGTGGCCCAGAAGTGAAGACACATGCCTCCCATTTGGAAGGTTGAGAGTTTACTCCTAGGTAGTGACAGATATTTCTCTCTCAGGGCACAAAGAGAAAATAGCTGCTGCAAACTCAGTGTAGGTGTCAGGAAGAGCACCTGGCCAGTAAACCCTCAGCTCTATTGAATTGCCCTGACTCCACCCCAAATCAACAAAAAGAAAAAAAAACATATGTTGCCCACCTTAAGTAAATGACTTTGGGTGGCTAGGAAATACTATAGAGAGAACTTTTTACAAAGCAATGTAAAAGAAAACAAAATACAATTAAAATGATAATAATTAAGGCTAGAAAGCAAGAGACCTTGAGTTCTAGTCCCTCCTTAGCCATGAAAGCCAGCTAGGTGGTCTTGGGCCAGTTACTCTCTTTCAGCCCAACTCACCTCACAGGGTTGTTGCTGTTGGGAAAATAAGAGGAAGGTTTGCTGGATATAAGTCTGTAGAGATTCTCATTCGTCCAGGTCATGGTTGTCCCAAAGATGCTTTTTCTGGAGGCAACTGGACTTTCTTGTTTTTTTCTTTTGAAGACGTATCACTTTTCATCTAAGAAGCTTCTTCAGCTCTAACAGGATAGTGGGGAATCCTTCCATTCCCCACTATCCTGTCAGAGCTGAAGAAGCTTCTTCGATGAGAAGTGAAACATTTTCAAAAGAAAAAACAAGAAAGTCCAGTTGCCTGCAATAGCACCTTTGGGTTTGCTGGATATGTTTTGTGCCTTGAGTTATTTGTAAAAATAATAAAGGCAGGATACAAACAAATAAGTTAACCAAAAGATCTCATGATCAACTCACAACACCAAACACACAGATTTGGCTCTACTAATATCCTGGCCCTAATGCCTGGCAGAAGGACCAGATCTTCAAGGCTTTCCAGAAAGTCAACAGAGGCATCCAGCTCTCTAGTGGAAAGAGGGTGGAAGTTGTTGCCTAGTTGTCAGCTGGTGCTCCATTCAAAAACCCAAGAAAGAAACACTTGGACTCCATTAATTAGAGAAAATATATCTTTTACTGGAAATCAAGTGGTAGCATCAAAGGAATTCTGGATTTGAGAAATTGAGCGCGTAAATCACATATACAAAGTGATGGCAATGTTCCCACCCACAATAATTCAAACTGCCCATCCAATTAAAAGTTGCATGTAATGTCATGGGGGCATCTTCAGGTGGTGATGAGGCATTTGTCCATTGACCTTGGCCTATTTGATAAAGAAGTGCGCTTGCGCATAGCATAGGAAAGAAGCATAAATAAGAAACTTCCCCCTCCCCAACTTGTATGTTTTTTTTCTCTCAAACCTCAGCTCACTTCCCATAACTATTTCACCCCTCCTTCCCCCTGCCCCCGTTACTTATGACAGCCGAAAGATGCAAAGCAAAGGAAAGAAATCTTGAAGGCTGACACTAGTTGTTTCATAGTTATATCACAATCTAGAAGATGCATTCAGTACTGGTTAGCATTTCTTTCTCTTATGATTATTGCTCACTGGAGCTATTCAATAGAATTATATTCCATAATCAAGAAGATGTATATTTATTTATATAGCATATTTATATGGCCACCCATTTAATATATATGGATGGCTAACTATTAAAAACACAATAAAGCTACCCACATTTTAAAAAGACAATACCTATAACATAGAATAATTGCAAAGAACATTCAACGTCTCACATTCAAATTGACTAAAAAAAACAGTCTCAGTCATACTTCCAGGGCCTTAGGGTCAATGCCAAAACCACAGTTTTAATGTCGTATAAAAGACCATCAGGGATAGGACAAGTCTAACGTTAAAGGAAATGATATTCCAGAGGGCAGGAACCACAGAAGGACAATTCTTTTCTTGGGTCCCACCAGATGGAAATCTCTAGCGGATGGGGCCAAGAGCAACTTTTCCATCAGCATCTCAAAGCAACATACTTAGAAGGTCTGCACAGATCTTCAGATTTGAAAGGAAGCAGGTTTAAAGCATGCAAAAATCCAAACGGAGCATCTAGTGCGTGTTGAACTCCTCAAATCAGCTGGGGCTTTTCCAAGATCAGGCATCTGCTCTCCAAGCTGCCATTTCTAAATCTCTTTTTCAAAGATTTTATTTTTTAAAAAGTTCTAAATGAAATTTAAGAAGTTGCAGACAGGTTGCCTACTTATTTCTATATGCTTTGAAGCACCTGTTTGTCTTCAAAAACAAAATGCTACACCGCTCTAATGCATGTTTTCCATCGTCTGTAGAGAGATAGGGATGGTACATGTTTCCAAATGAATTTCCTTAGTTAAGGGTAATGTGTTTGCCTAGTTCAAATCCAGTATCTTTATGACAATATTTAATAGCTATATTATGGAGCCTGGATTAGCCCTTGTTCCTAGTTCATGGAGCCTGGATTAGCCCTTGGCCAATCTTCAGCTGACATTTCTGATAAAATTTTGATTCTAGAAAGAGCAACCAAGGATTAAAAAAACCAGAAAACACAATCCAGCAGAGCATTCTAGCCCAGGGGTCTCCAACCTTGGCCACTTTAAGACTTGTCGATTTCAACTCCCAGAATTCCTCAGCCAGCTTTACACTGCTTTGCCCTCAACTTAAACAGGACCAGAATTTCCCCTGCTAAGCAAGGCGGCCAAGCCTAATTTTATTTATTTATTTATTTATTTATTTTATATTTATTTATTTGATTGTCAATCACTTACAAGATAATAGCTATAATAGACATAGTTATGAATACATGAAATGGGTACATATAAGAAAAATAAAAGAAACAATAGGACAGGGACGGTAGGCACGTTTTGGTGCGCTTATGCACGCCCCGTACAGACCTCTTAGGGAAGGGGTGAGGTTAATAGCAGACAGTCTAAGGTTAAAGTTTTTGGGGTTTGGGGAAGAAACCACAGAGTCAGGTAGAGTATTCCAGACATTGACCACTCTGTTGCTGAAGTCATATTTCCTGCAATCAAGTTTGGTGTGGTTAACCTTGAGTTTGTATCTATTGTGTACTCTTGTGTTGTTATGGTTGAAGCTGAAGTATTCATTGACAGGTAGAACATTGCAATGTATGATTTTATATACCATACTTAGATCAGACCGAAGACGGTGTAATTCAAGGTTTTCTAGGTCTAGAATTTCAAGTCTGGTGGCATAAGGCATTCTACAACAAGCAGAGGAGTGGAGAACTCTTCTTGTGAAATATTTCTGGACTTTCTCAACTGTGCTAATATCAGATACGTAATGTGGGTTCCAGACTAATGAGTTGTATTTGAGTATTGGTCTAGCAAATGTTTTGTATGCTCTAGTCAGTAGTGTGATATTACCAGAGAAAAAGCTACGTAGGATTAGGTTAACAACTCTTAATGCCTTTTTGGCTTTGTAGTTACAGTGGGCTCTAGCACTTAGATCATTAGAGATGAGTATTCTAAAGTCCTTTACAGAGCTTGGATCATCAACAAGATCTTGACTATTCAGCTTGTATTTTATTTTCTGATTTTTTTTGCCAATATGTAAGACAGATCATTTATTTGTTGAGATTTGAAGTTGCCATTTGTTTGACCATTCTGATAAATAGTCAAGAACTTTTTGAAGGGTAGCAGTATTGTCTGTGGTATTGAACAGCTTTACTTCATCAGCGAAAAGAACGCAGTTGCTCTTAATATGATCACAGAGGTCATTTATGTAGAGTATGAAGAGAGTTGGTCCTAGAACACTGCCTTGGGGGACACCACTATTGACAGGTACAGAATTTGATAGGACACTCCCAATTTTGACCATTTGTTGTCTGTTTGACAGGAATGCTTCTATCCAGTTATGCAGTTGTCCAGAGATACCATAAGATTTTAGTTTTAGGAGTAGTTTGTCGTGTACCACTGAATCAAAAGCTTTACAGAAGTCTATGTAGATTGTGTCTGTTGCTTTGCCCTGATCGAGTTGTGTAGTCCATATGTTTTTGCAGTGTAAAAGTTGCAGATTGCAGGATAGTTTTTTTCCTGAAACCAAATTGTTTATTGGAGAGTAGGTTGTTTGTCTCTAAGTGGAGGATAATGGATTGGTTAATAATTGATTCCGTGACTTTACAGGTGACGCAGCATAAGGAGATTGGTCTGTAATTTTCAACTAGGCTGGGGTCTCCCTTTATGAAGATGGGGATGACCGTGGCTTGTGACCATAGGTTAGTCAAGGAGCTGGTCCTGAAAGATTTTTCAAAGATTATGCTTAGAGGTTCAGCTATGGCAGTGGATAGCTTTTTAAAGAAGTAGGTACATATTCCATCCGGTCCAATAGACAGAGATGGTTTTAGATTGTGTAGTGCTTTTTCAACACTGTCTTCTTTAAAATCGATATGTATTAGATCATTGTAGTTGTCTGTGGTTCGGCTAGGAAATACTGGGCATGATCCATTGCTGTTTACAAATACTGAGCCGAAGAATGTGTTAAAGATGTTGGCTTTAATGGTGTCGTCATTGCAGTCTTTACCATTAGGTCCTATCAGGGGTGGGATGGACCTGGAGTCTTTTAGTTTGTTGTTTACAAAATTGTAAAAAGCACAGGTGGAATTGGCGCATAGAAGGTTTTCCTCTCTTTTAATGTGATAATTGGTGCATTCAGTCTTTATCTGGTGGCATAAATTTTTTTATCGGCTTTTGAAATTGGCAATGTGACCAGATTTGTTTTTCCGCCAGAGTGATCTCTTTTTGGATTGAAGTTTCCTTTTTGTTATGGGTAATCTGTTTTGTTTTGTTTTTTGTTTTGGGAGTTGTTATTGGTACATACAGTTTGATGACTCTTTTGACTTCAAGTAAAAATATGTTGTAATGTTCTTCAACAGTATTGCATCCAGTGAATAGAGATTGCCAATCAAGGGATGAGAGATCATTGTCTATAAGACCATAGTTGCCTTTTCTGAAGTTATAATTGGGGATTATGTCATTGTGATGATTTTTGTGTGGGCGTATGTTGAGACAAAAGTCAATCATATTGTGGTCACTGCTGGAAAAGGGTTCTTTAGTTTGTATTCCATAAATTAAATTCAAACTATTGCAGAAGATGAGATCGAGGCAGTTGTTTAGCCTAGTGTTGTTGGTTACTAGTTGTTCCAGGCCCAGATTTGTAACAGCATTGTAGACGGTTGCGTGTGTGGGTTCAGTTGTACATTCATTTAGCGTCCAGTCAATATGAGGTAGATTGAAGTCACCAAGAAAGATAAAAGTGTGTGGGCAGGATGCTGCCCATATTAGTAGTGTATTTAGCTTGTTTACATGTTTGATGTCATAATCAGGTGCTCTGTAACATAGTAAGAATCAAAATGTGATATTTAAGGATAGTTCATAGATGATGGTCTCAGGAAGAGCAAGCTCCTGTGTAATTTGGATGTTTTTTAGATGTAAGGACTTTTTATAGAAGATAGCAATACCACCTCCTCTACGAATTTCATGATCTGATGGGTAAACATGATAGTCTCTTACTATGGTAATGGAGTCAGGGAGAGATGCATTGAGCCATGTTTCACAGACAAACATGATGTCTAATTTAGCCATATTTAGTAAGAGGAGAAATTCAGGTATTTTATTCACAAGGCTTCTTGCATTGAGTAGCTTGCATTTAAGGCCAGCAGTAGTTGGAATTGAGGTAGTTAGGGGCGTGCGTGCCTAGTCTTGGCTGATGGTCAGTTGGTTGAGGTAGGGTTGTGGTTGAAGGTTAAAGCTCGGTTGCGGGTTGTGTGACTTACTTTTGATACAGTCAGCAAGGTAGTCAATGTACATGTCCTTCACTCCATATTCTAGACATTTTTTGAGTTCAGTGCGGAGTACACGGGAGCGGGCACATTGCTGTATGGTTAGGTCAGGGTGACAATGAAGGTTCTTATGGTTGGTGTTGGTTTTGGTGAGTGAATTTATAGTGTAAATGAATTTACGTTTGCTTGGTTCATTTTTGCAAATGACCCTGCAGAAGTATGGGGCCACAGAGCCGTCTCTGTTTTTGAGCTCTCAGCCAATGCGGGAAATGTCAAGTATTTCATCAGGGGAGATGCTTGATGCTTGATAATCACTGATGATGTTTCAGACAGTTGTGATGTCATCATTATCATTGATGTCCTCTAGACCAAATAAGATGGCGTTTGGATGTTTCCGTTCACGCTCAACAGCTTCTCTGATGAGGATTGGGATATCATTACTTGTCTGGCTTATGTTTTTTTGTGGATTGGGTTGTGGATTGGGTTGTGGTTGTTGGGTAGAGTTGTGGTTTGTAGCTATTGGATGTTCAGGTTTTTGCATTGTGTCTTTTTTTCAAGGTTGGATAATCTTTCTTTTAAGGCATCCAGGGATGCTACTATGGGGTCAAGGGATGTTATTCGTGTTTCTATGGTATCAACTCTTTCAAACAGACCCAGTTTGGGTCTGCGTGATTTGCAGATATATGGAAACTCATTGGATGATTCTAGGTATTGAATCATTTGCTCGGGTAATCCCAAGCAGTCATGATGAGTGTATTTCTATGTATAGAGAACATTTGATGGAGTTTTCATTATCCTTTAGAGTTTTGTTGCATTTAAGGCATGTGCAGGAGTCTTGTGGTTCATTGGTGGGGATTACTTTCTCTTTAGGTTGTGGTTTGGCATTGGATTTTTTTCTTAGCATGGTAGATTTGTTAAGATGGTACATTGATTAAATTAATTAATGGAACAATTTTGGGTAATCAATATAGCCAATATCACACCAATCAATCAATTTCAGTAATCTCTCTAGTCAAATAATTTTCTTAAGCAACAATCAGCCTAATCAATTAATTACACTAATCATTAATCACACTGTTCAATTAAATTCACTAATACTAATCAATTAAATTACATGAATCTTGATCTTTTAAACTAATCAGTAATCACACTATTTGCACTAAACACTCTAATCACACTAATCAATTAAAACAATAAATCAATTAAACCATTAAATATTTTATAGAAATTGATTATCTAATCATTGATATAGTTGATGAGGTAGAAAAGTTGTAAGTTTTGAGGTAATGAATTAATCAGTGTTTAATAAAAGTAATGAGGTAATATTGAGAGTCTGCAAGGAAAGGGTTAATTGTTTTACTAGCAGCTGTGATTTACTGGTTGGGAGGAATTTATTGGTCTGATTGCTGCTGCTATTACTTTGTAAACAATAGGCTGTAACAAGATGTTCAAAGCACTCTGGACTTTTGAAAGAGAGCAAAACTCGCTGAATTAAAACACTTTAACTACAATCAATATGTCTCTGAATAAGATTGTTTTCCAATAGTTTCCTAAAGTTCTTCAAGTTGAGTAGTAGTAAAAATACAATCCAGAAATTTGGGTTAACCAATCCAATCTGTCCTTTACTTTTAAAGTTACTTCTAGTTTCAATATCTTTTTTTTTTTTTAACTAAATCTGACAGTCACTCCAGATCGTTAATCGCAGCTATTTTCCTCCTTTGAGTCCCACTTTCCAAGGAAAATTCCACTGCAGAAATTGGAGTGATTCTTACCAGACTAAGCATGCTGTTACAAGATCTTTCCTTTCTTTTTCACTTCTGTCTCAGCTGCCTTCCTGGCTTCGATTTAGCCATGCTGGCAGTTCTCTTTTTAGTTCTGATGGAGGGATTTTCTTTGGGTCAGTCGAGGAGACTCTCCTCTTCTCGCGACCACCGAAGCATTCTTCTGCCTTTACCACCCATCCAGGGTGACTTTCGGCTCCTAAGAGCCTCAGGGTTTCTCCTCCCTCCTTTTTTCTCCCTGCCAGCTGTCCGATGTGGCTCCGGGGAAACTGTGTGGGGGACATTAATGAAAACACGTTGTCTGGCATGGAAGATACTTCTATCAGCAGTGTGAGGGATTTAAATGAAGGTACGTTGTTTGCACTCCACTGGCTCCAAGTGATCCAGTTCAAGAGCTCCACCAGTGTGGTTAATAGGGCTCGATAGAAAGAGCTTAACTTCTCTGGGGAAGGAGAGGAGGGATCCGGATCAGCTAGCAGGAGCTCCGCCAGCATTATTAGGGCTCCACGGCTTCAGAATCCAGCATTTTGGGGCTTGTTTTTGGGGCTCTGGTTTACTCACAGTTACTGGTGCAGGCAGCAGCTTTAAAAGTGATTTCTGGTGCAGGTGGTGGCTATATAGGGAGACAGTGCTCCAGGAGGGAGAGCCTCACCTTCCTAGTTGGGCGCCACCATGTTGCATTTTACAAACTTTTTTGCCATTTGTTAAGTGAATCATGCAGTCATTAAGCAAATCTGGCCTCCCCTATTGACTTCGCTTGTTGGAAACCAGCTGGCAAGGTTGCAAATAAAAATCGTGTTATCCTGGGAGACTGCAGCCATTTTAAATATAGGTCAGTTGCAAAGCACCTGAATGTGGCTGTAGGAATTCTGCAATGGTATGAGAGCTGATCATAAGTCACTTTTTCCAGTGCTGTTGTAACTTTGAACACTTGCTAAATGAATGGTTATAAATTGGATTATGTCTTGGTGAATATTTAGCCTTTGCTAAGTTTCTTGATAATCTTAGTAAGTTATAACTTACATATGCCTTACATTTCCACCATACTTTCTGCAGCTGATCTATAGAATTTGCTTAATGTGACTTCCACCATAAGCACAGGGCTTTGTTTATCAGTTTGCATATCTAGTGGCATCTGCAGGTGTGTGTGCCTGTCGTTAAGAGCTGTGGTGGTGCAATAGTTAGAATGCAGTATTGCAGGCTAATTCTGCCTATTGCCAGCAGTTTGATTCTCAAAGGCTCGAAGTTGACTGCACCTTTCCAAGTTTGGTAAAATGTGGACCCAGATTATTGGGGGCAATCTGCTGACTCTGTAAACCACTTAGAGAGGGCTATAAAACACTGTGAAGTGGTATATAAGTTTAAGTGCCACGTGTTTTTGTTTATCGAAAGCTGCCAAATGTCATGATGCAAGCCTAACCCCTCTATGTCAACTCATAAAATATTTCTATGGTCTTTTTAGAGTTGCCAACAGAAAGGGAGGGGAGAGCAGTGCAGCAGCTTGCAAACCAAAACTGCATTCCATAAATCTTTTCAAAGATAGTAACTAGGTGACTGAAGTTTCTGCCGTGCAAAATTCTAACTGGATAGCATGATTGATGACTCTTGGCTATGGATGTATCCCATCGGAGAATATGAATTATGATACACCCAGGGGGTGAGGGAAAACCAGGGTCAAGGGTGACAATGATTTATGTGTCTCAGAGTTGGCTACACCCAGGCAGTGGTGAACATTTTAACTCCCAATAAATCCTTTTAAAGTTCTGGAAGTTTGGCTCAACACTCATGATTTAAATGGGGGTAATTGCTGGAATCCTGACACTCTAGAGGGTTTATATTTAAACCTTCTGGTGTATCTGGTGTTTCTCAACCTTGACAAACTTAGGATATCTAGACTTCAGAATTATCGAGTGTGTATGCTAATAAACTATGCCTATGAAATATTCTTACGAATATTTCATTAAATGTATAGAAGGAGCATATATAAGAATTTTCTAATTGGAATGGATCAAGAGCAGCATTTTGTATATAAGCACAAAATATGCAGACATTGAGCTGTGGCGCAGTGGTTAGAGTGCAGTACTGCAGGCTACTTCTGCTGACTGATGGCTGCCTGCAATTTGGCAGTTCGAATCTCACCAGGCTCAAGGTTGACTCAGCCTTCTGTCCTTCCAAGGTGGGTAAAATGAGGACCCAGATTGTTGGGGGCAATATGCTGACTCTGTAAACTACTTAGAGAGGGCTGTAAAGCACCATAAAGCGGTATATGAGTCTAAGTGCTATTGCTGTTGCTACTTTAAAGGCTTTCATCTCTAACCTTAAACCAAGAAAGGAATGTAGGAATAAATAAATGAAGAAAGGAAATCCGGCATCAGTTTTTGGGGTGGGAGAGCATGCTGGAAGAGTTTGTATACCATAAGTGAAAGCAGAGATTATGGCCACATTGAAATTAATTTCCATTGCTGGAAAATATATTGTTTACAGGTAAACAAAATATATTTTGAACTCACTCAATTCAAGTATGAATTGAATTAATCAATTAAACGGATGGTCAGCAGCATGGTTGTGGCTGCCTTCTAACCTTTATCACACATACACACGCACATACACACACACACACAGACACACACACACCTGCATTCAAAGAAGGTTCTTGCTTATCAGAAAAACTGGAAAGGAAGACTGGGATGGAGAAAGTAAAATGACTAGCTGCAAAAATTGATCTAGATGAAGTTACACTGCTGAAGTTTTGCTTTGTTCCTGGAAGACATATGAAGGCACAGTCAGAAGTGTGTGCTGAAGACAAAAAGCAGGATATGTCATGAGAGTTTTTCTCTTTAACCCAGATACATAAAATTAGGCAGGATTGAATCCCTTTCCCCTTTCATGATGCAAAGGGACAGAGCTCACATTGGCCCAATTGAACCCACCACTTGAAGCTTGAATCCATTTCTGTAAATGCCTTTTCCCTAAGGGATTGATGATGACTGAAGACAGCCAAGAATTGTTGTGGTTTGCCGGCAGCAGGTGCGGATGGCTGAGGAAAGCGAGGACTAAGATAGGGGTCAGGACCATTAGGGAGTGGACTGCTGCCTTCAGAGATTGTGGGGGCTGGCAGCAGTAATGAGGAGGTACCCGAGGAGCCTATGCCAAGTGCGCATGCGCACAGGATTGCTCGGAGGAAAGAGCAGTTTCAACAGCGCAGGCAACTCGGGAGTAAGGCTGCAAGGTAATGGCCCCTCCTTCAAGAAGATAAAAGCCAGCTATGAAGCAGAAAGCAAAGACGTTTTGAAACTCAGCCTCATGGACATTGCAGTATCTTAAGTTGGTATTTCAAGACTCTTGTGTTGTGAAATATTTCTTATCTGTGATTCTTGGCAGTCTCATACAGTTTTGGCAAGGTTTGTGCTTATCAAAGTTAATTAATTTGCAGCAGCCTTTTAACCAGGCATTCGTAAGACTCATTAAAAGGTTTCTGTTCCCTTTAGTTTTTGTTTGTCTTATTAGAAAAGAGTTTGGGTCAGAACAAGAATAGAGACTGACCACCTGTGCCAGGATGCCAACCAGTAGTCCTTTTTTTGCCCCTAAAGAAGAATGAGATTAGGGTAATTAAAACTAACCATGTATGCATGCAGGTTAAATTAATATCATACTTTGCAAACACATGCATTCACCAAAATTACAGTCACCTAAGCTGTAATCTTGAGTGCAGAGAGAGAGAAAATATCTCTGCAAGGCAGTTTCAAAAGACAGTTGGCCTTTTTTTTTTTTTATCAAGCAACAGGAAGAATGAGGTGGGCAAGCCTTGAAATGCAATTAGCCGATAGTAATTATTTTACTCTGCTTCCTAATAAATGAGAAAAACAAAAACAAAACAGAAAAATTGTTGTGTGCTGTATATTTCACCAAATAATAAATTTTGTTTTTTGCCTTATATTAACTGGTTATTATAACTGGTTTTTTCACATTACACTAAGCCAAAATGTTTATTTTCATGTAAACCCAGACATTGTGATTTCAAAACTATATGTTCAATAAACTGCAAATCATGATTTTGCAAATAGTGAAAATCCAGCCAGTGAGTTGGTTTCTCATCTAGCTTCTTTCTATTATAAGAAGGAATTGCTTATTTTACAACAGAGTTAAGGAGCCATTTTCTGTCAAAATTCAATATTATCTTAATTGAAACCTGTCAGCGATGTAATTTGAATCCAAAGTGGATGACCCAGAATTAAAACCAAGCAGAATTGAGGATTGGACTTTTTCCCTGCATTCACTGTATACTTGAGTTGCATTTGTTGGCTATCGTATTGTGTTCAGCTGGATTTCTGCACCCAAATATGGTAACTGTAATAGAGTAAATCAATGATAGTGGCATCTTCTCTGATCTGAACAGATTTTTCTCCATCAACTTCCTAGTAGCTGGACAGGGCAATCAAATGCATGTTAATAATGCATGTTGACTCAGGAAGAATTGCCACCTTTGCCTTGGATGGAGTGGCACTACCCCCAAACAGACCCTGTGCGTAATCTAGGGGTTTTCCTAGACTCACGACTCCTGCTCAAAGACCAGGTGGTGGTTGTGGCCAGGAGGGCCTTTGCGCACATGCAGGTTGTGCACCAGTTACACCTATTCCTGGACCAATGGTCACTACTCACAGTCACTCATGCCATAGCAGTCACTTCCAGTCTTGACTGCTGCAACATGCTCTACATGGGGCTGCCCTTGAAGAGCATCTGGAAGCTCCACTTGGTGCAAAATGCAGCAGCCTACATGGTTTTGTGCAGATCCCGGTGTGCATTGGTTGCCAATTTGCTTCCGGGTGCAATTCAAGGTGCTGGTTGTCACCTTTAAAGCCCTTCATGGCTTGGGTCCGGGTTATCTGAGGGACCTTCTCTTGCCGGTCCCATCTATCTGACCCATTAGAGCGGGGAGGCAGGGAATGTTGCGGGTCCCATCCCTGAGGGAGATACACCTGGTGGGACCCAGAAGAAGGGCCTTCTTCATGGTGGCTCCCTCCCACTGGGATATCATTCCCCCAAAGATTAGAATGGCCCCCACTCTAGCACTCTTCCAGAAGGCGTTGAAGACCTGGTTCTGCCAGTGGGCCTGGGGAACCCAGAACAGGTTGGAGTCCATTAAATGGCTCATGAGATTTGCTGTCGCCGGGATGGGAGATGGGTATTGGGGGGATGATTTTATTATATTGTACTATATTAATTGATTTTATTTTTTGTTAGTTTTTATTGTTTCATTTAAACAATGGTTTTATATTCTGTAAGCCGCCTTGAGTCGTGGCAATATAAATTCAATAAATAAATAAATAAAAATCTAGATTAAGTCCAAAGAAGGTACATCATCAGAAAGAAATGACACTGCTCTGCAAAATACTCCAGAAGCATGGATTGAGGAAGGAGAAAGGCTTCATTTGACTGATGGGCAAACAGTCCCAGCCTTTTACAGCAGAAACTCTGCTTATTGATCTTGTTTGTTCATTGTTACACAGCTGTAGTAATTGTTTTAGGAGAAAAGGTTTCAAAATAAAGTATTAGCCTATGAAAGGTCAGAGAGTTTCCATTTATCATTTCCCTGGCTGGTACTAAAACATTATGAATCTCCCTTTGTCCTATAACTCTATTTTTGCAATGAACAGGCATCATTAATGCAATAAATTGGGCAACCCATCAATGCTGTTTCTTATATTAAAAGGTAGAGAGTTGTGTGCAGCTGCTTCTCTTTCGCCTTAGAGTCAATAAAACTGACCTTTACCAAGCTGATATTATGCCTTGATGCATCCATATTTAGCCAATCGAATCATTAGATGTTTGTAACTGATTAATGTCATTGCTGTATTTGGAATCTTTCCCTTTGAGATGTTTTAATGACAACCAACTGCATGATAACATGTTGTTTTATTAAGGATAAAATTGAAAGCCAGTTCAATTTGTTCTCAGATGCTGTTGGATCTATATCCATAAGGGTTTTTTGTGTGTTTCTTGCTTGTTGGTTTCTGAATGGCAGCATGGATCTATGCTTAATTTGCTGGAATTGAAACACACATTATTTTCACTCTTTAAACAAAAAAAAACAAGTGAGTCATTATAAGCAAATTATTTTCTGTTGGCCTTATCTTGAAAGAAAGCAGCACAATCTACTTGCAGAGTTAGAGCATTAAGAACTTCTTGTGGAAAATCACAAATGTCCTGGCTTTCTGTTCCCATGTGTTTTGGTGGCTTCTTTCAAAGTATGTACAGGATGTGGTTTAGAAAAGATAAACAAAGGTTTCTCCACCTTTAAGATGTGTGGACTTTACCTCCCAGAAGTCCATAGAAAGCATATTGGCTGGGGAATTCTGGTAGTTTGAAAGCCACACATCTAAAAGTTGCCAAGGTTGAGAAATCCTGGCCTAAGGGGACACTAATAGATGAACATTAATGCTATTCTAAAGAAATAAAGTATGAGGTTGAACCTCATACTATTAATATAGCTGCACAGGCTTAAAATATGATTCAAACTAGGTGCTTACAAAAGTACACTTCTTAAAAGCAGCCATATCTGTATTTTCAGACTCATACAGAATCTCGAAAAAAATGTACACAAATGCTTTGAAGAGGTGCTGGATTTAGACTGCCACAGGTTCCAAAATTCCTCTTCTGAATCACTACTAAAATGCATAATTAATATTTCTTATACAGAGATCTTTAAAAAAAAGGCTTGACTGTTTGGCAGAGGGAACTAGTACCCTATCCACATACATGCAGTCCTGGATTCTGTTTGCAATTTAATCATGAATGTAGGAATGAGTGAATGAATGAATAAGCAGAAGTGAGATCTTCTACAGATAAAGGTGTTAGCTTACACCCATCTGCCTTATAAGATGACTCTGGGTGACTTATAACAAAGGAATCCTTTGAAATTATTACTGTAGCTTGTTTACCTCTTACCATTCTCTCAAGCTTAGGGTTTAAAATGAAATAATCATAGTAAGCTTGTCCTTTGCTATTTGAAAGAGGGTGGGTGTGGGAGGGATCAGATATTTGCCTTTTTTAAGTCGTTTTAGAATTTCTCTCCAAAATATTCTCTGTATTCTGATGCCATTGATAAATAACTGGAGGCTATGCATTTTAGTCAAATGTTTCATGGAGCATTTTGCATTAAGAAAGGAATAGAGGGCTCTTTTCAGACAGTGCCATAAAAGACATGATCTTTTATAGTTCTAATAATGTGGTAGGAGAGAAACATCACCCAGTTGGCTCAAGAAACCTGCAGAATGGTGGAGAGAAGAGGGAAAGAAAAAAAGCTATCAGACAATTTAAAGTTGTAAGTGTGACTGGCCCAAATCCAGCCGAGGATTCAAATTCAGAGGTGAAGTACTATATTGGGATGGTAAGGCAAAAAGTATGCAGACAAGAACTTGGAAGACTGAATGTTTGAACCACAATCATGATTTGTATGTTTAATAAGATTGTGAATATAGTTTCCAATTATCTCTAACATGGTCTGGGTCCTTTTGTGCACTGGGTATGCAAAGCCCTTCTGGATACAGTTAGTCCTAATTAGCACTTGGATAGTTTTCTTTTACACTCAAGGAACCTGCCTTTGTCACTTTCTAGTCAATAACCCTGTCTGTTGCATTGTCACAGGGCTGTTGATAGTTTGACTAGGGATGCTTTTGAAATTCACACAATCATTTCTGTATTGTCATAATTTCCAGGACTCATATTTGTCTTCTTTCTATTCTCTGGTTTCTTTTCCAACTTTCAAATTTTGCATGTCAAAAGATGAGTGGTAGTATTTTTGTGAATTAATGAGCAAAACATTTTATAACTGAGCTAGAAATAATATTAAAGAATTCCACCTTTACCCAAAGTGTTTTTTTAAGAAACAACTTTTTAAAGCAACCTTTGGCTTTTATTTCATTTGCATATAAGTGTCTTAGACTTTGTTGGTTCATTTGATTCACTTGTGTGCTTCTAGGCTTGCTAATGCCAGAAGTCAAGTAATAATTTTCTATCGTGTTGCAATTTCATTGCTAGATTTACAACATTTTACTCAGTCGTGTAAATTACTGTGATGAATCGGAAAATGTAGGTCCCTCTGGCATACTCAGCTTAGTCTTGATTTCATTTATCTGACAAATAGAGTAATTACTTTAACAGATGATTAATCTATCCTTCCCCAAGCTATCTATTGAGGGAATCTGTTGAGATAGCAACTTTGGTAACTTGCAAATTCCCTATCAACAATTCCAACACATCTGGTGGACTTCAAGTTACAGAATCTGGTATTATGTTAATCTATAATGGTATATATGAGAATGACCTTGGGAGACAGGAGGAAGAGTTGCAGACTAAACTATCATGATACAGAAGTCTGTGGAAGCAGAAGGCATGGAAAGCATTTCAGAAAGCACCTCCATGCTTTTCAGGAGAGTAAAAGGAAAGGAGAGGAAGAATATTTTCAGACTGGCAAAATTCTGCTGATGTAACCTTACAATAAGGATAGAGCTAATATTCATTGTTGTGCTTCTTGTCTGGATTACCTCAAAGGGCTAACATAATCCATTAAAGACCAATATTTCTCTGCAAACCTTTTAGGTTTTAGAAATGAGAGCAGTGGACTAAGATCAGGAAGGCTTCAATACAGGTTTACCTGAGTGAGTGTGAGCCTCTCTTTCAATCTAGACTACTTCATAATCTAGTCTTCTAGGGAACACATTGAGCTCTTAAAGGAAGTCTGGGACATAATTCTAACAAATGTATATCAACATATGCTGTTGCTTGCAATGTTTCTATTTGTGAGTCAGTAAACTTTTTGCAAGACTCAGCCAATGAAATTCCCAATTTAATCCAATCTGTGGATTTAAGCATTTGGTTTATTTGGCTTCTATTCAGCTGTTGCACAGTAACACCATTTCTTTCTCATTAAATTATTTATACATGCTATTCTTTCCCTATTTATATTACCTTACAATAAATGAATGCCAAAGAACCCCACGTCAGATTTTCTCCTATTCCCTCTGGGAAGAAAAATAAGTTAATTCACCAGCAATCTAAACATCATACACAAACACACAAACCATGCAAGTCTGTACTCTGTGTTCTTTGTTTGTTTATATGAAATAGCAGCACAGGAAGTTTGCAAAATATGCACCAAAATACATATAAGCACATTTTATGTTAAATGACTTAAATTTGAATGCTTTTAATACCATTTCTTCTTGAATAGTATTAAAAGCATTCAAATGTAGAATAAGTTCAAAAACTGTTTCATGACTTATGCTAAAAAAGATAATTTACGTGCTTGCTTTTTTTTAAAAAAAATCCTCAGTTCACTAGTCCATCATTTGACCTTTCCCAAAATTAAGCCTACTGATAATCAAGGAGCGGGTCCAGCTTTGGAATAGGAAAATTTCATTCTGGAAGTTCAAAAGTGGAAAAAGTACCTCTTTTTTTCTTTTTAGATCATGCCATTCTTTTGGGGGGGGCAGAGGTGTTGGTTATTTATTTTTAAAAAAATGTGCTCCATGTCTTTTCTCTTCCAAAAAGAAGCTAATCAAAGTAGTTTTCATAATACAATCAACAACAATCCATTGTTAAAACACAATAGCCTAATAAAACACAATCAGAAACTTGTTTCAAATGCAAAATACCCTGCTGTGAAGAGCACCAGTGGGTTGTAAGGTCATAGTGCAGGGAGTTGCTACTTATCTCCATCAGTGCTAGGATTCAAAAAAATTTACTACTGGTTCTGTGGGGATGATGTGGCTTGGTGGGCGTGGCTTGGTGGGCATGGCAGGGGAAGGATACTGCAAAATCCCACTCCTTCCCCACCCCACTAACCTGCTTTTCAGCTCCATTTTCCTATGCAAGGCAACAAAAAAAGACCCAGCTGATCAGGAAGCAGAGAATAAATAGGGGTGGGGCCAGTCAGAGGTGGTATTTGCTGGTTCTCTGAACTACTCAAAATTTCTGCTACCGGTTCTCCAGAACTGGTCAGAATCTGCTGAATACCACCTCTGATTTCCATGTACCATAGAGTCATATGGGCAGGTCTCCAATAAACAGCCAAGTACACATTAGCAGCACAGGTAGTCCACAATTTACAACAGTTCATTTAGTGACCATTCAAAGTTACAACAGCGTTGAAAAAAGTGACTCATAACCATTTTTCACACTTATGACCACTGCAGCATCCTCGTAGTCATAAGATCAAATTTCAGATATTTGGCAACTGGCTCATATTTACGACGGTTACAGTGTAATGGGGCCATGTGATCAGCTTTTGCAACCTTCTGACAGGGAAAGACAGATTCACTTAACAAACTTGTTATAGCAATAATTCACTTAAGGATAGAGTGAAAAAGCTGTAAAATGAGAAAAGCTCACATAACAAATGTTTCACTTAGCAACATAAATTCTGGACTCAACTGTGGTCATAGATCAGGGATTCCCTGTAACAGCTGACGACTCTCCTGCTAAATTGGGAAGTAACATGGCTCCCTTTATAAGAGGAACAGTGCTATGTTTCTTTAAGGTGGCACTTTTATACTTGCCACATCCCAAATCCAGAGAGGCACATTTCTAAGAGGGAAACCTCTCCTTCTTCACCCAGCCAGCATGCACAAACAACATATACCAAGTTTGCTCCCTCATCCAACATTGAATCATCTTGATTGAATCATTTTGGATGAATTATTTATCCAAGGGTGAGTCAGATGTATTGTAGGCAGACTTGGCATTCATCAACATAAGTCAGAAACAAAAGGATTTCATACACCTGATGACCTAGTTCCTGGGGTGACAGCAGAAGTGGGAATTCATCTCAAATAACCAATTCCCTTTTCCCAAGAGTGACCCTCCTCTTGTTTCTCTCCCGCATTTTCATTACCACCTTGTTCTGCATCTTTTCTGCATCTCAGAACACCTCTGTTCCTACCTATAGTAGGCATCTTATATTCATGTCCTTACTTCCTCTATCCTCAGTCATCCTCACAACCTTCAGGACCTCCCACTGCTCACTTCTGGGTGTACTTGGTAGAGTCCCTAGCTGTCCCTAATCCCATATAAAAGGAATAGGCAAAGTTAAGGTTTTAAAAAGACACCTAAATCCCATGTTTTCAGTAGCTTTAGATGTAAGCCAAAACCTCACAATTCTCCCACTCTGTCCAGATATGACCGCTTTTGTCCCTGTCAAATTGAAAAGAAAGACTGGAACATAATCTTATTAAGTCTTAACTATAGCACGCTTAACAAGTTTACATGATTCCAGTAGAAGACACTCTCTCTCTCTCTCTCTCTCCCCCCATCTACCCATCTATTTCAGGGTTGAGCTATAAAGTTCTTGGTGTTCTTTGAGCCTGGTTGTTTGCCTGCAGGCATTTCATTATCCAACTAGGGAACATCAGAAGTACTGGTGGGTGTAAAAGGTGCATTGTCATCTCTAGCACTGATGAGGTTAGTCCATAGACTAAGTCAATGTTGTCTTCTGAGGAATGGGTGATTCTCAGGGAAAGAATATAAACTCCCAAAATCTAGAATATAGGCTGAAAGAGAAGTCACTTGTATTGCAGATTTTATTTATTTATATTTCATATTTCTTAACAGCCCATCTCCCTGAGAGAGGGGCTCTAGGCAGTGCATATTTGCATCTTACATTTTTTTCCAGCAATTAAAGGTTATCTAATGCACACATCCTTTCCCATTTCTCAACCTCAGAGGTAGCATTCAGTCAGTTCTGACAGGTTCTGGAGAACCAGTAGTGGAAATTTTGAGTAGTTAGGAGAACCGGTAAATACCACCTCTGACTGGCCCCGCCTCCATCTATTCTCTGCTTCCCGAGTTCCAGCTTATTGGCTGGGTCTTTTGTTGCCCTGTAGAGGAGAACGGAGCTGGAAAGCAGGTTAGTGGGGTGGGGAGGGAATGGGGATTATATGGTATCCTTCCCATGCCAGGTCCACCAAGCCATGCCACACCTACTAAGCCACACCACACCCACCAAGCCATGCCCATAGAACCAGCAGTAAAAAAATTTGAATACCACCACTATTCAGTCCCCCAATTTTCCAGTCTCTACCTGTTCCTTTTTCTCACTCCTAAACTCTCCTTACTCTTTACTTGCACTCTTAAGTGTGAAGAGGAGAGAATAAAACTTGGATTATGAATACAAATCTTGTTATTTCTGCAAATGAGAAAATAGGGGGAAGGAGTGAAGTGGTAACAAAATAAGCACTTTTCTCATCTTGGAGATGGGATAACACATCCAGTAAACAAAATGATTAATATTTTTCTTTTGTACCAAGAGGATTTTAATTTTGTTATAAGAGCAACCTTTAAAAAGGTGGTTATGTGTGTGTGATACACAGGCAGGCAGGGAGAGATATCTATGAGGATAGTGATTTTTAAAGCACATTAGCAGTCATCTCCTTGAAGTAGGGCAAGTAATAAACAGACATGGCACGAATTTCATGAATACTGTTTATTGTATAAAGTAAAATTATAATCTTAAAAAGCCCATCCAAGTTTCTCTGTATCCCATCTTACACTCAATAAAAGCAATCTCCTTCCCTCCGAAAATTAGATTAGGCCCCACTCTGACACTCTTTCAGAAGGCCCTGAAGATGTGGTTCTGCCAGCAGGCCTGGGGAATACAGAGTGGGATGGAGCCCATTAAATGGCTGGGTGTGAGTGCGTGTTGTCATCAGGGTGAAGGGATGCGGAGTTATTATATTGTTTTATTAGTTTTATTTTCTTTTATATTGAGCTTTTTATTTCCTGTAAGTCACCTTAAGTCATTGTGAGCTAGTAGATAGCAATATAAATTTTCATGAATGAATGAATAGCAATAGCACTTAGATTTCTATACCGCTTCACAGTGCTTTACAGCCCTCTCTAAGCGGTTTACAGAGTCAGCATATGGCCCCCAACAATCTGGGTCCTCATTTTACCCACCTCGGAAAGATAGAAGTCTGAGTCAACCTTGAGCCTGGTGAGATTCGAACTGCTGAATTGCAGGCAGCCGGCAGTCAGCAGAAGTAGCCTGCAGTGCTATATAACCATTGCGCCACCATGGTTATAAATAGATAAATAAATAAAAATAAATAAATACCTGCATAGATAGATAGATAGATAGATAGATAGATAGATAGATAGATAGATACATACATACATACATACATACATACATACATACATACATACATACTGTTAACAGGAAAGATTTGGTTTGGTGACCTTGATCTGTTGATCCTAGGTCAACAGTTGGCTTGAAATGGCCCCTAGCATGTATTATTAAATTTTTGTTTCATCAAAGCATAGAGAAGATGACTGGGAGGGCTTTAACATAAACTCTGTCAGGGTGGGAGTGGGAATGAATCCTCACACACACACACATACTAAGCACTTTGGATCCAGAGCTGTGTGCTGTGGAAAGTGACTGTGTGCTGAAATAAGCCCTCTTAAACCATGTTTGAAAACCAAGAGGCATATTAGCTCATAAAGTTAATACCTTCGTTTTCTATGATCATGGGAGCGTGGGAAATAAAGTTCAGGTGAGCTTCATCTCATCTGAGCCTGTTACAGAATGGCAAATATAATTAATGAAGAATTGATAGGTAGGTTGATAGGTCCCATGTCTGAAAGAGAGAAGGATAACACCTTACAGGGAGGTAGAAGTTGAGTGAATGTTAGAAGAGACTTTCCAACAGTAAGAATGCTTCAACGGTGGAGCCAATTTCCCAAAGACATAACCTCCCCTTCACCAAATGTGTTAAAATAGAAATTAAACAGCCATCAGCCAGAGTTTATTAAATCTAGCTTCCTGCACTGAATAGGATGATTGAACTCCGTGGAGTGAATGGCCATTTTAAATCCTATGGTTCTTTGAGTGTATGAAATGGTTATGTTTTTAATAAATAAAGTAAGATCTAGCTGCAAAGAGGTAAAAGAGAGAGAGAGTAGAAGCAGCAACTTAGAGGAAAAATTACAAAGGAGGATGAAAGCCAACAACTAAATTCAGAATCCTGATCATCCTCCACATCACGGGCAATTTGCCCCTTGAAGATTTTAAATGCTGATCTAATACTGTTCCATTCTCTTATTCCACGGAGGGAATCCATTAATGATAATAGGACCCTTTTAAGCCAATAGATCTATTGCAGAGGTTGCGCAATGAGAAACCTGGCATATTTAACCCCTCCTCCCCCTCCCAAAATCTATACCAAAGTTAAATAATCCAAAGTGCCTTCATTTTGCTGAACAATCTGAGTATTCCCTAAGGCAGCTGAATTTCAGTCCATTAAGAACCAAGATCATGCCAAGCTTATTTTTAGGCTTGTCAGTAGACATCCTAGATGGCTGTTTCAAGACTGAAACTGACTAAAGGCCTCTCTATCCCTCCTCTCTCTTGTAGGGAAAGGGTTTGAGGCTGAAGCAGAGTTCTATTAAGCAGTGATGGCAGATTGGTGTGATTTTCAGAAATGCATTTTCCTTTCAAAGAAGTGTGATTAAAACCTCTCTCTGTGTGTGATTTGGTACATAATGCATTGTTTGCAAACAAAATGTCGCAGTAGCTTAATCAAATTATTGTTATTTCAAATAGGAGAAAAGTTCATATACTCAAGCTTAAATAGTCTGATATGTTGAAAAGGTCTTAATTGCTTAAGGCAAAATGATAAATCCTCCTTATTCCCCTGCCATGCTCAATTCAAACTGCACTTTATCCACAATTGTCCAGATGATTTTAGCATGTTATGTGCTAAAAAAATCCCCTTGGTTTCTTCCTTTGAAATAAACTTTCAATACCAATACATGAATATATATATATATATCCCTTTATAATGTCAAGAAGCACCCATCTTACTCTGCCAGTTAGGGACTACATTTTGGTTGAAACCTATTTTGGTTGGCAACTTCTTTATGTTCTCATGCATCACCATATAATTTTGTGTAATGGTTTAGGGTCCCTCCCTCCATGTCTCGTGGAAAGTCTCTGCAAGAGCACCAAGCAAAGTCATAGAAATTCATGAAAAAACCTCATGAGCTATTAGACAAGAATCCTTGCCGGATACTGAATTTCTCAAAATCATGAGAGTTTGAGGCATTTTTTCCTTTCAAGAACTCTTATAAAATGGTCGATGGAAGTGGAAAATATTGGGGGAGGGAGAGAGTGCCTCCTGCCTATTATAGATAATGTGAAGGACATTCAAACCTGTCAGAGGCAAAGGCAGATTTCCCACATTTCATGAGAGTTCAGTTCATGCTAATTAACTATTCTTTTTTGTCCAAGAATTTGCTTCATGCAACTCAAACAAACAAACACAACCCACTGTTATGCAATTCATGCCAGCATAGTCAGTTTGTGCCCAAAGTCTGGATACACATGCCAAGATGTCTTCCAACCCAAACCACATGAACATTTTCCCACCAAGACCCTTTTCTGCCCTCATTCGCACATGTACCATTTATTATTTACCACTTATTATTTGTTTGTTTGTTTGTTTAACTTTTATATAGCTGCCCATCTGTCAACCAATTCTGGGAGGCTCCCAATCAAACATTAAAAGACATACAAAAATTGTTTTATGTGATTGTTCTAATAGTGTGTTGCCCACTTATTTCCACAGGTGTAATGCCTAATCCTTTTATTATAAGGTCAAAACATCCACCAACATCTTGTCCAAATCCTTTACCCCCAAGAAGAAGATCTACTCCAACACTGGAAGCAAAGTAGACCTATTAATTCAGGCTGGTGATGGATCTTCAGCTCTATGTTCAACTTTTAACCTAGTGAATCTATTGTGCATCATATAATAAATAATGCTGAAAAAATCAATACCTCTGTGAAGCATTCTGCTTTTTGTCCACCATCTACATTAGAAATCCAGTTGTAGAAGATACGGAAAATATTTTCACTGTACATCAAAATGAGGCAAGGAAGAACACATATTTAAGTATTGTAGTGCTTATGAGTAAGATTTAAAAATGTATGTGCATATTTGTTAGTGCTTTTGGGTTACAGAATTTGACACCACACCCTGCAACTCACTTTTTTCCCCACTGGCTCAGTGTCTTGTTTTATGAGGACTTGCTTTATGTGAGTTTTTGGGAGAACATAATCTTAGCATAAAGTATTGCTATATTTTCCCACTACTTCTCATTCCATTTGGTAACAGCAATACAAGGAAAATTTATTTAGAATAATTCTTCAAGGTGGAGCATTTATCTAGAGGCTGCTTGTCCTATCATTCAAAGCCATTATGGAGGAAGCAGTGTTACTGTTACCACTAAGGAGAGTCCTGATTAATTCATTGATTGATTGATCAGTTGATTATGTATGTGGTCACTGACTTGATGACATACATTTTCTCTATGATAATCTGTCCTTAACCTGGTCTTCAGGTCTCCATCACCGCTGTAACTGAGTTCATCTACCTTTCAACCAGTTGTCTTCTTCCTCTTTCCTTCCATCTTTCCCAGAATTAGAGCATCTTCTAAACCAGTGATCTCCAACCTTTCTGGCTCATTGGACCAGGAGAAGTGTCAAAAGGGGGAGGGGGTGTTTTCAGGTGTGCATCACTTTCACAAATGCAGCTTTGTGCACATGGACATGTCCATGGCCTGGTTTCAAACAGGCTGCAACCCAACAGCAGCAGGTCATGTACTGAGGGTTGGAGACACCTGTTCTAGACAGTTCTGTGTCAAAAGTAGAATAATTTGAGCCTAGTCATTTGTGACATCCATAAATGAGAATTCTGGGTTGATTTGTTCAATGATCCATGTATTTGTTTTCTTGGCTGTCCACAATATTCTCAAGTGTCATTTCCAACACCAACATTCAAAAGCATCAATACTCTTCCCATCTTTTAAGGTCCAACTGTTGCTTCCATCAAATACTATGATTTATATTATTCTGATCTTTGTAGGTATAGACCCAACATAGTATCTGAATATCTTTTCCAATGCATTCATGGTTATCAATGCTTTCAAATGCTAGTCTGTAGTATATTATTTGAGAACATGTTCCTTTTGGTTGGTAGTTGATCCTAAAAGGCAGAAGCTACTCTACCACTTGAATGTCTTGTCAATTCTTGGGGCAGCTGTTGTATCTATACTCATTAGTTTGATCTTCTTTATATTTTACTTCCATTCCTTCACTGTGCTCTTTGACAAAAGCATGCAGATTTTTAGCATTTTCGGCTGTCACAGTAGTGTCATCAGCATAGTGCAAGTGTCTTCTTCCAGTTTTAAAATGATGCTCATATTCTTCCAATCCAGGTTCTTTTAATATACTGTATATTCAGCATGTAGGCTGAATAAATAAGGGGAGAGTATACAGTCTTGTCTTTCTGACCTGTAGTTTTTCATGAGGACAATGAAATGCTTTAGGATTCCTGTTTTTCTGAGAACATTCCCCAGCTTGACATGATCAACATAATTAAAAGGCTTTCTATAATCAATGAAGCACATAGTGACTTCTTTTTTAGTATTCTTTGGCTTTCTGAATTATCCAGCATGTATTGGGAGCAATGTCTCACATTCCTCAGCCAAAGCCAGCTAGAACATCTGCTATCTCTTTTTCCATGTAGGGTTCCAATCTGTGTTGGATGATCCTAAGCATTCTTTTTCTAGCATTTGAAATTATGAATATTCCTTCCATCCTCTTTTGATCTCCTTTAATTGGTTACTATCTATTATTCATTGTCATCATTTAGTATATCAATTTAAGAGTGGAATCTCCTTCTGAGTTCAGAGATTTTTAAAAATTACTTCCCTTGTTTTTCTATGTCTGTTTTCAGTTTCTATGTCTTTACAGTTACTATTGAAAGATAATTTTTGTTCTCTTTAAGTTCCTTTCTGAGATTTTTTTTTCTTTCTTGGCTTCACTTTTTTCCTTGGCAATTTCTATAATATGTTCTGATATCTAGTTTACTTTCTTCTCGTCTCTTCCTTATGGAAGTCTCATTTCATATAATATCTTCTTTAAGTTCATTCTATAATTCCTCTGGTTCTCAATCAATGAGGTTCAGTATTTCAAAGCAATTCCTAGTGTTTTTCTTCAAAATAGTGGCTATACATTCAATAATATACTGTGGACATAGGGAGGTTTTCTTCTTTGATTTAACTTGAACTCCACATATCAGCAGTTATTATCTGTTCTGCAGTCAGAAACTATGTCTTTTATGCTATTACTGTTAGCTACGAACAAATAATTGGAGTGATATAAATTGGTAAGTCTCCCTCCCCAACTTAATTTCAATTTTTACGCCATATAATCTAACTATGATTTCCTCCTGAACATTTTTAGCTTTGGCATTCCAGTCTCCAATTTCATCTATCCAGCAAATTCAATCAATTTCAAATTAAACTTGATTATACAACTTAGTAACCTTTTCTTATTCCGCATCAGTGGTTGGAGCATTGACTTGGATGATCATCATATTAAAGAATTGTCCATGAGGTCTAATTTATATTATTTGGTCACTGAAAGCATTATAGTCAAATACTGTTCTTACAATACTCATTTCTAACTATAAAAGCAATGCTTTCTTGCTTTGTATTTTATGCCTTGAGTAATAAAGACTGCAAATGTTCAATCCCAGCCCATCTCAATTCACCGATGACTAAGAAATCAATTTGTAGTGCTTCCATTTCATCTTTCACTGGGCCAGGCTTTCCTACGTTAGTGCTTCTTACAATTCACGTTCCCATTATAATTCTATTTTTGTAGCTTCAGATTTTCTTTTTCTTGATGGCAACAACAGCAAGCCTACAACATAAAGGCTTCAATCTAGCCATAATATAAACAGCATTAGTACTCCAAACGATTCTCAGCATTTAGCTCAGCTGTGTGCTATCTGACCTGAGAGATCCATCATCCAGCACTGTACTCAGGGGTGGGATTCTACTGGTTCAGGTGGGTTTGGGTGAACCAGATGTTAAGTTTTCATCTGGTTTGCTGAATCGGTATTTCAACCGACCAGCTGGCCCACCCTGTCCCTCCCCTCCCAGGAGTCCCCATGTAATGCAGGTAAGTGCAGGGTACACACGGAGGCTCTGGGAGGGGGAAAAATGGGTCTTCCGGAAGTCCGGAAATGGGCCTGTTTCTGGCTTCCAGAGGGCCTTCAGAGCCCTGGGGAGGCTGTTTGGAAGGAAAAAATGGCCCTCCTGGAAGTACCAGAAGTCTGGAATCAGGCCTCTTTCCACCTTCCGGTGGGCCTCAGAGCCCAGGGGAGGCAGTTTTTGCCCTACCAGAGGACCGGGGGAAGCCTCCAGACCCTTGGAAAGGCAAAGGAACTTCCAGTAGGCCATGCCCATCATGGTCACAGCCCCCCAGCAACCGGGCAATGAACCGGTTGCTGGGATTTTTGAATCCCACCCTGACTGTAGTCAGCTATTTGATATTTTTCTTCCATGTGGTTTTCTTGGTAAGCAGGATGGTTTAGCATTACCGTCTCCTGTGTAGTATGAATTGATGCCATTGCCATTGTGTTTAAACTGATGATTTGCCTCCAGCATCTTCCTGCATGGTTGTTCCCCAGCACAGGTAACTGGTTGCTTTAGCTGGGCATCTGAAATGGCTTTAACACTTTGACTGATCATGATGGGAACAAATACTCTTGGTGTGCACTCCTGGTATTCTTCACTCATCCCTCCCTGGAACACCCCACTCCCCAACCACAATGAGGCAGCACGGCAGAACCTATGGGGGAAAGACAGTTCTTCCCTTTAAAAAAAAAAATGTTGAAGAATTTTTTCTTCACTGAAGAAATTTCTCATGAATTTGATGCAGAATTTCAGAAGTTCCTTTGCATCCAACTCTGATCATAATTATAATTAGTCTAAAATTAATCATTTATTTTTCTTGGCATGTTGGAAGCTTTACTTTACAGAAAAAAAGGCAATCTTTTCAGATTTTAATAAGGCGAATGCTGAGCAGCTCTCCTGAACTGTTCCAAGACAGGAGCAATATGCTGACAAGTATCAAATGATGACACATCCCAAATTCTGCTTTTCTTGGGTTCACTTTGTGGCTGTCAGCCAGGAACCTGCTTCTTAATGTCTGATAGAACTGGCATTTCAAAAAGGTTTCTCAAGCAACCAAGCAGTCTTGGTTTCAAATTGCTGTTGCAAATTAGTTGAGCTTAACGATTTTGATTTAACATTATGAAAAGGAGCCAAATAATGACCTCAGTATCCCAGTTGTCAATGAAGAAAGAACCAGAATATTAATGGACCAGAACACTGAAAGCAGCACTCCTGGTCTTAGCTATTCTCCCTCCACCCCACCTCCTCCTGAAGTTGATGCTACTTTGGCATATTTCCACTTAAGTCTTTCTTTCTGTCTGTTTGTCTTTAATTGAGCAGACTGAGAACCAAGTCAGTTTTTTTCCCAAAAGAATTCCACTCTGATACCTTTCCAAAATAAAAGTTGAAAAAAGTATTCCTTAAGCAATTCTTTCAGTCCTGTGCCAAACACTCTCCTTCAACTTCCCTCAAATTTTCTTCTCCCTCAAATGTAGCTTCTGGTTTTGTACTTCAGTCTCTGGGTGCTTTAGAGCAGCAGTCGCCAACTGGTGGTCTGTGAGAAAATACTGGTGGTCCGCAGAGAAATGTCACCCCCAGAGCACTCCCCAAAGCAATTACTCCAGGCTACGCAGGAACACAAGGCTGCGCCGCCCACATGGCACGCAGGAACCCTCCCTGCCCACTCACTCCTTACCTGGAAAACTTGCCTGCTAAGTTGCTATTTTTTTCTTTTTCTTTCCCCCGTAAAGATTTCTAGCTAATCTTTAAATCTTTGGCTCTGCTTTTAAGCAGAGCTGAACCTTCCTTAGGACTGAAGCAGTGCAGACTCAGCTAGCCGATGGCAGAAACACAGATCTCTAAGTACATCTGTAAATCTGTGAGCAACTCAATCTGCCTGCCTCCTTTGCCTGATTTTGGGTAAAAGTTGCTCTTTTTTCATAAAAAAATCAATATTTACATATATGGTATGTTATGAGTTAATTTTGTGAGTTTGCTTGCTAGCAAATGTTATGAGTTTGCTTGGAAGCAAATTTTATGTGACAGACTCAGCTAGCCAATGGCAGATAGATAGATCTCTGAATGAATCTGTGATTCTGTGAGCAACTCAATCTGCCTGCCTGATTTGCCTGATTTTGAGTAAAAGTTGCTCTTTTTTACAAAAAAATTCAATATTTATATAAACATTTATAATATTTACACACAAGCCATGCCCAGCCAGTCACATGACCACCAAACCACACCCACAAATTAGGCCACACCCACAGAACCAGATGTTAAGAATTTTGAATCCCACCCTGCCTCTGTGTGTGTGTGAGAGAGAGAGGGGAGGGAGGGGCAGAGGGAGGGAGAGAGGGAGAGGTTAGCTCAGATCTCTCTCTCTCCCTCTCCCACCAACGTCAGCAAGCCACTGTCAGTCAAAATTCATATTTGTGGCCCCCAAGGTTTAAAATTATGAGTTTGGTGATCCCTGAGGTCCAAAAGGTTGGCGACCCCTGCTTTAGAGCAGGGGTCTCCAACCTTGGCAACTTTATGACTTGTGTACTTCAACTCCCAGCACATGCTGGCTGAGGAATTCTGGGAGTTGAAGTCCACAAGTTGTAAAGTTGCCAAGATTGGAGACGCCTGCTTTAGAGTTTCATTTGAATTTCTTTTTGTAGTGTTTGGAAGTTAAGAGATGCTTTCAAGGTGACCAAGGATGGAATTGCTACAGGGTTGCTGTTTTTCTTTGCGTATTTGTGAATTACACATGTTCCTGACACCCTCCAGCCTTGATATTTAATAGAAACAGGGAAAGTCTGGGAGATGGCAAATCACATAATGATTAAAATACAATTTGCTTAGTCTCTCTTTACTAAGACATCTTACCCATAGCAGCTCCTAGTAGTCTTTAGCATATCTCAAAAAATTCAGCAGGACACACCAGGGAATACCAGGCCATAATACAGTTGGCAAATTCTCTCATTTTCTCTTGGAACTAAGCAATATATTGTTGCCAAGAAAATTACATGACAATCTCCATGTAGTCCCCGAGAACTGAGCTTATTAAGCAGGAATAGTAATAGGATGACATTATTACTATTTTTGTAGGAATTCTGCATCACTGCTGAAACCCAAATTCTTGGGGAAAAAACTCCAGAATAATTAAAGCGATAAAAATTAAAGCAATTAAAAAAAACTGAGACATGTTCTCAAAGAAGTACATAGTCTTCTCTAGAACTACCTAGGATATATTTTAGAAAACCCTATTTAGATAATGCCCTAAATATTAATTACTTTTCTTCTATATTCTTCTCCCATATACATATTAAGAGGAATGGTTTCCATTCATTACATAACTTAGTAATCATGTCTACTCCGGGGTCGCCAAACTTTTGGACCTCAGTGACCACCAAACTCATAATTTTAAGTCCCTAATATGTATTTTGACTGACGGTGGCTTGCTGACATTGGTGGGAAAGTCGGTCCCATATTCCGAAGCTGCAGTAGTCACAGGACTGGCCCTTTGGTCATCCCAGAGCAGCTGCTCCTCCACCCGGGTGCACTGGCCTGCCATGGACTGGAAGAGCTGCTCCAGGATGACCAAAGGGCCAATCTTGTGACTACTGCAGCTCTGGAATATGGGACCTACTTTCCCACCGACATTAGCAAGCCACCCCAGGGTGGATTTCCCTCCCCACCGTTGGTTTTACCTTCTAGTTCCAGCTCGCGGAGCTCTACTCAAGGTCAGGTTTGTGCTCGGCTGAAAGGTGGGGGCCAATGGGTGGGCGGCATAGCCTTGTGTTCCACGCAGCCTGAATTGTTTTGGGGGGACATTTCTCTGCGGACCACCAAAATTTTCTCGTGGACCACCAGTGGTCCCCAGCCCACTGATTGGCAACCCCTGGTCTAGTCTATTCTTTATAATATACTTTGCTGATGTTTTTGGTTTATCCATCAAATGATACAATTTCAAGGCATTGCTTAAGAAATGTCATTTAATAGCTTTCATCTGTTCAACTGTTACAGGAAGGTTGGGACTTCAGAACATGCTAGATGAAGCTGGTGTTGTGTTGGGTAGTTGGCAGTTCAGGGTGCTGTCAGCCCCTCCCTGGTAGGGTTGGGAGTAAGAGACATGGGGCTGGCTTTGAAGATCACCTTGAATCTGGAGCTGATACAGAATTCAGTGAGTGCATTTGTTTAATGGGCAGCCTCCTTACTGTCATGTAAAACTACTGCTGTAGAAGGTACATGCTTCTGAAAACAGATTGAGATACTGGTACAGGTAGTCCTTGACTTACAACCATTCATTTAGCAACTGTTCAAGATTACAACAGCATTGGAAAAAGTGACTGATGACCAATCTTCACACTTACAACTTATTGCCACTTATTCCTATGGACACGTGATCAAAATTTGGGGGCTTGGCAACTGGCCTGTACTTATGATGGTTGCAGCATCCTCTGATCATGTGATCACTATTTGTAACCTTCCCAGTCATTTCTGAGAAGCAAAGCAGTGGTGGGATTAAAAAATTTTTACTACTAGTTCTGTGGGTGTGGCTTGGTGGGCGTGGCTTGGTGGGCGTGGCAGAGGAAGGATACTGCAAAATCCCCATTCCCTCCCCACTCCTGGGGGAAGGTTATTGCAAAATCCCATTCCCTGCCCACCCCACTAACCTGCTTTCCAGCTCCATTCTCCTGTGCAGGGCAACAAAAGAAGACCCAGCCAATCAGCTGGGAGTTGGGAGGCAGAGAATAGATAGAGGTGGGCCAGTCAGAGGTGGCATTTGCCGTTCTCCAAACTACTCAAAATTTCCACTACCAGTTCTCCAGAACTGGCCAGAACCTGCTGAATACCACCTCTGAAGCAAAGTCAATCGGGGAACTGAATTTGCTTTACCTCATGATTCACTTAACAACTGCAGTGATTCGCTTAACAATTGTGGCAAGAAAGATATGGGTGTGACTCAATTAACAATTGCCCTGCTTAGCAATGGAAATTCTGGTCCCACTTATACTATAATCACCTATAATGCCCCATATGGCTCCAGGCCATGTGTCTATGAGACCATTTATCCCACCAAAATTCTGTCCACATAGTCCAAGTAAATAAGAAATGTCTCCTGGGGGTTCTCATCCTTCACAGTTATGATGGGTGTGGGGTCAAAAGGAGGCAATCTTTCTGTCAGGGGTATGTGTGTGTCTCCTCTGGTTTGAAACAGCTTGTCCCCGGAGCAAAGATGGCTGCCACTGTCAGGGCCTTCTAGAACCTCGTAAAATGGTGACTGTTCTAAAAGGCCTTTGCGGGCTTCATGCTGTAGAATGGTCGACACCAGAAATGATTATTAGAAAACTTTGCTTCAAGTTTTAATAGTTTGTGAGAATGCAGCTGAGGAATGGACAGCAATTTCTCATTATATGAATTGTTTTCAGCCCTAGTTATTAGTGTCCTTGATAGCTGGACTGGGAGTTTAAGGACCAAATGCAAGGTGGAAGAAAGAGAGGCATAAATAGACACATTTGGCATGCTCCACTATGCTGTGCAGCGCATTGAATTTAAACAACCTTCTCTCAAGAGGAACTTTTTTAAAAGAAAGCCCTGATATATTAATAGCAGTAGCACTTAGACTTATATACTGCTTCACAACGCTTTACAGCCCTTACCCCAACAATCTGGGTCCTCATTTTACTGATCTCAGAGGGATGGCAAGCTGTGATAACCTTGAGCCGGTGAGACTGGAACTGCCAAACTTCTGGAAGCCAGCAGTCAACAGGAGTAGTCTGTAGTACTGCAATCTAACCACTGTGCCACTGCAGTTTAACCTTAGTTTTTGTTTTATTTTATTTATTTATTTGGTTTGTCAATTGCTTACAAGATAACAGGTATAAGTAAAAACATAGTTATGGATACATGGATACATATAAAAAAAATAAAAGAAACAATAGGACAGGGATGGTAGGCACGCTGGTGCGCTTATACACGCCCCCTACAGACCTCTTAGGAAAGGAGTGAGGTCAATAGTAGGCAGTCTAAGGTTAAAGTTTTTGGGGTTTGGGGAAGAAACCACAGAGTCAGGTAGAGTATTCCAGACATTGACCACTCTGTTTCTGAAGTCATATTTCCTGCAATCAAGTTTGGTGCGGTTATCTTTGAGTTTGTATCTATTGTGTGCTCTTGCGTTGTTATGGTTGAAGCTGAAGTATTCATTGACAAGTAGGACATTGCAATGTATGATTTTATATATTATACTTAGATCAGACTGAAGGCGACGTAGTTCTAGGTTTTCTAGGTCTAGAATTTCAAGTCTGGTGGCATTACAAGGCCTTTTCTGTCTTTTAAAGTGGCCCACTGTTATTTTGCTCAACGGGGATGCTGTAACAGTTGGTTCCAGACTGGTAAACACTGAGGAGACTTTTTAATAAGCAACCAGCTGCAAACTCCTCTGTGTTTTTAATGATTTCTTTGTTATAGTTGTGTTTCAATTTTATTCTTTATGTTGGCTGTTGTAAAATTGCTCTTGGTAGAAGAGGCGCTATAAATAGGGGCATCTGTAGAACCCATTACTTTAATCAAAATGACAAAAGTAATGTGACACAGGGGCTCAAGACCTGCCACTTTTTAAAATCTATGTGACATCTGAACATGATGAAAAAGGGGTAGAACTTACATTTTGTCAGCACAGTGTTGTTGGCCATAATTTGACAGCCACACACCTTGATCCCCTCCTGCAGAGGACTCTGACTGTAAATTAAGGAAATAATTATTATGTCACCTGACTGACAATGACCTGAAGAGACAACATCTTGATCCCAACACTCAAAGTTAAACAGCAAAAGATTTTTTAAAATCTATGTACATTGAACTTCAAAGAATTCAAGACGCTTCTTGGATGAGAAGCGAAACGTCTTCAAAGAAAAAAGAAGGAAGTCCAGCTGCCTCCTGAAAAAGCACCTTTGGGGCAGCCATGACCTGAATGGTTGACCAAAAATCTCTACAGACTTTTAGGATGAACACCCTTTGAATGGTGTGGGAATGTGAATAGATTTCCAAAAAAATTGCAGGAATCATTTGTAGACAGAGATAAACCTCCAAGTGCTTCAATGAAAGGATACAAATGATCAATGTTCTGCAAGGAATATAAATATATATCCTTCCATGCCCCACTATCCTGTCAGAGCTGCAGAAGCTTCTTGGATGAGAAGCGAAACATCTTCAAAGAAACAACAAGAAAGTCCAGTTGCCGCCTGAAAAAGGACCTTTGGAAGAAACAAGACCTGGATGTCTGAGAATCTCTACAGACTTCAAAGAATGCAGTTCTCATGAATTCTGCACAAGGTAGTACAGTAAATAATCTTAAAAATGAAAGTGATAACACATCACAACTGTAGTTCTGAAACAGATATGGAATTGATTTCTATTTTAATCTAATTAGGCTATTTTAATCATTTTAATCCAACCCAGGTTTTCCAGTCTGGTACCCAATAGAAATGCTGAAAGTTAGAACTCCCCAAATTTTAATCCTGGAAATTGCTAGTCTAACCTAGTAAAGGACATCTAATTACAGAGCAGTTATCTGTTAAGGCAGTTTCTGCTACTGCTTTCTGATCTCAGTAATTCCTTAACTTAAAGTATCTTTATAAATGTCCTCTTAGTAGTGATTCTCTTTTCTAAAAACTGCACGAACTTATTGTCATTAAAACAAACAAACAGGTGCTGTGTGCATTTACTGTGTGCATGATTGTCAGCAAACGTGCTGTGAAGCAGGAAGATTATTTGACACGTTATTACTAAATTTATTTTGCACTGACACATAATGACAAACTCCACTGGCTATATTTGCAACCATTCTATTTTAAAAAGAAATGGGGCAGGGAAAATCTGTTTTTCCCCCTCTGTGCTTAAGTTTTCAACTGAGATAATTTGATGTCATTTATCAAAAACTAAAGCCTGTTCTCTATGTGACACTGTACAAGATGAGTTACAGAACAATGGCCAATACTTGGAAAGTAACACAGCCATCCAATTACAGGCAGTCCTAGCTTAATGATAGATTGCTTCTTGACTGTTCAAAGTTACAATTGATCCCCTCCGAAAAGGTACTTATAACCTGGTTCTGGAGTTCCGATGGTGGCGCGCGCGCCGCACACACATGCACACATTCACAGAGAGATTGAGAGAGAGAGAGAGAGAGAGAGAGAGCGCCATGGCCACAAGTACTTGGCAACTGGCTCACCTTTTCAACTCAGTTGCCAAGTCTCTGAAAAAGAGTCCTGTGACCGTGTGTGTGTGTGTGTGTGTGTGTGTGTGTGTGTGACCATCCAAACTACAGTTTACAGCAAAACACACCGATAGGAATGCATTTTCTCACTTAATGACCATGATATTCGCTTAACTGCATGTTTGTTTTACAACTGCCATGTTTGCTTTAGGTAAAAAAAAAAAAAAGGTCAAAAACTTCGGGTTGGTCACATGGGTGCCTCAACATAGGATCATTGTGACTTGTAATAGAAATTCCAGGCAGCATTAGCAGTCATAATTTGAGGACTGCCTGTATTTATCTAGTCATTTGGGGCTGGATTTGGAATTTCCAATCCCAACAATTGAAGCTTGTGGAAGGCTGCAGTATCCAATGTCACCAAACCAGTACAAGCCCATACTCCATGTCTACTTTGGAATAACCATGCCTGCCTTGGGAAATTCTTTTCAAATGAAGGAATAATATTGTAATCATCTCTTATTTCAATCATTTTCTCATCTACCTACTAGCATTCTTTACTGGCCAAGTGTGATTGGACACACAAAGAATTTGTCTTGGTGCAAATTCTCTCAGTGTACATAAAAGAAAAGATACATTCGTCAAGAGTCAAGAATCATAAGGTACAACACTTGATGATAGTCATGGGGTACAATAAGGAATCAAATCATACTAGAAAACAGTCAGTATAAATCGTAAGGATATAAGCAACAAAGTTACAGTCATACAGTCACAAGTGGGAGGGGATGGGTAATAAGGAGTGAAGAGAAGATTAATAATAGTACAGACTTAGTTGGAGAGTATTGAGGGAATTATTTGTTTAGCAGAGTGATGGCGTTCGGGGAAAAACTGTCCTTGTGTCTAGTTGTTCTATAGTGTCGTTTTGAGAGTAGGAGTTGAAACACTTTATGTTCAGGATGTGAGGGGTCTGTAAATACAGTATTTTCACAGCCCTCTTTTTGACTCGTGCAGTATACAGGTCCTCAATGGAAGGCACGTTGGTATAATTGTTTTAACATGAAAGAAATCAAGCTGGGTTAAGTTGCCTATTCCCAAATCTGTACCAGCTATGCCAAACTTTACAATCATGATAAAGAACTGTTGGGATTTTTAAAAGGGAATATTTCTGGGTTAAACTCAATTTCTGGAACCTCCATAGACACATCTTTGGAGTTTTCTTCACAACAGTGTGATATGTATCATTGCCTTCCATGGGATGTTTTCAAACGCCTCAGTGTAATCTGCAGCCCTGGGAATTTTGGGTAGAATCACACAAAACACCCACACAATATATGGAGCTCTGTTATCGGCTACAGAGGCTTTCAGGAAAGCCTTGCTGGCTGCAGAAGAAATGGGCTGAGGTGTGTGAGGCCTGGATCCAAAGCCAAAGAAGTTCCTAAAGGCCTCTGACAGTGAGAAGAAGGTCGGGGGCCATGCACACAAGTGAAATGAGTCAGTGGACTACACCTCTCCCCCCAAAATAAGACCTGGTGCCTTTTTTGATGGCAAAAAAGATTATAAGACAGGGTCTTATTTTGGGGGGAAACACGGGTAGGTGTTCGATGAAATACTCGCTGTATTTTATGCTAGGCTAGGCTAGGCTAGTCTAGTCTTGTCTATTCAGGAACTACCTGATTCCAAACCTTTTTTTCTTGCCTTATTTTGAAATGTAAACAGATCAATCAAGTGCAGGCTAGGAATCTGCGCCTTCTAAGAGACATGTAAAAGGACTCAAAGATTATTCTTGTGTCTTTATCTGCTCCAGAGGACCTTCCACCTTCTCCAGACTGGTTGCCATCTAAAGAATGGTGAGGGGTCTCTTCAGGACAGCAATTTTCTCTTCTGCAGGTGAGGGGCCACTGCCTGTTTTAGTTATGGATTTCATCTTCAGCCGAACACAAAATTGTTTCAGGCAATTTACTTTCAGATGTTTTCGCTTGCTTGATGGATGGATACACTGCCTTTATTTCATACAATTTAAGACTGTGTACAAAACGTTCCTTCCTCCTGTTTTCCCACAACAGGAGGGAGTCCTAACAAACATAGACAGCACATTCACTACTTTTTCTATTATTGCATCTACAGATTTCTGTTCATTGGCCATGCTTGAGTTGACCATTCCTTCTAATAGGAGGGAAGGAGTGAAAGAATAAACGTTATTGGGAGGATGGTTTGAGGCATCTGACAGATAAAATTGCTTTGAACTGCTCTAAACTGGTCTCTGGTTGTGTAGGTCCTGCTGAGTTGGTCTATCTTGATTATCTGGTAGGAATTTGCACATGTTAGCCTCAAGCAAATGGACATGGTCTCATCAGGCTATGAGCACAGCCATCACTTTATTGGATCCATGTTGGTTAAAGTTTCTCAATAGACAACATGTAATGGTGGTCATTTTTTTCTTAAGTAAAGGGAATGCAATGATCCTGCAATGATCTGTCTTTATTCAAGGAATCATCACTGAATCTAAAAATGTTAGCTAGATCTCTACTAGTCTCCAACCTTTTGGGGAACACCATTGAGAAAATTATTGAACTGTGGAGGAAGTAAATTATCCAGATTTCTTCCAGTTGAATTTCAGGCATGAGTGATTTCAGGCATTGAGGCAACATTGATCTTGCTTAAGGATGGCTTTAGAAGGCATGGGTATGACCCTGGTTGTCCCTAAACTCTCAGACCTTTCACTCCATCAATCTTCATATCCTTCTGCACTGGCTGGGGGTGGGGGGAGCGGTTAGGAGTAGAGGCCATGGAGTTGCAGTGGTTGCCTTGATTCCTTCTCCATTCAATGAAGGAAAGATCTACCTTTTGGCCATTGCTTTGTGGAAGTCGTCAGGATTCGAATCTCCTTACTCTTACTTAACATCTACATAAATCCAGTGTGTGGGACCATCCTTAGCATATGATTAGACACTAAAAATTATTAGGTACTAGCAACCTATAGCAATATATAGAATATAAACAGAGCAAAACCTTGTGAGAAATTTTATATCAAAATATATTTTATACTTTGTAATGTTTCCATCTTTCCTCAAAACGTTAACAAAATCCACAATGCTCTGAGAAACTTTGTCTCTATTAGATAATCGACAGTCAAGCTGAAACTAAATTAATCATGTAAAAATAGCAAATGGGAGAAGAAAATCCTTTACTCAAATTTCCTCAAACCTCCAAATAAGTTACTCAAACCTCCAAATAAGTTACCCAAACCTAATCCACCTATCAAAGTATAAGATCTGCAAACAGAAATAGAGTTAAGTAAATTAGGTCTCCCAGCAGAATTACATGTTCACAAGAATAAAAATCACAGACATACCTAACACACACACACACACACACACACACACACACACCTCAAGTGTCACTCTAGAATCAGCACAAAGACATTTCTACACCCTGGACAAGCCCCGCCTCCCTATAAAAATCAGTTGCTGTACCCCTTTTCTCTGCAGCTTCTCCTAAAGGCAATAAATATTTCTTCTTTCCTCACAGCTGTCTGGATCTCATTTTTATTTATTCTTGCACAATCCCTGCTCGAGTTGGAACATTCTTCTGACAATCCATAGCAACCTATTAGCAATTCTGTAAACCAGGCCTAGACAATTTATGGCCCATGGGCCACATATGGTCCATCAAGCAACCTTGTACACTGGTGTTTCTCCAAAAAAAAAATACAACCCTCAATAAATTGACTGCTGTCAAATGTTGTTGCTACCAGGCAGGATCTGCTGTTGCCACTGCCAGAAAGATACACTGTCAAATGCTTCCAACACTTCCAGGCCTCATCAACCCCAACAGCTCCAGAATTGCTGATGCTCTGTTGCTGCCAAAGAGCTGGTTTATGTTCTTTCATTAAAGCTTGAAGGTAGACTCTCCCAGTGTTTGTAAGACTTATTATCCAAAGGTTTCCAACCGCTAAAAATTAGTTAATAAACAATTTCCACTTAGTGTTCTTTTAAAGACCCCAACTGTGATTTGAGCAAGATGGTTATTCTCTCATCGATCCCTGTCCACAAAACCCACTGAAAACCACTGGGTCAGAGTTCCAAATAATACATCCATAACAAACTGAACTCTAAGGCAAGAAGGTTTTTCAAAGAATTGGTTTATTGGACATATCATATTGGCATAAGCTGGTGAAAACAGATTCTGAATATTCCCACCGGTTTCACCTAATTAAAAGTAAGTTTCTCCCTTTTCCCAAACAATCAGTCACATGATCCAGTCAAGGACCCATCCGGTTGTCAGGCATTATTGCTCTTCCTCTCTCTGGCCACTTGTCCTTGGTTCCCAGGAGAATATCTCTATTCCCTGCTCTCTAACCCTAGCTCCAGTGTGGCAACACTGAAGCCTCAAAATGGCCTCTGTCAGGTCAACTTCAGGGTTGACACACTGTCTTGCAGTCTCTGTTTAGAGGACTTGTAGTTCCTATACTGTTTAGAGGATTTGTAGATAATTTCTCTTAAGGGGAGATCCAGGCAGAAGAAGAACACCATGGCTTCAAAATCTAAGGGACAGGTTTGGATAAAACTCAGCAGCACTTTTTCATACAGCTGTTGATAAAAATAGGATAGCCAACATGATTGCCAATATCCGATGACGGATATGGCACAAGAAGAAGAAAAAGTAGGTAATTTCCTCTGTTTATCTGGAGAGGTTCAAATAGCTGGTCTACTCCTCACCTCTTTGCTCTTTGCCATGGTCATTGGCTCTGCTTTTCACCGAACTGTCTTCTGTGGTAGCAAATATTAAGAAGGAAATTTACTCTTTCTTAAAAATAAATTGAGATGCTACCAATATGTTAATCGCCCAGGACATAATTAAAGCATCCACTTACGGATCTATTATCACTTTTGTCTCAGAAAAAAAAAGAGAGGCTCAGAGCTGCTAATTTTATTCATCTGGAAAAAAAATAGATTCATTTTGTTATATACCAGAAACCCCACAGATGAATCATATCAAGTATTTATAGCACCTAAGGTTAAATTGAGTCTACCAAATTCATAGCAATTTGAATATTCCTTGAGATGCATTAATCTGAACTCTTGGGAATAAGGAGAGAAAACAGGAAATTTTATAAGCTTATGGGTTGAAACAAAAACAACATTTTATACCTAGAATTCGGGCAGTATTGGTCACTTACAAACTAAAACAGAATCTATTAATGATCAGTTTTATATTTTTATATAGAGTTATATAAATTATGTATATCTCTAACTGAATATCAAATTATTAATTTCTTGAGAAGTATTGAAATGTAAATGATCTTTCAGGAATTTAAAAATCAGCTGTTTCACCCACCAACATGAGAAATTGCAGAAACATTTCAAACTATGAAATGGAGAAAGGCTCTGGACCAGACAGATTTCCATTTGAATAGCATAGAAGTTTCATAGGCCTATTGGAACCTATATTGTCAAAGGTACATGATCAAACATTTAATATCACTATATTTCCCCATTTTACGAGACTTATATTACAGTAATAATAGTTCTGTAATATAATACCATTACGATGGTAGTAGTACTACATTAGAGAAAAAGATTCCGTGGAAATTACCTTTGCTTAATGTGAATGCTCAAATATTAATTGCAACACTAGCCAGAGAATTACAGAAAATAATAGCATCATTGATCTATCTAAGTCTATCTAGGACCAAATGTATAAAAAGTAGACAATCCTCTGACAATAGCAACTTGCTATTTTGAATATTACCATTGATACTGTGAAATTGGTTGAATAGTGTTGAATGCTGGGAAGGCCATTATACAGTTCAGTTTAAATTTATCAAATCTATCCTAAAAAAATAAGGGTTTCCATCATTTTTCATTTACAAGATTACTATTTCATATTTTCCCCTTACAGCTGGAATGATTACAAAAGAATTTGTTACGCCATCCATCACAGGGCTGTGGTGGCCCAAGTGGTTAGAATACAGTATTGCAGGCTAACTCTGCTCATTGCTAGGAGTTCAATCATGACTGGCTCAAGGTTGACTCAGCCTTCCAGCTGTCAACTCTTGAAACGACTAAAGCCATATTTTCTTGCTTCGTTTCTTAGTTGCTATACATATGGGAAGGAGGAGGACTTGTGGCATGTAGAATGTTTTCATCAAATGTGCCAGACATAACAACGCTTAGGCTCCTGAGAACCAAGGCCAGTTCAGTGTGCCTTAGCAATGTCAGGAGGGAATGCTAAGAAGTTAATTGCCTGCTTGGTTGGCTAACCAGAGATTGAGAATGCTCCAACACTGGAAGTTTTTAAAAGATTGGATAACCATTTCATTGAAGTGGTGCAAGGTTTCCTGTCTAAGCAAGGGGTTGGACTAGAAGACCTCCAAGGTCCCTTCCAACTCTGCTATTCTATTCTATTCTGTTCTGTTCTGTTTTGTTCTATTCTATTCTATTCTATTCTATTCTATTCTATTCTATTGTGGCATAAGGGGGGTGAACAATATCTATTCTTTAATTGTACCAAAAAAGCGGGAATTATTCAGTATTAGTTTTACCTCTGACAATACCGATATGATGTAACCAATAAACAGGATTTTTGAGGAAGCCAAAGTCTTGAATTGGTTGGGAGTAATTACTTGGAACCATGACACCAGCCTTCTGAGCTAAGTAAAATGAGGAGCCAGATTGCTGGGGACTTAGAGAGGGCTGTAAAGCATTATGAAGTGATATATAAATCTAAGTGCTATTGCTATTGTGATGCCCATTAATAATGCACTTGTCTCCTTAAAAATGTTGATTAGCTTCTTAACCCTTTGAGTCAGAGGTGGTATTCAGCAGGTTCTGAGCAGTTCTGGAGAACCGGTAGAGGAAATTTTGAGTAATTTGGAGAACCAGCAAATATCACCTCTGACTGGCCCTGCCCCCATCTATTTTCTGCCTCCTGAGTCCCAGCTGATTGGCTGGGTCTTCTTTTGTTGCCCTGCACAGGAGAATGGAGCTGGAAAGCAGGTTAGTGGGGTGGGAAGGGAATGGAGATTTTGCAGTATCCTTCCCCTGCCACCCCCACCAAGTCATGCCCACCAAGACACGCCCACCAAGTCACACCCACAGAACCGGTAGTAAAAAATTTTGAATCCTACCACTGCTTTGAATTCTTCTTTTACACGTTAGTACTCACTCAGTGTTCTGACCCAGGCTTCCTAAATCGTAATCACACACGAACTTATTTTAAAAACAAGACGTATTTTATTGCAACGTCGGGAATTGTTTTCATTCTCAGCTGGAATTAATCTCAAACAGTCCCCCAAGATAAGCACACACCTTTCAGTTCTGTGAAATGCTGCCAAAGACCGAAGTACAAAAAAAACAACCAAACGGAGTACAAAGAGCTTCAAGGTAGTTCGATCCCTGAACCAATAGAACTACCTTGCTTCCTGCAAAGGTTTCGTCATCTTGGCTGGACTTTTATACCTTATGGGAGGGGCAATCATCTACCAGCCTTACTCCTGAGTTGCCCCTTTTGTTTCAGCTGCTCTCACCTTCTAGCAGCTCTGTGCACACGCACACTGGGAACAGGCTCCCCTGAGTCCTCTGCCTCGCTGCTGCCAGATTCCGAAAGATCCGGAGTCAGCACCCCACTCCCAGATGGTCCTGACCCCATCCCTGCATCGGATGCAGGAACCTCATCCGAGTCCTCTCCAGACTCCCTGACTGGTCCCCATTCTTCCCCACTGTCCAATTCCATTGCCGTCTGCACCGGCAGCCGGTGAACCAAAACACTCAGCAACCACTCATTCAGTGACCATTTGAAGTTATAACACCACCAAATGAGGAGTCTTGCAGCTTTGGCAGCAGCTCTGCAGTCATGTGATCATGAGTCAGATGCTTGGCAACTCCTACACAATTGCAATGTTCACAGCATCCCACAGCCGCATGATTGGCATTTGCAACCTTCGCTGCTGACTTCTGACAAGCAAAGACCACTCTGGATGATCCCAAGTCACAGTCATATATAATGGACCACTCTGGGTGATCCCAAGTCATATATAATGCTGTGTGATTCGCTTAATGATAACAACTGGAACAGCTGGACTTGCCATCATAAGTTGGCACTGTGACATGATGTTTTTGATTTACAAGTGTGTTACTTACAATTACAGTTGTGGATTTCCTATAGCGAATTTTCAGATATTTAGGGGCATGTAGGCAATACTGAATATATATTTTTATATGCTGATGATATCATAGCTACTTTATTTTGGATAATAATCTACTGTTATTAGCAAAACCATTTAAAATTTTATAGCAATATAGTTTATATTCTGTTTATACCCTCCGGTTATACTTTTAATTGGAAAAAAGTTTAATTTTCTGTCTTTGGAATTCACAGTATCCATTTTGTACTCTATTAAAAAAAACCTTGGGTTTATATTTTAATTGAAATATACAATAATACTTAGAATTAAAAGTGTTTAATGGCCTAGATGCAATTTCATTAGATACAATTTAATGACTAAAACTTCCATTACTGTAAGTCTTTGGAGCAAGGATGATGCAATTAAAATGAAGATTACTTGAAGATTGGTGTATATTTTGATGATTCCTATGATAATCCCTCTTAGATTCTTTACACAAATAAATACTTTAATAAGAATATTTTTATAGCAAGCTAAACCCCTTGGATATCTCTGACCAAAATGGAGGTTGCCTGTATCCTGAAGTTAGCTTTGATCTATCAGATTTTTAACAATATTTTTGGGCCTTCATTTTAATATTTTGAAAATGAAATGTTTATGAAATCCTCCCTCCCCCTCTTTGCCCTACTAGAGCAAGCATATATTCCTCTGTATTCTTGGCAGGTTGAAGATCTAAGTATATTAAAAGGGCATTTTTATTTGAACCTTGTAAGCTGTCAGACATTTGGTTATTAATTGGCAAGCAGGTACATTTTGATCCTAAATCACATGAGAAATTAATATTGTGGGCGAATCCAAATTTGAAAACAGTAGCATAATGTGGCTTAAGGATCTTGGTGGTTTTTCCATTAGATTTTTTTTTAACTCTCTAAAGCAAGGGTCTCCAACCTTGGCAACTTTAAGCCTGGCAGACTTCAATTCCCAGAATTCCTCAGCCAGCAAAGCAAAGTTGGAGTCCGACAGGCTTAAAGTTGCCAAGGTTGGAGACCCCTGCTCTAAAGAATATTTGTAGTTCAGGGTTGAAATAAGGAGTCCTTGATGCTCTCTGAGCTTGATTTAGCATTGGCACTAATGATATAACGCAGTTTGGATAATGAACCATCTGCAAGAAAACAACCAAGCTCCAAGGCCACCAAGGAGCTTCTTTTTAAACCCTCTGCTAACCACCCAAAGTCACATGACAAATGGGCAGCTTAAATAAATAAATCATCTATTTACCTATACACCTACAAACAAAAATAGCTGGAAAGTGAATGCACAGGAGAATAGGCCCGTTTTAAAATAGCAACAAACAGCAGGCAGTAAACAGTAGTGGACAGGACAAATAAAAACTCACATGGTAACAAGAAATGAAAAGGTCTGAGAGAATAAAAGGGCTGGTTCTAGCCTTGAACACAGAATAGACTTGGGAAGACTCTCTGTGGAGGTTAGTTCAAAAATTGAATCTAGTACTGACGTCAGAGAAGCTACCTGCTGTTTCTTGGAAGACCAAGTGAGAATACATAAGAATATGCTAATGTCTAAAACCTATTTTTTGCTTTCTTTCCAATCTCCCATATTACTTTTTCTCAACTGCAATCACATTCCTATTTCTTTTTTTACCATTTTCACATATAGTGAGCTGCAATCTGAGTGGATTCAGGCAGGGTGGGATTCTATCTGGTCGGACCAGTTCTATAGAACTGGTTGTTATGATTCTGCCCAGTTCAGAGAACTGGCAAATCGTGCTACTGGTTGGCTCCTCCCCTCCCTGCCCACTCACTCCTTACCTGGCATGCGCACCATCACACTTGCCTACTAAGTTGCTATTTTTACTTTTTCTCCCCCACAACCAATCAGCTGTTCTTCTGTGCAGGGAGATTTATATTAACTAGAAAGCAGGAAATTGTTGGATTTCTTGCTTTCTAGCTAATCTAAAAGCAGAGCTGAACCTTCCTTAGGACTGAAGCTTCTATTTTTCAGTGCAGACTCAGGCAGCAGATTGCAGAAAGGTAAATCTCTGAGTGAATCTGTGATTCTGTGAGAAACTCAATCTGCCTGCCTGCTTTGCCTCAGTTTGGGTAAAAGTTGCCCTTTTTAATTTTAAAAAAATAATATTCACATAAATATTTACAATATTTACATATAAGCCATGCCCAGCCAGTTACATGACCACCAAGCCATGCCCAGTCAGCAAGCCACACCCATCCAGTCACATGACCACCAAGCCACACCCACAAATTAGGCCATGCTTACAGAACTGGTTGTTAAGAAATTTGAATCCCTCCCCTGGATTCAGGGTTAATATGTGTGCCAGGAACAGGAGCTTAGTAAGTGTGATACAGTAGCCTTCTAGTCATATGACTACCAGACACCAATTTATTTATTTTTATCCCACTTTATGATTTTTATATAAGTATTGAATAGGACTAGGAAAGAATAGAATAGAATAGAATAGAATAGAATAGAATAGAATAGAATAGAATAGAATAGAATAGAATAGAATAGAATAGAATTGGAAGGGAACTTGGAAATCTTCTAGTCCAACCCCTTGATTAGGCAGGAAACCCTATACCATTTCAGATAAATGGTTATCCAATCTCTTCCTTAAAACTTCCAGTGTTGGAGCATTCAAAACTTCTGGAGGCAAGTTGTTCCACTGATTAATTGTTCTGTCAGGAATTTTTTTCTTAGTTCTAGGTTGCTTCTCTCCTTAATTAGTTTTCATCCATTGCTTTTATCCTGCCCTCAGGTGCTTTGGAGAATAATTTGACTCCCTCTTCTTTATAGAAACCCCTTGTTATTTATGAAGTCAATTTGTTATTTTGACAAATTATTGACTTATCCAAGTCACATTGAATATCAACCATGGATTTGTTTTCCTTTCAAAATACATCACAAAGTTGCCCACAAAGTATGGGCAAAAGATAATTTCCAACTGCAATAATTGCTATTCAACTGACAAGCTGCTTATGGTATCATACCAACCAATTCTGTAACCCTATTTGTAGAAAATTTATGGTGGCTCTACAGACATCAAAATATTTTCCACTCTCATATTATTCAGGATAATCATCTTATATTTCTACAAGTATCAAATGAACTATTTGAACAGCTTCTCATTCCTTCTCTTCAACCAAGGCACTCATTTTTATGCAACTCTATAACTTCCCTTTTTCCTTCTTTGATGACTGTATGGAAGTGATTTGCCATTGACTTCTTCCTGGATGCTTTCTGATTTTCCATAACAGCATTTGTTCAGGAAAGATAAGAGGATATGAATTTAAAGTGACAAAGCTCTGGTATTTTTTCACAGAAGTGAAAAATGGATGGCCTAATGAAATATGTTCCCTTCTGTACTCTAAGATCCTTGTCTCCTTTCATTAATTCTGCGTCCCTCTTTTATTTCAAGCAGACATAACCATTTTTGGATGAAGGAAAATTGGGTGAAGAACAAGGGAAGTTGTTTATGTTTCTTTAATATTAAATTTGAAAACCAGATCAGCTAATATGATTCTTTCCCATGAATTTTAGAATCTTTCCCCTCTTCCATTTAAAAAAAAAAATAGTTTACTGATGTTTAGGGGTTACATAGACTGTTTTAGGGGATATGTGTAGTGCTATTGTCACAGATTTAGGGATAGACTGCAGAAAATAAAGAAAATAAAACTAATATCACAATAAGAGCTAATTTTTATTTTGTATTTGTTGCCACACTTTTGCACATTTTTGAATGTGTGTGTGAACACAAGTATTTACACTTATATATTTACCAGTTTAAAAGGGGATCTGTTTTATTATCATATGTTTATGAACAAAAATGATGAAGAACTTCAAGCTTCAATGACAAAAGAAGCAGATGTGCATGATACAATTTATAACACCACATCTGGATTGAATTAGAAGGACATGGCAATTATGAATAACAGTGTGGTTAATATATTCCAAAGGAAATATAACAAAGATGAAATAATTCATAAACAAGATGCTTGTCGATGGAAAAGCATTGCAGCTATTATTCCTGGCAAGATCATGCTCTCTGAAGTAGAACTGCTCTAATTGTATTCTTGTATTCGAGAAATCTGATAGAAGACTGTTGACAAGCTGTGTCTCAAATGTGGAAGTCTACATTTCTTGCAGTATGCATTCACCAAAGGTCACATGAAATGTTAATTTGAAATAAATAATACACTTTTTGAAAAATGGCTCAACTGAAGCATGACTGAAAGAGCAGATACCAAAATATAAAGATGGTCTGAGCATCAACCAAGGAAACATATACAGATATGTGTTCTCAGGTGTGCAAAAAAGAGAAGTAAATTCAATGTTCCATAGAAGACAGATTTGGAAAAAGAACCAGCAGGGACAGGATTATACAAAACCAGATAGTCAAACTAAATGTTAGAAAAAAATTAAAAACAGTTAAAATAGAGTAACAGCATTAAAATGCAGCAGGTTCTCTTCTGGATGTCTTTGAGAGGAAATCGGGCATTAGGATGCTTTCATTTGAGCTCTTGCACTAAACTTGAGATTGGATTCAGTACACTTGAATGATCCCTCCCAATTTGTGGTTCTATGAAATCAGTGAATTTTCCTTGAATCATTTCTTGGAGATGCCCTTGGATAGCTCTCAATAAAAGCCATTGCTGGCATACTATATTTTCTCTCTCTATTTTCAATAAGTCATGCCTAACATAATGATTTTTTAAAAAATAAACATTACCATTATCATATCATAAAAAACTATGCCACCCAAAACTCAGGTTGTGCTCTTCTAATTGTAACAGTCTCTTATTTCTTAGCAACAGTCATTCTTTTATCCATACCAAACAGCACACTGAAAAATACAATTTGAAATCTAGCAGTCTCGGCTTTCTCTTATCTTTTCAACCATGGAGAATTTTATATTTAATTCTTGGTTTCTTGCCTGCCACCTAAACTGTCTCTTATCTGACCATTGCATAATCTGTGGCTATTTCTCCTGCCTCTCAAGGACATTCTTGCAGACCATAACTTTGAAGGAGATTCAAGTCCCACCTCAGACACAGAAGCTGATTTAGGACAGATCCTCTCTCAATTTATTGAAGGATTGTTAGTGAAAGGAAACTTGTGAGAAAGGAGTGATATCTATATCCCCATAGACTGTAGAACAGGGGCCCCCCAAACTTGGTAACTTTAAGACCTGTGGACTTCAACTCCCAGAATTCCTCAGCCAGCAAAGCTGGGAGTTGAAGTCCACAAGTCTTAAAGTTGCCAAGTTTGGAGACCTCTGCTGTAGAATATAAATCTAACAAATAACATGAAATTTTGTGACAAGGTACTACAGATAATCTGGTTTGTGCAAGCATCTTTCATTTTCCCTGATGTAGAAATGAAGGAGACAACAAGACTCAGCCAAGTCAAATAAATGGCACTATTTGATAAGACATGTAAGTAAAAATCTTTTTCCAGCATTGTCAATAGACAGAAAATGCCCTCTAAAAGTACAATCCAGGCTCACTGAATATATAATAATCGAAGATTAGCTTAATAAACTGCAGGAATGTTGAAATAACACTTGAAGCCTTTTCATGACATTTTATCATGAGGATAATCATGTTCAGCAACTCTTTATCGGAATGCAAATGAATTTAAGAATCTAATCTAACCATCACTTTTTTAAAAAAGAAAAAAAGCATAAGAACAGCTATTAACAATTTAATCCATCTTAGAAATACCTTGGCTGCCAAAGGTAAGGGAGAAAAAAACAGGTAGACAATTACTTGGAAAGCTATTATTTTTAAAAAAACGTGATCTCTACGGGTAGTTCTCAATTTATAACAGTTTATTTAGTGACTGTTCAAAGTTACAACGGCAGTGAAAAAAGTGACATGACCGTTTTTCACAGTTATGATCTTTGCAGCATTTCCCATGATCATGTGACCTGCCTTCAATTGAGGACCTGTATACTGCATGAGTCAAAAAGTGGGCCAGGAAAATATTTACAGACCCCTCACATCCTGGACATAAACTGTTTCAACTCCTTCCCTCAAAACGACGCTATCGAGCACTGCACACCAGAACAACTAGACACAAGGACAATTTTTTCCCGAAAGCCATCATTCTGCTAAACAAATAATTCCTTCAACACTGTCAAACTATTACAAAGTCTACACTACTATTACTGTTAATCCTCTCATCACTCCTTATTACACATCCCCTCCCACTTGTGACTATGTGACTGTAACTTTGTTGCTTGTATCCTTACGATTTATATTGACTGTTTCCTAGCATGATTTGATTGCTTATTGTACCCTATCACTATTATTAAGTGTTTTACCTTATGATTCTCAACTCTTGACGAATGTATCTTTTCTTTTATGTATACTGAGATTATTTGCACCAAGACAAATTCCTTGTGTGTCCAGCCACACTTGGCCAATAATGAATTCTATTCTATTCTATTCTATTCTATTCTATTCTATTCTATTCTATTCTATTCTATTCTATTCTATCCTATTCTATTCTATTCTATTCAGGTGTTTGGCAACTGTTTTCTACTTATGACCTTTTCTATGTCCCAGGGTCATGTGATCCCCTTTTGCAACCTTCTGACAAGCAAAGTTAATGGAAAAGACAAGTTCACTTAACAACCAGTTACTAACCTATCAACTGCAGTGATTCATTTAACAACTAGGGCAAGAAAGGTCCTAAAATGGGGCAAAACTCACTTAACAAATGTCTCACTTAACAACAGAAATGTTGAGTTCAATTGTGATCGTAAATTGAGGACGACCTGTACTTTTCAAAACTGGGTTAGATTAAAACTATGCTCCACAAAGCTAGTGCTTCATACTCCAGGAGTGTGAATCCAAAGACAGCACACTACACCATGGAAAAATGAAAAAGAGGAGATTTAATAATTACAGGTAAACCTTGTCTTGCAGCTATTTGTTTAGCAACCATTCAAAGTTATTGACAACACTAAAAATGACTTATGACTGGTCCTCACACTTACGAATGTCATAGCATCCCTAGCACACATGCTCAAAGTTTGTATTTTTGGCAATAGGCATATATTTATGATAGATGCAATATGCCAGGATCATCTGATTGTTATACAGTATATAACCTTCCCAGCTGACTTCAGCAAAATAAACGGGAAAAACTGTATTCACTTAGCAATTATAGAATAGATATAAGATTCTTTATTAGCCAAGTAGGACTGGACACACAAGGAATTTGTCTTTGGTGCATATGCTCTCAGTGTACATAAAGAAAAAATAAAATATATTCGTCAAGAATCATAAGATACAACACTTAGTGATAGTCATAGGATTCTAATAAGCAATAAAATCATACTAGGAAACAATAAAAACAATATAAGTTGTAAAGATACAAGCAACACGGATATAGCTGTTAATGGATATAGCCATTAAGTGGGAAGAGATAGGTAAGGATAAGTAAGGATGAGAAGAATAGTAATACAGTCTTAGTAGTTAATTTAACAGTGTTATGAAAATTAGATGTTTAGCAGAGTGATGGCATTCGGGATAAAAACTGTCCTTGTGTCCTGTTGTTCTGATGTGCACTTAACAAGTAAGTTTTGACTCACTTAACAAACGCAATGATTCACTTAACAACCATGACAAAACAAGGTTGTAAAATCAGGCGCAACTCACTTAATAATCACTTTGCTTGGCAAAAGAATATCTGGTCCCAATTATGGCCATAAATTGAGGAGGGCTACCTGTACCTGCAACTTGATTTCCTAACCAATTATTTTAAAATGTCCAAATGAATTCCCACTAGACAGCCCAACTTCACTCTATTGTGTGTTTTTCAATTATTGGGAGTTCTCAGCAATGGCCAGTCTAGCAAACTAAAATGAAAGATTAATGCTCAATATCTGGAGAATGTATAGGTTGAGGAGGACTGCTCATAAGTGCTGTCCCCTTGAAAAAATATCCAGGATTATGTGATTTTGAAATATTGAACCCTGACAACGGTACCAATAAACAGTTTTGTCAGCTCGTAATGATTGCTAGTGAAAAATCATTTTTTATTTAATTTGCTTGCAAATGAAATATGTCCCTGTTTAAAGGGACAGGTGCACTTTAAGAAGTTCCATTGGAGAAAGAATTGGCCTTCTTCTTTAAAGAGAACAGAAAAGAAGACACCTCAATACAGAATGTTTGGGACACAATGAAGGCCTATGTTGGGAGGCTTGATAATAGACTATACAAGAAAAAGAACAACAGGAAAAGGCGAACTCTTAAAGCCTTGGATGATGAATATAAGGGACTTGAAAAAGAATTACAGAAAATGCCGCACAGAAAAGATGTTAAAATGAAACTGGATATAACTAAACATAAAATGGATTTAATAGAGAAAGAAGAACTGGCACAGAAAATTAGGAATGCTAAACAGAATTATTTTGAGGATGCAAATAAGCCAGGTAGATGGCTAGCATACAAATTGAGAAAGGAGAAAGAGTCGAGGAAAATACCGCAGTTAATAGACTCCAAGGTAAAATTTGTTATGGCAGCAAAGAAAAAAAGAGATTATTTATGATTTTTATAAGCATTTGTATAAGAAAGAAGACATTGACGAGGAGAAAGTTAAACAATACCTACAGAATGCAAATCTACCTAAGATACCTAAAGAGATTGAAGAAATGCTAGAAAGTAATATAACAATGATGGAGTTAAGTCAAGCACTTAAGAAACAAAATAATGGAAAGGCACCAGGTCCAGACGGGTTTCCTGTAGAATTTTATAAAATCTTTCAAGAATCACTGTGTATTCCACTGTTAGAAGTTATGAATGAAGTTATGTTAAAAAAGATGATACCTAAAACATGGTCAGAGGCTTACATTACACTTATTCCAAAAAGAGGAGGCGGACCTACTGCAAATCAAGAATTATAGACCGATTTCTTTACTAAATGCAGATTATAAAATTTTTGCTTCAATATTAGCAGAAAGACTTAAAAAGTACTTGAATAACTTTATCCACCCAGACCAAAATGGGTTTTTGCCAAAGCGTACAAATCAGAGACAATATGAGAGTAATTCTGGACACCCTGGAATACTATGAGGCACATCCTGAAAAGCAAATGGCTTTGATATTTTTAGATGCTCAAAAGGCATTTGATAACGTGAATTGGAGATTTATGTTACTTTTAATGGAACAGATGGGCTTTGCTAGAAGATTTATTCAGGCAATAGAAGCAATTTATAATGAACAAACAGCTAAGGTAATGATGGAGGGAGAATTTACAGATCCTATTAATATAAGAAAAGGCACAAGACAAGGTTGTCCTCTTTCTCCCTTGATATTTGTATTGACTTTGGAAGTGTTGAATAGAAATATCAGAGAAGATAAAACTATAAAAGGAATGAAAATTAAAAAGGAAGAATTTAAACTACAAGCCTTTGCAGATGACCTAGTCTTTATCTTGAAGACCCTATAGAAACAGCCTCGAAACTGTTGGAAAAGATAGAGGTCTATGGGGAGGTGGCTGGTTTGAAAATAAATAGAGATAAAACAAAGATTTTGTCAAAGAATATGTTGCTGAAACAAAGGGAAGAGTTGGCAGAACTGTTAAAAATTCAAGTTACAAACAAGGTTAAGTATCTGGGGATATATTTGACATCAAGATGTAGTACATTGAAGGAGAATAATTATATTAAACTTAAACAACAGATAGCTCAAGACTTGAAAAATGGGAGAACTTACAATTGTCATTAATAGGAAGGATTTCAACAATTAAGATGAATATTTTACCCAGAGTCTTATTTTTGTTTCAAACAATACCAATTAGGCTTGGAAAAGAATATTTTGAGGATTTAAATAAAATTGTTTTGAAGTATATATGGCAAGGTAAGAAAGCAAGAATAAAGTTAAAGCTTTTACAGGATGCTAGATTTAGAGGAGGGTTTGGACTGCCTAATTGGGAGTTGTACTACCAAGCTGCAAACTTGACGTGGGTTAAAGAATGGATAACATTAAGGAAAACCAGATTGTTGACATTAGAAGGTCATGATTTGTTGTTGGGCTGGCATGCTTTTTATGGTACAAGGAACTAAAACACAGGGGTATTTTAGAAGGCATTATATACGGGGAGTCTCTGTGGTTGAATTGGGAGAAGATAAAAAACAGTGTTATTTGAAAATTCCAGTTTGGTTATCGACGATAGAAGCGTTTTCTTATCCTATAATCTATAAAAAGGAACAAACAGTTAACTATGGGGAATTATTAGATGAAAAGGGTGAACTTAAATCGATGCAAAAATTGGAAGAACAAGGTATACGGATGAATTGGTTTTCATATTTGCAAATATATTCAAAGTACTATGAGGATTCCAAAGCAGAGGGATTTTATGATAAGCAAACTGACTTGGATAAGATTTTGATGGGTACTGATGAAAAGGTGATTAAAAAATTGTATGGTTATTTATTGCAAATTAAGCTTGAGGAAGAACAAGTTAAAGAAACTATGATTGCGTGGGGGAGGAATTTTGGATATGGGATTGATTTAGAGAAATGGCAGAAATTATGGTCGCAAAATTATAAAATGACAATGTCTACAGCCTATAAAGAAAACTTGTATAAGATGTTTTACAGGTGGCATTTTCCCCGACAAGGATAGCAAGAATGTTTAAGAACAACCAAAAATGCTGGAAATGTCATCAGAAACCTGGTTCATACTATCACATGTGGTGGACTTGTGAGGATGCTAGAAAATATTGGACTAAAATCCACATGTGGCTGGAAAAATGACAAAGAAGCATATAGACTTGAAACCGGAGTTTTTTCTATTGGGAATACTACCAGATACTTATAGTAAAGAGTTGAAATATTTGATTGTAAATGTATTGACTGCTGCTAGGATTGTATTTGCAAAAATTGGAAAAATGAGAAAATTCCATTGCAAGAAGAAGTTGTAAAGAAAATTTTGGAATGTGCTGAGATGAGTAGATTGACTTTTGAAATTAGAGAGCAAGAAGATAAACAATTTTATTTAGTTTGGGATCTTTTCTATCAATGGTTGAATGATGAAATATTAAAATATAAAAGTTAGATAATAAGGAATAATAATGACTTTATTTTCCCTTTCCTTTTATTGGTTTTTGATACTATATTTATATAATAGTTTTCTTTGTTTCTTTCTTTTTCATATTTGGGATAGAATTGGTATGATTATAAGATTTGTTTTAGAATAAAATATTTAAAATATAGTTATCTCATAAAGGCATGACCGAATAAAAGTTTAGTCAATTTTTTTTTTTTCTTTAATAGAGATACTAGGATTTATAAATTTGTATTGATAAGAGTATTATATAAAGTAATTGTAATTGTGACTATGAGGTGAATGCACAAAACCGATGGACCAACCGACTTACGGTGTGTACAAAAATATGGGGGAGCTGATACTTTTATGTTTTGTTGTTGTGTTTTTTATGTTAAAAAAATAATAAAAATTTATATATAAAAAAAAAAAAAAAAAGAAGTTCCATTGATGAAGCCTACAGAAACTTCACTTGGCTCTCCATTTTCTGTCATCCATGACACTTGTTTTTAAGGAAGGTTTTTAATCCTGAGATCTCTTTTCTTGCTATTAGAAGAAACCTTGAGCTGCCATTTTGCTTTGCCTGTGATCAACTCAACACTCCCCCTTTGGGTGGCCCATCAATGACAAAGGAGCACACGGCATTCACTTTAACATCTAATAAATCTTTTAAATAAAATAATGACATAACCGCTGCTGATGCAGTTCTACAGAGAAATTATTGAGTCTGTCATCTGCACCTCTGTAACTGTCTGGTTTGATTCTGCAACCCAACAGGACAGACACAGGCTGCAGAGAGTAATTAGGACTATAGAAAAAAAAATTACTACCAACCTGCCTTCCATTGAGAACCTGTATACCAGAGGTCACCAACCTTTTGGACCTCAAGGACCACCCAACTCATAATTTTAAATCCTAGGGACCACTAACCAGTTCTGTGGGTGTCGCCTAATTTGAGGGTGTTGTTTGGTGGTCATGTGATTGGCTGGGCATGGCTTGTATGTAAATATTATAAATATTTATATAAATATTGAATTTTTTATTTAAAAAAAGAGCAACTTTTACCCAAAATCAGGCAAAGCAGACAGGCAGATTGAGTTTCTCACAGAATCACAGATTCATTCAGAGATCTATCTATCTGCCATCGGCTAGCTCAGTCTGTCACATAAAATTTACTTGCTGTGAGTCTGCATTGAATAATAGAAACTTCAGTCTTAAGGGAGGTTCGTCTGCTTAAAAGCAGAGCTGAAGATCTAAAGACTAGCTAGAAAGCAAGAAATCCAACCGTTTCCTGCTTCCTAGCTAATCTAAATCTCCCGGCACAGCAGAACAGCTGATGGTTGGAAAAAGGAAAAATAGCAATTTAGCAGGCAAGTTTGCCGGGTAAGGAGTGAGTGGGCAGGAAGGGTTCCTGCGAGCCATATGGGCAGCATAGCCTTGTGTTTCTGCGCAGCCTGGATTAATTGCTTTGGGGGGGGTGCTCTGGGCGTGAGATTTCTCTGTGGCCCACTAAAAATTTCTCACAGCCCATCGGTGGGCTGAGGCCCACCAGTGGGCGACCGCTGTATACTGCATGAGACAAAAAGAGGGCTGTGAAAATATTTACAGACCCCCCACACACCCTGGACATAAACTATTCCAACTGCTTCCCTCAAAACGATGCTATCGAGCACTGCACACCAGAACATCTAGATACAAGGACAGTTTTTTTCGGAACACCATCATTCTGCTAAATAAATAATTCCCTCAACACTGTCAAACTATTTACTAAGTCTGCATTATTAATACTGTTAATCTTCTCATCCTTCCTTTCACCCATCTCCTCCCACTTGTGACTGCATGACTGTAACCTTGTTGCTTGTATCCTAACGATTTTGACTGTTTCCTAGTATGATTTGATTGTTTATTGCAGGGTGTTCCAACTTTTTGCAAGGGGGGCCAGATTTATTGATCTGAAAATGTGTGTGGGTCGACCATTCAGCCTGACATTCTTTGAACCATTAACATTAAATGGGAAAAACGCTGGCTGGTGAGAATGACAGGCTGAGCCGGTGGAGAGAAGAGGCTACAGGCTGCTCGAAATTTGAAAATGGGCCTCAATTGGCCCCTGTGCTGGACTTTGGACATGCCTGGCTTATTGTATCCTATGACTATTATTAAGTGTTGTACCTTATGAGTCTTAACGAATGTATCTTTTCTTTTATGTATACTGAGAGCATTTGCACCAAGACAAATTCCTTGTGTGTCCAATCACACTTGGCCAATAAAGAATTCTATTCTATCTAACAGCACAAAAATGAATGAAATTATTATAAAATGATAAGAAATGAATCCAACACAAAAATGGATGTATAAGATGGTTATCTGGTTGCACACTCCATTAAATAAAGGGCGAGAATGAACCAACTCGGGATATTAAACTTGCGGCTGACAGGCTGGATGCGTCACACGCTGACCACGCCTATCTGTTTAGTGAAGGGGGAAGTCACAATATGTCACGTGACGTGATGTCATTTGATACCCATGAATTAATTCATCTACAATGTCTGAAGACTCAGAGTGATGTACTGTAACATTAAATTCATGCAGACTCATGAGACTGATAGAGTTAGCATACTCTATAGTGAAAAATGAGTAACACTTAGGATATTCACTGAAGCAATAACAATACTGTGGTTGTTGCAATAAATAAATAGAGTTAAGGAGATTTGGGCCCTAGCTACTGTCAAAGAGGAAGGTTTATGTTTTGTTCCACCCCATTGCTCCCAAACTGTACAGCCATATTATTTGCTTCTTTAGGAAATAAGCTTGCTATAGTTATCAACACCACTGACCTGTTATTGGCCTTGCAAACAAGGCCCTTGGAGAGAAGATTCCATGTGCTCAGTACTCAGGAACAGCTTGCAGGTTTGACTACATCATTTCAAACTTTCCCCATTTTCTTTGCTATGAATTGGGATGCAGTGTCAGCAGTGCTTAAGATAATCGTTTATTTTATTTTATTTATTTAGTCAAGTATGTATTAAATAACAATATAAACATGATTATGAATACATGAAATGGATACAAATAAAAAGGAACATTAGGACAGGGATGGTAGGCATCTTGATGCGCTTATGCACGCCCCTTACAGACCTGTTAGGAATGGGGTGAGGTCAACAGTGGACAGTCTAAGGTTAAAGTTTTTGGGTTTGTGGAAGAATCATATCACAAGCCTCGAAACAGCTAAATGGGAATGGTGGGCTGATACATTTAGGAACCCAGATTGGATAGTGGATAAAGTTGCCATGGCGGGGAGATTCTTTCTGGCCAAAATTTCAGTGTGATCGGGTCTCTGTGATTTTTTTCATTTCCTTAGCCTGTGATCATTCACTGTCTTATTGTAGGATTTTTAGAAACTCAGTTGAAGCACCTTTTCTTCCTTCCATCAATCTGATGGGATAGGACAGTTGACCATTGTCAACATCCATTAGCACGCGTAGCAACAACACACTTTCTACTTCTATTCTGTTGTTAAGCATTTGGGAATGCTTTCCCTCTGGTAGAGCAAATAATACCTAACAAATAATATAAACTTACTCCAAGAACAACTGTATTTCAGTGATTTTTTTTTTTTTACTACTCAGTGTTTTATAGCTGGAATGGTTGTGCCATGTGAGTAATCCTGCATGCAGTCGCTTCAAACCAGGAAGCTATTTAATCTAAATTGTTATCTTTTATGCCTGAAGGAGCTGGTTGATCCTTTCAGTCTTCCTAATGTCATTGGTTTTTATGTGTCTCTATATTATTTTTCCATTCAGTGGCTCAGTTCAAATGATCCCTTCATTTTTTTTGCATAATTTTATTAGATATTTTTAAAAGAAGATAAAAACTCATATAAAGGGAAAAATTGCAACAAAAGAAATCAAAGAGAAAGCTGAAAGTGCAAAAAAGGAAAGAAAAGAGAAGAAAAATATAAAAGAAAAAGGATACAAAATAGTAGTTTCCAATCTAATTTACTATATAAGTTATACAGTAAGTACAATTATAAACTGACTTCTTACTCTATGGTTACAATATAACTCTCTTCCAGCTGGGGAGTTCTGGGAATTGAAGTCCCAGAATTCCCCCACATAGTTGTGTGGACTTCAATTCCTGTCTGTTTTATGTAAAAAATCCATCAGGCGTTTCCAGTCAGCAATAACTGTGGACAAATGATCCCCTCACAAGTTATATTCTACTAAATGGCATTTCTTTTTTTAAAAAAAAATCCTTTAGGCAGGTTGGAAAGTAAAGAAGCTGTAAACTCCAATTCTGCAAGCTGAAAGAATCTCAGATGTTTTCTATTTCTATTGGCACAATACACAGTAAACTACTCAACGGATTTTAGCTTAGCATGTTGTGCAAACGCAGGCCATATGGGCGGCTAATGACTCAGGGTGTGGCAAACCAAGAAAATGTGGTTGACTAAATCATGGATAACTGTATCATGTGAACAAAGCCAAAATAGCCTTGCTTTAAATACACCCCCGAGTAGCTATTTCTAAACAAAAAGCAGGATAACCATATGGTGCGCATAATATTTAGGCTGGGTAGTACAAATGTTCCACAAGCCACACAGCTACAGGAAATTAAAACTTAATTCACAATATCACATTGCTAGGCTAAGCAACCCAAGTTTATGTTCACCTGATGACCTTAAGCAGTGTTTCACACTACCAAGCATATCCCAAGCATACTCAGCAAATTTACTTCCAAGTAAGCCCTACTGAAATCAAGGCATGCAATTGCTCTGGAACTTCCTGGGGGTCATTTAGAATTAAAAGAGTTACCATTTTGGATGGTAATCACAAAGACCAAAATTGTTTTGGAAGTTTAATCAGAGATACGTAATCTACTATCCCTCAAACTTAATTGGTGGCCATTATTACTATGGCAAGTAATAATATTCCTTTTGTTCAAATATATACAGAAAATTAAAGCATGTTTAATTTTTTGCCTAGCCCTGGCTAGAGCACTTTGTCCTGGCCCCATCCAATTGTTCAAGATGCAAGTCCAGGCACATCTCTCAAATGCCCGAAACAGCCATTGGTTTCCAAAGTAGTGCACCACTTCATTTTATGTCTTACATATTGGCAAAAAAAATCAGAAAATAAAATACAAGCTGAATAGTCAAGATCTTGTTGATGATCCAAGCTCTGTAAAGGAGCTTGGAATACTCATCTCTAATGATCTAAGTGCTAGGTAACTACATAGCCAAAAAGGCATTAAGAGTTGTTAACCTAATCCTACGTAGCTTTTTCTCTGGTAATATCACACTACTAACTAGGGCATTCAAAACATTTGCTACACCAATACTTGAATACAGCTCATCAGTCTGGAACCCACATTATGTATCTGATATTAGCACAGTTGAGAAAGTCCAGAAATATTTCACAAGAAGAGTTCTCCGCTCCTCTACTCGTTGTAGAATACCTTATGCCACCAGACTTGAAATTCTAGACCTAGAAAACCTTGAATTACGCCGTCTTCGGTCTGATCTAAGTATGGTATATAAAATCATACATTGCAATGACTTACCTGTCAATGAAGGCTTCATCTTCAACCATAACAACACAAGAGCACACAATAGATACAAACTCAAGGTTACCTGACTTACCTGTCAATGAAGGCTTCAGCTTCAACCATAACAACACAAGAGCACACAATAGATACAAACTCAAGGTTAACCGCTCCAAACTTGATTGCAGGAAATACGACTTCAGCAACAGAGTGGTCAATATCTGGAATACTCTACCTGACTCTGTGATTTCTTCCCCAAACCCCAAGTATTGATCTCACCCCTTTCCTAAGTGGTCTGTAGGGGGCGTGCATAAGCGCACCAACGTGCCTACCATCCCTGTCCTATTTCTTTTATTTTTCTTATATGTACCATTTCATGTATTCATAACTATGTATATACTTATACCTATTATCTTGTAAGCAATTGACAAATCAAATTAATCAAATCAAATCAAATATGTTTTTTAAGAGACATGGTGACGCAGTGGTTAGAATGCAGTATTGCAGGCTAATTCTACTAATGCTAAGAGTTCGATCCTAACCAGTTCAAGGTTGACTCAGCCTCCCATCCTTCCAAGGTTGGTAAAATGAAGACCCAGATTGTTGAAGAAAATATGCTGACTCTTTAAACCACTTAGAGAGGGCAGTATAAAGTATAAAGCAGTATATAAGTCTAAGTACTATTGCTATTAAACCTGAATCAGAGGAGCTGGATTGGATGCAAGGCATAAGCATTTCCACCATGCAAGTTCATACTTAACAGAGCACTACACAGCCATTCTGTGTTTTGTTTTTATTATTTTGAAAGTTACATCTAAAAGATTTTGCATACAGTATACAGCACATTCATTAGTCAGTTCACTTTTATTCCTTATCAGTGGGCAGAGTGAAATATTTGACAAATACAAGGCATGAAAGAGAAGGGCCAATAAAGAAACTTTCTACTGAAGGGCAGAAATACTATTATATTAGGTGTACAATCAGGAAGGGTCCCTGGATAAACCGGTGGACCAGACTAGGGGATGAACTCACATATGCACCTTTCCCAAATCTCCAGATGACTTGGACAATAATAAATTCAAATTTTTCTGCAAATTATTCATTCCTATTGGTGCCTCTAGGGTTTGGTACTACTATCAAACTATGGTAAAAAGCCACCACTGCGTCCTGCTAATAATACCTGGTGTACAGATTGCTTCCTTTGAACTTGCCTTCAAAATTGGTTTCATAATAATGTCTGGGTTCAGTTGAAACTTTTTTTTGCACAACTTTATTAAATGTTAAAAATAGAATAGAAAAACTAATATAAATTAATACCTAAGAGAAAAAAAGAATAAAGAGAGGCCAGAAGTGCTACCTATTCTTAATAACTTTCAGCATTTCTTATGTTTTTCCCCTAAACAGTCTTCTCCTGCTGCAAAATGCCTGTTCCTCCTGAGAACAGTGTTTCTCAACCTCCGCAACTTGAAGATTTGTGGACTTCAACTCCCAGAATTTCCCAGCACCATGCTGGTTAGGGAATTCTGGGAGTTGAAGTCTGTCTATCTTCAGGTTGCCAAGTTTAGAAGCACTTTCCCAAGGGAAAAAAATATCACAAGCTGCTTATTGGTCCATAAGCAGGCATTCAAAGGTTCCCATATCACACATAAATTAAGTTCAGCTCTCATCACCCAAAATCTTTGCTTAGATGTTGCTCTCTAATTTCTGCATTTCAGATCAGAAGGACTTCTTGGGAAGAAGAAGAAAAAAAAGATCTACATCCAATTGCACTCCCAAATAGGTACTGGTCACTGAAAACCAACCCGATTCCTTTGCACTGTCACATAAAAAGGCAGGGATGTATCTCACTGGAATGCTAAAGATCTGGCCAAGCTGTAATGCTTCTGCAATCAGTGCTTAGGTAGGAAAGAAAGAAATGAGGAAAGAAGCTTTGACCTGAGATTTTTTTTTTAATCTTTCAGATCAAGAGAAAAAAGCAGGTGCTATCTGCTATTATATGAAAATCTAAAGGAAAAAGTCAAATTCCAAATAGCACCTAGATTTATGTAATTAAAAATCTATGTGAACAATTAATTTTTGGTATTAGTGAAAATATGGAATCCACACATTAATGTATGAATAGGTGCAGCTGAATAAATAAGATTAGTAAAAAGAAAGTTATTGTAACTGCATCATGACAAAGTTCCATTGCAACAAAGCTTCTGGTATGTGCAAGATGAACAATTCATTGTATATTTTTATACAATTCAGGGCTGTACATTGGCAGTTAAATAAACACATTTCTGTGCCAAACCAATCCAACTAAGGGACTGACAGATGTTGTAGCCAGTATTATTCCTACAAATTAAGCAATTTTTTCCCTAATTTATCTTGCACATTTTATCCTGCCAGTAAGTGCTACTGGATAACCCATCAGAAAGTGCTTATATGTTACACAGAACAAAATCCATATATTACTGCAAATTTTGAAAACAAGAATTCTAGACTTTGGGGGTTCTGAGATCTCAACAAGCAAATATATGCTCCAGTCATCTAAACTCATATTTGTACTTCACAGGATGAGTAAATGCTTCCTTTTTATCAGAGATATAAACAGCCCTGTGTAGTCTTTTAGCAATGCAACCCTGAAAATACAGTGTCTAAATATCCAAAGTTCTGATGATTCACAAATTTTTAGCAAACAATATGTGTCTATTTGTATTCAGATCTGTGTTCGTGTCTGTGTAATAGTGGTAGTACCATAGTAGCTAGTATACAGGCACCCTCAAATTGCTTTTCTGCATGTAAAAGTAACATTAGCATAAAAGGAGTCATATATGGCCCTGGACACATTCAGAGGCACTGAAAATGGCTGGATTATTCTGAAGTTGTTAACTATAACTTAACTGCAGTTTCATCTGTTTGGAAAAGTTTGTGCATATTTCAGCATTAGAAGACAAGAGAATGATAATCTTAACTGAGTCATTTTCTCTACTACTGTTTATTAACAGTCAAACCTACAATACTCTAATTAAAAATATCTAAGTACCAAATGAAATTTTGAATTTGGAAACTGTACTGTATTGTTGCATACAAGTAAATGTTGACAAGTCAGCTTGATGACTATTTAAATAAAAACTGCTTTACAAAGACCTCTGAATAATGCATAAATGCAAAAACAGACATTTGATTCCCCTTCCCTGGAAGTATGGAAGAAAGGACCACTCTAAATTTCAGGTTCAAATCTGCTTCATTGGCATGAGGTTTGGCGAAACCTGTTAAGAAAGGAGAGAGAAAAATGAATTGACAGATAATTACCAGCATTGCTGCAGCTCTCTGAAATAGTTATTGATTGCAGCCAGTGACTATCACTCTTCAGTGCTTATAGTGGTGATAACATGACAAAGAAAACACAATGTTTTTGCCACCAATAAAAATCTGAGTCTCAACTTCAACTTTCCAGAAAAGAGAAGGAGAGGAGAAACAAGAATAGATTATGGTATCATGAAGCAGGAAGCTCACAACTCTTACACTTTTGAACAAAGCCTTGCACTGCAGTCACTTGCTTTTTTATTATCTAAGACAAGGTTTTTCAAACTTGGAAAGTGTAAGACTTGTGGACTTCAACTCCCAGAATTCCTGAGCTAACATGACTGGAGGAGGAATTCTGGGAGTTGAAGTTCACATGTCTTAAAGTTGCCAAGTTTGAAGATCCCTGATCTAAGAATACTGATGGGACCAAAACAACTTAGAAATATTATGCTGGATTGGAGTACTAAAAAATAATTTAGAACCCTCATATAAATAGGAGGGAAAAACCTTGCCTTTTCAGGTATATGAACTGGCAGAACAAACACACGTTATGGGAAACAATGAGCATATTGTGAATGCTTACATCTAATTCTATCTTCTATATCTATGGGTTTGGAATTTGGTCCTTCTAAACTAAACCCTTATGTGGACTTTAACTTCCTGCATTCCCCAGACAAAAAAGGCACTGCAGAGTTGAAGTGCCTTAACCTGGAGGATGCTCAAGTTGGGATGTGTTTATTAATTTAGACAAATAGCTTTTGCATTTGCAGAGTTCATTTTTTTTCAATACTCCATTGTATCATAAGAGATTAGTTTGATATCAGCTACTACAAATTGATGATGGAGCAAAATTTAAGGTAAGCCGCCAGTATCCAGAAACCATCTGCCATAATAATGAACAGTTTTATTGGACACTATTTCAAACACTCAAAAAGTACTGTGAAAATTCTATTTTTCATGAGAAAAAGGATTCAAGAATGAAGACAAGAGCAATTACCAAAAACAACAATGTTGAATAAAATAATTAAAAATAAAGACCTTGAATGATGGGCCAGTGCTCATTTTTGGCAGAGTGGGAGAAAGCGCCCCATATCGCCCATATGTTTATTTACAGAGTCCCATAGATTCTTGAGTGTTTTCTGATTTCAACCAGGTCTGGATTAGAAAGCACAGCATCCCATGTCTGGTGTGAGTATAGTCTCACACCTACATTTTCATTCTACTACTCTGATTTGGATGTGGCAAAGTAATTCTCAAAGGTAAAACAGACCCAGCAAGATTTTATGTTTTCTCTTTCAATTCCTGGTTTGCCCTAATACCAAAGCTGTCGTGTCACAAATCGCTTTCAACTCTTAAAAAAATGTCATCATCTGTCTTTAATCAAATAAGATTGGTGTCTACACAACAATGTAATCACGACATGAGAAATGTTAAGGGCTGGAGGCAATAAAAGTTCTAGCGCATACTGATGTCCATGTATTTCAGCAGAACAGAACAGAAATAAATGTATACATTGATTATTATACATCAGTTATGAACAACTATCTCCCTTTTCTGAAGCAAACAAAAAGCTTCCAATAGCTTTCCTCAACTTTGTGCCCTCCAAATGTTTAGAACAAAAGTTCTGGGAGTTGGTCCAACACATCTGGAGGATACTAGATTGATGAAGTTAATCCATGTGTAGATTGGTTTCTGTTCTCTTCCATTAAAATCCTACTGAGTTCAGTTGGACTTAAAATACATAAGCTTAAATAGCAAATGTGTGGGCAAACTTCTCTTGTCTTCTCTCAGCAGTAGTCTGGCAAAGACCACATGGTCTGAAACAAGCAGTCAATAGGCCTTCAGCCAACACTGGTGTCATTATTTGTCACACCCTTTTTTTTTCTTTCTGACATGTTGTCTCCCCACTCCTACCCATAAACAGTAGGCATCGAATTGAGACAAAGAGCTTTTAACAGAGAGGTTTGATTGATCTCTTCCAATGGATGAGTAGGTAGAAAGACTGAAATTAGGCCAAAGTCACAGGCAGCTTTGTCTACCCTTTCCAGATCTTTCTAGCTGTGATGGAATGCGTACCTGCAGAAATGAGGGAGAATTTTCATCCTGTGTTTTCTTCCTATAAGTCATATTCCTTTAAAAATTTATGCTAAGGCTGTAAGCCTTTAAATGTCAATAATGTGTTCTATCAAGCCATCAATTTTTTTTCCCAGAGATTCAAGGTAACCACCCTAGAATCTCAAGATACTATATATTTAATAGGTGAGAAAGTTATGGTTTTAGTTTGGCAAGATTCTGTCCATTAGGTATAAGCAAATAAAGGACTGAACACGACTGGATTTATGGGTTTGGGTTTAATGTTTAGTTTATGTTTAAACTAATCCAGTTTAAGACCATTTATTCCACTGTTTCCATTTAATTTTCTAGAGCATAATTGTGTGTTATGATTTTTACCATGCTCTGTGTTTCCCTGAAGAATTTAATTTAGATATTTCAGCATATTAGTGCAATTTAGGAAATGATTCTTTCTGGTCTTGTTTGTAAGAATGCATGGCAAGATCTCATGGCTATCACTAAGATATTGCTCTCCACAAAAGCATACAACTAATACATTGTTACATAAAATCTTAAAAAGAAGGGTAGTCCTAAAACTATGGGGTTTTTTAATTAATGGCTTGATGGAACATATTATTGACATTTAAAGGCCTACAGCCTTGGGTAGCATCAATTTTTAAAGGAATACGATTTTTAGGTAAACACACAGGATCAAAACTGGTAAACTTTCAGCAACTCATTAAGGCCAAGACCCCTCCTGTTTTTGCCTGTAAGTTTGTAGCTGCAGGCCAAGAAGCTGTTGTGTCTTGTTGGGCCAGATCTGAGGCTTGGGACTTTAGTTGCTGAACCCACAGTTTATAAAATAGTGCCAGAAAGTGGGGATGTTGATCCATGTTGCTACCCAGCTCAATCTGCTACTTTTATGTATTTTAAACATGTTTATATTCCTATAATCATCAGTTACTAGAATCTTGTTTCACAGCATCATATGAATGTAATAAAAAACATGCAATCATAAGACAACACTGTACAGAAACATTATAATATTGCCAGAAGATTGACTCACTCTAAGTCAAGCCAATTAACCATCTTTTCTAAAAAACTGAAATAGATAAATTACTTTCCTCCCCTTAGTCTGGAAAAGTTATATCACCACTGGACTTTTTTAAAAACCCAGTACTATATCAACTGTTAACCTTTGTCATTCATGTTTGAAAGGCCACAGCCTGCATTGCACAAGGCCAGGGATATCAAACTCAAGGCGGTACTTAGATGCAGCCTGTGGGACTGACCTGGAAACAGTGAAGGACTGGCCACAGTGCCTCTGCTGGCAAAAACAGAGCTCCATTTTTCCTGGCAGAGGGTTGTAGGAGGCTGTCGCAGCCCAAAATGGAGATTGGGAGCCTATTTTCGCTGGCAGAGTGTGCGGGCCACCACAGGCGCCCCTGACATGAGTGATGTCAAGCTGGCCACACCCACCCCAACCCCCCCCGAGGTCAAACACAACCCTCATACGTCCCTCAATGAAATAGAATTTGACACCCCCGCACTAGGCCAAGAGTAAGGGACTAAGAGAATCCTGTCTTCGTTAGCAATTTATTTCTCCTCTATATTTAACTAGTTAGAGACTTACAGTAAAGTCAGCACCGGTGCATTTTTTAATCTCATCTACAGACTCGCCTTCCCAGATCTCAATCAGCGTCAGTCCTTTTTTCTTATCGACATTAAAAACCGCCTAAAGGATTGAAGTAAGTTGTAAAGAGGTTTAGTTAGAATGTAAAACTCTGCTGACCTAGAAAGTTGATTCAAATTCTGAAAACCAATCCCCGCTCTCGAGTCCTGATGTATGGTTGCCTGTTCCTCTGTTTTCCTACACTTATGATTTTCCTTCCACCTACTTTAAAAGCAGCATAAGCAATTCACTCACTCAAGAAAACTGGTGTTGATACTACAATTCCCAAACTCATAGGACATACTGTACTTGTTGCCAGATGATGTCACTATTAATTGCTTGGTGGGGAGAGTAAGCATGGGCGGCCAACCAGACGAAACAGAGTTAAGTATCTGAAAGTAATTACATTATATTTAAGTTCATAGTATGTAAAAACCAGAAGAGTGGAAGGAAGTGCTAAACTCAGTTATTTCCTTGACAGGCTGGTTTTTAAACTGCCAAGAGCTTTTTTGCACAACTATCAAGATATCCTTCCCTGTTCCTCACCAACAATTTGTAGATGGTATAGCCTGGCAACAGTGAGATGATAACAGATTGCTATCATACGGTATGAAAAAGGAGTATTATAGTCCTTGAAACCTGTTGATAAACACTACAGAGCATTAATGAAAGGTTTAATTCAGCAGAACAGTCTAATATTTTCCCAGAAAACTGGAGCCAGGTGGGGAAAAGAAGCTCTGTAGGAAAATGGAAAATCACACAAAAATAAATAGATCTCAAATCCTTTAGCTGTCCCACCATTGAACCAGTCAGAAATCTGTATTCTCCAGCCAAGAGCCCCACAGGTGGTCTGGGATTATAGTTCTGAGCCAGCAGAGCCAAAATCTGCCAAGCCATAAATAATTAGGCACCCTGAAGCAATAGCCTGCTAGCCTGAATGACAGCTCCAGTTGAAAAGACTTTAATTCTCCTTCTCAGTAAGCTTACACGGTGGAGGCAGACATGAGTTGGAAAGAAAAAAATGAAGAGACTATTATTTTAGATATACATTTCTATATATTAATTCTAATCTTCAGGCTGTTTCCTCTTATTAGTTGAACCAAAAATAACACAAATGCAGGCATTGGGCCTTGTCTTCTGAGACCAAGATAAAAATGCTCATTTGAACAAAACAATATTTGATTATTATTCAAGGGCTTATCTTAGGCAATTTATTGCCTGCTTTGTCTTGCAGGTTTGTTATGAAGATAATAAGACTGCCCTCTCCTAAATTCTTTAGGTTTTGTGAGAAAGGAAATAAGCTAAAAGTAACCAAACCAACTACTTTACCTTTTCTGTTATGATGCGATCCACACATTGTTTCCCGGTAATCGGCAAAGTGCACTTTTCCAGTATTTTGTGGGCATTGCCCTGCAACAAAATACATATTTCACTCCAATAAATCATCATATTTCAAGAGTCCTACTTGCTTCAAAATCAGAAGCACATTACTTTTCAAATGCTACAAATACAATACAACTCTTCAGTTAGTCTCAGGCTCCTGTGGTGGCCTGAGCGCTCTGCCAGCAAAAACAGGTGCCCAAGCTCCATTTTTCCCTGCAATGGCATCCTGCAACCCTCTGCCAGCAAAAACGGAGCTCAAGAGGGTTGCGCGTGACCCTCGCGAGCTCCATTTTCACTGGCAGAGGCACAGTCCTTTGCTGTTTCCAGGGCAGCCCCGCAGGCCAGATCTAAGCACTCCATGGTCTGGATCCGGCCCATGGGCCTTGAGTTTGACACCCCTGATCTAGAAGTACTTCAAAGCTATAATTTGTTTTCATACCAGCAGAACAAAATAATTATTACATTACATATGACTGCATTAATAGGTGGAATATTCTCAAGTATTATATGTACTTATGGTATATACAGTATTTATATTATGTACTTATAGTATACTATATGTATCTATAAATAGTATTTATATTATACTATCATTACAGAGCCAACTTTATTTATCTTACATTAAGGTCATATTGAAACATCTTTGCCTACAAAAGGATAGCAGTAGTCCAGGGATCAAATATTTTCCTGTAGCTTCTTCCAGCTTGAATTGTTTATTTCCTTTTCAGCATGTTTCTTTCCTTCAGTTCTGCTTTTCAATCGCTATTATTATTTCATTTTATTTAGACTGATCCCAGAAATAATGCAGTTTATACCATGAATGTGATGTGATTATATCATGTAACTAGTCATATGTTAATAGTGATTGATACCATATTACATTTAAAATGAGAAAAAGAAACGATGCCTTCTAATTATGAACACTTTAATCTGTTTGCTGGTTGCCTGAAAAAGTTTCATACTTTTACTAGTAACTGCTCAGTTACAGGTAAGGTTTGTTAATAGTTCTCCACTTCTGCTTTCCAATCTTATTGCTCTTTTGGATTAAGTATTCTAAAAAGCAACCTGAAGGTACTTTGCAAGCTTTAATCAGTGATCATTGTGTGGAATTTTGCAGTACTATTAACTCTTCTTTATAGCTGCTATATATCACCTCTTTTTTTAATTTAAACTCTTTGAAACATTCTTCGTTCTGTCCTTTTCTTTTTACTATAGAAAATGATTACTTCATTCTAATTCATTCCAATGTATACAGAGCGTAGTTAAAATAGTCAAGAAGATATCCACCATAATATAACCATGTGAAAAGGCATCGAGAGTTGCTTTGAACAAGATGAATGCCATATACTGTAAATCTAATAAATAAATAAAAAGCAAAGATCAAATTAAAGATGATGGTCATGACCATGCAATCACAGTCCTTGTGTATACACTGGCACAAGTTTCACCTGCATGATTGCAAATAAGAATTTTGACTTTGAAGCCTCAACATTGGAAGTCATAAAACTACTTTTCCTCGTATAGTAATGATTTATCTATGTTATACTTCACCAATTTATCATAACAGTCATGAAGTATTTTTGCTACACTTCTCATAGTAATTAAAGGAAATGTTTAATATTTGTTAATTGGAAAAATGATTTCTAGACTCCTCCTGATTTTTTGACTACAACAAGCTAACACACCTCTCTCCTCTATATCACAAGACCTAATATGGACACCTAACATCAAAAAGGTCATTAAAAAAGCACAACAAAGAATGTTCTTTCTGCACCAACTAAGAAAGCTCAAACTGCCCAAGGAGCTGCTGATACAATTCTACAGAGGAATTATTGAGTCTGTCATCTGCACTTCTATAACTATCTAGTTTGGTTCTGCAACCCAACAGGACAGACTGAATCTTCTCATCATTCCTTATCACCCATCCCCTCCCACTTGTGACTGTATGACTGTAACTTTCTCGCTTGTATCCTTACAATTTATATTGACTGTCTCCTAGCATGATTTGATTGCTTATTGTACCCTATGACTATTATTGTACCTGATGATTCTTGATTCTTGATGAATGTATCTTTTCTTTTATGTGCACTGAGAGCATATGCACCAAGACAAATCCCTTGTGTGTCCAATCACACTTGGCCAATAAAGAATTCTATTCTATTCTATTCTATTCTATTCTATTCTATTCTATTCTATTCTATTCTATTCTATTCTATTCTATTCTACATAAGGAATTAATAGAATACACAAGGAATAGCTATCAAGATATAAACATATATAGAAGTGACACACAATTTCACTCTCCCTATATATTTTTACCTTTGCTGAGTGTTCCATAGTCACTACTACTTTAGTTCTTGAGCTGGACACCAAATCCATGGCACCGCCCATTCCTTTCACCATCTTGCCCTGGAAAAAGAAAGGAAGGAAGGAAGGAAGGAAGGAAGGAAGGAAGGAAGGAAGGAAGGAAGGAAGGAAGGAAGAGAGAGAGAGAGAGAGGGAGGGAAGGAGGGAGAGAAGGAAGGAAAGAAGGAGGGAGGAAGGAAGGAAGGAAAGAATTAAAATACAAATATATCAAAAGTTTTTGTTTTTCGAGGTTAATTCCTGCAAATATAAGAGTGTTCCCTTTGACTCAATCCATCCTTCATTACCAAGAACAATGGGTCACTAATAAGACACATTTCAATATAAGGAAGCAAGGTCAATATGCAAATGAAAAACTTTTTATTGTTTTAAAGCAGATATAATTTCACATTTGAGATACATAATCCAAGATTTGCTTGTTTGCTTGAAGGCTCGGTGTATCTGCCAATTTATACCAGCAGTACAGTCAAGATGTCAGCTCAAAATGTCATTGATTTTAAATAAAAACAGACAAGTTTATATTAATCTTGTTAGGTGTTGATTTGAGGAACATAGACATTTCACTTTAAACTGATTTCACTCTACTGCTTTTTTGTTGTGCTTACATTTTATTGATGGATTCCAGGTTTTCATATTATGATGCTGGTATCATCCCAACATATTATATGTATAATCAATTTTCTCCTTTATTCCTGAGTTCTATCCTGTGGATGCTTAAAATCAATTCTGGGTGTTCAAATGTAAGGGATAGGAAAGGGAATACAAGGGGTGGGTGGATTTGCTGATTAAAAGAGATGGGAAGAGTGAAAGAACACTTTTCAGTGTGTACCAGTACTTAAAAGTTGTTAAGCAAGATTTATTTATATTTTCCTTCCCAGGAAGAAAATCAAAATAACTGTATCAAAAAAAAAAAAGGCATTGGCAATATGTTATTTTTGCAAGCTTAGAAACCAGTAATCAAGCACTGGCCCTCTTCTAAGGAGGCTGAAAGCAAGTATTTTCCAAACAGAAAATTCTCTGTAAAATTTAAAGAATATAGATAACCAATGGGCAAATGCTGTTGCTTGAGCTAAAAAAAGGAGTTGGAAATAGCAACTTCGTTAATGTTAGTGTTCTTTCAAAGCATTCCGAAGTCGAATACTGAGAGATTAGAATATCTTTGAGGGCGGCTTTAAAAGGCAAAGAGATGAAAAGGTTCAAAACCATGTAAGGCAAGAGTGATAATAAAGTTTTCTGCTAAAGAAAAGCAGTTCTCAGAAGCAAGTATTTCGTAAGTCATCTTCCGAACCAGAAGAGCAAATAAAAGTAAGAAGTGACATTTCCATATATTCACATATTCCCTAAAGAATGTTTGCCAGATTTATTATTTTGGATTCACTGACTAATAGCCTCAGAGTATCAGTCATTGGTTTGGTAATTTACTTACATTGCCGCATTTATCAGCAACGTTACTCTTTGTTATTAATATTGATAAGTCCATAGGAAGATGTTGTCTATCACTTTGTCTATCTTCCACCTCTTAATATTTTGCTCTTAAAGTAGGATGTTTAATAGCATGGGGCTTGTCTAACATTACCAAATGTTAATTCCCATCACCCTGGGAAGCTGGAAAGAAGCAACCTCACCAATTTGCTTTCTGGTCAATCAGGGATGTGTTGTTGGAGATACCATTCCAGCAGCCATCTTGGAAGTTCCACAGCATGAACTCAAAATTCTGAATCTGTTCAACAGCCCCAAACTTTTAGTTAGATGGACTGGACTTCAGTATGATGGACCCCCTTCCTATCAATTAAGCATCATACTGTAGATAGTCCTCAACTTGCCACTTGTTCACAGTTACCACGACCATCCCAAAATGTACTTACAACCTGGTTTTGAAATTCTGCATCTTGAGCACTGGGCAACTGGCCTGCATTTATGGCTGTTTGCAGCATCCCGTGATCACATGAACCTGATTAATGTTTTTGCCTAAAACCAGCATTTACTTCTGGTTTGGGGCAAAAACACTCCATAGTGAACAATGAATTTGCTTAATGACCACAGCATGTGCTTAACAACTTGCTGGAAAAATGGTCGTAAAATTGGGTTGGTCACATGGATGATCTGCTTTATGATCATCATGACATACAACAGTAATGGGCAGCCCCATTATGGTCTCTGGTTGAGGACTACCTGTATTTGTAACAGCTTAAGCAATACTTCACTTAATGTTACTTAGCTAAGGAAATGTTTACATAAGCATTATGGAAAGGAAATCCATGTGTAAAGGTATAATATTAAAAGAGATTAAAGACACTGAATGACTCTTTAAGGCAAAGAAAGTTCAGTAACCTGCAAAATTCTGGGGGGAAAGTGCTCTGTGAGACTTTTCTAAAGTTTCTGACATCCAGTAAGACCTAGAAGAGTCAGCATGCCCTGGAACCAATATGTTAAAGAATTTTATCTGTAAGTTCTCAGTGGCAGCTCTGTGTGGAGAAAGGCATTTTTCCCCAAAGCCCATATGGCCCCTTCTCTGTTGGTTTTCAGAAGAACCACAAAGACATAACTTTCCCAGCAGGCCTGGAACAAAAAGATCTGGAATCCTGCTCAGTGACCATTTTTATAGTATTGTTGGTGTGACACTTCTGCTGCTTTATGCATCATTAATTTGTGTATGCTTCCTATAGCTATCCCAGTGATCAAGGTGGTTAATAAATTGATGAAATGAACAATCTACTAGAGAAAGAGCTGAGAATAACAACAGGTACCAGAAAAAGACAGCTGCAGTAGCTGTGTGAAGCCTACAGAAGCAACATGCATTCCAGAAGAGGTAGTAATTTCCAGGGTTGGGTTGATTCCTAGAATCAGCAAGGCTGGTCTCAGAATATGATATAAACAGCTCCTAGTCACAAGTAAGATGTTTAAAAAGAAGTCAGCGCATCTGAGTGGACAGAGCCCAATTATCCATGCCTCAAAAATTGGTTATGTGTATGGGCACCCACCTTAATCAAATAATCCTAGGTGACTGGCAAGAATGAAAACAGAAATACACACCAATGAGACACATTAGGCAAAAAAAGAAACTCTCAATCATCACAAGGCAGATAGCAGACCTTACTTCCTTGCCCTTGGGACTGAGGGAAGAATCAGGGTTTTTAAGGCCCTCAGTGTTGGGACCATCTGAACCTCAGGAAGGAAGCCATTCCACAGGGCAGGTGCTGTAAAAGGAAGGCCTGTCCCCTTGGTCCCAAGGGATGACAGCATTTAACAGAAGGGACCAACATTTGTTCACCTGCTCACTCTGATGGTGATTGCAAATCACCAAAGGCACTTTGTCCCACAAGTATCTCGGCCCTGTGTGTTGTACAATTCAAGCACCTTGAAGCACCTTGCTCATAGAACCTTACTAGAAATCAGTCACATAACAGTAGTGTTATAGGGCCATAATGTGGGTTCACTCAAAACATTCCACACCAACACATTCCGGAGAAGCTGCACTTTCCAAATGCTCTTCGAGACCACCCAATGTAGACTTGCATTGCAATAGGTTATGGAATGAGTTACTATGACCGGAGCCTCCCAATCCAGGAAAGGGTACAACTGGCTCACAAAATTTGGATTGGTTACAAAGTTCTCCTTGGCCACAGCTGCCACTTGTTTATTCAGCTGTGAATCCAAGAAGATGCCCAGAACTTGGAACAATTTTGTCTGGGGGAGCTATACCCTATCCAGAAGTAATGATGGAAGTTCTCCAGATCCAGAGGCCCTAAAATCCAGAGTTACCCAGTCTTCTTTCCATCACAATGATGACAAGCCAGGGGCTCATGAAAGATGTAACCTGTGGAATATAGGAACCTTCCATCTGCAACATCTAATTTGTGTTCAACCTTCTTTTCTCCAACCTGCTTTTGCTTTCAGGCTATTCAAATATGTGATTGTGTAAGGAGGATGAATGAGTCAGTAAGAAAATCATATTTATCATTATTTTGGTTAAACAAGAAGCTTATTCTATACCACCTGCTTCACTTATGCTTCTGGCTTGATTTTACAAGTTTATCAATAAAGATCACATGAAAAGATGGCAAACATAAATGCAGTCTCAAATCTTTCTTTAATTCACTTTTAATGTAACATTTAGATTAATATCTTTCAAGCAGATGCTCCCAGTGGTAGTTGCAACTCACTTGTGCCTTAAGCATGGTGGGAGACTTCTGTTGAAGGGAAGTAATAAATATTAATAAGCCCTAAGCACACTATTATGCTGCACATGGAACACAACTTAAAATGAAAAAAAAATTACAATGGCATTAGATATGCCAATGAAGACGCAAATATCACTGACAAAGCCTCTATATGCAGAGAGATGGAAGAACTCACATTTACCCAAAATGGAAGAATGGCTGGTGAAATTAATAGAATTGGCAGAGATGGAGAAATTGACTGCTTTAATTATATGGTATAGGGTTTCCTACTTCAGCAGGGGATTGGATAAAAAGGCCTCCAAGATCCCTTCCAACTCTCTTATTCTGTTATTAAAGATTTAGCTTCATTTCTACTTCATTTTTTTAAAAAACTGTTTGAAAGAAATGAAATTTTAACCTTGGGTTAAAATTGGCTTATGGTTATTAAATTTCTTTGTGATGATAGAATTACTGTTTGTTATGGTTTATTCTAGTTCAAAAAGTCATTGATTTTTAGGTTTTTATCTATACTGAGGAAAGTCAGAAGTTACCTTTTTTTCTATAGCTCTTTTCTGCTTTCATTTATATTTCCCAATTTTGCTTTTTTCCTACTCTTTTCCGTTTGACTTTTTTGTTTTGCGTTTTTGCATTTTATACTTTTTTTAAAAAAATGGGTTTTTTTTTTTTTAAAGAAGCAAATATCACCATATGCAATTGGGCTTTTTAAAGGTATTTGAGCACCTGACTGGATCCTAAAACTTTTCAAGCAAGAATAAGACCAGACTTACCCGGTCAAATTCCTTCCCAAATAGTTTGGATTACCACTCCTGTTCTTCCTAAAATGGCTGAGGTTGACACAAATTGTAGTGAAAAATATTTGGGGACAATGGCTAAACAAGAGAGATTAGGCTTTAAAAAAAACCAGTCAGGCATAAAAAATCTGCATAGCTTCAGGCTGTTTCTTTATATCAGGGGTGTCAAACTCAATTTCATTAAGGGCCGCATCAGGTTTGTGTTTGATCTCCAGGGCGGCATGGGACGTGGCCAGCTTGAGATCACTCATCGAGGTTCCTTTTTGAGCCATGATGGCCCCCTGCAACCTTCCACCATTGAAAATGTCTTCCCTGGCAGAGGGTTGCAGGAGGCTGTCGCGGCCCAAAACGGAGCCCGGAAGCGCCATGCATGACCTTTCCAAGCTCCCTTTCGTTGGCAGAGGCACCACTAGCAGGTCCTTCACTGTTTTCAGGGTGGACCCACGGGCCAGATCTAAACACCCCACGGTCCGGATCTGGGCCCAGGCCTTGAGTTTGACATCCCTGCTTTATATGGACAAACCAATACAGGGAGAGTAATCTGGTCTTCATTAACCACATAAACAAAGATAATGAAAGAGACAAATATATTTCCATTAAGAAGAGAGTTTAGTTTTAGGGCCATTAAAGGTATTTCTTGACTTATGACCATTTGGTTAATGACAGTTCAAAGTTACAAGGGCATTGAAAAAATGGCTTACAACACACCTTCAAAGTTACAACTGTCGCACCACCACCACAGTCATAGGATTGCAATTTGATGCTTGGCAACTGGCTCACACTGACAATAGCTGCAGCATGGTCCCATCATGTGACTGCAATCCACAACTTTCCCAGCCAGCTTCCCACAAGCAAAGACAATGGGGTAAACTGGATTTTAACAACCATGTGATGCACTTAATGACAGCAAGACTTGTTTAACAACTATGGTAAAAATGGACTTAAATTGAGTTCAATATGGGATGATTCATTTAACAAACAAATTGCTTAACAAAATAAATTCTGGTCCTAACTGTAGTTATAAATCAAGGACTGCTATCCCGAGAAGGCCTTGTCTCTGATACTAATTTGTTGAATTTGTATATTGGACAACATTCATAAAAACAAAAAAGGATCCAACAAGCAGACTGATTTGGTCAAAAGCTGACTAGAGTCATACAAAATGGGAATGGGAAGCAATATAAACTAAATGAATACAATGAGAATGGGAAGCTATATAAATTAAAAGAATAAAGAAAAGCTAATAACTCTCCTTTGTTCACACCCAAATCACAGATTAATTTAAATATGACTTTTCCAACCTAATTCGCCCCGACTATATGAGGACTGCAAGTCTGATTCCCAGCGTCATAGCTTTTACAGGTGATCAGTATGCTAGCTGGGAATGATAGGAGTTCTACTCCTAATGTACCTAATAAGCACAAAATTGAGAAAGTTTTGTTTGGACAGACTTGCTTTTAGAGAGACTTTAGATAGATAGATAGTTTGTTAAATAATTTTAGATTTGAGATAGTTTGTTAGGTAGACTTGTTTTTAGATAGGCTTGTTTTGTTTAGATAGACCCGTAAACAAGTCTCAATGGACTTGTTCACTGGGCCCTATCCAACAAAATGAAATTTAAATCGGAGAAAAGCAAGGTCTTACATTTAGACAAGAAAAACCAAATGTACAGGTACAGATTGGATGAAACCTGGCTCAATAGTAATAACTGCGAGAGGGATCTTGGAGTCCTCATGGACAACCATCTAAACAGGAGCCAACAATGTGCAGCAGCAGCCAAAAAAGCTAATACAATATTAGGTTGCATTAATAGAATCAAGAGCACGCAAAGTAATAGTACCACTTTATAAAGCCCTTGTAAGATCATACTTAGAATACCAATACAAAAAAGATGCTAAGATTTTGGAAAGAGTTCAGAGAAGAACAATAAAGATGATTATAACTATAACATATGAAGCTATAACACAGGAGTCTTCAAACTTGACAGCTTTAAGACAGCTTGTAGACTTCAAATCCCAGAATTCCTCCTCCAGTCATGTTAGTTCAGGAATTCTGGGAGTTGAAGTCCACAAGTCTTAAACTTGCCAAGTTTGAAGACCCTTGCTATAACATATGAAGATCAATTGCAGGAACTAGGTATACCTAGTCTAGTGAAAAGAAGAACCAGGGGGGGTGACATGATAGCAGTCTTCCAATACTTGAAGGGCTGCCACAACTTATTCATCAAAGCACCTGAAGGCAAAATAAGAAGCAATGAATTGAAAATAATCAAGGAGAGAAGCAACCTAGAACTAAGAAGCAATTTTCTGACAGAACAATCAACCAGGGGAACAAATTGCCTTCGGAAGTTGTGGGTGCCCATCAGTTTAGGCCTTTAAGAAGAGACTGGACAGCTATCTGTCAGAAATAGTATAGATTTCTTGTGTGAAGAGAGGTTGGACTAGATAACCTCCAAGGTCCCTTGAAGTTCTGTTACTGTTACTGGTAAATCTCAAGGAAACCACAGAGGGCCTAAATCATCAGGCAGCTTTATTCTTCCCTTGGCAAGCCTTGAGAGTGAGACAGCCCACTTTTTTTCTGAATTGCTAAGCTGATGTCAGATGAGGATGCGTGAAAAGGCTTCACTGCCAATAGTGAAATATCACACATTGCTGGCTCACAGCAAGAAATTTATTGAATCTTAACTCCAGCCTTCCACAGTAATAAGAGAGAATTCTTGCAGGAAGAAAACTGCCAAGTGGATTTTTAAACTTTATTTCTCCCCACCTCTCTTTATAATGAATCTGTTTAGCTCTGAAAATTGATTAAATTTCTCCTGTCACTTAAAATTTAAATCTGAATAGCTGAGTGCCAGCCTGGAAGAAATCAATGAGGTATGGAAATAGGTAAAATGCTGAACAAGGAATAAAATGTGGTTTAATTGATAAACAAAGCATTCAAATCAATGCTTTTCCTTTGTTTTTTTTAAAATGAGAAAATATATCAGAGCTTTGTCCTAAGAAGCCCTCAAATATGGGAGAAGCTTCATACTTAGGACTACTGTATAATAAAATTATAAAAGGGTAACGAGACATTCTGCTGAAACAATTATATTTCCTGGTTATATATTAGTCAGCTTAATGAAGGAATACAGAATCATTTCATTTTTTTGATTGTAACAGATTATAGCAATGTAGTAGACATAATTTATCTTGATTTCAGCAGACTATTTGAGTAAATACTTCATTACATATTGATTAGGAAACTAGTTAAATGTGGGCTAGATTGCATGATAATTAAATGACTTCATAGCTGGTATCAACACTGAAGCTGGCCTGACAGAAGCCATTTTGTCCGCTTCAGTGTAGCCACACTGGAGCTAAGGGTCAGGGAGTGGGGATTTGAGATAGAGGGATTTTTGTAGCCCCAACAAAATACTTTCTCTTGGGAACCAAGGACATTCTCACCCCTGATCAGAAGAAGGCAGAATGATGTTGGACTGCACAGTGATTGGATCATGCGATGGTTTGTTTTGAGAAAATAGAAAATCTTTTACTTTTAATATGGTGAAAATCACGGGAGTTTTCAGAGTCAGTTTTCACCAGATATGTGCCAATATGATATTTCCCAAAAAGTAATCTTTGAGGAATTCAATTGCCTCAGAGTCTTGCTTGCAATGGATTTATTACGTGGAACCCTGACAGCTAGCTTGAAAAGCATACCTAAAAGAGTGTTCATCAATGGTTCCTGATCAAATTCTTGCATTATCAAACGGGATAATGCAAGAATTAATCCTGGGGTCCTTTAATCTGTAATATTTTTCGTTAATGATTTGCATGTAGAAAAGGTGGGAATGTTGATTGCAAATAAAACAAAAATGGATATGTGACAGATGTAGAAGCTAAACACTTTCTGCATCCTACCATATGATTTCCCAGAGAGACAAGCTGTTCCTGGAGGTTGTAAACTCAATCTGAAAAAAATAATGGCAAGAAACCAGCTTACAGACCCATGCCCAAAGAAAGAGCCTCTCAGGAAAAGTGGAGAGAAGAAGCTGAATTGGGATAAGGAGCTAATAGGGAAAGTATCTGAGGATTAGAAGTGACAAACTAAAGTGGATTTAAGCAGTTGGATTTAGGTAAACTATGTTAGTTGGGAGGCTACTGTAAGATCCTTGGTTTCCAGGGAAGACCAAAAAGCTATTGAAGAGTCTCTGAGTTAAGGAAGACCATCAAAGGTAGAGGACCAAATTTTTAGAATTAGTCTATCCTGTGCCGAATTCTCAGGGGAAATAGAGCATCTGAAGAGAAAAATATCCATGTGCTGATAGCCACAAGAGATTGCCAGCTACATTTTCTTTGAAACCCTTAATTAACCCTAAGAAGATTAACTATAGTTGCACACACAGAAGTTTTATTATTGGAGGCAGTGAAATAGTTGAACTCTGAATGCTATTGCAATAAAACTATAATACAAGTTGTTGCATTCCAACCTTTCATCAAAAATCTTTTGCAGGCAAGTGAATAAGGAAAGAGGAGATCTATTTATATCTCTGCTTAGCTTGTCATCTAGTTAACATTTACATGATTGGCCCTGCAAGGCTGTAACAGAAACCAATGCTTTCTGTCAATGCATCACATTATGAAAATATTTGAACGGGTTCACTTGCTGGGTTATTGTGTGCTGTTGTTTTATCAGTTTGGTCTTCAGAACCCCCAAAATTCCTCTCCATTACAGGTAGTTTAAAATCCCGGAAGACAGAAACAACATTTACAATTATCTTGAAAAGTATCCTCAGTAACAGAATGAAGTTTAACAAGAGAGAAGCGTGAAGACCTTCAGTTCATTTGGTAATAGAACCTATCTTAGAATAGAACCTATCTTAGAAGATCTTAGAATAGTAGTCAGTTACAAACCAAATACATGTAACTCTGTGTAATTCTCTATTATTCTGTTCTGTATTCCGTAGTGTGGAAGCAAATAATAATGTTTGTTTAGGCCGCATCAACAGAAATATAACTTTCAAATCACAAAAAATTAATTATTATTCCACTTTATTCTTAGTCTCTTTAGTCAGACCCACCTACACCAAGTACTATTCAGGGTAACATCTTTGAAAATGAATTTAGAGAAACTGGAACAAATTTAAAGAAGAGCAAGAAGGAAGACTACGGGATTAGATATTAAGTCCTATGAAGATGGATTGAAGAAACTGGGTATATTAAGCCTTGAGAAATGATGATTGAGGTATAATAAAATAGGACTGTTAAAAAACCTGAATGGATATTACAAAGAAGGTCAAAAGCTGTTCTTTCCTCCATGGAAAAATGGATTTAAATTAATCAATCAAATTTTGACTGAATGTTATAAAAAACTTTCTAACCACAAGATCAATTCAGCAGGGATCTAACTAGCCCCTTCTCATTATGAAATCCTTGATTCTACTCTGTGATTCAGATGTCTTGGATTACAACTTCCATCATGACCATGACAGAATTCTCATCCCACAGAATCTGGAATCATTGGTTCCTCAGCCTGAAACTAAATAACAGTTTTCAAAATTTCATTTTATGTTTATACTGTATGATATAGCTGAGTGATCAATTGATATTGTAATTAGGAACAACACTAAGGAGCCCCTAGTGGGAAGGGCAATGATACAAAACAGGTTGAACCAAGATTTTCCTTTTCTTTTTCATTAGACTTATTAGATTAGATTTCATTATATTTTTAATGGAAATATTCAGTTACAAAAGACAAATATAATATTGTGATCCCTTCTGAGCAAATCAGGAGATGACTACAGTTGAAACCATAATCATCACAATTATGACAAACCACAGCTTGAACTATCTTGCTTTGCATGTAATGAGTCTATCTCATATATAAGTTTCATCTTTTAAGTTGCATTACTGAAATAAATGAACTTTTGCACGATATTCTAATTTTTTGAGTTTCAACTGTATAACATTTATTTGAGCATGCATACAAAAGTTATATTCTCCTTTTTCTGGCACTTTTTTTGAAACGCAGATGTTAAGAAAGCATCTTTAGTAAAGATATATATCAGCACTTCAGATTACTCTCAGCAATAATATAAAATTAAATTACTTACAGGGATCATCCAGTTGGCTAAATCACCATGTTTAGATACTTGCATTGCCCCAAGCATAGTTAGATCAACATGTCCCCTGTTAAAACAGCAAAGCACAACATCAGTGCACAACTGGAAGAACAACACCACACAGAATTCTGTCACACTAGTTACTGTAATTCTCAAGATGTTGAAAAATTAAATAGCAGTGAGATTAAAGAATTGCTTGTTTAAATGTATTTGAATAAGCGTAAGACTGAAGTTCCAAAGACATTTATAGAACACTATGTCGGTCAGAACTCAGTAATAGATTAAAATGTGGCATTAATTAATTGAATACATCACAATTGGCTGGGACTCTAAACCATGATTCATAAACCATAACGACTGGGTTCATGCAAATTGCTAAGCCCAAAACCAACCTACCAGTACCACTGGTGACATGGTACCAGAGACGTTTATCAGCAGATGTTATAAACAAGCAAATGTTAACATTTAATAAAGAAGAAAGTAAGTTTCGGGCATTGCATATTTAGTTATGAAAACATCCATGCTACAAAACTCAGTTCATAAAATAGAAGGATTTATATAAAGAGGAGTTAGTTTGACAATTCTTAAAACTGCTGGAGTTGCTAATATAGCTCAAATATCTATCAACTGCATGACTTTTTGGATGGGTAAGTATGAAGTCCTTTTGGGGTGGTTAAATAATAAATTCAACTACCAGATCGGGCAGTGCCTTGGACAGTTAGTGATCATTACATACCCTCGAATCATTGCAAAAGATTCATCACTAGAGAAGTATGAAGCACCTGGCAATACAGTGACTGTTTCTTTACCTGAAAAAGAAATAGAGGATAAACCCAGAGAACTTACCAGGATATACTGGAAATTTATTCTGTCAACTCAACTCATATCAACTTCATATATTATGATTCTTAATTAGTACAGAAAGGAAAAACATTCCCTCTGCATTAAATAGAAATTTTATTAAAGTACCTCACTGTTAAAAAAAAAGGTTACTATATTCAGTAAGTCCCAAACTGGACTTTGTTTTTTCTTTTGAAGACATTTCCCTTCTCATCCAAGAAGCTTCTTCAGCTCTGACAGAATAGTGGGGAATGGAAGGATTTACATTCCTTGCAGACAGCTGATAATTTGCAAGGAATATAAATCCTTCCAGTCCCCACTATCCTGTCAGAGTTGAAGAAGCTTCTTGGATGTGAAGCAAAACATCTTCAAAAGAAAAAACAAGAAAGTCCAGTTGCCTCCTGACAAAAGCACTTTTGGTACAACCATGACCTGGGTGATTGAGAATATCTTCAGACTGAATTCAGTAAGGCAGAAAAATGTACAGTGAAAGTGCACTATCTTCATGGTACCAATTCTAGTGTTAGAAAAAAATGAATATAAAATGAGAAACCATGTATACTTTCAAGTACTTCACATCTGCCCCAAAGAGAATGCTAAATTTGCTTGATACCTTGCGTTTTTAAAATTAATTGTTTTAAATTTGATTCCCTTTGAGACTATTGCAAATGTCCAGACATCCATAGATCCTGTGCTGCTGACCGCTACCTTTATGAAATGCAGAAATGAAGCCACTGAATCAGAAAATGATAGTTACACGCTTCATCTTTAAACACAGATATTTTAGCACAAATACTGTACAGAAACTGAAGCTGAAAAGAGCTGAAGGGCTGTACTAAATAATAATGTACTAAATAATGAAGTCAGGAAGTTAGATTTTTTTCAAAAATTAGGCTTAGACAAAACCCACGAGGCAGTTATTTCAAAAGATTGTTAGGGTGATGAACAGGGAGGAAAAAACTACAACTGAGAGAACGATCCAAGAATACTAGGAAAAGGAAAAGTTTGGAGTGAGAATAGTTTCAGAATAGACCCTTATGAATCATTCAGGGACCCTGATGAAAAATCTCCAGGAAATGGCACTGCTGAGTTCAGCCAGTTCCATTAGAACCAAATAACTCCCATGAGGTGCTTTATTTACGTCTGAAAGGGCAGAATCATCTCATAAGGAGAAGCTTAGAGAGAAAAATACTGAGGTACTGAGTAATAATTACAGTATTTTATCAGGATGGAGATATGCAGTACTAAATTAGGAGAGGAGGAAGATTGGTATTTGTGATGTTTTTACTTTGTACCTTGGCAGCTAAAGCTAAGAATTACTAGAGTTACTCTGAGTTGAGTAACTAAAATGACTGGCAACAAAAAAATGTCAGGTACATTTAGTGTACATCCTCTTAGCTTTGTGTGAATCCTGAATGTCTTGGTTCCCAAACATACAAAAGTTATTATTTTGATATGACAGAAGAGGAAGTTTTTTTTTAATAGTTGGAATTTAATCTTACTATCTGTATTTAAGTGGCAAAGACATTAAGTTTAATCTTTGCCATGGCTGCTACTCCGCAAAGATTTGCTTTGTTATGTAGGGCACATTACTAAACAACCAAGTAGATCTTTGGCTGAGAAAAAAATAGTGTGCCCATATGGTAAAACTACTTCTACATTTCTATATCTGGAACATTTGCTTTCTGGTCCTCCCCATGTATTCTATCTGGAGTAAGACAATAAGTTGCAGTAATCTCTCTGAATGAAAAAGCAAAGTAGAAATGTAAGTAAAAGAAAGGGGAAAAATTACCTGCATTGATGAGGTCAGGGTCAACTTCATTTTCAGATGGATAGGGTCCCTAATTCAACAACAACAATAACAAATATTGAATCTTTGTTCTAACCATTTATTTGATGAACTCATGCATAAGTATTAACCCCCCCAGCCATATTTATAGCAGTCTTCAACAAACTGTTGCCCTCAGCTGAACTACAAGTCCCATTTCATACAAGGGCTTGATAGGAACTGTAGTCCTATTTATTTGGAAGGCTTGTCTGTAGTAGGCTAGTGGATAGGTTTCTTTGTTATCTCTGTTCTATCCTTACCAAACCAAGGACGCCATTTTCACTCTGTAGATGCACAGTTATATCTGGGCTGATATAGTTGCTGGCAAGCAGGGGAATGCCGATACCCAAGTTAGCTTTAATTAATTAAGTTAAGGTTCCATTCAACTTTTTACATTGTTTGTTCAGTTGTGCCTTCAGAAACAGGGAAACAAAGAACTTTCATCATATTTAAAGGATACCATACATGCCATCTTCAAATTCAAGAGCTGCCCGTCTGATAATCCTTTCTCTTACATTATCACCACTTTTCTTCTGTTTGCTCTGAGAGTCTTCAGCTTTGCGAAGTGATAATTTCTAAGAAAACAAGGAGAGCAAGAAGTTGGTGTTTCTTCCATGTGATATCTGGAACAAGCAAATGACACCTCAGGGGACACCTTAAATAAACAGATGCTGCTTTATACTCAGGTACTTTAAAATAGTAAGAAATAGTATTAGGTGGGCCTGGATTATTTATAGAAATTTTCTGACTTGAGTTGTACTTGGTTTTTCAATAAAGCCTTGGGATCTACATGCCAAAAATATCAAGTGAAAAAGGGTCAAAAGCTAATTTTGATTTTTATATGCACAAAGGTGGAAGGACTTAAAAATATCTACAATAGTAGAATGGAGAGTTGGTGGAATTAGTAGAGATGGTGAAATCGATAGCTTTGATGCAAGATTTTGGCAAATTTTAGTTTTACTTGGAAACTATTATTGCTCTTTTTGAGTGAAACTGAAAGAAATGAAAAGATGATTTGGGGATTTGATGATTAGTATTACACAGGATTATGAAAATAATATTGAGAAATGTTAACCTTAGAGTGAGACTTTGATGAATTTTTATATTTATACCTGTATCAAAGTCCGAAATAATTATTTTCCTATTTTTCTTATTATTTTTATTTCTGCATTTTTACTTTTATTGCTTTCTGAACCATTTTCTTTTTCTAATTTTTGATTTATCTTTGAGCTGTGTAACTTTTTTGAAATCTAATAAGTTATTTAAAATGCTTACTTTTTTTTAATGTGTATTTAATTAAAATTAATAATAGGCAATATATTTTCACCAAAAGGGACAGAATAGAAGAAAAGTTGCGCTGAATGTTGAATGTAGTAGAGGGGATCTGGAATAAACTAAGTGGAGAAGCAAATGCAGACAATGCTATTATTCATATCTATTATCATCATGCAACCAAGGAAATGGTGCATATCATGCATTCTTAACAGCAGAGGCATAATGGTAGACTTTAATTAATTACACAACTCTTAGGAGACAAGACCTTTTGCTTTTGATCTTATAGAGTATATAATATGTTCTTTCTATACAGTATATATTACATTGCATTGTTTATACTTCTTTAAGCCTAAACCTCTATCCTTTCATCTATGCTATAATATTTAAAAAGGAAAAAAAGAAAACATAAAAGAAAATAAGGAAACACACACACACACACACACACACATTTAAAGCCCACATGTGGTTAAGTTCATAATTTTTCTCAGGTTTCAATTTTTTGCTACACGGTTCAAGCATGAAAGGAAAATCTCTGAATTTTATTTCTCCTCCTGATATAATTTCTGGCTGTGAGTACCTGACTGTAAGTCAATTTGATTCCCAGGAATTGCCTGGACATGTCCCCTGCAGCTCTCTCTTTGTAACATTTTCTCAGATGTGATTTGCCTTCTTAGAGCTCAGAGAATGACTAGCCCATGGTCACTCAACTGACTTCATACTTCATTCTGACTTTATTGGAAGGGATCGGGTGCTCTTCCAACCGCTGCAGAATTTGTTAATTAATTTTCAAGATCCCCAGGAGATTGTACGGGAGCTGCATGCACCCCTGGGGCTTCAGATTATAAGTCTCTAGTTTATGCTAAGACCTGTATCAGTAATGCAGTCAGCTGTAGACTAAGGATATTTCCAGAGGGTCCTATCCTGACCACACCATTGTAGTACACAGAAATTCAGATTTTGTCAAGGAATGGGTACCTAGGCTGCTCTTCTTCTGTATAGAAGAGGAGTATATAACAATTTTCTAATTGGAATGGATCAAGAGCAGCATTTTGTATAGAAGCACAAAATCTGCAAACATTGAGCTGTGGTGGCGCAGTGGTTAGAGTGCAGTACTGCAGGCTACTTCTCCTGACTGCTGGCTGCCTGCAATTTGGTAGTGCAAATCTCACCAGGCTCAAGGTTGACTCAGCCTCCCATCCTTCCGAGGTTGGTAAAATGAAGACCCAGATTGTTGGGGACAATATGCTGACTCTGTAAAACTGCTTAGAGAGTGCTGTAAAGTTCTGTGAAGTGGTATATAAGTCTAAATGCTATTGCTATTGCTTTCCCTATTCTGAGATCAAAGAACAGGGCAGGCAAGTTTAATATAACTGCTGAGCTCAACAATATTTACAGGACTCACATTTGTTTTCCACTCTCCTCCCTAGAGTCCGAGTGGTGAACATCAAGTAATAAAAACAGAAGCTGACACTAATAATAAAAGCTCAAAAGCTCAATATTATCTGTTAGTGGGTATTCTTTTCTGCTTTCCACAGTCACTGCTGTGTTATGGATTTAGTATCAATTTGGGACAACTAAGACTCAACACTGTAGGTTATTAACACCCTGTTCCAAGAACTGACAAATCCATGAACTAAGAAGATTTCCTACAGGGTGTAGGGGCAAGGGGAGGGGTGCACATGTTGAAAGAGAGATGGAGGTACATATAAAAAAAATCTGCGTGCAGTAAAGCTACTTTGTGTAATTTAATTTAGAACATGTGGAGAACATTATAAATCAATTTAAGTAAATAAAATGGGAGGAGGGGAAATCTTCACCCATCCCTATGTCAACTCATGGCTTGACTACTGCTATGCACTCTATATGGGGCTGCCCTTGAAAACCACCAGGAAACTTCAGTTGGTCCAGAATGCAGAAGCAGTGATGTAACACCCCTACTTCATGAATTTCACTGGTTATCAGTTTGTGCAATTCAAAGTGCTTGAATAAAGTCCTACATAGTGAAGAGCCTGATTATTTGAAGACCGCCTATCCCCATAGCATCTGCTTGACTGATCTGATCTGATAGGATTGGATGTTCCAATTCCTTTTATTAAACCATGCCATCTACTGGGATCCCAGAAGGGTGCCTTCTCTATAACAGCACTACTACATGAGGTTCCCCTGAAGTTATGGATGGGGTCTCTGCTGTTGTTCAGATGAGCAGTGAAGACTTAGTCCTTCATACAGGCCTTTGGCAAGGGAGAATAAGGCTCCTCACTTCATTCCATCTGGACTGTCGCACTTGCCAGCTTTTATTGTTTTTACTGTAATTTCTTTATTTGATTGTTGCAAGCTGCCCCAAATCATTGGGAGTTGGGTGACATGCAAGATTATCAAATAACAATAAACCAACAATGCTCCACAATATCATTCCTTTCTCATCAACTGTTCCATATTTTTTTTTCAAGATAAAATGTCAGTGTTTGAAGTAAATATGTTATTTGCAAGGCGTACGCAAAATGAATAATTCGTAAAAATTATTCGAATGTAGACTCTACTTCTCTCCTCCCCTCAATAAGCTTTTTCTAGGCAATCCAAGCCTATTCACTCAGCCAATGTAGCAAACATAAAAACTTTTCCAATGTCTGCATCAAGACAAGGCTGGTACAGGGCCTCATCTGCCTTGAATAATGTTCTAGAGTTGTGCTAGACTTAAAGAGTAATATTTGCAATGGCAGCTCAGAAAGGAAATACAAGTACACATGCATACACACATGAGCAACACAACTCTCACCCTCATTCTCCAAAATGAATGCTAAATAATATTTATGGCGCAGCAATGAACTACATTAAATCAGAATAGATGTCAGCCCTACAAAGTAGATCAGATGAAGAAACAGCCACTACATATGCCTAAAACTACTCTTATTAGAAGAAAATCTCATGTTTGTATTTAGGATTCACACAAAATGTATTTCCCTCTTCCTTCTTTTATGCTCTTGTGTCTTCCGTAAGCATTTTCAGAAATCTATATCTATATTTAGACTTAAGCCATGTTTATCTTATTTGCTTTGGTAATAGATATCCCTCTCTCTATCAAGGCCATCCATTAAACTCTTTACAAAGGGTAAGAAATCTTCTAGCCTCCATGCCGAAATCAACTCAGTAATGAATCAAATATTAGTTGGATGTTTGATACCACTATCATTATTATTATTAAGACTATTACCAAAAGTGCTAGGAGAACCAAACATGAGAATTGTGCAATGTGTACTTTGCAACAAACAACACCTGCATAGATGTTTATCTATATGAGATCCTCAATAAGAATGTTACAAACTTAAGTTGAGCAATTCTCAATTTAAAGTAATTTATATTGACAAGGTAACCTAGAGCCAGTAAGCAAAATAATTCACATTGATTATTGCAAGGACTTACAGACCTCAACCTGAATACAAGCCAAAGATTGTTTTTTTATATATTTATGCCGTCCTGGTGGAATAAATCAGTGTGTGGTCTAATTCAAGACAGATGGTTTTACTTGGCAGGATGGATTTTCAACAGGGGTTGCAAAGGAGGCAATGAGGTTTTATCATCTCCACAGTGGCAAGAACAGCATATGAGAGAGCCCTGAATATTCCTGTATGCATTATGCAGAGCTGTGGATCAATGGTCAAGCTGCTACTGTGAGGTCCAGGGACAAGGCTTCTGGTCTAAATCTGCAGCTTGTTATCTTGGCCTCTGCTTCTTATTTGAAATTTGAACGTCAAGAGCATAAATATCTTAACACAGTTACTGGGAGGGGGAAGTGGGATAAATAGAATTTAGGTATCTCTTTGGCTATTTTACTCACACAACTGCAGTTGGGCCAGATATATGACTGCAATTATTCCTCCTTTAATAAGATAAAGGCTATCTTTCTTTGCCAGACTCCCTAGTTAAATCTGCTTTATACCAGAATCCTCACCCAGCAGGCAGTGGAAAACTGTATTACATCCAATATAATTTCTATCTGAAAATGCAATCAGCACCTTATAGATGGATGCTATTTTTATAGACTCTTTCCACAATTCCTGCTCCCCTCAACACCCCACAACTCGGTAAACAGGCAAGCTTGAAGCTTCATTGTCTGTTTACCAAGAAAGATCCCAAGGAGGATTTAAAAAATAAGCAAAACCAATTCAATCCCAGCTGCAACTGTGATCCAGGCTATATGAAACATTTCAAAACAAGAGGACTAAAAGAAGGAGGAATCACAAGAGTGAAGGAAAACAGACCTGGGGGTGGGTGGGAAGGTGAAGCGCAGTTGAAGATATGGCTGAATAATAAGATGGCAAATCGACACAAAGACCTTATGACTGAATGTGAAGAAATAAAGAACCTGCAGGGACTTGCTCAGACAGTTACCAGGAGTCAACATTGACCCAAAGGTGAAGGCTAAATAAATAAAGTAAAATAAAAGAGGGAGAGGAGAGGAGGAGAGGGGGAGAGGGAAGGAAGGAAGGAAGGAAGGAAGGAAGGAAGGAAGGAAGGAAGGAAGGAAGGAAGGAAGGAAGGAAGGAAGGATGTATCACATACCCTAAGATATACTCTTGGACCAGTTATTCATTAGGAGTGATGGCCCCCATAAGGGAATCAAAGATTACCATTGTTCTATAAGGAAATGCCTTTTTTAAGTTATCTGCTGTCTCACGCAAGATTTTGTGTAAAGCATAGATCAGATCTGCCTGTGCTGAATGTCTGGAGGTGAGAGGGGTAGATTACCTGTCTCTCGGTTCTCGCTATAATCACCACATTATCACTAACATTGCCAGTGGAAACATTTTGCAAGCACACCCATATCCACAGACCAGTTCCAAACCCACCTAGGAGTTACCTCAATTCTTTTTTCATACTTGTCCCCTTGGATGAGACGATGGACATAGATTTTGGGGACATGGATATCTTCGGGGGCAAAGGACCCTACATCAACAATTTCTTCTACCTGGAATGATAGGAAAATGGGAAAGACAAAGACAGAATTTAGTGCAGCATACCACATAATTTCAACAAGAATAAGGAGACTGCAGTTTTCCCTTATACAGCCTCCTTTTCCAGATGTGCTAGTACTATGTCCAGAAATATTAGCACACATAGTCCAAAGCTGTGCTTGCTGTGAATTATGGGAGTTGTCATCCCAATACAACAAAAGACAGTAATTTGAACACAATTTCTTCAGATAAACCGAACTCATGAAAGTAGAAAATCTTTTCAAAGCATCACTTAAGCACATGTCAATGAATTACTGCCTAAATGCAGTCTTCCCCAATACTAATTACTTGCTATGGCCCATTTACTGCTAAGATCTCTACCATTTATTCCTAATAAACACACGGATGCAAATGGTTACTTATGGTCTCAGATGAGCAGAGGTAGAGACAACAACCAGAATGAAGGTCAGTGAAAAAACAAATGTGCAGTTATCAATTTGACAGATACAACCCCCCCCAAATAATTTTTTTTTCCATTCTGCCTTTAGCTACTAATGAGCACTACACAACAGAAAACCAAAGCAGAAAAGGAAGTCAATGAATGTTATTATTCTCAAAAATCATCAATTCCTCATTCCCTCAAGCCAAAGGTCTGAAAAAGGAAAGATAATTGAACAAAACAGGACAAAAACCAGATAATTTTTAACCACCGAACGTATCTAATAAGTGTACAGCATTAACTACAATCCACTCTATGACCTGGAATTCCTGGATTAAAATCTGTGTTTCTGGCCAGAGAATTGCATTGTTCCCAGGAAGCACCTGTTCCCAGTAAACCCAGCGAGCACCTGTTTCTAGTAAATATCTGTTTAATTTGATAACTTAGTATCATCAAGTCATAATTCATGTCATTCATTCTGTGAGTGCCCCCATAAAATGTCTATGGAGATTCTCAGTCATCCAGGTCTTGGTTGTCCCAAAGGTGCTTTTTTTTCAGGAGGCAACTGGACTTTCTGGTTTTTCTTTGAAGACATTTCACTTCTCCTCCAAGAAGCTTCTTCAGCTCTAAGACTATAGTGGGGAATGAAAGGATTTATATTTCTTGCAGCGAGCTCCTCACAACTCTCTAAAACAATGCAAATAACAAGCTGTTTGTGAGGAATAGAAATCCTTCCATTCCTCACCATCCAGTCAGAGCTGAAGAAGCTTCTTAGATGAGAGTTGCCTCATGAAAAAAAAGCACCTTTAACCCTCCATAAAATACTCTCGACAGGCTTAATATGCCACCATCCCAAAATATTTCCATATACTGGATAAGAAGACACAGGCTTAATAATAAACCAGCCTTTCCTAACCAAGTGGTCTCAATTCTATAGAGCATACAAGTCCCAGAACAGATTTTTTTACTCCTAACACATGTGCAAACAAGTTGGTGAAGTCTGTACTAAATCATATGAAAACATTATGAAAAAGATTGTAGATTTTCTTCAGATTTACACATTCTGCAATTATTTAACCTACCCTCTCTTACTTTTTATATTTTTTTACTATTATTAGATCTGACTGACTGGATGTGGTACTTTTGATTAGTAGAGACTTGTCAGAGATCTAGGATAGCTAACTATATTGCAGCAATGTGGCACCATTCAATTATATCGTTGTTGAGTTGACATTCTATCCATTTCTATTGTGTTCAGCTGCTTTGGGTAGGCACCAAATGTACCAACCACACTTGGCACCAATACTATTTTCTTTTTCCCCATTCATTCTACTTAAAGATCTTTATATTTCATAAATAACTCAAAGTTGCAAACATATCTAGTATGTTTTTCTCTTCCTATTTTCCTCACAACAACAACCCTCTGAGGTAAGTTGGGCTGAGAGACTGGCCCAAAGTTTCCCAGCTGGCACTCATGCCAAGGCAAGACTAAATCTCACAGTCTCCTGGTTTCATAGGCCAGTTGCATCACCATTAGATCCAACCTGATCTCTTTTCAGGTTCCTTCCCAACTATTTCCCTTCTATTTCCAATGACTACAGCATCAATTATACATGTTTGCTTCTTCATAATTACAATCATGTCTGGCTTATCATGAGTTAAATGTTTATCAGTTTGTATCTGGAGGTTCTTAACCTCTTTATTGTCAACCACTTTTTCAATATTGCGATTCTACCAATTGTTTGCATTATGTTATGACTAGCTCAATACATGTGCTTTGCTATGAAACTATGTCGTCGGCTTAGTTTTTGGGGAGGAAAATAAGGGGGGGGAATTCTGCCTCTGCCTACCAGCATTCAACGGTATTCATCTGGGTAGCATCCTGTCAGTGTGTGAGAGAGTTGAGGGCTGTTTGGAAGCTGAAGCAGTATTTGCTGTGTGAGCAAGGAGACAGCAAGGAGCTTGGGCGTGGCTTAGCTCAATTGTTCTGTAGTAAAGCTGCTTGGTGCTGTGAAACTAAAACTGAAACTCCTCTCCTCTGCTTGTGTTTTGCATTTGGAACAGATTTGTTTTCAGGTGGTGGTGGGGGAGTAGAATTCCTTAGCATCATAGCATGTTAATAATAATATATGAAATACTAATGCTTTGATGGTCATTTCGAAAATCCTTTGTTAGTGAGCACCTAGAAGCCAAGAGGAACATACCTGCCAAATTTCAAGTTTGTAGGCTTTACGGTTCTGGAGATTTTGTGATGATGTGTGAGTGGTATATCACTTTTATATATAGAAATTAGGAGATAACTTCCAATGAATAATTACAATGAATGAAAGTGGTTTCTTTATTGTGTCTTTCCAAATATTCCACCTGTACCATCTTACTTCCATGTACTGGTAGTCCTTGACTTAAGACTGCAGTTGGGACCAGAATTTCCATCAATAAGTCTTGCAGTCATAAGTGCAAGTGTCAGAATTCAGCAAAAAAGGTCACAAATCATTATCACATGACTTCAGGATGCTGCAACTACAGTAGTCGTAAATGCAAGCCAGTTGCCAAGCACACAAATTGCTATCATGCAATCCTGGAAGTTGTGCAAGTACAGGTTCTAAGTCACTTTTTCCAAGGCTGTTGTAACTTTGAACAGTTATTAAATGATCAGTAGTTAGCTGAGGACTGCCTGTCCTGGGGGTTCAAAGGACTCTTTCCCTTTCTCCTTCTACTATTACTTTAAAAGGACTTCGACAAAGTGCCTGCCTCCACCATATCATCATATAAATGGACCTATAAGCTTTCTCAGAAAATTTTTAAAAAATGAGCAGCTAGAACCTAGTGCTTTGAATGGATACTAAAGTGCCTCCGAAAGGAGAAATGTAAGATAGTCAGAGCAACCTATGGACCTAAGTCGCTAGGGTTGGAGACCCTTGTTAAGGAGGACAGGGATCTAGAAAGGTGTCAGGAAGCAGAAAATGTGTCTTGTAATTTTTATATGGAGAAATTTTCCCTCTCCTCTGCAGCAGCTTTCATAAGTGCCTGCAATGCGTTTTCAAAATTTCAAATACCTCAAGCAACTTTCAAAGGCTAACACGCCTTAAGTTTATGGAATTGTAATAGCTAGATTCTCACTAACTTAGGAAGGATTTGATAGCGGTTTATCTGATCAATCTTCAATTGGCAATTTCTAGATTCATTGCTGTTTTATCATTTTTGTTATAGTACATTTAATGCAGGAGTTCCCAACCTGGGGTGCTTGCACCCCCTGGGGGTGCGAGATGATATTCCAGGGGGTGCGAGAAAAGTCCAGGTAAATAATAGGATATTGGCTATATGTTGGCATTTTTATTTATTATTTATTTCAGGGGGTGCAAGGTTCGAGTGAAATTTCTTTAGGGGTGCGGGGCAAAAAAAAGGTTGGGAACCACTGATTTAATGCATGGTTTCTACAAATGTTTAGAAAAAATAATTGACAATAGGCTGCAATCAATAGGGCACACATAGCAAAGAGATGCACAGAAAATACATCTAAATTGAATGGGATGATTGAATGGGATATGCTGGCTATTATATGAATTATATGAATTTGTGGACTTCTTTTTAAGTTGTTTCAGGGATCTGAAAAATGTGTTTCCTATATGTTTGTTTGGGAAATAAATTCTTATAATTCTGGAAAATAAGGGAAGCCTGAAACTAAGGAAAACTAAGATTAAATAAATTAATTTGTATAAAAAGACCCTTTTTTAGAATCTTCAAACATTCATTAAAAGTTATGTAAATACCAATATTTAGGTGAGAAGTGGAACTCATTTAATGCTGCCACACACTGTAATGAGATCCATTGTACTTGAGAGAGCAGAATAATAATGGAACAGGACAGCTGTTGCTAAGCAACCTGGGATACATTGCAGGATTTTTAATTACATTTGTTTAATTAGTTATGGGTGAAAGAATTCTACACTGTGTAGAACCCGCATCCTCAAAATTCATCTTGAATCTGTCAAAAATTAAACAAAATACAGACCTTTGTTTTTCTAGCTTCTTCCACTGTCAGGGAAAAAACACAATTTGCAAAGAACATGAAAAAAGAGAAGACATGGTGAAGGAAAACAGAGTGAAGAGTGAAATGGATAGAGGGAGTAGAGATAGATATGGGGACTGAAATACAAAGTACCAGAAGATTCCTGCTTTAAGACTTCTTCAATCTGTTCCAGGTGCATTGGGTTACAAATCCTGTAAGATCAACACATCTAACAGCTTGGTGAAGGCTGTTCTTAGTATTGTTTTTATTAAATGATACATCTTTCCATGATCAAAGGCAGGAAATCCTTCCCGCTCTAGGACTGGTTGAGACATCAAAAGACCAAGCAAAAAGACCCAGCGGTCTACATTCAACAGCCTTACTTTCTAAGTGATTCTCTGATGCTAAATTTAATAGATGACAAGTTTTCTAAGCAGATTTTCTATTGACTTTGTCCAACCCCTCCTCCCCCATCGAGTTTTTCCTTAAGACTAGCTTTACAATATAAGCCTTTTTGATGGAAACACGTAGTCAATTTTGATTAGGTCCAGAAGCTGAGGAAGTTTGGGCTTGGTAAGCATTTGTATGAGAGATCTCCAGAGAATCTCAGGAGAAAACAACAGACAACCGCCCAGATGTGTCCTATTGCCATCAAGTGTCCAGTGCAACTTGAGGAAATCTTTCCTTTACTTACAAGATTATTCTAGCTATATTGTACTATACACCAGTTAGAACTGTTTCTAGAGAGACAATTATTAAATATATTTATAAAGGAAGAGTTAATAGAAACAGGATCTGTGTTCCTACATGCACAGGGTAAAAGCTTAGGCTTCAAAAAAAGGAGCAATCCTTTTCTTGGAAACACGGATTCAGCTTTTTAGGATTATATAAATGCCTCTGCTAATTCCCTTTCTGCTGCACACAGATAGAGTATCAGCAATTCCCCATTCTCCTGAACTGCTCAGCTTTAAATATATTTAAATATATCTATAAATATACAGATATGTCATGCATCAATTCACCGAGGCCTGTAGGTCTTTCTATACATTTGTCACATGAAAGCAGGGGATACTGCACTCTCACATCTTCATCTCTTCCCAACTTGGCTTAAGGCTGTGCTTGTAAAAGAGGATTTTGATTCTGATGTAAAAACAAAAACAGGGGAAGAGGAGCCAACCAAGTCTGAGGATATTTGATATGGAAGAAGATGCTGCAAACACAACAATCTCGTTCTCTCAGAAAGCTGCAGAATCGGAAGGATGAAACATCTTTATCCCAGGAACCACTGCTGGGGCTGGGAATAACTTTTTTGCCTTACCTCTACCACTGTTGTTCTGGCAGCTTTACACATAGGCTGATTGAAATTTCTCGCAGTTTTTCTGTTTGAGAAGAAAGAGGGTGACGTATGCTTAATAGAGCTGCAGTTATCATTTTCTATAATGTCAAAAAACATTAGCAGAACAAAATTCAAAGCATAATCAATTCAGAGTTTAAAGGGGATTGGCCTTCAGGTCCAGAAATCCCAACCAAAGCAAACCCACTTTGCTATCTAGCTTCTGTTTGAACACAGACAGTAAAGGGAGTTCCCTCTGTCCCTCCGGCATTGATTGCTTACATATAAGCTGAGCAGGTGTGTCCCCATCAAGAACAAAGTAGGTTTTAATGGTAAAGTGTTATCCTTGTTTTCAGTCTTATCTTCAAGGTTCTCAATTAATCACATTTCCAGATAGTCCTCAACATACCTACTGTAATGGAACCCAGATTATCCATCATAAATCATAATGGTCATACTTTGAGGCATCCATGTGACTGGAACCAATTATATGACTTTTGCTGAGATCATTAACCAAACATTGCAGTCCTTAAGCAAATCAATGTATCCCTCTGACTGTTTTTCATTGAAAACCAGCTGAAAATCTCAAAAAGTTTCCCTTGGGACTGTCCCATTCTCCCATGGTGAGTGCTTAGTGAATAGATTCAACATAGAAAAGAGAGTAAGACAAGGATGTGTGATATCCCTTTGGCTGTATATTTACGAACAAATGCATAAGAAATGTTCGTATCCTGTAGTTGTAGCACAGAGGATGGGTGTACTGCAGTGGTGGGATTCAAATTTTTTTACTACCTGTTCTGTGGGCGTGGCTTGGTGGGCGTGGCAGGGAAAGGATACTGTAAAGTTTCCAGTCAGAGGTGGTATTTGCTGGGTCTCTGAACTACTCAAAATTTCCGCTACCAGTTCTCCAGAACTGGTCAGAACCTGCTGAATACCACCTCTGGTGTACTGTAGTGGTTAAAATATTAGATGAGTGAAGCTACTGAGATTCAACCATGGAAATTCATTAGATCATTATGGATAAGTCATTCTCTCTGAGCCAAGTTATAGTTGGGATAGAATGAAATCAGATCTTCATGTAAGCCATAAAGCTTTTGGAGAACAGATGAAACATGAATCTAACAAATAAATAGCAGATAGAAGCATGTTCTCTGCCAGCCATGCCAGGACCACCTCTAATGGTTTCTTAAGATTATAACAATGCAAGATTTTCAATCAATATTACAGCAATCTTGTCAATAGCAGGAATTTGACTAGAAACATCCTGGCCTCTCCCTCACTGTTGATTCTCAGATAGACAGGCTGGAGAGAGTTAGCTGGAAATGTTCCAGTTATGGTTGGTTTACATTAAACATGGATTTGTTTAGAATAGGGCTGGCTGAGGAATTCTGGGAGCTACAGTCCACACATCTTAATAGCAATAGCACTTAGACTTATATACTGCTTCACAGTGCTTTACAGCCCACTCTAACCAGTTTACAGAATCAACATATTACCCCCCCAACAATCTGGACCCTCATTTTACCGACTTCAGAAAGAAAGTTTGAGTCAGTGAGAATTGAACTGCTGGCAGTCAGCAGAATTAGCCTACAATACTGCATTCTAAGCACTGCACCACCACAGCTCTTAAAGTTACTGAGTTGAGGAACACTGGTTTAGAGGGCCTACTATGCATGTAACATCCCTCTAATTTACAATTTTCTGAGCATTGACAGAGGTACCTCATAGACTATCTCTGATATGAATTATACCACTTGGGAACAGTCCTGAAACTAGTTATATTATTCCTAGGTTTTAGAAAGAATAATCATATTTCAACCTGGAAGAAAAGATCACAGTTTTTTATTTTAATTCTTAATGCTGCTCTCCGTCTATTTACCATCTTGACATTATTTGAAAAAAAAAAAAGTAATGCTTTTATAACATCATCAGCAAAAAAAACCCTGGCTCTCTCCTTCTGTTTTGCTAACGTTATCTGTTCCTGGATACACAGCCTTATAATAATTGCTTTTTATCAAAATGCTACCACGGAATTCATATGGATGCCGGTGTTTTTGACAGCATGTCTCAGAATGATGGCATACATCTCTTTAATATTAAGAAAAGGTTTAACATTCAGCCAAGAGTGTTACTTTTTTAATAGTGTCTCCAGCTCCAGTTCATGCAAAGCTGAAAGCTACAGCCTTCTACTGCCCTCATGTGGTTTTATTTTTGTTTCCTGGGTTTGTTCAATACGGTAGAACAGAGCAAGGAGCAAAATGTGGAGAAAAGTCTTTGCTATTGAAGAACAACCATAGATAGGCAGCATTGTCAACACAGAGACAGAAGGAACAAACTACTGGAGTAAGACAACCATTATCATAAATGGGGAAGTTATTTCAACCTCCTGCCTTCATTAGTCATGATGAGTGGGAAGAGCCTAGCTTTGCTATATCAGCTTTTTTCCTATAGTGATACTTTCTTCTGTAGAGTGATACAGAGACCAGAAACTCTTGCATTGCTTCAAAGGATTCTGGGACATAACTTAGGACAGGAATGCACAACCTTCTTCAGGTTGTAACCATACTTGGATTCTCAGTGGCAGGCCAGTGAATACATTCTAAAAATGAATGAGACTAGGATGCAGAAATGAGCAGGCTAAAACAGGGGTCCCCAACCACCGGTCCCTGGACCGGTACCTGTCTGTGGAACAATTTCTACTGGGCCACCGGTTTGCTGGGTGCCACCATCTTGTTTTGATGAAAAAGTGCTTCCGGTGAGCTTTTCCGGGTAGAAAGCGGCGTTTGGGTGCTGAAAGAATCCTCACGCCTTAGTTTCATGGGGGGTGGGGTGGTGGTGGCTTCGAACAAAACTAAGGCACGAGGATTCTTTCAGCACGCATGGCAAGGCGAGCCAAGCGACTGTCCCGAAGCCGTCACAAAGCCCATCGACACAGGTACAAAGGAGGAGTTGAAGGTGGTGGGGAGAAGCAGGGGACGGCTGGCTGGCCGGTCACTCGGCCCTCCTTGACATGTGTGCTGATGCCAGTACTGGGCTGCGGATGATTTTGTGATGCCGGTACCGGGCCGCGGCACAAAAAAGGTTGGGGACCACTGGGCTAAAACAGTGGTTGTCAAATTCGGCAATCCCACAAAAGGTTCTTACAATTTGGTTCCAAAGTACAGACACCTCCTTTCCCCGTGACCGCAATTTACATTTTTTTTTCCAAAAACTGGCGTTGATTTCCAGTTTTCAATAACATCCTACACATAGCAAACAATTTATTTATTTGTATCTCAGCTTTATTATTTTTAGAAATAACTCAAGGCAGTAAACATATCCAGCACACTTCCTCTTATTTTCCCCATAACAACAAACCGGTGAGGTGAGGAGTGCTGAGAAAGAATGACTGGTCCAGCTTTCATGGCTAAGGAGGAACCTGAACTCACTGTCTCCTGCTTTCCAGCCCAGGACTCTTTAACTACTAAACCAAATTGGGTCTCTGGTTTGCTTAATCACCACCACACTCACTTAATTACTGAAAAAAAATAAAAGTCATATACTTGAGTTGATCATATGATGATCGCTTTATGAACATTATAATTTACAGCCATAATGGGCAGCCTCCATTAGTCATAGGGACACGGTGGCTCAATGTCTAAGACGCTGAGGTTGTCGATCAGAAAGTTCGGCGGTTTGAATCCCTAGCACCACGTAATGAAGTGAGCTCCCGTTGCTTGTCCCAGATTCTGCCATCCTAGCAATTAGAAAGTATGTAAAAATGCAAGTAGAAAAATAGGGACCATTTTGGTGGGAAGGTAACAGTGTTCCACGCTCCTTCAAGTGTTTAATCATGCCGGCCACATGACCACAGAGACGTCTTCGGACAGCACTGGCTCTTTGGCTTAGAAACAGATGAGCATCGCCCCCTAGAATCAGAAAGACTAGCATGTATGTGCGAGAGGAACCTTTACCTTTACCATTATAGTCATAAGCCAAAGACTGTAATTTTCTTTTATTAAATGAACAATATTTCCATTTAATATCAGCTTTTGGAAAGCTGCTGGGGTTTTTGAAAGGTCTTGACAATTTTGGAGAGCTGCTTCCAATTCTAGGGCTATAAACTCTGCACTCAATACTAAAATGTACTGCTGCTGTTTCTTTCTTTTGTTTTGTTGTTATGTTATGGTGAGGTTCTTTTTTGTTTCAGTTTTATGGTCTTTTATGGTCACATTGTCCTAGTAGGGGACTAGAAATCTTTTAAACATCAAACTGGAACTCAAAATAAATTATTTGAGCTGAACAACTGGGCCTCCCCTGTTGCTGCATATAATTAAAAGATGCATCCTAACAGAAACAAATAATAATAATTCCTCTAAGCTGTAGAATGTTCATGTTTCCCAGAAAACTCTCTGAAAGCAAGGTTAAAACATGCTTGCTCTGTGAACATGCCATACCTGAAGATAATATTTCCAGCACGATCAGACTTCCAGGCCTTTACTAACGCAAAATCTCCGGTAATTGATTTCTCCATAATGTAATGCCGACCGTCAAATTCCCTCACCTTTAAAAAAAAAAGGGGGGGGGGATTTTTAAGAAATGTTGAAAAGTTTTGTTCTATTTAAATTATGAGCTCACACTACAATTTAACACAATCACTTTGCGCAGAAATGAAATGGAGTGAAAATACCATTGGCGGTAATGAAAATTGGAAATCAAATGTGCACACTGAATAAAATCAGGAGCACAATATGATCTGAAGAATGGATTTATACAATCTGCTTAATATATTGTTCTAAGTTGGGACTTATTCCACTTTGTTTTCCTGCACAGGCCTCAAAATCACACTATCATATTCCTGGCAAAGTGTACTATGTCCTGAATCTGCCCTAACTTTCAAAAGTTTCAAAAAGGCTCGTGCCCTCCCCACTCATTCACAACCTCATTCAAATCCACAAGTATTTTACCTCTCTGGGCTCACTAGCCAGGGCAACTGTGCCGTCTTTGTTGTATTTGATTGGAGACCCTCCTTCTTGCACTAATGTCCCATACCCCGTACTGGTGAAGAAAGCTGGGATGCCAGCTCCTCCTGCTCGGATCCGCTCAGCAAGGGTACCCTAGAAAGAACAAAAGGCTTAATGGCTGGCAAGACAAGACAAGACAAATGTAAAGGAGGCTTGTAACTCATAATAGTACATCAATTCTTTAACAAAAGTTGTTAAGGGACCTTTTCTTCTTTTCTAAGTCCACTGAGATGACTCCAGAATACTGCAAGAGGATTTCCATAGAATAGTCATTCCTAAGAAATGTCGAACAGAGGTATTCAAGCTTTCTAACGTTTAATATTAGTTTATTAGGTAAAGATTCCCCTCGCACATACGTGCTGGTCGTTTCCAGCTCTAGAGGGCGGTGCTCATCTCTGTTACAAAGCCGAAGAGCCAGCGCTGTCCAAAGACATCTCCGTGGTCATGTGGCTGGCATGACAAAACGCTGAAGGTGCATGGAACATTGTTACCTTCCCACAAAAGTGGCCCCTATTTTTTTACTTGCATTTGTACATGCTTTTGAACTGCTAGGTTGGCAGAAGCTGGGACAAGCAACAGGAGCTCACTACACAATGATAAAATAAGGTCAATGATCAGCAGGGCATCTTAATGTTATCAATATTTAACTTCTTAATCATCTGGCATGTATTTTCCAAACTTTTCTTCATATTTTACAGTTCCTCAAAAATATTTAGAAAAATCTATTTCCCCAACTATATTTATTACAGGTTTCTTTTTCAGGTAAATATGGCTTCTTTGCCATGCTAATTACAGCACATTCCAACTGTGCTGCTTCATCTTATAGGAATATTCCCAGAATCTGAACATTTGGAGGAGAAGGCAGCCAGAGCTTGTTATTTACTCAAGTGTGGTTGAGCTAAGAAAAGATTAACTTACAAAATATAAAATGAGCTACTTGTATTCTTAACATGGAAAGGGAAAGTATGACTGGCAGGCAAGCAGTCATTTTTTTCAAAAAAACTAGTTTAAACGTGCATGAAGAATGGAGTGCAGTTCAGTCAAGCACAACATTGCAAATACTTAATGCATTTTTAAAATGTGACTGCCAATGCAAAATGCAATTAAAAACACCTCCTACCTCTCCTACTCTTAACTAGTGGTACGTGACTATCTATGTTTTCTTACTAGTATGTTAATACTGTATTATAATTATTGTAGTGTGTCTGTAGCCTGGGGCTCCAACATAAATCAGGTTTTAGGGTTGGTTCTCAATCTGGCCAAAGAAGGATGTAGTCCAGTTTCCTGATTCTTATGGTGCAACTGAATACACTCCCAAGATGTATATTGGGAGATGAACATTGCCAGAAATGAGGAAATCTGTCTGATCTTACAGCTTGCAACAGACAAAAAAGGACAGTGCAATACAGTAGTTACACAACCAACATTTCAGTTTCTTGTGTGGAAATCCTGCAACTGGAATGGAAACCAAAGATTGATACCATTAATTTTAAGGAGCCTTCCTCCAAAGAAGAGGCCATTAACATTTTACCTGTGGGGTAAGCTCAACTTCCAGTTCACCACATAAATATTGTCGCTCAAATTCTGCATTTTCTCCAACATAGGATGACACCATACGCTTGATCTGTTTGGTCTGAAGCAGAAGTCCAAGCCCAAAGTTGTCTACTCTGCAGAGAAAACAGGGTTAAGGTTGAGAATTAAGTGACGGAAAATTTAGATTATGCCTAGAATATTGTGACCAATATACAAATGAAAAAAAAAGAAAGAGTCACACTGAGCCACAATTTAGTTTAATTGCAGTCTGTCAAATAAACTACAACGGGTGGCTTGTATAGTACAGCCTTTTCAGGGTGTAGCAAAAAAAAAAAAAAGTAATATTTTGGAGGAAGACTAGAGAACACGGAAAGTAAACCTTAGTAGCCAGGAACAAGAGACAACAGCATGATTGCATAAATTGTTCTGATAAACTGAGGAATGGAAAGAGCATTTTCCTCAAAATCAGAAAGAGGGGCACATTACAAAAGTATTTTACCAGGAAATTATCTAAATCTGCAAGGATGAAGTTGTGAAAGCTAACATTCAGAATGAGGTGTGGCTTACAATAAATGCTGCAAATAACAAGCAATTATTTATATATGAGTGGAATATGAAGAAGATCAAGGAAGTTTGAGTCTGTTGGTTGGAGAAGAACGAGAAGCAACAGGGAGAAGCCTGACATGCTTAGCTCCTATTTTGCACCTGTCTTTTCACAAAGGGAAAAGACCAGAAGCCACACCAAGAAGAAAAATGCAGATTACATTTGGTCAGTGTAATCTGCACTGAATTCAAATTTGCTGCATTGAATTCCTCTCCTATCTCAAAATATGGGAAAATATGCCATCACTTTTCAGCAACTATAGTCAGAAGAAGCTCTGAGGTCTGCAAGAATGTATCTTCAATCTTAGTCTATAAAACATGGTTTATGATATGGATTATAATGGGCATGCATTCTATGGACACATAGGAACAAATCATATTTGCACACCCTTCAAGAGACAATAAAAAAACTAAGAAGGAAACAAAAAGAGCAGAACACATCTTCTCCGGCAACCAACATTCCACATAAGCAGGGATTAACACCAGACAAACAATCAAGCAGAAAGTAATATCATAATCAAGGAGAAAAGTATACCTCCATCAACACTAGCAGAGCAAGCTACTTTTCTAAAAAATAAGGAACAAACCACACACTCACACTGATGTTATCTAGTTGAGTAATGAAACATCTGCAAACAAACAAGCACAGAGATCACCAAGGATTCCACAGATGAACCCCGAGCTATATACCTTCTCTTCTATTGATTTTATAATTTTCCAGAATAACTATTCAGAGTTTATTATATACTGTACATTGGTTTAACCTGTCTCCAACACATAAAAGATTGTTTCACCTCAGACTCTGTACATACTTCTATAATATTAAAGGGGATGGGATGAATGTTCAGAAATTTTAACCTTTCTCGATCATGTGTTTTTTTAGCATAGCTTATATCTTGAAATATAGAAGAAATATTGGGTAATTCACAATTTCTATATTTCAAAAGCAAAACTAAATTCAAGTGGTTTTTTTTTTAAAAAAACTGGGTACTCTGAGGTATGATAAACCGTTTTCATAAGTTTCTGATTTGTTTCCAGAATAAAAACAAAAGCTATAACAACACTGTTTTGGGACCACAGTATCTGAAAGCGAAAGAAATGCAATTGGTTTAGCATCAAGTTAGAATTCAAAATTTAGCATCAAGTTAGAATTCAGAAATCTCAGCATTCTATTTCAGCCTTAAGCATGAAAGCTGGCTGGATAACTTTGGGCCAGTTGTTCTCTCTCAGCTCACAATCTCGTCCTCAGGCAACAAGCCAGTTAATCGACCAATGGACCAATACTTGGTTGATCAGGGGGAAAGAAGACTCTGCACTTGTGAGAAAAATGCTAGGAACAAAAATAAAGTATCTGAAAGTAAGCATTTTCCCTGAAGACTCGTTCAATCCACTCTCCTGAATATTTAAAAGGAAGCTGTCAACTTAGATTTGTTGAAAACATAGCAATGGAAACAGACCACTTTTCTCTGTGGAATCATTCCTTCTTAATGGACGATTACCTTCAAAAAAAGGGGTTCATCCCTCTTTCTAGTAAAGATAACAATTGCTGCTATTTATGTGTTCATTGTTTTTAAATTTTTAATCTTATTTACTGCAGTACACTTTCTCCTAAGAACTCTAAATAACGGCAACTGGTATGTTGTATAAATAAGGAAACCAAGTGGTCCCTCAAAGCTCCTGCTGCTCCATTTTGAAGGCTCCTTTGGCCACAAAACAGCCAAGTGGCATTAGCCTACAGATGTTCCTCAACCTAGGATGATAGTTGGGACCAGTATCCTGCGATCCCAAATAAAGAATGTTCAATCGGTAGGAAAACGGGGGAATTTTCCTGCAGACTTTTGGGGGGATTTTCCCATGGTCTCTGGTCCGTGGGATTTAAAATTATGAGTTTGGTGGTACTGAGGTCCAAAAGTTTGGCGACCCCTGGTTTAATTGCTGCAACATTTGCAAGGGCACAGACCAATTGTAAGTGGGGTTTTTTAAGTACTGTTGTAAGTTTGAATGGTGGCTAAATGAATAGCTATAAGTCAAGGGCTATCTGTGCTTGTACATGGGAAACGCTTGCTTGTTGATTAGCTTTACTCAGTTAATAAGATGTTATCACTTTCGTTATCCTTCTGCTGTTAACGGGTTTGTTCTAAGTTTGTATATATCTTAGAAATAATGCCTTGAAAGAATGATAAGGATAAGGAAGTTTGATTTTACCCTGGAATACAGTGAATGTACCATTATCTATTTCTGACTTGATTACTTAACACTAAAGATGGGGTTTTAAGGATTAAAATGGGGAAGATGCAGTGGGGTGGTAGTGAAGCTTATTTTCTTGCCACATGATTTCCATGTAGATTGTTGAAGCCGGCCTTCTGCATTGTAATGCCTTCCAGATGTCATGAAGCTGTAATTACAGACAGCCCTCAACTTATGACCAAAACTGAGCCCAAGGTATTTATTGAGTGAGTTTTGCCTCATTTTATAATCTTTCTTGCCACATTTGTTAAGTGAAGTTTTTAAGTTAGTAACACAGTTGCTAAGTGAATCTGGTGTCAGGGCTCTGACAACCCATCCCCATTCAAATCATGAGTCTCTAGCTGTATCCCTCAGAGTTTAAAAAAATCATTTATTAGGAGTGAACATGTCGGTGTTACCTGGATACAGCGGATACTGAGACACATCATTCATCTCACCCTTGACTCTACTCTTCCCCCACCCCCTGGATGTATATTCTCCAATGGGACACATCCATAGCCAAGAGTCATCAATCACGCTCTCCAGTAATAATCTTGTGCGCCAGAAGCTTCGGCCCCCTAGCAATTATCTATGAAAATATTTAAGGTATTCATTACTTCCCCCATTCCCTTTCTGCTGACAACTCTAAAAGACCAGAGAAATATTTTTGAGTTGACATCTGGCTTTTCCATTGACTTTGCTTGTCAGAAGGTTGCAAAAGCTGGTCACATGCCCCCGGGATACCAAAACTGTCATAAATATAAGTCAGTTACCAAGCATCTGGATTTTGATAACTTGACCATGGGGATGCTGCAACAATCATGAGAAATGGTCATAAATTGTAACTTTGAACAATCACTACATAAATTGTTGTAAGTCAAGGACTACCTGTATATCATCAGAAGAAAGAAAGGGCTAAGCACCTATCTAACTATCTCTGCACTGTTTCTTAGTCTCTGAATTATAAGAGCCTTGGTGGCACAGTGGTTAGAATGCAGTGTTGCAGTCAAAACTCTGCCCACTGCCCGGAGTTAGATCCTGACTGACTCAAGGTTGACTCAGCCTTCCATTCTACTGAGGTTGGCAATATGCTGATTCAGTAAACTGCTTAGAGGGGCTGTTAAAGCACTATGAAGCTGTATATAAGTCTAAGTACTATTGCTATTGCTATTATGGTAACCAAAGGAAGAGAGGAAACGAAGGCATCAGTTGTTAGCTGTACACACGTGTGCGTGTGTATACATACACACACACACACACACACACACACGTACGTATATATATATATATATATATATATATATATATATATATATATATATTATATATTGTGTGTGTGTGTGTGTGTGTGTGTGTGTGTGTGTATATATATATAAATTATGCACACCATGTGCCATTCCCATGACTAACAAGTGAAATCTAATATGATCTAGTAGCCAATGTTAAACTTCATTGTCACTTTGGTGAGATATGCTGTCCCAGAACAGAGGCTGACTTCATGTTGGAAAATCTCCAAGGTTTCCATTCCTCACTTGTAGCCCAAACTGCACACAGTCTTGCCAACAGAACATGGCTTGTATTTTAGGAATATTCCAGAGCAACTTGATCTGGAATATTGAAAAATAATCTCCCAGCTAAAATTAGGACCAACTAATCCTAAATGCAGGTGTAACATTATCAACTCAAAGCATTTGAAAATTAAGATAATGAACTAGTCTGGAGATTCTTTAAAAACTATTCTATGTTTTTTCCTTAAAAAAATATACATTCACAATTAGTAAAATAATCTGGGCATCCACCAGATGTATGGATTTCAGCTGCCAGAATTCTCAGCAATGGCCATGAATCTAGGGAATTTTGAGAACAGAAGTCTAAACGTCTACTCCACAGCCAATATATTTTGTTGAATTTCAACACAATTATTTATTTTACAAGCATTTCTATGTTGACTTAATTCAATTAAAAATAAGAATAGCAAACTCCTTCCCAATTTATGATAGCATTATCAAATCATACAAGGATTTTGAAGGCCTTTTGGAAAAGGATGGGTTTCTTTTACCATCTTAGAGAAAGCGAATAGGATAGGAGATATAAGAGAGATTACATCACTTCAAGAAGATGGGGAAAAACTCATATTTTTGAAGATAGATGATGCTATTAATTTTCTGAAATCTAGACTATATGAAATCTTCTTGGCCAATGCTAACTATTCTGCTTGGACTTTCTTGATGGAAAAAAGCAGAATAAAGTATAGTAAATGAACAGTTTCCTGAACTAAGCAGTACCTCAGCTTGGCAGCCTTGAAAGTATCTCCTTTCAGATTCACTGGAATTAGTTCTAGCATTTTTCTGTTCAATTATTGGGCACATTCTTGATTTTATAAATTTTATAAGTCCTCTTATGAATGTAGAAATCAAGTCTTGGCAAATGTTTTCATAGGTATATCGTAGGCAACAGAGCAGAAACGAGACAGGAATCCTTAAGCTTGTGCCAGCACATCAACCGATGGAGAATTAAGAATAGTTCACGCTGAAACTTGCCCAATACTACATATGCCCATATGTATGCCAAGATAAAGTTACAAAATAAAAATGTATTGGGCCCCCAACCAGAAGGACATTCACACTGTACATTCATAATTTACATAATATTATGAACTGTGCTTTCAAAAATGAAATTGCAAAAAATACAGTGTTTATGTTTGCTACTCTGAAAGATGGGGCAGCTTAAATCAACTTGGTCTTATTTAAAGATAAGTTTATATAAAGACAAATATTTCCATCATTTATGTGATCAATGATACTAATTTCAACATGAATACATATATGAATCAATATTACATCTACAGAGGGGGGAGAAACTATTTGCTTCTTTTAATCTCTAAGAATCAGTCTAGCACATACTGTATATCTAGTCAAATTCCAAAGTCAAAAAAGGTACATATGATCAAGGCCATGAGACCCAGATGTCATATATGATTATGACAGCTGGGTCATCAAAAAGGCTGAATAAAGAGAAATTATAAATTTGAATTGTGAATCAGGACAAAGTTATTGAGAATACCTTGAATTGTAAGAACAAATTTATCTTAGATGAATTAAAATCAGATTGCTCACAGGAAGTCCTAATAATGACCTTGAAGTTTACATTTTTTGAATGTGTACTAGAAAGGCAAGACTCCTTGGAGAAGACCCTGTTGCTTGGGGGAAAAAAATCAAAGGCAATTGGAAAAGAGGCTAAGAGGAGACAAGATGACCAGATACTACCACTGAGCTAGCAAGAGCATTACAGAAATCGAAGTAGCAATTGATGACAGACAATACTGGAACAAACATGTTGATCAGAACAGAAGAATTTTGAAGAACCAAGACAAATTAGCAACAAAAATGAAGGGATCAAGTAACCAAAAGAAGAAATCTTACTTTTTGTGGAGATTTCCCCAACTTCTCCTCCTTTCTCATATACTGTAGACAATGACAGAATATGCAATTATCTTTCCTGGATGTAGTAGTACAGGTAGTCCTTGACTTACAACCACAGCAGAATCAGGAAATTCGGTCATAAGACATTGCAGTCATAGGTGGGAGTGACCATATGATCAGACTAGATTTCATAACCATTTTTATGATGGTCATAAAGCGGATCACCATGGTTGTTAAACAAATCATGTGACTGTTAGATAGACCACATGCTCAATAAGTGAATCCAGCATATCTAGTGGACATTTTTGCTGGAAAAATGGCAAAAAAAATGTTGCAAATTTCAGTCATATGACCATGGGAAGTTGCAACCAGTAGTAAACCAATTGCCAAGCATACAAAATGCGATTATGGAGGGTGAGGTGCAGCAGTAGTAACCTCAAGGAATGGTCATAAGTAGGATTTTTGGAGTCAGTTAATTTCAAAAGTCATTAAGCACCTAGTCAGAAGTTAAAGATGACCTGTTGCGATTTTCTGTCTGCCAACTCAAGATGTAATTCATCAAGATGACCTGTATCTTACTAAGTCCACAGCAAAGGCAGTCTATAGCTTCCATAAGTAACTGTTCAAGCCACAGGATTAGCATACACCTTGCTTTTCACAGATATGATTATCATTTTTAAATACTCTATTTTATTAATATTTTTTTAAAAAATCCAGGGATTCTACTGGCTACCTCCTGAATTAATCATAGAGGATCATTCTAGAAGTCATTCACCTTGCCCATCTTCCTAACTCACCTGGATGCTATTGCAATAGGTCACAAAGAGCTTCCATGTAGGATGGGTCAATGAGGATAGTGCTCACTTTGAGTAAATTACACAGCTTTTGCTTTCTTTGCCACTGTTACATATTTACATTTTTCTTTGCAGGATTGATAGTTATACTATGAGCAGAATGTATTTTTCCCACCAACATATGTTGCTAAAGAAAATAAAACTAAAGGGTGATATTCAGTTGGTCTCCTCCATCAACAGAAGGCAGATGTCAACAGTTGGTTTCAATTTTATACTCTCCAAATCTTTCATAAATATAGGGCAGTTTTTTGAGCAGACTTTGAGGAGGAATTTCAGAAGAAAGAGGAAAGGTCACTAAACCTCCCTTTGCCTCATTCATTCATTCATTCATTCATTTTTGTCAAATTCCAGGTTGCCAATCTGCAACTCTAGGAAGCTTTACGAAGCATAAAATGGTTAAAACGATACCCCAGAAAAGGAACAGCAGGCATATGGAGGAAGATTCCATGGTGAAGAGCCAGAATTTAGAAGCTTATATAAGTGTAGACAGAATGCGAAACCATACAAAGCTCTGGAGAAATGCTGTTTCAGGCAGTAAGCACCACAACGAAGAGGGTCTATCAAATACAATTGCTTAATCAATGGGACCTAAAACAAACTAAATCTGTTGGGTTATATGGGATGGACAGGCTTTCACTACAGATCATCCTTCAGATGACCAGGATTATGCCATGAGTCATGTAAGTAATAGTAAGTGGGATCTTGAGTTGCACCCAGAAACTTAATGATAACTATTATAGCCCATGGAATAGAGATGTCAAGCTTGCCTATAACTGTTAGGTCACTGCACTCTGGACCAGTTGCAGCCATGGTGACCAAAGCACAGGGAAAATGTCCAGAAAGGAGCCCAATTGGCAGATAGCTGCCAGTTGTTCCTTGAGTAGGATCTGAGATTCTGGAAGGATCCCCAGATTACAGACCAGACCCAAATGGTGCAATGCAACCCCATTGAAGATCAGACATAGAAAACCCCAATCAAAGTGGTCCAAGAATCCACAACTACTCAGTCTTGCTAGGGTTGAGCTTCAACCTATTCCTCTTCATTCAGACTTCAAGGCCCAGGACAAGATCTTGCTTGGCATACTGATGACACCTCCAAACTGATGGATGACTTCTCCTAACATTTCTATTTAGCTATTAAACAAGAAGCCTGAAAGGGTATGGAGCTTGGTAACACCTCACAAATCAGGTATCATGGACTTGATTTTTCCCCACATCAATGCCAACCGGAATCAGTCACAGAGAAAGGAGGAAAACCACCATAACACTGTATTTCTTATCCCTACTTCCCCACAGCTGGAGAGCAGGATGGTTGTAACACCCACCGTCCCAGCTCCCACACTTGCCATCTCAATACTATGGACTGGCCTGAATTCTGATATTACTGCAGACAATATGTTTCCCTCAGAGATCTCTCCAGTTGCAACCTGACTATCTTCTCAACAATATTCCTCAGAAGGGAGAAGGTGGAGACATCATGAAAATTGACTAAGATAGGAGGAACCATTGATGGCATTGTGAGGAGAGGGAGGCCTTATGCAGCCTTGCAAAAGGCCAATTGCTGCTCGACAGGCAATGCCTCATTAGCAGCAGGAAGATGGTAGTCAGCTGGGGACAGAAGAGGTGGGGAATGACGCTGGAGGATAGGAAGGCCAAAAGGGTAGAGATTTGGTGGGGGGATATAGGTGGATAAAGGAGAGTTGAAGTGCACTGCAATCATAAGTGCAAGCAAGCTGCCAAGTGCCAGAATTTGGTCACTTGACCACAAGGGCATTACAACAGACATAACTTTGAAAAACAGCCATAATATTGTTTGTTCAGAATTGCTGTAATTTTGAACAGCCACTGAATAAATAGTGATTAAGCGAGGAGTACCTGATTAAGGCCCTCATCACCTCCCCATTCCAGAGAGAAACCCTCAGAGAAACGGATCAGCATACCTCAGGAAAAACTCTTGCTCGTTTTGAAATCCATCCAGTTTCTAGAATAGGCACATCTCTTTGATGGGAGAAGGATCGCAAGCAAGCAAAAAGCAATCAGAGAACGACCTGACCATGATAACAAGACCCAGTATCCTCCAGCTCTCAGGTCAGGTTGCAACAGCTCCAAGATAAAACCAGATTTAGTGTGCGATCTCTGGCTCTTGATTATCTGGGTCAAGTTCATGGTTATCATGAACTTCTGAACCATTCCCAATTCAATGCCATTTGGGGGCAGGTTAAAATCCTCACAGATTATCAGCCTTGGGGATTCCATTGCCAGCACAGCAATGAAATCAAGCAGCTTAGACAAGTGTATTGCTGCTTAACAGGAAGCTGATTCAGCAGCAACAAGTCCAATTGAAATCTAATTTCAACTGCAACATCTCATATCCATTTTTCTATAACACAAAGCCTCTAAAAGCTGTCAAAGCTTCCTGAGTGACAGCTGCCATCTCCCCTTCCCAGCACACAGCTGTTGTCAGAATAGAATACATAGGTACTCTACAGATGAAACTCGAAAAATTAGAATATCGTGGAAAAGTTCATTTAGTTCAGTAATGCAACTTAAAAGGTGAACCTAATATATGAGATAGACTCATTACATCCAAAGCAAGATAGTTCAAGCCATGATTTGTCACAATTGAGATGATTATGGCTTACAGCTCATGAAAAACCCCAATCCACAATCTCAGAAAATTAGAATATTGTGAAAAGGTTCAATATCCTAGGCTCAAAGTGTCCCACTCTAATCAGCTAATTAAGCCATAACACCTGCAAAGGGTTCCTGAGCCTTTAAATGGTCTCTCAGTCTGGTTCAGTAGGAATGACAATCATGGGAAAGACTGCTGACCTGACAGTTGTGCTACTTGAGCCACCAGGAGACCAGGCAGTCAAATACTGCCTATTTGCCAGTTGGTCTTGCTGCCTGTCTTGTGGAGGCAGAGGAGAGGTGGCCCTGTTTTCAGCCATCCTGGAGTCCCTCACTGCCTTGGTCAAACTGTTTGTCTATGGCTTTTTGTCTACACCTGGCCTGCCTATCCTCAGCCCTAGAGGATCTCTTAGGGGCTAGAACCCTGGCTCTAATCCTAGCTGCTGCCTCCAGTCCAGCAGACCTGGGCTTAGGTGATCCCTTTTACAGCCTTCTCTCTACCCTGCTGAGGAACTGACAGTTCTTGATCAGCTCCCCTAGTGGCCATTTTGAGCCCGCCAAAATTATTTGTCAGTGACAAGAGGAGAGAAGGGGAAAAAGTAGTAAAGAAAAAAAAATTAGCCTAACACTGTCTGCTACAGCCACAGTAGCTGTCCACCACCTCAGGAGGCTAGTGCAACCCAAAATGGTGAGCTCAGCCCAGCTCCGCAATTCAAAAGCCGAGTCAGAGAAAAAAAGGTGAAAAACGGCTGACTCTTTGAATTGCAGCAGGCCCTGACAGGTCAAGGCTTGAGCCTGGCGCTGGCTGCAGCACAATTATCTGGCGGACTCAAGTGTCTCACAGCTGCCACAATGCTCTGGGGACTGGATAGGGGGTCAGGATTTAATCCCAATGGCCAGAACCCCCCTCAAGGGACAATCCTGGAGACAAACTGCAAGATTGTCCCAAGACGCAAGAAATGGCCGCTGACACCGAAAAGGGACAGAAGCGCTTAGCGGCAGTTGCGGCTAGCCCAAATCAAGGGAAAGTGGATCAGGAGAAGGTGAGTTGAATAAGACGCCGACTCCCGCCCCCAGCCCAGGCCACATAGGCTCTCAGGGTCACCTCCACCCAAATTCTAACAAGAAAAAAAAAACAGTCCACCAGCAAGGAAAGTTTAAAAAAATAAAATAAAAAGCAAAAAAATGAACCGGAAAAAAGACTCGAAAAATTGGAAGTGCTAAACCGGCAAACCAGCTAGCTGTCAAACCTGATCTAAGCCTCTCTAAGACAAAAAGCTTAATCCAGGGGGTGAAAATTCTTCTACAATCTTAACTATTCAGAACCCTTAAATGGTGGTCTGAGCACGCTGAGACCGAATGAAGAACTGGGGACTGTTACCAGGGGGTTTTTCAACTTGGTCTGCAGAGCTAGGAGACTAGAGCCTACCCATCCTGGATTCTCCCTTCGGCTCAGTGGAGAAGTGTGGAAGAAAAAGGTGCACAAGCAGCAGGGATGATCGCAGCCTGGAGAGGATTGCCAGGAAAAGGCCATTCAAAAGTGTTGGGGACTTTCACAAGGAGTGGACTGAGCTGGAGTCAGTGCATCAAGAGCCACCACACAGAGACAGATCCTGGACATGGGCTTCAAATGTCGTATTCCTCTTGTCAAGCCACTCCTGAACAACAAATGTCAGAAGCATCTTACCTGGGCTAAAGAAAAACAGAACTGATCTGTTCTCAGTGGTTCAAAGTCCTCTTTTCTGATGAGAACAACTTTTGCATTTCATTTGGAAACCAAGGACCCAGAGTCTGGAGGAAGAATGAAGAGGCACACTCTGCAAGATGCTTGAAGTCTGGTGTGAAGTTTCCACAGTCTGTGTTGATTTGGGGAGCCAGGTCATCTGCTGGTGTTGGGCCACTGTGTTTCATTAAGTTCAGGGTCAACGCAGCCATCTACCAGGAGATTTTGGAGCACTTCATGCTTCCTTCCACAGATGAGCTTTATGGGGATGCTGACTTCATTTTCTAGCCCACACTGCCAAAAGCACCAAAGCCTGGTTCAATCACTGTGGGATTACTCTGCTTGATTGGCCAGCAAACTCACCTGACCTGAACCCCATAGAGAATCTATGGGGCATTGCCAAGAGAAAGATGAGAGACATGAGACCGAACAGTGCAGAAGAGCTGAAGGCCGCTATTGAAGCATCCTGGTCTTCCATAACACCTCAGCAGTGCCACAGGCTGATAGCTTCCATGCCACGCTGCATTGAGGCAGTAATTGCTACAAAAGGGGTCCAAACCAAGTACTGAGTACATATGCATGTGTATACTTTTCAGAGGTCCAATATTGTTCTATGTACAATCCTTGTTTTATTGATTGCATGTAATATTCTAATTTTCTGAGATTGTGGATTTGGGGTTTTCATGAGCTGTAAACCATAATCATCACAATTATGACAAATCATGGCTTGAACTATCTTGCTTTGCATGTAATGAGTCTATCTCATATATTAGTTTCACCTTTTAAGTTGCATTATTGAAATAAATGAACTTTTGCACGATATTCTAATTTTTCGAGTTTCACCTGTAGGCTGTTCTCTTTCTTAATTCCGCCCCAGGTTCTGCCACTCCTTCTCCTACACACTTAACATCTGGGATTAGCATACAACAAAAAAGAGAAAGCCCATTAAAAATGGTTCCCAATAATAATTTAGGGAATTTACTGCCATAAATTTAAGGATTTCAACACTGAAAAGGCAAAAGTACAAAACATAGTGCCAAATTTCTCAATTTTACAGCAGTGTCTAAATCTTTCTCAGCTCTCAAAAAAGAGGATTAGTGAAAAATTTTGGTATTTCATAAACATCATGGGAAAGTTTCACATAGTTCTGGTGCACAGTGTCATGTTTCTGAAAACAGTATTCTAACTAGGCAATGAAAAATTGCTAAAAATGTTTGAATGATCGAAAAAGTGGACTTATCTAATCATTTAGTTGCACTGTCAACAGTAGCACTGATAAGGGAGAAAATATTTCAATGTTTAACCTCAGCATTACATTCAAAATCAATCTAAATCAGGTTTTCTATTCTACAGAACAGTTATTCACATCCTTACAATAAATGCAGGGGTGGGATTCTACCAGTTTCGCAGCTATTCGCTAGAACTTGTTAACATTCTAAGCAGTTCAGAGAACTGGCTGTTAGAAGAAATTACTGGCCTAATCCTGTAAGGAAGGCAGGAAGGAAACATTCTGGTGTTGCTTACAGGAACTGCCTCTCTGTTAACCCTTATTACGTTCTTGGCAGGATTAGACTTCCTGTCTCAGGAACTTCCCTGGAGTTTTTTTTCCCCGCCTTTGCTAGTACTTTGCTTGTGTGGAGTGACCATTCAAAGTTACAATGGCACTGAAAAAAGTGACTTATGACCATTTTTCACACTTACGACTGTTGCAGCATCCCCACAGTCATGAGAGGCCAGGCGAGGAGATGCGTGCCTCGATGTGAGTGATATCGAGTTGACCATGCCCAGCCAATAACATGACCACCAAGCCAAGTCCACCCAGTCACATGACCAAGCCACGCCCGCCAATTAAGCCATGCCCACAGAACCGGTTGTTAAAAAATTTGAATCCCACCCGATGAAATGCCTACCTATATCAATAAAAACAGGGGAGCATTTACTTATAAGAAAAATGTAGGATTCAGTGTTTTATATATAATGCATAATGAAACAGTTATCAATTTAGGGGGTTTCCCTTTCATAAAATATTTTAAATGTTTTAATTTCAGAGGATCCAAGAAAAGATTGGACAGCAGTTTATCTAGTATAGTACAAAGATTGTACAAGCAGTGATCCACTATCAGAATTAAGAATGCTTAATAATCATTAAGAATGATTATTTCCAAGGCAATGCTCTCCTAGTTAAACAAATGAATAAAAAAGACACAGGTGCTTTAATTATTTGGACAAGACACAAAAAGATTTTGGTTATTTCTCCAAGGATTACCAAGAGGTTAATACAGGAAGTACCTTAAAAACTAATTCCCATTGTGAGAGTCTTCCTAGCACTATTTGAACATTCAAGTTAGAGGTTCCTGACCAAGAATCAGTATTTTCAATATATGGATATATATTATACACTTATATAAATAAATAAAGCCTGATTCATAATTTAGCTGTTGGTTATACCTATTAAGTATGTTGCCATATATTAAATAGATGCCACGCTAAGTGGGTTGGGTAAATATTAGTATTGTAGAAATTTATAAATTGTTAAACTATTTTATATTACATAGCTATATTAAACTATTTTATATTACAATGTTATATTATTGCTTGTTGCATATAAAGATCAAAAATTAATTATTAAAGAAAATTGTGCATTTGTTTCCTTCCACACCTTAAGCTCAATAAGATCATTATGCACAGTGGTGAATGCTGTATTCATTCATTTTATCATTTTATGAAGTCACTATATTGCTGAATTGCAGTTGGAGAACCTTTGCTTTACATATAAATACTTGAAGAATCAAGTACAATAACGTGATGATTTATATTACAAAAACCAACCTTTTTTCAGGCAATGTACAAACTTCAGTTTTAAACTCCTGTTTTAAAAACCTCTCAAATGTTTTCGTATTTGTGCATTTCATGTTCCGGCATTCTGTCGTCCAATGTCTTGTTATTTCAACCATGTCTTTTATGGGTGACCAACCGAAGTTTACAGCCGATATTTAAATGAATGAATAACTTACCCTCTGCAATAGCAATGACAGCAGCCCTGTTTATGATATGATTATGTGCCACTGCTGGGTAGTCATGCCATTAACAGGCGTAGCAAAATAAGTAGAGAGAGAAGAATATAGCCAAAGTTCAGACTTAATTGAACTTGCAAAAAAAAAAAGTAGCCTCATCAGTTAAAGTTGCAAAATAGGTTCTTCACAAAGCAAAGATAAGGAATTTATTTCCCCCTGCAATATTACTAGGGGTGTTTAAAATAATCCTCATAACTGGTATTGGGGAAAAAATACCTACCCTGCATTGTTACTGACAGCAGTTATTTCTTTTACACCAGTCTTCAACAAAGCTCCTATGAGGTTCTCTGGAATTCCACAGAGCCCAAAACCTATGTGACACAAATTGTTCAGCAGTGAATAATTCTATTTTGAAAATATAGTTCTCCCATAATGATCCATTGACCCAATTCTATTTCCTAATTCAGGAGAAGGCATCCTATAACTTGGATTTTGGAGCAGCCAAACTTTTTGTCAATAATCGGAATAAGACACCCCAACACTATGTCATGCACAAAAAACCTAAGAAGCTGGCAGAAACTCACTGATAATCTAAACTCTAGCATCTCAATGAGCTGTGAACTGTATGAGATGTGAACTGAAATGGGGGGAAAGAGGAAGACTTGAATCATAAATGAAAACAGAAAATATTTTTCTTGGTAATATATAAGAATGTTATATACTGAAAAGTATTAAAAGATGTTTAACACGTCAGATCTCAGTCTATTTCTGCACAGGTAGGTCTGAAATATACATCACATGAGTGACAAAAGCTTCTATTATAATAAATGTGGTAGTTTTCATAACCAAAATGTTTACAGTAAAGGAAGTTACCAAAATATTATAACAGATTTATTAACATTACAAGTAATCTTCATTTAGTGACCGTAATTGGTACTGGAACTTAGTCATTAAGTGAAGCAGTTGCAAAGTGAAAAATCATATGGTCACACGTCTGCTTATGATATTACTTCAGTTTTCCTTTTCATGACCATCATAACTGAATGGTTGCTAAGTAAAAGCTATTTATATTCAGAATGCAAATTTACTCACTGCTAACACCAATCATGCTTTTCTTATATATTGAATTTTATACTGCTTTAATTGTTCTGAGAATGAGTCTTGTAATATCTCAGTTTTCACACTAAAACAATCTAATAAATTATTATCTTCCTTTTTCCAGGCTGAAGCAATTTTCTTGTTCATAAATTTGGAGAAAAAATCAAAGCTGTTTACAAGAACAATGGGTAATGTTGAACAATCTTATTTGAGGGAACAATCGTATGTAACCTTTGAATGTGATACCAGAAGTCACTGCCCAGTAATAAGTAGGATCAGGATAAAGTTAGAGCTAGAACAAAACATAAATCACAATTTAATTTCAATCAATATTTTAATGAGATAAATCATTAACATCATTTTTTAACCAGCCAAAATACTATAAACTCTCCCCATATATCCATGCATACAACTTAGGTGTACATAATCTATATGTATCTCTTATAGAGGCATGCATGAAACATTGACAATTATAGATTTAAATACATATAGGTTAGTCCTTGCTTAACAATCCTAACTGGTCTGGCAAATCCATCAGTAAGTGAGGCAGTCATTAAGTAGGAAATGACATGATTGTACTGACTTTCACACCTTCAGATTCTATTCACCTAACCACTTCCCTGCCCTTTCAAATGCTCAAGTGCCTGCTTACTATCTTGTACCCATTGAAAGCAATGAGATTGCACCATAGCTCAGAGCTGGGAGCCACAGGCGTGCTACATAAACAGCTTACTCTCTTGAAATATCTTGTTCTTCCTCTGCAACCATATGCTATCCGGGGAGGTGTGGGGCAAGGATCAGGCAAAGGAGAGACTGTTTGCAGAAATTGCTTGCTTCTTTTTACTCCATACTTGCAGAGCAAAAATATTAGAAATATTAGAAACATAGCAAGGTTATTTTGCTCTTCTACAAATTGGAAGCAAAGTGATCACATTTATTCATTATTTTATTTATTTATAAATTTTATTGTCTGCCCATCTTACAACAGGGTAATTCTGGGCAGCTTACAATCATAAACTATAAATGCAAATATATACTCGTATAGGTAAGCTACACAGCTTACTCTCTTGAAATCACTTCCTCTCCAATCTCTCTGCTCTGGCAAAGGAGGGGGAAGGGATCTGGCAAAGAAGAAATTGCTTGCTTTTTTTTTTCTATCCATGGCAGAGCCAAAAGATTGGAGAAGTGATTTCAAGAAATTACTATAAGCTGTTTGCATAGCATATCCACGCTTCCCAGCATGATTGCATTGCTTTCAAGTGAACAGCTTACTCTCTTGAAATCTTTCTCTCCAATCTCTCAGATTTGCAAAGAAAAGAAAGGAAAAAAGAAAAGCCACAGCTGAGGCATAGAACACCATATATTGACTGTAATGGAAATCATGTGACTGAGGGACACTGCAAAGGTGACCAATAAATTGTAAATTTCTTTTTTGAGCACCACTGTAACTGTGAACAGTCACTAAAAGATCAGTGAGAACTACCTGTAGTTTATATGGGAAAAATAGTGGAATTTCACTACTTACCACCAACAAGGAGAGTGGACCCACTTGGTATGTCTTTTACTGCTTCTATCGGATCAGTATAAAATTGGGTATTGTGACAGGAACTGGTTGAAAAATAGCAGCCACAAGTCTAAAAGCGAAGAGGGGGAAAGGAGGAGGAGAGATGAGAATGTCATGGATCCAACATTATACAGTTAATCCAAATAACAGATCTATTGACTGTGTATTCTATATAATACATACAGATATACATAAAGCAATTTACACTGATCTAGAATTGCAAAGTATCCACAAAATGCATAATAGAGCTTTACATCACAATAAAACTATATACACACACATACAAAAAAAATAGAATGCAATATTCTTGTTATTGTACTAATGAATTTAATACCAAAAAAATTAAAACTATATATATATATATGGAAAATAAAATAAAACCTCACAAAAAATTCCGAATACTTCTGTCTTCGCTCATTGAATATCAATCATATAGAAACTTATTGTGCCTCCTTTGCATATCTATCTTATAAAAGAATCTCACAAATTTACAAAGCACACATCTCTTGAATTCAGTCTTTAATATTTAGTGGTAGTTGTCCTTTTGCTAGGAAAGAATGGTTTTCATTTAGACTCAGTAAAGTCCAAGTCTTCAGCAAAAGTAAATTCCGTATTTCTGAAGTATAAGTTCAGCATCATATTCACGCCTTTAACAATTATGTTTTTGCAAAGTTGTATTAAGGGATCCTAAAGAATATAACTATTATATGGGACAAAGAGCCCTTACATTTCTTATGCAAACACAAAACCTATAGATCATATTTCATCAGGATTTTGTGAAAGAGTTTTAAACAAAATTTTTTTTGTTTTTTTTAACAAAAGTTTCTATACATCTTATGTGTTTCCTTTTGATGAGCTGCAACAGCAGGTGTTCCTAAGTAACAAAACACCCCAACAATTTAACGTGTGTGTGTGTGTGTGTGTGTGTGTGTGTGTGTGTGTGAGAGAGAGAGAGAGAGGGAGGGAGAGAGAGAGAGAGAAAGAGAGAGAGGGAGAGAAAGAGAGAGAGAGAAATAGTCACATTGTACTGTTATACTGTATGTATGTGTCAATTGTATGTGTATTAAAAAAAAAACATACCAAATATATGAAATCAGATTATCAGAAAGCAAGTGTCAAACGCTGAAAGTTGAATGGCCATCTATCCTATTTTACTAAGCTAAGTCAGATAGAAGATCTCCCATCCAATTTAACTGAAACATGAGAAGTTGCTGATCAGCAACAAATATCTGAACATTTGACAGACAAGCAAGTAAGGTTCTCAAATTGCATTACATTGGAATTGGTTTCTTTAATTCTCACTTAGCATGTACAGTACTATGAGCACAGTCCTAGTGATTTGTAAACCAAGATTTATGACTTAGGACATCATATGAATCACGACTTTGCATGCAGAAGTGGTATTCAGCAGGTTCTGACCAGTTCTGGAGAACCCATAGCTGAAATTTTGAGTAGTTCGGAGAACCGGCAAATACCACATCTGACTGGAGATTTTACAGCATCCTTCCCCTGACACACCCACCAAGCCATGGCCACAGAACCGGTAGTAAAAAAATTTGAATCCCACCACTGTTTGCATTATACATAACATCTTATCTATACATGTAAATTCATGTACACATATCTATGCATAAAGCTTCTTTCATTTTTTCTGGTGGTGCATATTTATTTTTTATAACATTGCTGGGCAGAAAAGGAAAATTCTTAGCCATCCTCTGATAAAAGACCCGAAACATATATATTGAGGAAAAAAATGATCCAGACATTGTACATTGCTGAGGAAAAGACCCAATTCCTTATAACAACAGCTGAGATCCCGTGTGTTGGACTAGGAGCAGGAAAACCCACATTTTAGTGTTCCGGGTGACTCTGGACCAGTTACTCTCTTTCAGTCCAACCGATATTTTCCTTCTTGTGAGGAAAAGCAATAGGGAAGTGCTATATAGACCACTCAGAGTTCCCAAATAAAAGGAGGGACGTAAATCTACTCAATCAAATAATAACCTATAGAACCCAGTAGAAAAAAACTCCACACTCAGACATGAGCAGTACATGCTACTCTTGGCAAATTCTTGAGGGAAGCTTTCTGCAATCTAGAACCCTCCCTATGTTGGGATCCTAGGAGAGCCAAGAATTCTGTAAGATGCATCTGGAAGGCTCTAGAGCAGGGGTGGGGAACGGCCCTTTAAGATCCGTAGATTTCAACTCTCAGAATTCCTGAACCAGCCAGGGTCTAGAAAGAACAGTGTTTTTCAAACTTGGCAACTTTAAGATGGGTGGACTTCCACTCTCAAGAGTTCCCCAGCCACCATGGGAATTGAGGTCGATCCATCTTAAACTTGCCAAATTTGCAAAACAGTTATAGAAAGAGAGGCTTAGTCTAGGGCAAAAGTAGCAGACATGGAGCTGTCTGTTATAAGGATATTAAGAGCTTGGCTGTACATTAGTTCTGTATAAAACCACTGTGAACCTGCTTGAACTGACTTTCACACGGAAACAGAATCATTGCATTAGAAGCACAACAGTCACATTCCTAGAGGGGTGCTCCCTTGGAGAAGGTTGCAATAAGGAGCTGTAATTCAATATAGACTTGCTTCTAGTACTTTTACCCTATTTAGTGTCCTTCCAACAGCTTTCTTCATCCCTGCTAAGATTACTAATGCTTCCTCCTCATTGCCCATCCTTATTATGCCTGTTCCTTAATGGTGTTATATATTTGGAACTGTCTTCTCATCTTTCTTGGACAGCATATGATTTAGCACTAAATAACAGCAAAAAAAAGTAACTCAAAAAAAAAAGTTAACTAAAAATATATTAATATTTCTTAGGAATTGCTTGAAATGCTGTTGTCCGGAACACAAAAATCTGCTAAAATGCTTTATCAGAATATGAGAAAGACATACAAGAATATAGTGTATAACGGCTAGCTGTTAAAATGACTTGAATATTTAAGACAAGTAGTAACAACTCTGGGATTACTGCACAACTAGGTTTTAATTATCCAGAAAAAAGGGTACTGCATAGCTAGAAAAATAGAAGTATTACAAATGATAATACAACCAAACAAAAGGTCCAAAAGGAGGGTTTTCTTACAAGCTCAAAAACATAACTGCAACATTTTTGTATATGCATGCCCCTATTCTTAATAAAACACAACTTCATATATAAACAGTGGTTATTATCTTAAGTAATTCCTAGACATAACAAGAGCAATCTATTTACAATGCCTGCAACTGACAAACCGAAACTAATTTAAACTAATGCTCCAGTTCAACAGGTCCTGATTGAGAATCAGTTTCTCCCAATAACATTAAGTACCAAGCAGCAAAAAACAATTCCAAGCAAAATAAATGAATTTTAATTCCAAATTAGGATTAAACTGTGTGGCCTGTTTTACAATCATACAGTATTCTCACAATCATTCTGTGATTGTAAACGGAGGGCACAAGTTGACAAAATTAGGCACTGAAGAAATGAATCTTCCTATCAAACTATTACTATTTTGCAATCAGAAAGAATTATATTGACAACTTCCAATATGTTGGCAATACCAACATAATTGTCACTAAAAGGAGGCATGAAAATGTGAATTTTCATGAATGAATGTGGTGTATTTATTATTGCTGGCATTGTACATTGTTATTGGTATTTTAGATTCTATAGTTTTTAATCTCATTTATGTAAACAAGAAATGTCAGTCACTCAGTTTCGCCTGTTGTGAGTTACATAGGATTATCATGCGTAAAGGAGGCAGCCATATAAAGTCTATAAATAAAAAAATAAAGTACTTAATAAGGTATGCCTGGCAGCATGACGCAGACAACAAAGCTTTTGAAACCAAAAGAAGCAGTTCACATAGTTTGTTCTCCCTGGCATGGAAAATCACATGGCACATGCTATGTTTCACTAATATGGGCGTAACAAAATAGCCGAGCAACCAATTCATCACCTTTTACTGACAAGAGCAGTTTTCAACTAATCAGACCGTGCCAGCTAACTCAAAGAGCCTTTTATGATTAACCCACAACTACATTATCTCTCCATCTATATACTATTAGAACTCTTGTTCCCCTAACATTTAACTGGGCAAAACAATACATCATTGGGCAACAATTTTTCAACCAAGGTACCTCAAATAGGTTCACTTACCGAACGTGTCCAAAATGGATCACAGATTGAGAACCATCATTCTAGGACAGTGTGTCCAATCTTGACAACTTTAAATTTGTGGGCTTCAAATCCCAGAATTCTTAAGATATCTGCTTAAGACAGATATCTAGGCTTTTAATTATTTAAATCTGAAACAGGAAATCATTAAGATTGTGGAAGAAATATTTCCAACCCTATCTTGGACAGACAGATGACTAACAGTAGCTCCAACTCTTGACTCTTTCCAGTTTTTCTTAATAGTTGTATGCTTTCATCATTTTTATCTTCACCATCAGGGAACTTTGCTGTAAACTACATTATCCCAACCAACTAAGATAATTACAGATAGTCCTCAACTTATAACAGGGGTGTCAAACTCACGTCATCACAGCAGTGTGACGGGACTTCTTTCCCCTTCGCTAAAACTGGCAGGAGCAGGGCCAGCATGTGACACATCTGGCCTGTGGGCTGAGAGTTTGACACTCTTGACTTACAACTATCATTGAGCCTGACAATTACAATCAAAAGTCATGATGGTAATAAAGCAGATTACATCACCGGAGGCATTTTATAACTTTTGTGGTGATCAGTTACTTCCTGTTTCTGGCAAAAACATTGTAAATTATGGCCACCTGACTAAGGGAGCACTGCAAATAGCCATAAATGTGGGCCAGTTGCCAAGTGCCCAAAATGTAGTCATGTGACTGCAGGGAGAGCACCAGAATTTCAAAACTGGATCATAGGTATTTTGGGGGTGGGGTAGGGTGTATGTTGTAACTTTGAATGGTTGCTAAGTATCTGGTCATAAGTTAAGGACCACCTATATTTCTGGAATCTCCACCTGAACTGGAACATTTATTACTAGCCCTTTTCAGATCAGTAGGTGCCAGGAATCAGTAGCAGCTGCAATTCTTAACACACTGATTTAGAGGCTAACTTCATTGATGGGATTCACTGTCCTGCAACAATTTAGTTTTATGTTGTGATCACCTAGATTGTTGCAGCCCAGATATGGCAACCCAGTGTTTTACAAACCTGGCACAATTAAGATGAGGATTTCAATTACCAGAATTCCCCAGACAGCATTCTGGGACTTGAAATTCCCCCCCTCTTAAAAGTTGTCAAGTTTGGAAAACACTGCCAAAGCCCAAGCAAGCTGTCATAAAACAGAGTTTTAATAAAAACTGATCCAACAAATATTCCTGTGAGGAGATGCAGGTGTTTTTTTAAAAAAACTTTCATTTGACAGGCAGAAAAGGCCTCAAAGTGGGAACGGCTGTTTAAAAGGAGCAAGCTTTATTTCCGAGTAAGCCATGCGCAGAATCGAGGTGTAAGAAGCCACAGGATCTGTGACTTCAAAGTGATCCCTTAAAGCCGCCGCTCAATCGGAGCCCCCACCGGATCTCCCTTCCTCCGTTTTAAGTAAATGAAGCATCCAGCTGCAGCAGCAGAGCTGAGAAGCTCCCTTTCTCTTCCTCAAGGTCAGGTCGGCGCAAAGTCCCCTTTTCCTGCAACCACGTCCAAGGACGCGTCGCCTTGTAATGCGCTGACCTCTCCAACCAGCTGGCAGAAGAAAGGATGCAGGCAGGTCATTCGTTCTGCAGCAGATAGGAGGTCATCTTTCCTGCCCTGGCTGGGGTGAAATATTTTCCTTGCATGGAGGAACTGAAAGAGCCCTGGGGCTAAACCCGATCCTGGTGGGAGCCAACGAAACAGGCCCAACTAATTGTCGGGGGAGTCCGCGCCACAGCCAAGAAGGGCGCAAAGAAACGCGAGAAGGACGATACGCGATTGCAAAGCGGTTTGACCGGCTCTTCCTTCTGCCTGCGAGAACGGCTTGACCCCGCCAGGACAGGCTCAGATTCTTCCAGGCGCGCAGCTGAACTTGACCCCCCGCCAATTGCTGCGGATCAAGTCGCTCTTAAAGAGACCGATTAGAGAAAAGGATCTCCAAATGGATGGCTGCGCTTCCCCGCGCGCGCGCCCTCGGCCCCACTTGCCCTGAACCTGGCGAAGGATGCCCGAATCTACCAACAGCGGGTCAGAGGTTCGGCCAAAAGCAAAACGTTGCTGCAAGCCCGTAAGCTTCCCCACCCCCCACCTCCCACACCGCGGGGGACCCAAACCTTCCGACGTGGCCGCTTTACCTTCGCTTGCGCCCCGAGAGCCAGCGGCGCCGTCCTGTGCCCTGACCCCCATCGGGAAGCGGCGGGCAAGAGGCAGCGGTGCAAGCGGGTGAGGAGATGGTGAGCCGCCATCTTCGGGCTTGTGCGGCGTGCAGGGCGAGGAGCAAGGAGCTGGGCTAGCGGCGGCGGCGGCGGCCTTGAAGAGCACAAGGCGGCGGATGCCCAACCCCCTTAGTGCGATGCTGCTGGAAAGAAACCGCGCCCAGCTGCAAAGGCTGTGCTGCCGATTTCCGTGGAGGCCGAGGGAGGGTTAGGGGCTCGGCTCTGGCGTTTTCCTTTAACCCTTTCCAGAACTGCGCGAGAAGGGCCCGTGGTTTATAGGGAGTTGAGCGAATCATTAGAGAAAAAAGTCTCCAGGCCAGAGATGGATTTACAGTAAAGTAAGCAATAAACCCAATTGTGCTGAATGGAGCTTACTCCAAGGAAAGAATACATTGGAAACTACTACAGACAACCCAGAAAGTTTGTTACTTAGCTATCTTGGATAGACTTGGAGTGTAAGATAAAAATGGGGCACTCTTGGAAGTAAACATGTTTACATTTTTGCAGTGAGAATAAACAAATATACACTTAAGAGTGCAGAGCAGTGACTGAGAATTAAAGCCACTGAAATGGAGTTGGGTTTAGAAGTAGAATTACCACCTAAAACTAAAAAAAGTGAATCTTGAACTTTAAAACTTGTCCACTTTCCCATTAAGCCTAGTAGTTTCTTCATTTCAAATACGGTAGTAAGTTTGCTATTTAAAAACTGCCATTTTAGTTTCATACCCTGTGAAGCTCTCCCTTTTTTACAACTTAAACCCCTGTTAAAGGCAGAGAAACAGGCTAAACTAGCTTCATGTGTTATTTTCAGTCTTGTTGTAATTTGCTGTTGCTATGTTTCTACACAAAAGAGAAAATAGTTGAGGAGCCTTTGGTCACCTATTATGATGTTACCTAGTTGGGGTAATAAAATGCCTGCAAGAAAACAACCAAGCTCAGAGAGCACCAAGGATCTCAAGGCTGAGCTACAAATATCCTCCTTTATCAGATAAAATAGTTGTTTAGAATCTATAATAAATCATTACATTCAAGAACTAAGCCCAGACATCCTGAATTGCCTGCAATTTGGTAGATACAGGGAAATGTTTTACTTTGCTTTGGATTTCAGGTGGTACAAATTTTTATTTTATGTATTTAGAAATCATCCATCCCCCTCATAGAGGGACAAAATCCAGAAGGGTTTATGTGGCAAGTGAAACACAGTAATGCGTGAAGTTGTACGTGAAGATTAATGTTCTTTGCCTCTCAGCAATTCCTCGTGCATTTCCCATTACTGCCTTCCCTTTCTGCATCTCCCAGCCCAACACATCTCACTGCCTTTATTACATCCTCAACCCAATCTTTTCCCTTCTCCAGTCATCACTGATGTACTGACCTATGCATCTGTTCCATACAGCAGTCTCAACAGAAAAGAACAGATTCCCAGCAAAGCATGTTATCAACCTGCCTGCCCACAATCTGCTCTGAGCATTCCCATGTAGAGTAAATTACAATAGTCCACCTGTGAGATGGCTAGGGGCTGAGTGCAGGGAATTATGATCCAGGAAAGGCTGCAGATCTGCATAGCATTTGTCCTATCCCCTTATCAACTCATTTGGTTTGTTCCAAAAAAAACCTCTAGACTAGGGGTGTCAAACTCGCGTCATCACAGTGGCATCATCATAGCTTTTTTCCCCTTCACTAAACTGGGCATGGGCATGGCCAGCGCAGGATGCATCTGGCCCACGGGCCGCAAGTTTGACAGCCCTGCCCTAGACTTTTCCATACATGATTTTTTTAAAATAAAGTTTTATTTGGGTTTTTCACACATACAAAATACAAGTAAAACATCTTTTTTGAAAATAGCATGGTCCCGGGTTGAACTTCTTTATACAGACACAAAACTCAATTTCATGCTCCTTTTTGTGTTCTATTCCATATCCTATACCATTCTACATTTTCTATATAGTTTTTCCCCTCTTTTAATTTTCTCAGTTTTATTTTGATTATCTCATCTCAATTCAAATCATTATATTTATACTTTTGTCTGTTCTGTTTCAATTTCATATTATCTTTTCTCATTAAACAAATTTTCTCCTGTAGTTACTAATTGGAGTATGACCTTTATATCTTTTAATTACATCCATTCAACTCTTATTTAAATTTCAATATATACCTTAAGGTTATGACCTTCAATATAATACATAATACATAACTTCCAATCGAATTCTGCTTGGTACATTCTTATAATACACACTATATTCTTTTTTAAAAAAGATTATAAATATATATAATTATAAACCCTCATTCCATTCCAATTCAGTTCTATCATTAATAATCATTAAAATTTTAACATCTTTAACATTTCTTTTCAATTAAATATCATACTTCCTTAAAGACACGAATAATCTCCATAATTATTTTTTCCTTATTTCTCTTCACATATGTTTTGTAAATCATTAAATATTCATTTTGTTACATTTATTTATTGACAAGCATTCCACTGAATTACAATAGCTATTTTATCAAACATTTTAATCATATATTGTTGCATATTTTCTAAAATTATTTCTAATATAATAATACTATCTTATGTACCTTTACAGAATCCCTTTTTCCATTAAATTTTCACCCATTATCTCTAAATAGGCCCTGTTTCTCTATATTTTGTTTCTGTCCTTTATAACTTCTTTTCCTTTCTTTCTTCCCTCTCATCTTCTCCCTCCCCTTTTTACCCCCTTGTCTCTCTACTTCTAATTCTCTCTTCTGCATTTCCCTCTTCAGTTGCTTTCTGATTTTATATTTATTTTTCACTCTATTTTTTTTGGAGTTGTTTTTCCTAATCTTAAACTTTCCATTCTTTTCCCCCCCTTTCCTTTTTTCCCCCACCTAAGATTAGTTGTTCATTAAAGATGGCTTCTTCTTTGTTGCAGAAGAAGCTCAAACCGGAAGTCCCACCATACATAATTTTATCAACTTGGGTTTTCTTGTTAAGGTTTTCCTTATTTGCAACTAACTATTTTCAACTATTACCTCAACTTAACTTTTTTTCCTGTAAAATTCCCTTATTGTCTTCATCTCATCTCCAGCCCTTTTTAAGTCATGTGTAGCTGTACTGATGTTAAGACCAGTTTTCACTTAATCTGAGAGCATCCAAGAATAACTGCAACATGTGTAAAATATGTTGCATTTTGCTACTAGTTACAGTGGCAGTGGAATTTGGTGGCCAGAAGTAGGTGGAATCAGAGGGGCACTTATTGGCATTTTAAGCATACTTCCTCTGATCTGATCCCTGGTCACCCTTGCCATCATTCTGCCCTTGCTTCCTTAAAGAGCTAGGCATGGTACTACTAGAATGGTGGGAAGGCAAACTGTAGGCCAAGGCTCTTCAAACTTGGCAAGTTTAAGACTTGTGGACTTCAACTCCCAGACTTCCTCCTCCAGTCATGTTAGCTCAGGAATTCTGGGAGTTGAAGTCCACAAGTCTTACACTTGCCAAGTTTGAGGACCCTTGCTGTAGGCTGTGAGTGGCTTTTAGCAGCATGTCTGAGAAGGAAGCGGTAACATCAGGAATTGCGGGGGGGTGGAGCAGGACTGTAGCCCAAGAACCTGGAAAGACAGCAAGAGATCATCCAATAGAATTCTTAAAATCACTGCTTGAAACCAGAGTTTTAAATTCAAGTCTATATTACAGAGGATTTAATCCTACTGGCTCTTTATTAGAGCTGTCACATAAGGGCATTGAAAATCCAAGCAGCCATTAGATGACAGCAAAAGCTTGTTTCTGAATTCTTGCTGCCATCTAATGGTCATCTAGATTTTTGCAGCCCAGATGTGGGCCTTCTCTGTTATTATTACCTCTGCTTGATATTTTCTTCTCTATAAAAATAAACATTCTCCATCATGTTTTCTTCTGCAAATAAATGTGTTGATTTGTTTGAATTTTATCAAAGTGAAATAATTAGATTGCAGGCTAATTATTTGTCACCTTGATAAAATATTCACCATCCGTTGAATATTTTTGAATGTCAGATAAACTGTTTCTCCCCAAGTTAGTGAATCAAAAAATGTTATTCCATAAATATCATAAGTGTGGAATGAGCAAGAAGTTTCACATTCAAGGGCAGAAAACAAATAAGTGGTACAGGTTAGGAATTGTACATGGACATGCATGAGAGGTGCTGTGCGGGTTAGCAAGTATTCCTGGATGTGTATTTGTTGGATAGGGTATGGGGGAGGGGAACTGTATATCAAGAAGGGTGGGTGTGGTGGTGCTGTGTGAAAGGTGCCACATGAGTTGGGAAGGGCACTTTAGAGGTCTGGGTAGGGAAGGGTATAAGAAGTACCTGTACATCAGGTACAGGTAGGAAGGTACAGGTGTATATTGGGTACAGGTAGGAAAGGTACCTTGGTGCTTGGTAGTATATGAAATTTGCTGTGCAGATCAGGAACATTGCATAGGAGTGGCATGGGTTGGGGAGGTTGCATGAAAATATGCAAGAGGTGCCACATGGGTCAAGAAAGGCATGTAGGGATGTGGCGTGTGGGTCAGAAGAGAGTGTGTGAGATCAGCATAAATTGGATGAGAGTGTGGAGGAGGTGTCATGAGCCAGGAAAGTTATCATCCTCCTTCCCAGCTGGCAGGGAGGAGGAGGAGAGTACAAGACTGGCTGGGAAATTGTCACAGAACATTGAAAATGAAGATCACTTGACCCCTGCAGCCACTAGCACTGAACCAGTCACAACTTTCTAAATTTTTCCAAAATTTATATCCCTTAAGAACTGTCCCAGATTTTGGACACATTCTGCATGTTTTGAGGTACCTCGGTTGAAAATTGTTGTTCTATGATGCAGCATTTCACCCAGGTCATGACGATGAGTGTTTTAGTAGTATATAAATGCACATCCCTCCATCCATGAATGAAGAACATATGGAATTAATTAAAAATAATTACTGGAAGTCTTTGGGATATAGTAACAGTCAGAGAACATAAGCTTTTAAGTGAAAATAGAAGCTCCTATTACCTTCTCCTTTAACATACTGCATGTTTGGAAAATATGTTTTCAGCAATTGCCATAATTACTATCAAATAACAAATATATATTTATAACAACTCTTAACTTCAGACATTAACAATTTATATTGTCAGTTCACAATTTCCATTAAGTTTTACAATCAATACATTGTATTGATTACAATACACTATACTTATGCTTTCCTACAATATACTGTAGGAAAATTAAGAAAGTTCTTAAAATACACTTTATTGCATTATTGAATCTGCTGTCTGTTCCTTATTTTTCTGAATTTTTCTTCCCTAAGAAGTCTGTGTGCATTACAAAAAACCTTTTACACATTATAACAACAAATGTAGCACTTTGGGTGCTTGGTACTCTCTATCTATAGCACTTTTGTTATTAATTAAAGCAGCCCAATTAAAAAACTAATTCTTTGCTACATTTTAAAAGAATATAAGAAATAATGAAATCAGGCAAAAATGGAATAACAACAAATGTGAAGCATCCTAAAATTAATATATAGTATTCAAATATGGCATTAGCAACCCATTATGAGATTTTTGTATCCATTCTTTTTGTCAAACTCCACACCTGACTGTTTACCTTGGTGTTTGGGTCAGCTGGGTAAAAGAACTGTTTTATTTCATTTTGATATTGATAAGTAAAGTTATTACTTATTTATCCTTGGGCACTCTTGGATATTTTTGCTGAGTTTGAGCATTTTAATACTGTAAGCTTCCCAGAGTTACTAAAAACACACACAAGCCCAATTTTTTAGAAATGTCCACATACAACTGAAAAAATAGGATGCTTATTAAATCTAGTGTGATTTTTAAAGCAGTGGCATTTTTTCAGGCTTAGACAGCTTTAATGAATAGCAGTGATGACATAATTGTGTTCAGAGAAAATCTGAGGTATTTTTTAAATGGGCACGGCCCTAGTTTAAAAAGACACTGGGCTTATTCCACACCTTTCCAGTTCCACTATAGAGTTAAGGAAGATGCTTTCAACTCTAGCAGTACTGGACTCTAAAATGATGTGTATTTCTGTGAACCTCCCTGATGAAAACGTTATTTCATCACTATATAATTCAGCAAGAATTTTTTGTAATCTAACAAATAACTTTTATCAGATGTATTCCGGCTTAAGCAAACTTTTATTAGTATTACCAATAGATCATTTATAATTTTGCTGTTAGTCTTCACCTTATATCTGGTTGCTTAATGACCACTCAAAATTGCAATGGGGCCAGAAGGGATGCTTTACACCAGTGCTATTACAGTAATAAGGCATTTTTGACCATAGTAAACACAATGCACACACACTGCATATGCACACACACACACTGATGTGACTACATTTCAGGTGCATGGCAACTGGCTCGCTTTTGTGATCAGTTGCAGCATCCTGCAGTAATATCACTGAGAGCATATGCATCAAGACAAATTCCTTGTATGTCCAATCACACTTGGCCAATAACAAATTTTATTCTATCACCATAATTGCAATGTTTTTGCTGGCTTCCAGCAGAAACCATCCGTTTAAAAGAATGGCTTCACACTTACGACCCCAGCATTTCTTAACTGCTGCAAAAAAATGTCATAAAATCAGTCCAGTCATGTGGGTGCCTCAACTTAACAATTGCAATGACTTATCACCAGAAATCTGATCCCAATTGTGGACATAAGTCAAGAAGTACCTATCCAGTAAAACCATTTTCCAGTTTTTGAAAGTCTGGACATTAATGGATCTACTACTACATACCATGTTAAAAATCACCATCAAACAGATTCAAGCCACCCTTTGATTGTTTTTGACTTCCAAATAGGTCAGTTTGCTGTCGCCTCAGAATTTGCTCTCCTCTTTGCCTGTGCAAACCACTGTGAGTTAAGCTAAGAGCAAGCAGAGGCTGAGATAATGGTTTACAATAATCCTACAATGTACTTCAGTGTTATTCTCTGCTGAGGTTAAATGACACAGAGACCAAATAACTGCCAAAGAATTCAAAACTCATCCAGTTATTTTTTTTAATAAAAAATGCTGAAATACAGCATATGCTAAGCCAGTAACAAAGCCCTCTTTTACTGTTATACTGACATAATTATACTTTATTGTAATTCTGTATTAAATGGTTCCTGGGGATCCTGAGACTTACTTGAACCCTCATCATCAAATTCTCTATTCAAAATGACCTCCAGCAACCCCTCTTTCCCCACTTCCACCGAGACTACAACTTTGCACATTTTTTCCTAGAAGAAAAATTAAATAAACTCACTGAAACATAGCCTTGAAGCACTTTCGTTGCAATTCCCACTGTGTGAGTGCACCTGCACGTGCATCAAATGTTATTTGATTGACCTCTGTGGAAGTTTGATTTGGGAAAAAAAAACCCAAAAGGACCCACATTAAGAACTATAAAAGCATGTTTTATTTTGTGGGGGGGGGTGGGGGGGGGTTCTTACACAATCTCATTATTGTGCCATTCTGATTTTTAAAATGAGAAATAGAAATCATTTCAAAGGCAAGTTTTCCCTTCTTTCTTCCATAAAGGAGAGGCAACGTATCTCTGTGTTTAGAACTCGATCCCTGCGCTTGAAATTTCTGCACAAAATATAAAACTGGTTTTGTCCCACTGACCTCTTTATGGATGCCTTTGAACTCCCCACGTGGTTTGTTTTGGCTTTACGAAAGCAAGGAGCAACACAAAAAGAATAGCACCTCTAAGGTTTCCTATCTCTAGCAACTAACGCCTCCATCTCTACGGTAGCAACCAACGACTCCTCTTAAAAAAAAAAAAAAAAATCTCGCCGCGTCGCCAAACTTCAACAAGCGAAACCTTGGGCGCGGGCCTCCCACGTGACAGAGGGTAGCGGGTCACGTGCCTGCGGCTAAGAAGATGAGTCACGTGATGTGTGTAACTGAAGCTAAGCCCGGCCTGGGTTTTTCCTTATGGCCGAAGCTGCCTTTGCCGGTCTTCTGCAGCGGCGGCTCGCCGAGTTAACGGAGAGGCTGAACCGTTGGCGAGAAGGAGGAGAGTTTGGCGGTAAGAAGGGACGGCACGGCTCCCGGATCTGCCCCGATGCCGTTCTCTTTGTGGCCGCAAAGTCTGGCTGGCCGCTTCCACGGCACGCCAGACCTTCGCATCCCCTTTGGTGTCTTCTTTTCCCCTTGGAGTAGAGCAGGCTGGGTGCGCGGGGTGGAAAGAGCCGTGTTTTCTTCGCGAGGAATGAGTTGGATTGGGACTCCCTTCGTTTTTGGAGCAGCTTAATTGCCGGGTCGTGATTAGAGAGAACTGACTCTTGCCTGGCTCACCCCAAAGTTACTTTTCCAGTGTTCTCTTTGTTGTTATTGTGTACCTCTGGAAACCCCACAACCAGGATATGCCCATCTGCCGTCTTGGAAGAATGGTTTTCTCCCTTCAAAAGCCTGGTTCATGTGCTTAGGAAAGAACACGAATAAGAAATAAAACTGGAAGGGGCCTTGGAGGTCTTCTAGTCCAGCCCCCTGCTCAAGCAGGCATAAGGCGTGCATAAATGCACCATTGTGCCTCCCATCCCTGTCCTATTGTCCCCATTTATTCGTACCTATTTCCTGTATTCTTACTCATGTTTATACTTATATCTATTACCTTGTAAGCAATTGACAAATCAAATAAATAAATAAATTAAAAATAAATAAATAAATATAAACCTGTCCTGTACCCTTTGAGACAAGTGACTGTTCTAGTCTCTTCGTAAAAGCCTCCAGGGATAAAGCGCCCACGATTTCTGTAGGCAAGCTGTTCCACTGGTTAATTGTCCTCCCTGTTAGGAAGTTTCTCCTTAATTCCAGGTTGCTTCTCCCTTTGATTAGTTTCCAACCATTGTTTCTTGTCTTGCCTTCTGGTGCTTTGGAAAATAATTTGACCCGCTCTTCTTTGTGGCAGCCCCTCAGATACTGGAATGCTGCTATCATGTCACCCCCTAATCCTTCTTTTCTTTAGACTAGCCAAACCCAAAACCTGCAGCCATTCTTCATATAGTTTAGTCTCCAGGCTTTTGATCATCTTCGTTTCTCTTCTTTGAACTTTGTCCAAAGTCTCAACATCTTTTTTATGGTATGGTGACCAAAATTGGTTGTAATATTCCAAGTGGGGTTTTACTAGGGTTTTATAAAGTGGCTCTAGTATTTCATGTGCTCTTGATTCTATGCTTCTGTTTATACAACCCAGTATTGTATTAGCTTTTTTGGCTGTTGCTCACACTGTTGGCTCATATTACCTATATGCTTATCTGTAAAGGTAATCCTCAACTTACAAAAGCTCATTTAGTGACTGTTCAAAGTTACAATGGCGCTGAAAAAAGTGATTTACGACTGTTTTTCACACTTACGACCATTGCTGCATTCCCATAGCCACTTGATCAAAATTTGGATGCTTGGCAACTGGTTCGTATTTATGATGGTTGCAGTGTCCTGGGGTCACGTGATCATCTTTTGCATCCTTCTCACAAGCAAAGTCAATGGGAGATCCAGATTCACTTAACTGTGTTACTAACTTAACAGCTACAATGATTCACTTAACTGTGGTAAGAAAGGTCATAAAATGGCGCTTAACAACATAAATTCTGAGCTCAATTGCAGTTGTAAGTCAAGGACTACCTGTAGCTTACTGAATGATTTGGAATGACCTGATCTTGCATAACGTATTTAGCTATAGATCCTGTTTTTGCAAACCACAGAAACTGGATACATTTGAGTGACAACAACAAATATTGTAAAGCGGTGTGTACTTCAGTATACACTATTGTGTGGTCTCAGCAACTCTTGATTTGACAGCCCTGCAGTTTGGCTGAACAGCCACTGGGAGAGAAAACTCTATAAGAAGGAACTCTTCCCATCTGTTCTATTCCATTTGTGACTTACAATTTTTTTCTCCCTTTTTAAGATGAGGTTTGTTTAGTCTATCCAAGCAGGCCCTTGAGTACTTCAGCCTCAAACACTTTATGATGGGTTTGTAAAAGAAGGTCAAACATGTATTGGAATACGTGGGCAAGACTGTTATATCCAGAAAACAGAATGTATTTATAATCAAGTGAAAATATAGGATCATAAAATTATAATTCTGAATTATAAAATGACAACATTTAAGAGGACCCAGTTGCTACACTTCACCGACTAAATCTACTGCCTAAATGCCAAATCATAACTTCAACTACTTCTAGCTACAACTTCTTTAGCAGCCTAACCACAGGTGCAACACTGAAAGTATTCTTATGTACTTACAGATAATCCTTGCTTAACTATGGCAATTGGGACTAGAATTTCTGTGGCTAAGCACATGGTCATAAAGTGACTGTGAATATTAAACAAGGATCTCAAATGACCACGACTTGACTTTCTCCAGCTTCCCACTTTGCTTGTAAGAAGCTGGCAAGGAAGTTTCAAATCGTGATCATATAACCACAGTAACTAGTGAGTGGTCATTACCACCAAAAAACCCCTCTGCTTGCATCTTGTGCTTGGTAAACATTTGCTTAAAACCAGTACCCCCAAACTCTTTAAATTATCCACATGAAATTTCAGATTGTTTATCAACCCCTAAAATTTATAATATGAAAATACTTTACTAAATGAAAATTTCTGCTTTTTAACTAATAATATATTCTTTGAACAATAATCATAACAATGGATAATCCCATTGACCCTTGAGAGTAGATAGCAACCTCCATGGGGAACACTCCTTAAAACATTTATTAATATTTATTTAATGTTTATTAAAATTATTCCATAACACCTTGGAACTTGGTTACATTGTCTTACTTTTATGGCACTGTAATTCTCTCCTAGAGTCTGTGGAAAGCCAGACTTCACTTCATCCCATAGTGGCATTGGTTCCAGATTGCTGGAATGCCTCATTTCTGGAATTCATTACAATTCCAGTTATGGTCACTGATTTGACCTTGCCTGGTTCATAACACTGGAAAAGTGACTTAGGTCTCATTATTGTTTACCTCTGGAAACCCCCACAAGCAGGATATGAAAGTAGTAGTTTTTCTCAGTTATACTTCCCGAGTAATAATACCCAGGAATTTGTATATTCTAGATTCTTTCAGTTAATATAGAGCCATTGTGACTTGTAGCTTGCTGACTGTAAGCTACAGCTAACTTTGTAAGCCTCAGTATTTTAAGTAGAGCTTTTTTTGTAAGTAGGTATATATTGAGCTTGTATTTTCTGGTCTTCAATATAGACTCAGATAATATGAATGTTTTGCTATCATGCTTTGCTCTTGAAAAAGCGTATAGCTGAGTTTTGATTGCATAGATAATTTTGCTCTGTTTTATTGAAATATCAAATGTCTTCTTTCGATAGATGCTTTCTTAATTCAGGCCTCTACTACCCTGGAAAACCTAGCAGAACTTTCGGAAGAATCCAGGGACAACAACACATACTCTAGACTTATACAACATTATACACAGGTATTATGAATTAAAGAATTTTCATCACACTTGTGAATGTGATTCATTGAAATCAAAACATGTTTACTTAATAATGGAATTTAGGGAGACATTCAAAACAAAAGGAATATTGAACCAATTGATTGGATTATCTTCCTGGTTGTTTTTGAATTAGAATAGAACTAAAATTAATGGCACTGGGAATAAAGATCAGGATTGTATGTTTATATAAGATTAAACCAGACCAATCTGTCTAACCTTTGAACTAGTTATTAAAACACTGAAGGTGAACTGGATGATTTAGGATTGTATATGCATTCTGAGATCTTCATTGATTAAAGCTGTTTTCAGTGCATTTTTTCACTTGTGGCTATGTAGATGACACATTTTTCAAATAACATATTGTTCTAAATAGGGTATTAAAACTGGTAAATGCTCGAAGTTTTAAAACGTGCATAAGTGTTGTGCATCTTTGTGCACCTAAATCCCCAACTTGGCAACTTCTCAGATATGTAGACTTCAACTCCCAGAATTCCCCAGCCAGCATGCTGGTTGGGGATTTCTGACAGTTGAAATCCACATGTCTGCTCAAGGCCACATATCTGCTCTGACCTTGGTCCCATAGATGACAAACCCTCTGTAGTTAAATAAATGTTATCTTTATTAGGAGTGCCAGCAGCCCTGGCAAAAAGTCCCTCTCTCACAGCAGGCTAACAAGTCTGGCCAACAGGGAGATGAATAATTGTCTGCCACACCTATTCATCTCCACCCCCTGCCTTTATCCCCAGGGCTAAGGTGGGGTTTCACTATCAGCTGTGGCTCTTCTGTCCCAAGGATCAGCCCATAGATTTCCATTGCCCTACTCTCCTCTGCCTTCTGCGCATCCGCGTGTCAGGCACTGGACCCAGCTGTTCCTCCTCTTTCTCATCAGCCATCCATTCCCTCTTTTGCCTCGGAGCTCTCAGGTTACAGGAGGGACTGGCGGCTGACAGGCTACAACAATATGGGTCATATGTCTGCTCAAGGCCACATGTGGACCTTACTGCTCCCAAAGGTTCTCAAAAGTTTTAAGTTAAAGATTATGGGGAAGAATTAGTAGATCCATAATTAGGAAATTATCATATTAGACATGGTTAATAAAAAGCCATTCTGTTTTTCTCCATTTGTTCGCATGCATTGCCTAGCACAACTCTCAAGAAGCCAAATACCATGCCAGCCCAAAATATTGTACAATCTATCGTTAGTTCTTTTTCTGTTCTTAGATTTGCTAAGGTGCCTTCCCCAAGAGTGATCTCAGTGGAATGATTTGATAATGGAGCACAGGATTATGGCCAATGGACTTTTCTGCTTGGAAAGCAGTGGTTTCTTCTTCTGATCTGCAAAAAAATAATAATTTCTAGTTGCAAAGCTGTGAACCCTTCAGTAAATTGAATTCAGTTCAAACTGATAACCCAGTTTTGCAGAGTTTTTAAAATAGCTGCCTTACTAATAAGGGAAAGTGCCGCCATTGAAATGCAAAGAAAAATTAACTTTAAATCCATCTTTTACCAAATGTAGCCGTATTTCTTGGCCAAGTTAGGAAAATCTAAGGCTGCATCTAACAAAAACTAAACTCTTCCATCTCTTTAAAGGCACTATTAGATATCACATATTTTGAAGAAAACCAACTTGTTGATGAAGAGTTTCCAGAAGAATCCTCTCTGCAGAAAGTTGAGGAACTAATTGGTGCACTTTCCGAGCCAGAAAACCTGGTCAATGAAAGTGGTATTTTCCAAGAAGTAAGTATTAAGCCAGCCATAATCACTCAAATAGACTTTTTGTTCAAGAATATGGTCAACATTGAATAAAGCCCTTCCATTATCAAAAAACTTGCCGATCTTTCATTCTTGCACTTTTTATTGTATATTTTGCAGCAATCGTACCCAGCAATGGGTTTCTCTGTCAGATCAGTATAAGCTAGCTTAATGTCTGATTGGCTTTTTTGTGCCACTTCTTTTTAAATTTTATCAAGTAGAAAACACATTTTTAATAGTTGGAATTAGTGTTGTAATACCTATGAGCACCATGTGCCACATAACAGCTTATTTTATGCCCTATTGGTTTACAAATAATAGAATTTTTAAAGTGAAAGATGACAAAAATGAGAATAGCTTTTTCACGATATCACGAGGCTGGCCTTATTGAACTTTTAAATATTTAGATTTCTAATGCTAACTTTTTAATTTATGTTTTAATATTTTGACCATATAATGCTACCAGTAGGTGAAATTGAATGATAATGCCAGATATTTGGGAAGGATGCTGGTCCCTATTTTGTAGGAATTTCCTCTACCTACATTTTGAAGCGTCTGTGTTCCTCCCTTTTATATGAAGCTCAAGTTTTTTCACTTGATGGGCATCTTTTTCTAGCCCCTTGAAATACTCGGAATTGAGTTGCTGGAATGCCTTTATTGGAGAAGAGGAGCTTTGATCTACATGTTTTGCCACACAGTTAAAGGAAGAAAGGAATGGCTGAGGAAGGAGACCGACTTACTTAAAAAGGTAAATTTTCCCATTCCATCACAATGAAAAATATTGCCCACTCCTGCAAGAATAATGCCTATTTTTCAAAATAAGTTCCAAGTCCAATTACATAGACAAGATAACAATTGAAATTTGGACTATGAGAAATTGACAATTCTTTAAATATTTTTCCAGTACAAATAAAAGGCAGTGAATCAAAATGTATGATTTAGTATAGACTGAATTCCCCCTCTTGTTCCCTTAAACCAGTGTTTCTCAACCTTGGCCACTTTAAGATGGGTGGGCTCAAAACTCCTAGAATTCAGTATGCAGAATGGGGAATTTGGGAAGTCCACCTATCTTTAAATACCCAAGATTGAGAATGCTGGTTTGTAGTATGGACCTGATCATAACTGAAGAAGGAATACTGTGTGTTCTTCAGATATATGGATTTTAACTCCCAGGCTTCTCTAGCTAGCATTCTCTCATTGCAGAGAATTCTGGAAATTGAAAGTTCACACATCTGAAGGATGCTCGGGTCAAGGAAAGTGCCATAGTTTTTGAAGACAGTGATCTCCCTCAATAGAAACTGCTTCCTGTATTTACTTTGTTCTAGAGTAAACAAAGATGTGTTTTGGTGTGAACTTTTAAATTCTTTATAGAAGAATTCAGCCTGACTTTTAGTAAAAGTAGAGTACCAGAGAATGTCAAATGAAGACATAAAATTGCAAAAGTTAAAATCATGTTTATTAGATTTTTATCCCATCTATTACAAGTAATTCAAGATGGCAAACGTATTAGTGGCTTAACTTCCACCTCAAGCATGATCAAATAAGTCCTTATTGCTAAAACCTAGCAAGATTTGGCATCAACTGTAAATAGCACAGAGAACATTTCATGCATAGGTCACCTGTATTAAAAAAGAAACAGTATCTTGTAAGACACAAATATTTGTCCTTTAGTTATGTATTGATAGCACCCATCAGTACATTGCTCTTATTTACATGAAGTTTTATTTTATAGTCTGCTGATAAATATAAAGTAAATAATATAACTTTTATAGCATGGAAATTTGTTCGGGTGTTTCATGAAGATTGTTCTGTTATGAAGACTATGTATTGAAAAGGCTACCTTAAATGCCATTTATTTTTCACTTCAGTTCCTTAAGGAAGGAATCCATTACTTGCTAAAGATGCTTGATTTTAGATGTACTGACAACCCAAATGAAGAATTTGTAGTTCAAGATACAAGCACAGCTATATTGGTCAATGAAGGTAAGTGTTCCATATTAATGCTTCTTAGCAGAAAGGATTCTCCGCTGCACATTGAAATAAAGGCATATTTTAGAGGAAGCTGCTAAATCTTTCAAGTTGGAAGCATTTATGTGCACATTATTTTCAGATGCTTTATGTCTCATTTTATCTCATTCATATCATCCATGTAAAATAAACTAGGAAATTTTGTAATAATTATTACTTAATATAATTACTACTTCACGCATGCCCTTTCTTACTCAGGATCCACCCTCATTCTATCTTTTTAATTCTCCCACTCCAACCCCCTTCATTATCTTTTCATAGCTTTCTTTAGCTTAAAGTTTTCTTCATGGTTTTGGATGAAAGTTTTCAATTTTGTGCAAAAATGGATTTTTTTTTGCCAACGACATTGATGTACAATAAAAGCTGAGGGGGGGGAGGGGGGGAGAGAGAGAGATGGAGAAATATAATTTAAATGATTTAATTAGGCTGGTTGATTTCTATGCTGCAGTCTTCTCATCTGCAGCTCACTGCTATGCCATTGTGATTTATGACCGCATGTAGTGATGGAGATCCTGTTCCCAATTGCTGTCATAACTCAAGGACTACCTGTAGAATAAATACATCTTTCAGTCTCTTACATGTCACCCTTACATTCATTATGATAACATAATGGAGGCTTTATCTTTTTAGATACTGGAAAGGGAGGGCAAGTAACTAACCATACTTTGGGTTTGTTTGATGCAAATGACACCTTCCAGATGTTGTTTTCTTTCCCCTCTGGCAGGTATTTTTAGTGATACCCACCTGTTGGCAATGATGTACTGTGGAGAAATGTGTTACTGGGGGCTGAAATACTGTGGAGATCAAGGCACAGAACTACATAGAGAATTGCCGGGCAGTTCAGAAAACATCATCATGGACTTTCAGGAAATTGGAGAGAAAATGTTAACAAAATACATTGCAGTGTGTGAAGGACCTTTAAGATCACATGGTTGGGATACAAAGAATGCAAAGCGCATATTGGATTATTTTAAACAATTGTCATCCTAACTGACCTAAGCAGATGGTGCATGTACTGAAAACAAGTATTAAAGTGAAGAAAATGTATGTGTTTTATGGTTGAATCGTGGGTGCATGTCTTTTAAAATGAGCTAACAGTGTGGATTTCTTGATTTCAATTTTACCTAAATTGTTGGAACTGTAATACAAATTAATCTGGAATAATTTCAGAAGGGTTAGAGGGTAGAGATCAATTTTAAGTAGGAGGCACCTATGAATTGTACATGGCCCTACTCTTGTTGCATTTCCAGAAGTTCCTGAGATTTTTATGAGGGATGGGGAAAACTGCCAAATACTTGTGCTGCAATTTTCTGCCTACTTTGGGGAGTAAAAGTTTTGCTTAAAGCAGTGTCACATTTTTGAGGAAATAAATGTCAGAAAATGGGGAGAGCTGAAAATACAGTCGTTAAGCAAACTTGGTCTCATTAAGCAAATCAATGGTCCCCAGCTGATGTTTTTTGCTAGAAATTGGAAGTAAATGTCAGAAACTGGCAAAAATATTGCAACCACGGTCATGTGATCATGCTGCAAACAACTATAAAGGTGAGCTGGTTGCCAAGTGCCCAAATCCATCATAACTTTGAATCATCATTAAGTAACCAGTTGTAAATCAAGGATTACCTGTAGTTGTGGAGTGGTAATAAAGCGGTCTGTTCAGGTGTGCTTGAAACCTTGATGGATTTTTTTTTTTTAAGGGAGCAGGCTGCTAAGATTTGTCTGCATAAGATAGAGAGGAGCCTTTATTGGGGTTATGCAAAGCACCCAAAAGACATACCTTGCAGTGGATGCTACCACAAGGTGACTCTTCAGTGCTAAAAGTGGCCGTTTCCTTCAGAAGCTTATTGGGCTGTTTCAAAAACTAGCCCCGGCCATCTGAATAAGTGCACAGCAACAGCTTTACTGATGGCCCCACCACAAAGCTTGAAGGCTGACTTTCAAAGCACCCATGCCAACCTTCCCAAAAACACTGACCGCTGAACATTTCAAGGAGTTGCTTTGCTTGGACTAATGGGCTCTGCCCTGCCCTCCTAGCTCTTCTATTAAGCTACCAAGAGGTTCCTCATAAGCTTGGTCTTCACTTCCTATGGCAGGATGAAATGTCATAGTCCAGGGGTACATTACCTGCAGGGTCCCAGTATCCTTTGATGCTTCTAGGTAGACAAACTCCACTTGCATTGTTTTGTCCTATTCTTTTCAGACTTCTTTGCCATGGTGTTAAAAGGATGCATCAATCTAAATTAAGATAGCTTTTTAAGACATTTTTAAGGCTAGAGATGGCCCCACATGAAGTATTAAATCACCCAAGACTTCTCTCCATTCAAGGCAAAAAGTCATCTATTATACAGAACGAAATGTCTAAAATGGAAAGAAATACATATTTCAGTATTGGGGTTTCCCCCCCCCCCCACATGCTGTTTAGTGGATTAGATAATTTCAGTAAAATACATATAAAGAAATATTCCGTGAAAGTGGCAATGTGCTGAGAACTGGTAAAAGGATTGAATGAATACAGTATTTCGCTGTTCTAAAAAATTTTTTTTAAAAAAAAACCCCTCCCTGAGCAATATTGAAGAGACAGAAATACTTGGGGCGTATTTCTTACAGGTCACTTTGGAAACTACTATCGACCAATAACACACGCCTCAGGCTGAGCTTCTTTAGGCTGGGCAAATCGCGGCAGAAGGCGGGACGCCCGGAAAGGGAAGCGAGTTGACTGATCAACCCCAACATTTCCACCTTCGCATAAGCAGCCGGCTAGGAGAGCGCGCTGTCGGTTCAGACCAGCTAAATCCACTCGCCTCAGCCCAAGCCGCCCCGCAACGTAGGCGAGCCGAAGGCCACCCGCTTCTTTTCGCCAGGCGAACCAGGCGTAGCTTTACAGCCGGCGACGTTGCCATGTCCGCCAATCTCGGCGGGGACTGGCGCGCCTTGGAATGCGCGCTGCGCAACAGCCTCCAACACCTCCGGGAAAAGTGGGCGCAACGGGCGAGGTTGTGGGGAAACCCCGACTGCGCCGCGGGGAAGCAGGAGGAGGAAGCGAAGGAGGCAGTAGGGATGGACGCGAGCCCGTCGAGCGCCCTGGAAACCCTGCCGGTAAGAACTCGCCCGAGCCAGCGCACAAGCTCCAACGCGGCCGCTTCCCGTTATGTTGGGGAGGGGATGGCGACGTTCTTCTTTTCATTGGCCACGACGCTTTAGGGGAGGTGGGGTCCTGGTTCCGCCAATCGCACTCTTGCAGAGTCCGTGGGCGAGTAGAAGCTCCATTCGCAAAAGAGATGCTGAGCGCAAGCGGAGGGGTGCGTCCCCGCCTCACCGGCGGCGTTTCTTTCAGAGGCAACGCAGGGAGTGAACGAAGAGCTTGTTCTCCAGCAGCTACTCGCTCTCCAGATGAAGTCAAATAAGGCATCTCGTTTAGCATCTCAGATCTTCATGCCCCCAAGTTGACGACTTCCTAGGATTCTTTATTTATATATTTTGTCAAGCATGTAGGAGAAAACAAGTATAAGTATGAACATAACATATAAACATCTAAGTATAAACAGGCATAAGTATATATATATATAATACATAGCAATAGCACTTAGACTTATATACCTTTATAGTGCTTTCCAGCCCTCTCTAAGCGGTTTACAGAGTCAGCATATTGTCCCCAACAATCTGGGTCCTCATTTTACCAACCTGAGAACGATGGAAGGCTAAGTCAACCTTGAACCTGGTGCGCTTATGCACCACCGCCTTACATACCTCTTAGGAATAGAGTGAGGTCCACTCCATTCATGCTGGAGTAAAAAGGTTAGAGAAAAGCCAATAAACCTGTTGTAGCTCTTGGTGAAAAATCTTGACATCCACAATTTCGCTCACACAGTCCTCAAATCCTGCAAATGTTAACTGGCACTGCTTTTGCCTTGTAAATAGGAGAGCTTTCGGGGGTTTTCATGAAGTCACAGGTTCTTATTTTTTATATTAAAAAATCAGCTATTTTTTTGTTGTTGTTGGCTCAGCTGAACTGCATTTTTATTGTCTTGTTTACAGATATGTGTGAAACTATACATTATGTCCTTTCTCACGCCAAAAGAGCTGATTTATTTGGGGAGCACCAACCACTATTGGAGAATAACGGTCCAGGATCCCTTGCTTTGGAGATATTTCCTCATTCGGGATCTTCCTTCTTGGAATTCCATAGATTGTGAATCCCTCCCAGATGCAAAGATATTTAATCAGCCTTTTGTGGAATTAGATGATATTAGCCCATGCAATTTCATGGCAGCGTAAGTATTGGATCATATAATGATGAAAAGTAAAGTAACAAATTAATTCCATGCACATGTACTCCAAAATGAAATCCATTTGGTTTAATGAAGCAAAGCTTCACTGAATATGAATTGCTTTGCAGGCTCTCATTTTCAAGTATTTTTTTTTTTAAAAAAACTCATTAGCTATACAGTATGGGAAGTCCTTGACTTACAACCATTCATTTAGCATTCCAAATTACAACAGCACTGGAAAAAGTGACTTTCAACCCGTCCTCACACAAGCAAGTCTGCACTACTATTACTATTAATCTTCCCGTCACTCTTTATCATCCATCCCCTCCCACATGTATGACTGTAACTTTGTCGCTTGTATCCTTACAATTTATATTGACTGTTTCCTAGTATGATTTGATTGCTTATTGTACCCTATGACTATTATTGTACCTGATGATTCTTGACTCTTGACAAATGTTATTTTTTTCTTTTATGTATACTGAGAGCCTTTGCACCAAGACAAATTCCTTGTGTGTCCAATCACACTTGGCCAATAAAGAATTCTATTCTGTTATGACCATGGCAGCATTCCCATGATCACATGATCAAAATCGAGGTGCTTGGTAACCAGCATGTCTTTACAATAGTTGCTGCATCCTGGGGTCATATGCTGGCCATTTGCAACCTTTCCAGCAGGCTTCTGGCAAACAAAGGGGAAAACTGGATTTTCCTAAAAATTATGATTAACTTAACAATTGCAGTGATTCACTTAACAACCATGGTCATTAAGATTAGGCACAGCTCACTAACCACCTTGCGTAGCAATGGAATTCCTGGTTCCAGTGACGGGCAGAAGTTGAGGACTGCCTGTATTTAACATGGCACATATTTGGTATAATTTGTCTTTATCCAACTATAGCTTGCCTCCAAAAATCATGAGTGCTCCATCACTGGATGTTTTCAAGAAGTGACTAGACAGTCACTTATCTGAAATAGTATAGGTGAATCTATGGCACACATGCCACAGGTGGCACACAGAGCTATTTGTGCGGGCCCGCGAATCCCAGCCAACTTACCTGCATTGTGCATGCGCACGCCTCCCAGCTGATTTTTGGCCCGTTTGAGGCCGTTTTCGCCCTCCTGGAGGTTCAAAGGATACCTCTGCAGCCAGGGAGACTAGAAAGTGGGCCTTCCGGAAATACCGGAAGTGCTGAAACAGGCCTGTTTTCAGGCTGCCAAAGGTTCCCTTGAGCCTCTGTGGGGGCGAAAAGGGCCTCTCTCAGGCTCAGAGGCCCTCCAGAAGCTAAAAACGGGTATTTCCGGAAGGCCTGTTTTTCAGCCTCCTGAGGCTGCAGAGGCTTCCCTCGAGCCTCTGGGTGGGCGAAAATGGCCTCAAACAGGCCAAAAATCAGCTGGGAGGTGCGCGCATGCGCAGTGCAGGTAAGGGGGTGGGGCGGGGGTGTTGCATGTGCATGCACAAGGGGGGCGCTTTCAGCACATCACAACAGAAAGGTTCACCATCATTGGTATAGCTTCCGATTGAGCAGAGGGCTGGACTAGTTGACCTCCAAGGTCCCTTCCAGATCATTCATTCTATTCTAAATATTATATTATGGCAACTATACTATATTGTACTTTGACAATTTCCAGTGGTGTGATAGAAAGTTACATTTTACTGTATTTTGCTTTTTTTTTTCTAGACAATTCCTCCTGCCCACCCCACTAACCCTGGAGACATCAATTTAGTTGTTGGTTTGTTTGTCACATTTCTGCGCTGCTCACCTCACCTCAGTGACTTTATAGATTCTTATGGTAGAAGCTGCTAAGGAAGAAATTATAATACAGTAACACACCTTGCTTATTCGGCATTGTCAACTAACGCTGATTGCTATTGTTTTCTTTAAATGCAGGTATAAAAAATGCTGTTCCTTCCATAAAAGTTTTTTGAAACCCAATAGGACTACATATAGCGCCATGTCTTCTTTTCTACAGTCCCTGATTACGCAGACAGAGCCATGCTTTGCTATGTTTGGGCCTGGTTTAGAAGATCTGGATCAATCTTTGGTATACACAATGATGTCAAGCCCAGACATTCTGCCGCTAGCGGGCATGCCTTCTAGACAAATACAAGGTAATGTACTTTTTCTTTTTCATTTTATAAACTTTGTGAGAATATAAAATGAATAAACCCAACAAGAGCTAATATTAAGAATGAAAGAAGAAAATAAGAAAGACAGAACAGCAGAAACTAAATAAAAGTGGTGTGTGTGTGTGAAGAAATGACTTCCCATTATAAGTATAATATAAATTTATTTTTAATGTTTATTTAGTTAGTAAGCATAAGTATTATTTTTTATTGTTTATTTATTTGGTAAATGTACAGTATGTGCCGCCTTACTTAGAGGTGATTCTAGGCATCTTATAATCAGAAAAATAAGTTAAAACATTAACATAATAAATAATCATGTTAAAATTGGTTTAAAATTAGCGAGATGGGAAGGAAGAGAACATGATACACCCAGGAAGGAGATGGGATCCTATCTCAACCTGCTAATGACCTCCAGGATAACACGAGACCTGGCCAATTGGTAGAGCCAAGTCTTTAGGCCCTTTTAGAAAGCCAAAAAGATGGGTGTGGATTCTAGAGGGACACAGTGTTCCAAAGGGCAGGACCATGGCAGAAAAGGATCTTCTGGATCCTGCCAGCTGGGATTTCTTGACCAATGGGGTCTGTGGTGGCGCATTGTTAGAATGCAGTATTGCAGGCTAACTCTGCCGACTGCCAGCAGTTTGATTCTCACTAACTCACAGTTGACTCAGCTTTCCATCCTTCTGCGGTCAGTAAAATGAGGACCCAGATTGTTGGGGGCACTATGCTGACTCTGTGAACCACTTCGAGAGGGCTGTAAAGCACTATGAAGCTGTATATAAGTCTAAATGCCATTGCTATTGCTATCCACAATATTGTCGAGCTCCAGCTTGGAGCTCGCCAAGAAGCCCAGACCACACCCACCTACATTCTGATCTCCGGCCAGCTGATGGAGCCCAAGACATACCACGGTGGCCTGTGAGGGTGGTGCAGATCTCCATTTTACCATGTGAGCAGCAACGATACGGTGACCTGTCAGGGCAATGGAGGACTCCAGCTGATCGGCGATTGAGCGGCTGAGGCAGGGATGCTGGGACGGTGCTTTCTGGATCTTGGCCACTTGCTCTGCAGTATCGGCAACCAAATGGTAGCTATGAGAGTGGAGCGGATATTGAAAACATGTGGGGTGGGAGAATGGTATTTAGGGGTGCTGGGAGGCAGACACTCCCAGTGCTGACTTTATGTGGGAACCTTTGGTTCCCTTGCTCAGTACTTCCTGGGACTTGCTGGTAAAGAAGAAAAGAATAAAGAAAGCGGTGGACCAAGTTCCCAGTCTGTACTGGTTTCTTTTCACGCTGATCGCCGGACTTGCTCAGGAGTAGCTGAGAAATATGCCCATTCTTCTGGTGCAGGTGGGGCAGGTCAATCTTATTGGGGTGATGTGGTTCTTCAGATAGCCTGGCCCTATGCCCTATCTCTTGCTTTATTGTTAGAGTATGGTTTACATTGTTTCTACAATCCAGGCTTTATTTAATGACATTTAATAATGTCGTAAGAGCCCTGGTGGCGTAGTGATTAAAATGCAGTATTGCCAGCTGTCTGCACTTTGGCACTTCGAATGTCACCATGCTCAAAGTTGACTCAGCCTTTGGAGTTTGATAAAATTGAGGACCCAGAGAGTTGGGGGCAATATACTGACTCTGTAAACTGCTTAGAGGGGGCTATAAAGCACTGTGAAGCGGTATATAAGTCTAAGTGCTATTGCTATTTTAGTCTCATAGGATTTAATAACATAGACATCTCTGAGGCTAAAAATGCTGCTTGTCCAAAAGGAGTAAATAAGTGTAATTTTAAATATTGTGAATGGGTATCAGATAACAAATTGTATTTATATATTAACTTAGAAAATGTTAGGCACAGGAAATCAAGAGTCAGGATAGAGTTCAAGAGCAGTATGAATTTATTCCATGCAACCTATACACAAGAATCTGATCTACTAATGGCTAAGGCAAATTGGTGCCAAATAAGAGTCAACAAACTTCAAGGGGGGCTGGACTTAGGTCTCTTAGAGGAGTGTAGCAACTTCAAACTGATGATGTGTTTGACCCCATCCCCAAATTCAGTCAAGTCATCTTGTACAGAAAATGCTACAAACTCTTTGATTTCGTCCATTAGATCCCAGCAGTTATCCAAATCTTCCATGAAAACATTTTTATCCATTTAAGACCATGTATCTAGTGTCAGTTTAGTATGAGAAAGGAGATTAAAGTCATTTAATCTTACAATTAATCTTACTTAAAATTTTCAAATCAATATAATAAATAGTAAGAGGAGATGCAGCAAATCTTCCTCAACCAAGGTGTGGGCATTTCTCTGTGTAGATTTTTAAACATTTAATGATTAAACATTTTTAAACATCTTATCTAATCAATTATATTAATTATGATCCACAGCAGGAAAACATTTTCAGGCATCCAGAAATAATTGATTTGTATACATTTGTATAAACCAGAATACATGCTTCATTAAAACAGATGTTCTAATTTATACACTGTGTTTATTTTTATTTTTCCTCAAATAGGAATAGGCTCTGGAGTCACATTTAATTTGAATGGCCAGAACTTTAACATTCAGACACTGTATTCAAAAACTAGGTAAGATTTGTTGAGCTTCTTCCGTGGAAAAGTTAATTTCAAAAAATTGTTTTGAGTTCTTGATGCTCTGTAAGCTTTGAACAACCTTTAAACCACCAAGCTGAGAGAGCACTATGAACTCTGCAGTTCAATCCTGAGCCGTAGATAATTTCTTTTTTTAAAAAAAAATATTTGCCTGGGAGAGTTTTTTAAAAAAAAAACATTCCTAGATATGATGCTTTGCTGGAATTAGGGGTGAATTAGGGGTTGTTTTTCAAACAACAAGCTGCCTTGAAAAGACCACAAACATCAGCTAGCCTTGAAGACACCACATAATTCTTTCAGAGTCAGTGATGGTGAGCTTTTTGGGCTGGGCCTGTTAAAAATTCAGAAAACGCTTATCTTTATTCTACTGGGGTGTGTGTCTCAGACACACTGGCACAGAGAGGGAGAGAGAAAACAGAGAATCAAATCATAACAAAGAGTAATATTAATTTATTTAAATTTCTTATTGGATAAATAAAAAACTTACATACTCATAAATATTTTTCAAAATGCCCATTCAAGGCAGCTCTAGGCTGCCTTTGAAGACTGAATGCTTTGAATATGTTCTTGTGTGGTCTTGCTACCGCCAAAATCAGCAAGAAAGACCCCCCCCATTCTCACATGTTTTTTGGAAGCTCCAGGGGAGGCCCTGTCTCATAATTTCCAGAGAGACCAGAGTCCTGGCATGTCACCAAAAATGATATTGCATGTTATCTGTGACACATGTGTCATAGGTTTGCCATCACTGTTCAAAACCATTTGTCATCAGATCTTTTAAGTCAAGGTGTAAAGCTGGGATAGGACAGGGATATGATACTCATTCAAGGGTTACTTGGTGATTCTTGCTCCCCTCCACAGCTGTGATCAATTTGTAATAAATTAAAATTGATGAGCTTTATGACTGAGGGGCAGATTGGTGTAGTGGTTAGCAGTAGGCTAGAAACTGGGAGACTACAAAGTCTTAGGAAATATCTGAGTGACCTTGGACCAGTCACTCTCTCTCAGATCTAAGAAGAAAGAAATGGCAAACCACTTATGAAAATTTACCAAGAAAATTGCAGGGATTAACCCAAACAGCCACCAGGAATCAACACTGACTCTAAGACACACATGCAGAGTTTAGTTTAGTTTACTTTATTGTCATTGCACCTCGTACAACAAAATCAAACACCATTTTCAGTGCACATCATGACCATGAAAATAAACACAAACACACATCCTTCACACTCCACACGTTGAATTGAACCCCCCCCGACACCGCACCAACACTGCACTATACAGCAGAATTAAAAAGAGCTACTGCCCTGGGATAGAAGCTGTTTTTCAGCCTATTTGTCCTTGTTTTTATTATTCTGTACCATCTGCCAGATGGTAATCGTTCAAAAAAAGGGTTCCCAGGATGAGATGGATCTTTGAGAATGTTTTGAACTTTCTTAAGGCAGTGGGAGCCATAAAGTTCTTCCAAAGAGGGAAGAGGGCAATCAATGATCTTCTGGGCAATGACAGTAACCTTCTGGAATCTTTCCTATCTGCCACTGTGCAATTGGCAAACCATACAGAGGTGCAGTAAGTTAAGATACTCTCTATGATGCAGCAGTAGAAAGTCACCAGCAGCTTTTTATTCAGTCGTTTTCTGAGAAGCCTCAGGTAGTATAATCTCTGCTGGACCCTTTTGACCGGTGCTACAATGTGAGCATCCAAGGTCAGGTCCTTGTAACTAACTAAGGTATAAGAGAATTGAGAGGAAATCAGGAGATTGACTTGAAAATGCATTTTTAATGCTGGATATGTTTATTTTCCATGTTGATCATGCTCATCTCTCCCCTCCCCCAGCTATAGAGACCCCTGATACATTTCATAAGACCCACATCTAGCCACAAATCCCAAAGAAACTCATGCAGCTCTGCTTTACTTTTTCCCAGAATCTTCGAAATAATTAGTTTCTTTTTTTCCCAGAAAAGAAAGGCAAAGAGACAAAGCAGATACAAATTCCATCAATAAGATGTTCTACGAAGTGAGCAACGTGGATGGGACAACACAATATAAGCTAATTGAACATGTTCAGAATGTGTGCAGGCTAGCTGATGGATTCATCTATGTTGCAGATGCTGAGGACCATAAAAGTAAGAATTTTTGAACGATGCTGGCATTTTTTTTCAAAGGATGATGTTTAAGGTGCATCAGGCAGAGTTGAATGAAACAACCGTCTCTCTTTGCAGGACACAATCGCCAAATTGAATTTGCTCGGATGTCAGCAATGCTTGATCCCACGCTTGGGCCTTTGGGCAGACCTCTGTTGGTTTTGTCTTGCATTTCACGTGCTTCAAAGGAAAGGATTCCTTGTGTTTACCTGGCACATCAGCTACAACTAAACCTGTTGGACCGAGTGTGGATGGTACCATATTTTTTTTAAAGCTATATACTCAGTTATCTAACTACATATACATACACATTGCCAGAGAGGTTTATATAGCTCAAGGTAGAAATATAGGTCTGCACTCAAGCCTATAATCTAAAGACATAACAGATAAAGAAGGAAGGAAGATGGATGGAGAAAGAGGAGGAGGAAAAATCCATCAAATACCATTTTAAATTAATACCAAATTAAATTGATACTGAATATAATGAACAACTAGTGTTGAACATGTTCAAATGATCTGAAGCGGCTGCTCTTACATGACTAATGAAAAGAGCCAAGAGCTTTGCTTGGTTTTGCTTTCTTCTTCCTCTCTTATTCAACCAGATGGAATGGCTGCTGCTACTTCATTTGTCAGTTTTAAAGCATATTTTAAGTATCCTGCGCTGCAACTTTGCATTACATAATTGAGTTTTGTGACTGCTACAAGATGTGGTGGCAATGGTCACAGAATTTGAGGGTCATTAGGATCATTAAATCGTTTTTATAAATTCTTTGAGGGCAACTGTAAACTCCACAATACTTGTTTCAGTTTGGAACTGTCTTTTTCTTGGGTTTTACAGGTTCAGGACATTGAAGCTGCCACACTGATGGGACTATTGGATGGAATTCAGTGGCTTCTGGAACATGTCAAGCATTAAAATCCATAATACTCAAGTCAGTTCTAATAAAAAATTATCTCACATGGCCAAATATGATGAAGGTGTCATTTATCCCAATTAGTAAGAGCTGGGAAATCTTCCTCAAGATTTAGTGGAGACGTGGAAATAAGGAAAGAAGATTATGCAATAACAGATGTCATTCCTTTACAGGCACTCTTCAACTTATGACTGTAATTGAGCCCGGAATTACTGCTGGCTAATTAACCCTTTCTGCACAAGTATTTCTTTATGTGCAAGAGATAAGGAAGCCCATACCAGTCACTCCTCTTCAATCTTCCATGGTGCAAAGCAAACCAAATAAAACAGCTCTTGAAAATACATTCTCCTGCTTTTTTCCCCATCAGTTTTTATTTGATTTTTTAAAAAATAAATTGTCAGTGAAATTGTTACGTTTAGTTACAATTCACGTCATATGTAGCCCTGGGGAGGTTCATGGTAACTTTGAATGGTCACTTGGCAACATCATAAATTGACATCTATGTGTATTGCAAATTGTTTTTTAAGCATGCATTTAGAAATCATCACTTAGCAACTCTTGCAGATTACACTATTGTATTGTTGATCATTTTTTGCTTCCTATATGTGGAGAAAGGAGTGGCAGTACCTGGATGGTGGGGTGAAAAGAGGGATCAACCTAGAGTCCCTATGTAGTCACAAGGGAACTAAGTCCAAACTTCCTTGAGTGCCATTGACCCTAATATAATTCTAAGCAGGTGCTAACCTTAGTTGAGATGATTCTTATGTATAGGCTATAGCAGCGGTGTTAAACTCAAAGCCTGCAGACCGGATCCAGCCCACAGAATGCTTAGATCTGGCCCGCCGGACCACCCTAGAAACAGCAAAGGACCGGCCCGTGGTGTCTCTGCCAGCAAAAATGGAACACATTTTCGGTTGTGATGGCCTCCTTCAGCCCTCTGCCAATGAAAACGGAGGCTCCCCCTGAGCTCCATTTTCCCTGGCAGAGGGCTGCAGGAGGTCATCGTGGCCGAAAACTGAGCTTGGGAACCCGTTTTCGCTAGACGGAGCGCTCAGACCACCATTGGTGCCTGCAACATGAGTAACATCAAGCTGGTCTTCCTCATCCTGGGCACACCCACCCCAGGCCCCTGAGGTCAAACACAACCCTGATGTGTCCCTCAAGGAAATTGGGCTATAGCAATCAATCAGCTTGATTGAACCTTCACATCTAGACCTGGTCTTTCATGCCTGACAACATACTAACTTGTACCCATTAAGATAAAGAGGACAAAACCAGATTCCTAAACTAAGATCTGCCAAAGTGAGAAGGAATCATAGCGATGTAAGAGCAATCTTCTCATAAATAGGAACTTCTCTGGGTTCCCAAGTTATTTCCCAAATATGTCATCACATCATCCATAGGTGCTGTCCACCAGAGACTGTTTCTTCCCTAAAAATATTCCTGGCAAAGATTCTGCCATCTAAAATTATGATCAAGACCCTGATAAGAATGTGCTAGCAAGCCAACTCCAGAGACTCGTGTTTATATTATCTGTTGCTAGTGTAACATGGTGGCAAAAGCTCCCCAACAATTTGAACCAGCAGCCAACATCAATGCATGCTGAATTGTTTTGATTTTGATTTTGCATATTGTAAACTCCTTTATATTTCATAAGGAAACTTTAAAGAAATGTTTTTTTAAAAAAAGCATACATGCATTCCTAGGGACACTTCGATAATGAAATTTAAAAATAATAGGAGTTGATTTGTGAGTTAATACACAGGTTGTCCTTGACTTACGATGACTCATTTGGTGACCGTTCAAAGTTACAACGGCTCTGAAAAAAAATGACTTACAATTGGTCCTCACGATCAATGCAGCATCCTCATGGTCACTTGATCAAAATTCAGGTGCTTGGCAATCAGTATGTATTTCTGACAGATGCAAAATCCTGGGGTCATGTGATTGCCATCTGCAATCAAGCACGGAAAAAATCAGAAGTCCAGGCAGTTCACATGAATACAAAGGTTTATTGCCAGATCTTCAAGAATCTGAACTGCTAACGGTCAAAGCAAACTGGAAATAGATAAGCGTCAGTAGAATTCAAGGTGGGCCAGACTTAGATCTCTTGTGGGTGTAAGGGGTCTCGAGACTGATGCCGTGTTTGATCCCTTCCTCGGGCTCAGTTCAGCTATCTCTTATATTTCCCAAGCAGCTTCTGAGAGGCAAAGCAATGGGGAAATCTGGATTTGCTTAGCAGCTATATGATTCAGTTTAACAACTGTAGCGATTCTCTTAGCAACCGTGGCAAAAAATCAGGTGCAATTCACTTAATAATCAAGTTCTTAAAAATAGTAATTTTGGTCCCATTTGTGGTCTAAAGTTGAAGGCTTTACTCACAAGAAGACATGCTTTAATATACTTGAAAATAATAATGGGTGACCTCATTTTTCTTTTCAAATATTGAAAATATTTACAGTATGCTGTACATTTAAAAACTGGATATGTAGACTTTAATTCAGAAATAGGTTATGTGGAACTTGGTGAATGTAGTTCCAAGAAATAAGCATTTCATCACCATGTCATCGCCATATCATTCTTTTACTAACCACCAGGTGTCATCTTTGTAACAGAAATATGAATCCTTCCAGATTTTAGAAACCAGAGCTGCTTTCTTCAAAGTTCTTCTGAATAGCATAAGTCATTTCTAAAGACAGAAAATCTGCAAGAAATATTTTAAAACCCTCTGTTTATTTTGCACTAAATATTTTATTAAAAGAAAACTGAATAATACTTTTTTTTAATTGCAAAACTGTTCCCAGTTGGAAAGCTTGCAAGCAAAGCTGTTCATTCCTTTAGGAAAATAAACAAATGTTTATGAATATGAACAGGTTCATATGTGAGGAAAGAGATCTCTTTAAAAGAAGAGAACGTTGTACCCAATATTTACAATTTTAAGATATGTACTTTTTGTTGAAGAGGCTCTCATTTTTCACATTTAATTTTGTCTGGGCTTGGAAGATAGGCAGGGACAGGGCTGGTTAATACTTGCATGGAAGCAGAAAATTCCAGGGCTCTAGATTAAAACAGGATAGTGTTTCTCAATTTTGCTGCTGGCTGGGGAATTCTGGGAATTAGTCCACACATCTTAAAGTTTCCAAAATTGAGAAACACATTGGACTAGTGAGTCAAAAAGACAACCAAAAGTAGGGAAATCATTTCTGCATTGTTGCCAAGAACATGGAATCTACTGTATGTATCTATGGTATCACAGTAACTTAAGTTTAATTTGCTGGACTTCAAACTTTAATGCACAATTGTGCATCAGCATGTCACAAAGGATAAAGGATTTGAAGACAGAGGCTTTATGTGGTGAGTCACAGAGCTGAACACTGCAATCAGAAAAGAACCAAAATGGAGGTAGCTTCTTGGTGAAGGACCATCCACTCAGGCTGGTTGCTGATTCTTTCCAGGCACAGGGGTGGGGGTGGGGGCAGAAGGTCTAATAAAAATATTATTCTGTGTACTCTGAATTTTAAAAAAGCATGAAACGGGTGGCTTCAAAAACTTTCATTAAGATCTGGGAAGCTTTTGTTTCCCACCAAACACCAAAATATCTAGATTCGGTTCAAAATGATGAGTTTAATGTAGGTAAGTATTAGTCTGTACCTGTTTGAATCAAAAAGTGTTGTATAGCCTCAAGGTCCATAGATGAGGAAGCAAAGACGAAGACAAATTTAGTTTGCAATGCGGGTGATGAATGAAACTGAATAATCTCACAAATTTCCTTCATCATGGAAAAGTCTTTTGTAGCCCTGAAATACATGGAAACAAGACAACTTTATTGTGCCAACACAGTTGTCTGCCAGCCAACAAGATAACAAGCCGGAGGCCTGCCATAATCCAATGATAGGCAAAGCTCAGGCAGAATTTCTAAAAGAAAAGAGTCCTTTTTACTGACATGGCAAAAACTGGCACAGGTTGAGACTAGGAATCTGCTAGACACAGTGAGGTGATATCCAGGGTTCTAAGCATGGTACAGCAAGGTAAACAAAGCAGGACTGAGTTTGGAAAAGTTGTTCTCAGCATTTTCCATTAGGAAACAAGCCATCACTCAAATGCACACTGAGGCACATTACTGTTTAGAATCTAAGTCTCCTGCTGGCTTGTTTTTGGCTGGCTGGCTGACCTACGTGCTCAGTCCTGTGTTGTGGTATCTTTAAAGAAACAATGAAGAAGCTAAGAAGGAAAAGTCTAGCACATCCTCTCCAGCAGGGTCCACCCAGATAAGCAGGATTAACACCAAGCAATCAAGCAGAAAATGATAGTTAAGAAGAAAATCACAGCACCAACAATACTGGTAGGCCAAGTTGCTGAATATAAACAGGGACCAAACCCCATACTCACTGGCACTGATGATGATATTACCCTTTTTGCTGAAAATGGGGGGAGGGAGAAAGGAGTTGGTGATATTTGCAGACCAAAAAGGCTCGAATATGGGACGGAGGGAAAATATGAAATGTAATCTTAGAGAAGAAGGAGGAATAATATTGATATTTCTTTTTCTAATTGCTGCAGTGGAAATTGGGAGCCACTTTAATCCCCCTCCCTTTATGTGTATTGTCTTTTAAATTTCTTTTTTTTTCCTTTCCTTTGTATATGTTTTCATTTTTGTCTTTCATTCATGTAAAAATCTTCACTAAAAATATATTTTTAAAATGTTGTTCTTTGTTAAAAACCTGCACAACTTGTACATTCTCAAGGCCTAAACACACAGTCCTGACAATCTACCAAATTCCAATCTGTAGGCTTAAGTAATTCCATTTAAATGGGATTTCTTTCCCTACAAAAAAAAAAATGTATATATGCTTCACAAGAGCACTTCTCTCTACAGAATGTACCATCTTTGAATTTCACCAATTCTGGACGCTTATAATAGAAAAATACCTTTTTATTTCCACTTAAGATATGTTCTCAATGACTAGGGGATTGATGACAATCTACTTACAGCACAAATGTTTTCTATAAACAGGAAGGCAATAATAAAATAAAATGTAGATGATAAATTGCAGAGAATCCCAATATTAATCTGGGCATGTTAGTGTACAAGGTGAAAAGTGTCTTGGAAAAATAACTGAATACTGTAACCAGAGGTGGTATTCAGCAGGTTTTGATCAGTTCTGGAGAACCAGTAGCGGAAATTTTGAGTAGTTTGGAGAAGCGGCAAATCCCACCTCTGACTGGAGATTTTACAGTATCCTTCCCCTGCCACGCCCACCAGGCCACACCCACAGAACCAGTAGTAAAAAAATTTGAATCCCACCACTGAATGTAACCCGAATGGAATAAAGCAAATGAGATTTGATATTTTGGTTTTTATTTCCTAGTCAAAGAGCTCATTTTCATGTTCCCCAGCTGTAGCAGAAATATTTATTTACCCTTATTTAAGTGAATAAATATTACTTTAGCAGAAATCTTTTAAATTTTAATGCTGCTCAACTCTAAAACAACTTTGGGGACTCACATAAACAAATCAATGATGCAATAAATACAGTATACATGATAAAATTGATAAGAATTCAACATATATCAAAACCTTCTGGAATCTACAGATTACAGATAATCAGAGTTGAAAGGGCCCTTGTAGGTCATCTAGTCCAACCCCCCCACCCAAGCAGGAGACCCTACACCATTTCTGACAAATGGCAGTTCAATCTCTTCTTGAAAGTCTCAAGTGATGGCGCTTCCACAACTTCCGAGGGCAAGCTGTCCCATTGGTTGATTGTTCTCACTGTCAGAAAGTTCCTCCTTATTTCCAGGTTAAATCTCTCCTTGTTCAGTTTCCATCCATTATTCCTTGTCTGGTCTTCGGGTGCTTTAGAAAATAGCTTGACCCCTTCCTCCCTGTGGCAGCCCCTCAAATATTGGAGGACCGCTATCATGTTTCCCCTGGTCCTTCTCTTTACTAGACTAGCCAAGCCCAGTTCCTACAACCATTCGTTCTATGTTTTAGCCTCCAGTCCCCTAATCATCCTGGTTGCTCTTCTCTGTACTATTTCTAGAGTCTCAACATCTTTTTTATAATGTAGTGACCAAAACTGGATGCAGTACTCTAGGTGTGGTCTTACTAAGGCTTTATAGAGTGGTATTAGTACTGCACTTGATCTTGACTGTATCCCTCTGTTAATACAATTTAGGATTGCATTAGCTTTTCTGGCTGCTGCTGCACACTGCTGGCTCATATTTAGCTGGTTGTCCACAAAGACTCCCAAGATCCCTCTCACAGTTACTGCTATTGAGCCTCATTTCACGTGTACTTTTGGTTTTTCTTGCCTAAGTGTAGGACTTTACTTTTCTCTATACTGAATTTCATTTTATTAGATATGGCCCAGTCTGTCAAGATCCATCTCGATCTTGAACCTATCTTTTTGAGTGTTAGCTATTCCTGCCAGCTTAGGATCATCTGCAAATTTGGTAAGTTCCCCTTCTATTCCCTCATCTAAGTCGTTAATGAAGATATTGAAGAGTACTGGGCCTAAGACGGAACCTTGTGGCACCCCACTGCTTACTTCCCTCCATGTAGACTTAGACCCATTAATGACTACTGGTCACCACTGCATCACTTCCTCATAGCTCATCTTATTTCATAGCATTGTTATGTGTAAAAAGAAGGGAAGAGTGAGTGAGTGAGTGAGAGAGGGGGGGGAAAGGGGGGAATTTCCCTTGCTGGCCTAAATGAACAGTGGAATAGAAATCTGATAAATAACCAATCATAGTTAATTAACTCCATTGCCTAGATCAAGGGTCTTCAAACTTGGCAAGTTTAAGACTTCTGGACTTCAACTCCCAGAATTCCTGAGCTAACATGATTGGAGGAGGAATTCTGGGAGTTGAAGTCCACAAGTCTTAAAGCTGTCAAGTTTGAAGACCCCTGGCCTAGATGTACCCAACCCACCAAGCCACAAGCAAGCAAACCATATTTTTGTCTTCTTAGGTGAACCCAGTCAACCCAAAATCTAGAATATCATCTTTGGCACAATAGAGGAGGCCATTCAAGCTTCAAGCCAGTCTTTTTACATAGAACAGGAAGGGCTAGATCTGGTTTTGTGGTGTCCTAGCTCCTGCTTTTACTTTTGGTATATGGATTGCAGGTCACAAGATGATAAAAAGAAGCCTAACTGAATAAAAATATAATTGTGAGTAGTCATTTGCACTCCCGCGGTTCTTAGGTGCAAATTGTCTTAATTCTAGTTCCTATACAGGTTCTATGCTAGTTTCTGCAGTCTATTACATACAGTAGCGTTTTCAGAAGAAATCAACACCTGCTGAAATGAGTAAACATCGAAGTATCTAATTACGGAAATCAAATAATCTGCAGAGCTAATCATCGCTTTCTTATGACTGGATAGTTACATAGCCACATGCATTACATTAGTCATCTAATTATGCTTCTTAAGGACTTGAACAACAATTTCAATGAATACAGTGGCTTTTTTTTACAAAGGTTTTTTGTTCGGTTCTGTTATTTCAAACTTCTGCCTCTTAGTCAACATGCCTCTATATCAGAAATTAGGCACCTTCTCATCATGTCACTAATCCCTCTAATTTGGTAAGGTACAAAATGGTATACTTTGGTTCATTATTAAGTAATTTCATGTGTCAACAGACTATTGCAATTTTGCTGCTCTTTTTCCCCAGGAAAAGTGTGGCTTAAAATCCTTTAAATAAATAAGGAATTCAGGGAAATGTGTGTGAATTCAGATGACGGAAGTGATTATGTTGGTCTTTTACTGTAATTTGGGAAAGTCTGATGCAAATAAGCCTATCCTCATGGTTTCACTAATCATGCCAGTAGCATGCATTTGCATGAAGGAAAAACTTTTTTCTGGCTGTGTGCTTGAAATAGGACAAAGAACTTAACATGGCCTTTGGCATAATTTCATGGAAGAGATGGAGATAGAGAGAGAAAATGTGAGGCAGAGAGTAGCATAGAAGTCTGAGGGACAACACAGAAGTAAGCAGTAAGGATCCATAAAACTCACACTGTTTTTTACAATGGACATAAAGTAAATCACTGCAATTGTTAAGCAAAACGTGGTCCTTAAGTAGATCCAACATATCCAATAAGTATTTTTGCCATTTTCTGCTGGAAAATGGCAAAAGTTGCACACATTGTTATTGCAGAATACTTCAATTTGTCATAAATGTCAGCTAGAACTCTCACCAAAAAACTACATTTGTGACGTCAAGCAATATGTTTTTTAGACATAAGCAAACCACAATGTGCCCTGCGCCTGTCAAAAAACAAAGAACCTCATTACCATTGCGAATCACCCCAAATCTCCACCTTGGGTACTTGTTCTTTTCTGGAAAGGAAAGAAGAAACTAGTCACACTATTAACCATCAATTTCCTGGTTATTGAATGCACTTTTTGGAAATGCTCAGCCAATTCATACTACTGCACAAAAGAGCAGGAACATGTCCTCTAATTGTTTCGATTCACAGGTAATTTCATCTCCTAATTTGGTGTTTAAAGAATTGAATGAAGCACTAAGAATGTTCTGCTATGTAGATGGAGCCAAAAAGTGCTGTCATTATTTCTTGTCATGTCAGTTTGACTTTTCTGAGCACAGACAGTGGAAAATGGAGCATAAAATTACCACGGTTCCTTTCTCCTGCTGTGAGAATTGCTAAAAGCACAGACCTTTCTTTATAGCAACATGTAAACTACAAGTCCCATATAGCTGGTTAGCCCAAATATGCATTGCCATTAAATTGCAGCAAATGGGGACAGGAAATTTTAACTCTTTCCTCAGATTTTGGCCATCCAGGTATGATAATCCTAATCCATGAATATATGCATTTGCATTTAATCTGTTTCTTTTGAGCTACAAATTTAGCTTATTTAGCAAATTGAGCAAGTGCTAATAACAATCTTCACTTCCTCAATCTAGGTTCCACCTGCAGTTGTTTAGAAGCTATTCTTAAATGCTTAAAGGTAAGCTAGGTACCTCTCAACCCATCCCCAATCAGTTCACAGCCTTCTTTTCATATGAGAAGTAGGAAGATGGAGTTGGGGATGTCAAGAATTTTGTCTGTCCATGAAATTTTAGGAAAAACTATGCTAGTTTTCATCATCCACTATCATCTACTAGGAACAGTGAATTATGATCAGGCATATTGCATGTTTCATTGCTAAGGAAACATGCGATGGAAGAATGGCATGAAATTGGTGAGCTCAAAGCCACAATACTTTGGAGCAATATAAGGTTTCCTCAAATTGACAATCTATGCAGGGTGGAGTAATTACACAAATCCTGATTTACATATTTGCCTTCCAATGTCTGATGCAAATATGTTATTTTGATGACATGAAGCACATTTAACTCTGGAGTTGGATGGCCTCAATAATCCATACCCCCTCTTAATTTGAACAAGCAGGATAGAGCAGGTAGAGTTTATTAAATATTAGAACTACCCAGCTTCAGAGTAAATGTAAATAGTTAAACTATTATTTCAATAGCTTATATGATAGTTTGCATATTGTTAAGTTTCCTGTCTTTGGTATATAGCCAAAGCTTAATTTAGCAGCTACTGTATCTCATTTAACAAATTTGTAAATACAATGGTAATAATTAAACATTTTCTAACCAATGCTAACTCTAACACAATCACTCATAAAGACATGTGCTTTCATACCAAGCAAGGATAGCCATGTTAGTATCATGATGCTTTTTTCATTCTGTACCCATGGAGAAATAGTACTTTAACATAATACTTGGATTGACCTTAATGATAATTTAGATTGCCTATTCCAGTTGCAGTATAATTAAGAGGTAAAGATACTAACCAGCTGAGCTCAACTCCAAGTGGCTACATAATTATATCCATGCAATTTTCTCGACACAGTATAAATACTTTTGCTTTTTTCTACACATTATCCAACTTCTTAGTTTTTTCCACAGCTCTGGAATTTCATCCAAGCACTAACTAGGCTTAAATTTCTCCTCCTCCACCCTACCCCACCCCTGCTCTTATCTTCTTGGCTGTTCTCTTGCAGTATTCAAAACTAGAAGTAATATTCTAGATCAGGGGTCTTCAAACTTGACAGCTTTAAGACTTGTGGACTTCAACTCCCAGAATTCCTTCTCCAATCATGTTACCTCAGGAATTCTGGGAATTGAAGTCCATAAGTCTTAAACCTGCCAAGTTTTAAGACCCTTGTTCTAGATAGTGCCTGACCAGAGCAGAATACAGATGACTTCTCTTGAACCTGACACAATACTGTACTTCTGTTAGTACAATCCATGACTGCATCTTTCTCTCATAGCTGTGTCATATTGCTTGTATATGTTCATCTTACAGTCCAAAAATACACCCAGATATTTTAGGTACTGTTGCATAATATACCGCTTCATTCCAATACTCATTATTGTTTCTTCTGACCCAAATGTAAAATTTTGCATTTGTTCCATTTAAAATTCATCTTATGGATTTCCAGCTTGTCAAAATCCTTTTGCATCTGGAGGCTGCCTTCTAACGTATTTGGTCTCCTCTCTAGCCCTGGATAATTGTATTTTCTAAACCCTCATCTGAGTCAATTATATATCCAACAACTATGACAAGAAAGGTGTAAAGTGGAGCAAAGTTTACTTAACTAATATCTCACTTAGTAACATAAATTTTGGGCTCAATTCTGGTCTTAAGTTGAGGATTACCTGTACTAGAAGAAAGCCCCTTAAAGCTTTTTGCATTTTGACACAGAACAATTGATATTTTTGCATCTTGACACAGAACAATTGACTTCCTGGACAAGTCTCTGCATTTTTCTTGGCTATGTTTTTCACAAGTGACTTACCATTGACTGTTTCCTAAGGCTGCGAGAGAATGACTGACCCAAAGTCATCATCTAACTTCATGCCTAAAGTGAGATTAGAACACAGTGTCTCAGTTTAGACTGGCTGTCTATTATTACTATTACTAGCAGTTGCATATTCTGCTGCATGGTGTAGACTATCAAATCTGCTTAAAACTATTCAGTATGAATTCTAAATGTGACAAATACATCAAGCTCTGCTTCAATTGACATTTCTTATACTTACTTCTATGCCACCTTATTAGGGTAGTTGTGTTGTTGCTCAAGACCATAGATGGGAACTAGATGTTCCTGCTTTGCAGCTGTTCAGACAGAACTGTACTTAGTCTCATTAATATTTTTATAGAGATTAATTAGGATGATAAATGATTACCCAGTCTGGGAGTCTGCCATAACTTGCTGTGTGCTAACTGAAATACTAATTTTGTTTAGTTAAAAATGGACTAAGATTTGGCATCAGTGGAGTGTCACAGTCAGCAAAAGCTTTACTTGCCTGCTTGCTATGCAAAGTAGAAGGAAATCTTCAAGTCAGAGGTCCACTAAAAGGATGGATAGATAGATTGATTGATTTATAGATAGATGATAGATAGATAGATAGATAGATAGATAGATAGATAGATAGATAGATAGATAGATAGATAGATAATGGATGCACAGACAGTCAGATAGACAATAACCTAATATACAATACATTGTTTATGTAAGCTACTAATATTCTCTCATTTAAAATGAATACCATTACTACTACATTCTCCTGTTTGAAGGCGAAGGAAGGAAAGAAGAGAGGGAGGAAAAAAGGAAGGAAGGAAAAAAGGAAGGGAGGGAGGGAATTCTCAATGAAGATATACAGGACTTAGTAAAAAAGGTGAATCATTTTTTTAAAGTTTAGCACAAAGAGATAACATTCAGAAGTGACTCAGACAAATGCATCTCTAATTCCCTGGAGTGGAGAGCATGGGTGGCACAATCAGATTTATAAGATTCTTATATCCAGTCCTAATAAAAATAATTTTACAGTGGAGTTGATTTCCTAGGCTGGTCTAAATAGTAGAGTTGACAAAAAGCAAAGAAAAGTCTATAATCAAGGACATAAGTGTCCAACCAATCCCTGACTATTAATTATAAAATGAAGAAGAAGATAGGGATCAGCCCATGCTCCCATCATCTGCTCCTCTGTGTTTTGTCTATTGGATTGTGAAGCCCTAAATGAAAATCTTCCTTTAAACAAATTCCCAAAGCTTATTAGAGAACAGTTAGTTTTTCATTCATTTGTTTCTTTGGGTCTTTATATTCACTTTTCTTAATTGTCTGCTGTAAATGGTGAATTCATATAAGGTCACATTTATCTTAGGATGTATCATTCCTCAAGTCCCAGACAGCTTGCCTGGTCCAAATGGTTTAATATATCACTCACTTAAAAGAAATACAAAGAAGACCTTTGGCCATGCTTGTTCAAATTGTTGGTAGTTTCTGCATCACTGCAAAAAAAAAAAAAAAGTGAGGTCCCCACTTTTTAAATTTTTTTCCTGTCATATAGAAAAATATAAAATCTGTAAATTCTGCAATATATACATGCACTGAGTTGTCTTATTTTGTGTTCAAGGATACTATCCCCAAAAAGCTTTTGAAACTGTTCGTCTCTTCAATTTCCTTTAAAACTGATATAAGCAAAGACCCTACCAGGGCTCATTTGCTGCAAAATTCATGCAGCTGTTGACAAAATTACAGAAATGTTCTTAATGGGAATGAAACATAGAAACAAAATGGGATGAAATAAAAGCCAGGGCTAGCAAAGAATGCAGAACTAGTAAGGTTATCTAGCCCAGCCTTTGGCAGAATTGTCTATATCAGGAGATAACAAACAAGTTAATTTGTCCTGCCCAAGTGACTTGTACAATAGCCAAGGAACAGAAGGATCTGAAGTGTCACGTCATATCCATCAGATATTTTTTATGGTTATAAGATGATGCTGGATGAAAGGTTCTCTATAAATGTTTATTTAAATTTGTTTATTGTTAAACCCAAGTAGACTTGTCACTGATCTGTAGGTTTCTAAGCAGAGTTTGTAGCTTTCTGCTAGCACTTCCATTTCTTCAATTGTTGCTCAGGACTGGGAAGTGATTTGAGATAAGTGGGCCAAATTTATGGCAAACCAGGAATGTTAACACTATGTCATAATAAATTTCATAAAGCCTAGACTTCACGCTGTAAGAAAAGGAGGGCAGGAGGATCAACCTGGTTTATTTGTTATAACATTTATACAGAATTCTTCATCCAACATTATCTTATAACCATAAAAAAAAATCATATGGATATGCAAACAAAGACTATACAGCAAACAGCTAACACCCTAGAAGATAGACTCAAGATCCAGATGGATCTTGATAGACTTGAACCCTGGGCCCTATCTAACAAAATGAAATTCAGTGTAGAGAAAAGTAAAATCTTACACTTAGGCAAGAAAAACTAAAAGTACACATATAGACAGGCTTAATAGCAGTAACTATGAGAGGGATCTCGGAGTCTTAGTGGACAACCAGTTAAATATGAACCAGCAGTGTGCAGCGGCAGCCAAAAAAGCCAACACAATCCTAAATTGAATTAACAGAGGGATACAATCAAGATCAAGTGCGGTACTAATACCACTCTATAAAGCCTTAGTAAGACCATACCTAGAGTACTGCATCCAGTTTTGGCTACCACATAATAAAAAAGATGTTGAGACTCTAGAAGAAGTACAGAGAAGAACAACCAGGATGATGAGGGGACTGGAGACTAAAATATAGAGGAACTGGGCATGGCTAATCTAGTGAACAGAAGGAATGGGGAGACATGATAGCAGTCTTCCAATATTTGAGGGGCTGCCACAGAGAGGAGGGGATCAAGCTATTTTCCAAGGCACCTGAAGGCCAGACAAGGAATAATGGATGGAAACTGATCAAGGAGAAGTTCAACCTAGAAATAATGGGAAATTTTCTGATAGTGAGAACAATCAACCAATGGAATAGCTTGCCTTCAGAAGTTATGAGAGCTTCATCACTGGAGGCTTTCAAGAAGAGACTGGACTGCCATTTGTCAGAAATGGTGTGGGGTCTCCTGCTTGGGTGGGGGGGGGTTGGACTAGATGACCTACAAGGTCCCTTTCAACTCTGTTAATCTAATCTAAAAGCAAATGAAAGGCTATTCTAATCCAGCAAAAGTTTTTAATATAAAGGTACAACCTCATAACTGCAGTACATAGTAACATGCTCATCCCACAAACATCATTTAAAACAAGTTGTTATGATGAACGCATTTTAGCCTTCTTCTTAAGATCTAAACTTAATTTTTTTCCATAGTAGAATTGTCTAATTCCCACTAAACCCATGCCTCTTTTGTCTGATTCCCGGCTAAATAAACATACGGGTTTATATCATGCACAGTGAATGAAATATTGTGGTATCTTAACTGAGCTAAAGCTTCGGTTGCTTCTCTCTGCCTTCCATTAAAATGTCAGTTGATAAACACTATAATCAGGATTAAATCTTTCAGAAACATTTGTTTTACGGAGAGTGATTTATTTTCTATTTGTTTATCCTGCATTATGCCTTATCCCACAGAAGGAAAAATATGTTCTTTTTCTAATGTTGATGGTTATTTCCTGACATAGCGATGAAGAAGAAAACAAACAGCAGGTGCTTATGTCTGGCCAACATAGAAAAACTGCCTTTTATCATCATATATTGTGGTACACTAATCTGTGACTCTTAAAAGAAAGAGCTGAATCATTAAGCAGGCAAACACTTCATTTTCTTCAAATAGATGTTCTAGGCAATACGGTGAAACGCAGCTATGGAGCTAAATAAATGAGTCAGAAATATTACACATTAATTGAAGCATAAAGGTTAAACTCGGCAAAGGACAGGGCCAGGCAAGTTGGATCAACTTAATTTTAATATTCTTATATTCAAACAAGGCTGCTCTCTTGTTTGTTCTTCTATATTTGGTCCCATCATACAATCTGCAGGACAAGTGCACCCGTTATTACTCCAGTATTACACAGACTGTCGTATGAGATACACTAGACATGTTCAAGTATCCTTGATGAAGGTATGATTTCTCTCCAGTCAATGCATAAAAGTTGGGGAATAGCAGAGATAAATTGCAAAGATACAGGGAATTGGAGCTAACCTGAGTAGTTTCATCTTCTGGTTCAGGAGTGTCAAACTCGCATGGTCACAGCATCATCACGTGATGTATCATGACTTTTTCTCCCTTTGCTAAACCAAGCGTGGGCGTGGCAAACACACATGATACATCTGGCCTGTGGGTCATGAGTTTGACAGCCCTGTTCTGGTTAATCAAATGACACTTATTCATGCAAAGCATTTGAAAAAGAGTCTACTGCCAATTCTTCTGTTTGGACCAAGAAAAGTCTGGTTACTCAACAAACCAGAAAATATTCCTCAAGAAATGAGAATCAGGAGACCTGAAGCCGTTCCTGTTCCATTTACATCCAGTGCTAGATATCCTGGCATCTTTCCAAGAGCTCACAAGAGAAATGAGCCTCTACTGAAGAAATTTCAGCTTCAACTGCAACTATACAAGAGCACACAGCAGATACAAATTCAATGTTAACCGCTCCAAACTTGATTGCAGAAAGTACGACTTCAGCAACAGAGTGGTCAATGCCTGGAATGCAAAACCTGACTCTGTTGTTACATCCTCAAACCCCAACTCATTTAACCTCAAACTATCCACTATTGACCTCACCCCGTTCCTAAGAGGTCTGAAAGGGGCATGCATAAGTGCACCATTGTGTCTCCCATCCCTGTCCTATTGTCCCCATTTATTCGTGCCTATTTCCTGTATTCTGTTATGTCCCTGGAACTTGCCAAAGTCCCCACCCAGGTCCGTTCATGCTGCGGGGGCGTTTGTTGCCCCTCATTGGCTGGCTTCCCTCGACAGCCGGCTATAAAAGCCAGCTGCAGGGTTCAGTCAGCCGCTGTTCGCTGTGAGCCTGCTCCAGGCAGGGCTAACACGTTCAGTCCTTTATTACTTTAATAAAGTCTTGTTGCATCCATGCCCTGGTCTAGCCTCTCATTGCTCAATCTACAACACTGGCGACGAAGGTGGGATGGCTACCAGAGGCAATCCGCAACAGCTGAAATCACTCAATTGCTGATCCGCAGCCGCGCCGCCGGAGAGCTCGGTCAGCAAAAGCGAAAGGAAGAGCGTCTGTAGCCGCTCGGTTAGCAAGCTACAGGGAAAGTGAAGCGCTGCGAGCCGCAGCCGCTCAGCTCAAAAAGGGCGCGAAATTCAAACGGCTGTCGTTTGAATTCGAGTCGGAGTACAGTGCGGTGCTGTCATTCCGGGAGTCTCTGATGCCAGCACAGGGCGCGAGATTCAAATCACTGTCAGCTGCGGTCAGCCATTACTGCCTACGCTCTCCAGGAGCGCGAAATTCAAATAACGCTGCCAACGACCGTTGCAGCCTGAGCCATAGCGTAACCCAGAGAGAACAGAGAGATTCTGTGTAACCTCTCAAGAGCTGAAGTCACTAGTCTGACAAGAGCACGAAGGGCCATTTGTCGTCCCAGAGAGATCTCACAGCAGTGTAACCTGCAGAAGTTCACAACATGAACTCCAACCCAGCCTTCCCACCATTCAAGCCTGATGAAGAAAAGTGGGAGTCATACAAAAATCGTTTTAACCACTACATCGATGCCATTGGTCTGGCTGATGCTGGGGAGCACAGAAAGAAATCATTCTTCCTCAGTTATTGCAGAGCCATCGTTTTTGATACCGCCACAGCACTCGTTGCTCCACGTGAGTTAAAGAATGTTCCCTGGGCAGAATTACTGGAGATCCTCACCAATCATTACTCCCCCAGGCCCTCACAGATCACGAGGCGTTTCACCTTCCGGATGAGGAAGCAAGCTGAAAAGGAAACCGTCAACCAGTACATGGCCGCCTTGAGGACTGCAGCTCTCCACTGCGGGTTCGGGAACTATTTAGATGACATGCTCCTCGACCAGCTCGTCTGCGGGGTCAAGGACCTTCACCTCCAAAGGCGACTGCTTGCCAGGAAGGACCTCAACCTCTCCCAGGCCGTCGAGGAAGCCTTGGCTGCAGAACTGGCAACCCAGTCAGCCACCGAGATTCAAGGTCCCGTTCCCAAACAAAGCTGTGCCACCATCCACTCAGAAGAGGTGGTCAACGAAGATGATCCCAACGATCAAACAGACATCCACCGCCTCGCTCATGCCAAACAACCACAGGTAGGAACCAGGCAAGAAAGCAACAGTGCGCCCAAACACATCATCCTATGCCTATCCTGTGGCGGACCTCACTCGAGAGCTTCGTGCAAATTCAAAGGTGCCATCTGCAACAATTGCCACAAAAAAGGCCACATCGCCAGAGTCTGCCAGGCCGCGCACAACTCAGCACAAAAGGTTCCTTCCTTTTCCCATTCTGGACCCCAAAGGCAAGTACTAAATTGTCACACTTGCTACCATGCTAACCACACCTGTCATTCTATTAGTAAAATCACACTCTCCATTTTATTAGAAGGTAAACCTTGTCGTATGGAGGTTGACACGGGGTCAGCGCTCTCAATCATCTCTTGGAGCACTCTCAAGAAAATCCAGCCCAGACTATCCAGAAACCAGCTCCAGAAGTGCCAGATCACCTTGAGGGAATATCAAGGGAAGGACATTCCAGTACTCGGCAAAGGCAAGTTCCTTGTTAATTTTAAAGCTTTCAAAGGCCACCTGCCTCTAGTGGTAGTTAACAGCAACCTCCCTAGTCTCTTGGGGCTTGATTGGTTCCCCTACCTCGGCCTAGGGTTAACAGGAGTCCATGCTGTCTCAGCTTCTGACACTGACTCCTTATTCACTGACTACTCAGACGTATTCAGCGATGAGTTGGGGTGTTATAACGGTACCCCCATCTCATTTGCAGTGGACCCCCAAGCGGTTCCAGTCCGGCTGAAACCTCGTAGAGTCCCATTCGCCATTCGGCCTAAACTGGACGCAGAGCTGGATAAATTATTAAAGCAAGGGGTCATTGATCCGACAGACTTCACCAAATGGGAGACGCCAATTGTCACACCCCTTAAAAAGGATGGCAGTCTGAGAATTTGTTCGGATTACAAAACAACAATTAACCGCTTTCTACAAGTTAGCGCTTACCCAGTCCCGGTCATTCAACATTTATTGCATACCTTTGAGCCTGGCAACATTTTTGCCAAATTGGACATGTCACAAGCGTATCAACAGTTCCCTGTTGACAACCAAACAGCCGAATTACAAACTATTGTGACCCACAGGGGTGCCTTCCTGTGCAGGCATCTCCAGTTTGGCGTAAGTGTTGCCCCTGGCATCTTCCAATCCCTCATGAAGCGTATACTTCAGGGCCTCCCTGGCGTAGTGCCCTACTTCGACGACATATTGGTCTCGGCCAGGGACAGGCCCCAACTCTTCCAGAGAGTCAGAGCAGTGTTAGACAGGTTCAGACAGCATGGCCTCAAATTAAAAAGGGAGAAATGTGCCATTGCCACTAGACAGGTGGACTTTCTGGGCTATAGAATTGACGCCTCAGGCATTCACCCCCTAGAATCCAAGGTCAAGGCAATCCATGAGGCACCCACGCCAACCACTAAAGCCGAGCTACAAGCCTTTTGGGATTATTGAACTTCTATGCGTCATTCCTACCTCACAAAGCATCAGTAGCAGAGCCTTTACACAGGCTCTTAGATAAAAATCACCTTGGCACTGGGGACACAAGGAAGACACCGCTTTCGCGCAGTCAAATCACTGCTCACATCAGACGCGGTCCTTATTCAATTTGACCCACACCTCCCATTGGTACTAGCAGCGGATGCATCCCCTTTGGGATTGGAGCCGTATTAAGCCATAGACTACCCAACGGCTCCGAGGCACCAATCGCTTTCTTTTCCAGAACGCTCTCAGCAACAGAGCGTAACTATAGTCAAATCGACAAGGAGGCTTTAGCCGCAGTGGCAGCGGTAAAGAAATTTCATGAATTCCTTTTTGGCCACAACTTCGAACTAATCACGGACCACAAGCCTCTCCTGGGTCTTCTATCTGGAGACAAGCAGACTCCCCAAGTGTTGTCTCCCAGAATGACGAGGTGGACCTTGTTCCTGGTGGCATACTCGTACAAGCTCATCCACCGCCCAGGAAAAACGTTAAGCCACGCAGACGCCCTCAGCCGCTGCCCCCTGCCAGCTCCAGCTGAGGACCCAGCCCCGGTCCATGCCATCTTCGATGTCACCGAGCTCGACCTTCCTGTCACCGCTCTCGACATCGCCACCAAATCCAAGACGGACAAAACAATCGCCCAGGTACTGGACTGGGTGAGGAGGGGTGGCCGGGCTCTAACCTCGCAGCCGAATTCACACCTTTTAAGACCCGTCAACAGGAACTATCTAGCTTACAGGGCTGCCTGTTGTGGGGCACCGAGTTGTCATTCCGGCCTCGCTTTGCACACCAGTCTTAGAGGCACTACATGAGGGCCACCCGGGCATCGTCCGGATGAAGGCGTTGGCTCGGAGTTACGTCTGGTGGCCTGGCTTGGATGACAACATCGTCAAGTGGGTAAGCTCTTGCCAACCCTGTCAGGAATCCAGACCATCCCCTCCAGTCACCACCCCCACAAAGTGGGAGAGCGCCAACGCGCCTTGGTCAAGGCTTCACATTGACTTAGCGGGGCAAATACACGGCAAAACCTTCTTGGTGGTCGTAGATTCATACTCTAAATGGATCGATGTGGCCCAACTATCCACGACCACCACGCAAGCGGTTACCAAGGCCTTGACCCGCCTATTCGTAACACACGGGCTACCAGATATCATAGTTTCGGATAATGGCCCCCAGTTTGCCTCAACAGAATTTAGCCGCTTTGCCACCAATCTTGGCATCCGACACATCTTCACGGCCCCCTTTCATCCTGCCAGCAACGGACTGGTGGAGAGAGCCGTTAGATCCACAAAAGAAGCGTTAGCCAGATTCAGCAAAGAAGACTGGCATCACAGACTCTCCCGCTTCTTACTAAGCCAACACTCAACCCCTTGCATGGTCACCAACAAATCCCCAGCTGAACTTCTGGGTAGACGCCTAAGAACTGTGTTGGATAGGCTCCACCCTCACTATTGCCCTGACACCCCTCTCGCTTCAATGACGGGGGTCAGAGATTTTGTCTTGCAGGAACATGTCTTTGCAAGGAACTATGCCAGAGACCCACTTTGGATTCCAGGAGAGATAGTAGCCATCACCGGCCCCAGGTCGTACCGAGTCCAGCTGGAAGACGGCCGCATCTGGAGAAGGCACCTGGACCAGCTAAGGAAGCGACAGGGTACCCTTGCCAGTGCCGGATCGTGGGCTCAGGTCAGCCCCCAGGTGCCTCACCAAACTCTCATCGAAGACCATGCCAGAGGCTCTTCGCCACCATCACCCGAGCCAAGGGAGCAGGCAGTAGACCGGGACTGCCCGATGGGTCCTCCGCCTGAACCAGCAGATGGGGCCACGACATCGCCGGCCAGAAGCACTGCACCGGTACCAGCGCAGACCTCCGAGTGAGGTTGCACCCCATCACCAACCCTACCGGTTTCCTCGAACTCTGAGACACTTGGTAACTCACCGGAGTTACGACGCTCAGGGCGCCAGCACAGACCGCCCGCTTATTTAAATGACTATGCGTGTTCGCATCTGGGGGGAAGGGGTGTTATGTCCCTGGAACTTGCCAAAGTCCCCACCCAGGTCCGTTCATGCTGCGGGGGCGTTTGCTGCCCCTCATTGGCTGGCTTCCCTCGACAGCCGGCTATAAAAGCCAGCTGCAGGGTTCGGTCAGCCGCTGTTCGCTGTGAGCCTGCTCCAGGCAGGGCTAACACGTTCAGTCCTTTATTACTTTAATAAAGTCTTGTTGCATCCATGCCCTGGTCTAGCCTCTCATTGCTCAATCTACAACATATTCTTACTCATGTTTATACTTATACCTATTATCTTGTAAGCGATTGACAAATAAAATAAATAAATAAATTTCAACTAATCAGGAGCGCTGGTTAAAAGGCCTACTTCTAGCTTATACTTGGAAAGAGAATGCTGAAACAGATTCAAGCTATGACACACCGGCTATTTCCTTAAGATATGCATCTCTAAATGAAGGGTAACCCAACAAAGTCAGATATTTGAGATGGCAGCCCTCTGGTCTTGATGTCTTTTTTTACACAATTATTTTACATGCCCATCCGACATTCCCAGCCACCAGAGAGGCAGCTGCCTTTGGAAGCTGATATAAGTGAAGAGGAAGAACAGTTGGGGCCTGTTCCAGATGCACGTATGCGCAAAGCTGTTAGGAGTGGAGAACAATGGAGGTCAAGGAGTCAATTTGGGAAACAAAGCACATGTGAACACTGAATGTCCCCTCCCTGGCTGGGGAATAAATAGAAGGAAAAAGGGAGTGGTGGTTGTAGGAGACATCAGTTCAGATTTCTGAAGATTTGGCTCATCAGATTTTGTGCCTCAGACACTGGGAGCTCACTGTCTGGCAATTATCTCAAGGAACTGATGAGGACTGTTATTTCATTTAACTATTTGAAGGACTATTGTCTGGACTTTTCAGTGTGTAAATGCCATTAATTCACAGGAGATAAATAAAGAGGGGTTTTTAGAGACAAGGAATCTGTTTCTTGTTTCTGCTGAGACCGGGTCAGAACACACACGTCTTACAAAACACTACTGTAAATCATTTATAGATACTAACTAAAATTTATTCATTTCATAAGAATAAGAAAAGCTTGAACTAATGCTAAATAATAAAAGAGATGGAGGTGGATAAGTCCTCTTTGAAATGACAACTGTGACTGTAATTTATGGAATTATATTGTCAATTTCTCACATATTCAAACAGAAATTCTTTGAGGACCTAGAATATTTTAAAGGGAGAGAGAAAGAGGGAAGATACTTGTTTCATGAATTGCTGAAAATACGATGTATAATTTAAGAAATTCTGGAACAAAGTGGACAATGTGAGCAACTGAGAGATATATCACAAAGCAGCTCAGTCTATCTCTGAAGATACCAAGCACAGCTACTGGTAAAAAGAGAACTAGATCACCGCCATTCAGCCTGAAGGCTCATCACTGCTTCAGTAGGAAGGGATCTGATCAATGATGGGATTCAAATAATTTAACAACCAGTTTGCCCAGGGTCAGGTTGGCTGTCATGGAGGCGTGGCCCGTTCTCATCCTCCAACTCCACTGCACATACGGGACATCCTGACCCTGGGTGAACTGGTTGTTAAATTACCCAGCCACCCTGCTACCAAAGTAGATCCGGGGCACTACACTGCAACGGAGAAATGGGCAATGGAGCAAATGGTACGACAGAATGAGGAGGAGCAGGGAGAAGAAAAAGGGAAAGCAGTGTTCTCCTTCCCTTGCGCCATTGCCCATTTCTCCATTGCAGCACAGTGCAGCTCCCAGAATCCACTTTGATAGTGGGGGTGAGTAATTTAACAACCGGTTCACCTGAACCAGTGTGAACTGGCTGAATTCCACCACTGGATCTGATCATATAATATATATATATATAAATAGAACAAGTGACCCTCTGAACTTTTTCTTAGATTATCTCCTTTTTATACATCTTATAAAAAGAACCAGTAATTTTTAAGGATCAATAATATTCATTTCATGGCACCTTTTGGATGGAGCCATTTATAACATATGCAGCATATAGTCCCAATATATGACTATTTGAAGAACAATTGTGAAATAACAGTAAAACAGTTAAAATATATCATTAAAAAAGCCAGAAAATATTTTGTTTTGAAATATTCATTTTCATCTGGTAACCCTAATCAATACAGGATAGCCCATAATCTGAAACAGGTCATCTTCTTCAAAAAAGACAGTTTAAACTTAGCCTCAAGTCTAGAACCAACCTCAATCACTGTGTGTTTCTCAGTCTCTGGGTGATTATCTAATTGTTATCAAAAGACTAGAACATCTTTGAGAAAAAGTAATGCAGTGGGAGTTCATTTCTTTCAGAAATTGTTTTCCGAAAAATGGGCTGTTTTAATCACTGACCACTGAGCTGTGAATGGCAGTTGTTCCACACCAAGTCCTCTCACCATCTTTTCACCTTTCCTTCTGTTGCACCCTAATTAAAAAATTCAGATGAAGTGCAGTTCTGTACTGCACTCCCCACAATTGATTTTAACAAGCATTACCTTAAATTATTAATAAAATACAAATGTCAAACCATTATAATACAGTTTAAAAGTTTCAAAATATATTTACTGCTTCCAGCTGAAAAATGTTTCCCTTTGTTATTTTTTAAAAAAGAAATCCTCAGCACCTTCCCACTGTTTGGATGAAGACTGTTTTAATAGCTTTACTTTTACCTCAGACACAAGGCTATTAACAGCAACTGAAAATCCCCGGGTAGACATTTACATTTTCATGGCTCAGCAATACAACAATTCAATTAGTAGCCTAAGAGTTTGCATCCTCAGCTTGGTTTTCAAGTTTCTTTCCAAAAGAAATGATGCCCATGATATATTTTTTTAAAAAAAACATGTCAAGCAAAAATACCCCAGCCAAAATGAAGAAAATACAGAACTAGGTGGAAATATTTAATTTCATTAAATATGTTGATAGGGTTTTAATGCACATATGATGTTACATTATATTGAGCAGGGTTGGGATCCAACTGGTATTACTACTGGTTCAGTGACTACATTTGCGTGCAGGTGTAAAAAATCCTGAAGCTGTGCTGCCTAGATGGCTGAAAAGCGCTGCGCACAGGCGTGCAGCATTTGAAAAACCTCTTTTTTCCTGCTTTTTCAACCTCAGCTGTGCCATGCAAAGCAGATGAAGTTGAAAAAGCAGGAAATAAAGGACAGGTAAGAGCCCGGGAGGGCAGGTGGCCAAATAGCAGCAAACACCAAAATGGTTCGGTGTCTGCTGCTCTTCAGAGCTACCGGTTCTATAGAACCAGGCAGAACCGGTAGCATCCGGTTCTACAACCCCTGATTCTACCAGTTTATAACCCCTGATATTGAGTCATAATGAGTTCTTTCTCTAGGATAAATTGGCAGTGCCTCCCAATAAGGCTTCGAGAAAAAGGTTTAGCTTTTAATGTATGTATTAAATTTATAACCCACTTAAAGTCCTGAAGGAATACATCAGGTTATAATATGTCAGATAGATACATTTGATCCTAATCTGGATATGCCAGAGACTAAATCTGGTACTTTCTGCATTCAAGACAAATTCACTATCAGTAATCTGAGGTCCATCCCCCAAATAATAAACTATTCCTTCATTTTAATTTTATTTATACAAGCACACACATATGAAACTCAGGCAATTCAAAATATATTCCATCAATATGCAAATGCACATATTCTATTAATGTTAGGACTTTCTTCTGCATAACAGCACAAGATTTATTGTATGACTATGTTATTTTTTTAAAATTCATTGCGACAAGTCAGTCACAAAGAAATACAAACTAATACAGGAAAGTGCTCATTGCTAATTCTCCTTAATGGCGCCCATTTATTTCATCGCCCTCTCCCCCAAACATTAAGAACTGAACGCCCAACTGGAAATCATTCTCCATAAAGTATTATTTGCATTTGCCTTCTTGCTGAGATGAATCAGCAATATTACATTTTCTAGATCAAAATACGTCAATAGATTATATATATTAAATAAAATCCCTGGTGACTAAATAATAATACCCAGATATGTCAAGCCATTCATTTCTCATTTGGCATAATAGTCTTGCTACAAGGGCAAAAATACATTTTGTTTCTTAAAGTGAACAATTTATACACTGGGAAACATAATCATTTCCTCTGATGAATGATCATAGGATGGCATGATGATCCACATGACTATTATTGAATAGATGCCTGGTTTCTGACAAGCTAATCTTTATCTTTGGAGACTAAATAGGATGTGACAGAAATTAAACTGTTAGACTAACATTAAATTGGCACAACTTTTAGAGCTCTTGTCCCAAGGGTGCTTTTCAAAGATAACTGGATTTCCTTGTTTTTTTCTTTCTTCTTTGAAGACATTTAGCTTCTCATCTAAGAAGCTTCTTAAGTTCTTCAGAAATCATAAAAGAACATCTAGAAGATATTGGAAAAGATATGTCCTCAAAAAGAATAAATAGTGTGGAACGAGCAAAGGGCTGTCAAAATATACTCAAGAAGTCAAGGAATTCAAAGAAACCAAAAAAGCTCCATCAGATATTTTCTAAGTAAAAGAAAACCAAAACAAACCAGTACATACAGCACCCAATGGTATCAGAAAATGACTACCACAGCATCCACACTTCTGTTTCCTTCAATACCTGTATTTTTATCTGAGAAAGATAAATTGTTTGTCTTTAACCAAAAATGGATGAAATCAAAGAAGGTGAAAGGATACAAAAAGGTCTTGCTGAAGATTAAAATAAAAGAGCATTTCTACCTTCTTTGAAAAGGAAGATGACAGTAACAGTTTGCACAAGTTGTTTGTGACTCTCAGTACATTGGTTGCTGTAGCAACTAATGTGGAATGAATTGTCATGTTGCTGTTGCTGTCCTGAAACACTCATAAAACACTAATATATATTCTATCCATAGAATATTTATATTCGATTACTGGTGGATGACTGGAAAACTAGGCCATAGAAATATGAAGTTTTTCTTTATTATACTGAGGTGTCATCTTGTTTTATAGATATCATCTTGGTTATTCATTATGAATAATTTCATAATTTTACTAAAATATGGAGTTGTAAAGCAGGATATCTATAATTCAGATATTATCACTGCTATGTATTTCCCGTCAGGTGAAATACCTATAAAGATTGTGAGGATGGGTGTCCCTTCAGAAAAATAAAGCCAGGAACAAAAGTATAATGGATTGTTTAGCCAGCTTTAATCATTGTCTCCTGGAACTTAATGGAAGATTAGATGATAGACAGATGATAGACAGATGATAGACAGATAGGCAGATAGGCAGACAGATCAGACAGACAGACAATACAAATAGAGCTGGATTGGATCTTAGAGGTGTGCTAGTCCAACCCCTTGTTCAAGCAGGAGACCCTATACCATTTCAGATAAGTAGCTGTCCAGTCTCTTCTTAAAAGCCTTCAGTGATGGAGCACCCCAACTTCTGAAGGCAAGCTGTTCCACTGGATAATTGTCCTCATAGTTCAGAAGTATCTCTTTAATTCCAGGTTGTTTCTCTCCTTGCTTGGTTTCCATTCATTGTTTCTTGTCTTGCCTTCTGGTGTTTCGACCCTTTCTTCTTTGTGGCACCTCAAATACTGGAATACTACTATCATGTCAGATAAGAAAGAAAGAAAGAAAGAAAGAAAGAAAGAAAGGGGGGGGGGAAGGAGGAGGGGGAGAGAGAGATGGCCATGTACTTTCCTTGGCAGCAGCAGTAGTTTGCCATGGTTTTTTCTGCTTTTTTGTGTGTATGTATGTAATCTAATTTACAGATTTGAGGATTTTTGCTGGTCTCCCATCTAGTTACTAACCTGATCTTAACTTAGCTTTTTCAAGACCAATCAATGTAAGGTACATGTTGCCACATGCTGTGCTAAAGGACTTGACATCTAGCCAAGAAAATTATACTATAGTTACTCAGTAATTAGCCACAGAGTAAGAATATTTCCCTTCAGAGAATTCCACAGAATCCCCCAAATGAGTTGTCCCTCAGATGTATACCAAAATTTCCCTTAAGTTCCTTCCATGTCTCAAATTTGCATTGATTCTCGATTAGCTCTGTACTTTTATGATCTCATACCATTATCTCTTGGGGAGGATGTCTCTCTTTATTTTCATTGCTCGGAGTACTTTAGAAATTGCTAGGTTTTCTATATGAAATGCTTGGTCTCTGTCGATATTCAGCATGGATTATTTTTCCATTGGTAAGTACTTCATAGTTTCTGCCTTCTGGGCTCCCCTTTCATCCCACACTGGTACTGTGAGAAGAGCAAGCAGAGTGTAGGGGCAGAATCAAAAGAGGACTCAATCTAGAATCCTTATGTGTCTGCAAACACTCCAGGTCTGGCCTTCTTTGAATCTCATTAACTCTTATCTAGCACCAATTTAGTGCTGACCATTTGTTGACCAGATACTTGGGTATAGACTTGAGCAACATATCTTCTGAACTGGAATTTACATGTGATCCTGATTCTTAGCTTTTGAGCCCACAGTGATTTTTTACGATTACCAAATATACATACACACTGTGGGAGGGAGCAAGACACTATTGGAACATAGAGTGTGTGTGTGCTCTTCAGTTGGTCGACATCTTGAGGTGAAAACAGACTTGGCTCATGTTTAGATTTTTTTCTGACGTTTTGAGGAATGATAATAGAGGTGGTGAGAAAGTGCACTTATTCCTTTTCTCTGGGATCACTGGCCATCTAGAGGAAGCTGATAGGCCAGGGGTGTCAAACTCACGTTGTCAAGGTGGCATCACGTGATGTATCAGGACTTTTTTCGCCTTCGCTAAACTGGGTGTGGCTGTGGCCAGCACGTGATGCATTTGGCCGGATTGACAGCCCTGTGACAGGCTATGGAGGAAAAAGGCCTTTTCATTTGTGGTATCTCATTTTTTCAGCTCTTTGAGGTACTCCAGACAAGAAGTACAATCCATGAGTACTAACATTACATTTATGGTAAAGTTTCAGTAACATAATCTTGCACTTCTCTGAAAGCACTTATCCCATTTTTTGCTTTTACTTTCCAAAAAACTAAGTAAACACTTCCCACACCTTTTTCCTTCTGTGTCTGAGATACCTGATGGTTGTCTAACCTACACCTCTTCCCCCTGTCTCCCAAGGTCTTTTGGGCATACAATTACATTTTTGTGATTCATTTCCCAAGAATTGGCTAGTGCCAATTTTTTAGGTGCTAATCCAAACTGGGATGGAGGGGATGAGAAAAGAGGTGTGACAATATTATCATTCAAATGCCACTATTTAACGCATACATCAGATGTTGGAACGCCATATATAATTGTGGCATTCATATGGCATCACTATATGCACCATTATTTAACTTTTCTGATGTTTAATTTTTTTCACTTTTTTATGGCTTGATATGGACAGTTATCAAAAATAAATACACATTTTTAATTAGGTTCTGATTGTGTTTTTTTATCAGTTATGAACTGTCCCAAAATTTTAAAATAAAATGTAGTGTAGAGATTTATATCCTAATTAAAAAGAAAGAATGAATCTCAATGATCTCCTTTCTCTATCTGCAACATTATATGAATAATGCTGGCCTGTCTTGGACATAAGTGAAAATGTTTGCAAGAATATATTAATGCTAATTATTATTATTGTTGTTCAAATAAAGAACTTCAGTCTATTTATAAAAATGAAAGGGTAAAATTATAGCAGAGTTGCATATTTATTCTCTGTAATATTGTTGACCATTGAAATTAAGAATCGTGACATTAGCAGGGAAAAAAAACCAGAGTCTGAGGAAATGAGGATTTCTGTATAATTCAGCAGACGCCTTTGGCAAGAGAAATATATAAATTGCCACTAATTTCTTTTTTCAAATATGTTAATCTGACCTTTTTCAAAAGGCAACAGAGACTTTTTATGAAGTGTAAATATTAAAACTGAATTTTGCTGGCCCAGGATCTTGTAGAAAGAAGCAAGGTTATAATGAAAACCTGCTGGAAATCAATTTCAAAGGTACGGGAAGAACAGCAAATGGAGCAATATTTGCTATTTGAAAAGTAGATCTGAACTATTTAGAAATGTAGTTTAATTATTGGTAAAGTTTGGTAAAGTTCAACGTTTTATTTGGATTGCTGATTGTGGTTGCTTTGGATTTTCTTTTACTGGGATTTAACTATTTTTATATTTTGTTGCATGCATTTTATATTATTTTATGTTATTCTGCATATCGGTCCACGGATCCATACTTTTGTTTGCTTTGTTAGTTTTGCTATAGCGCTCTATGGATCCAAAGACTGGGTACAATTTAAAATAGTGATATTAGTAACTCAGAAGAGTAGCTTAAGGCTTCATAAGATTGATGGATGGGAACTGTGGTTAGCTGCAACTTAAATAGGAATAAATGTATAGAATTCATTCTGCTTACTGTGTGGAGGAATTAGAGAAACTACTTAAGCCTGGTCATTTGAGTCATAGATAATAATATAATAATACCGGTATGTAACCAATGACACTTAAGAAGTTGCCAAACTATAATTCTCAACATTCCTAGGAAGCATAGATAGCAGTGAGGGATGTTGGAAGTTATAATTCAGCGACACCTGAATTTTAGTTTGCAAACCCATGTTCTAGTGCCTAATATTCCAGATTAGTTTTCTCTAGAATTTGCAAGTTATCTATTCCACAGGAAGCACTTGTATCCAATTGCTAAAGTCATACATTTTCACTTCATTGCTTATTGGACTTTCAGGTGCCTATATGAGAACTATTAATTCTAAAAATAGTGAATGCATGAAACATAAATAATATTTTAAGGCCCCACGGTTTTCATGTGCTAATCTTAAATTTAAATTTGGGGGCTGTTCAATTTGCCAATTTATGGCCTAAATCAATTATTTGTGGAACTCCTGGAGCCTTACCATGTATAACCATACCCTCACATCCTGGGCATAAATTGTTTCAATTTCTACCCTCAAAACATTACAGGGCATTGCACACCAGGACAACTAGACACAAGGACAGTTTTTTCCCCACATGCCATCACTCTGCTAAATAACTAATTCCCACAACACTGTCAAACTATTTACTAGTTTAGTACCCTGCGACTAAGTGCCTCACAAGGTATTTAGTTTTGTAGGGGGCGTGCATAAGTGCACCAACGTTCCTACTGTCCCTGTCCTATTGTTTCTTTTTTTCTTATTCGTATCCATTACATGTATTCATAACTATATTTATACTTATATCTATTATCTTATAATCGCTTGACAAAATAAAAATAAAATAAAACTAAGACTGTATTACTATTCTTCTTCTCATACTTCCTATTACCTATCTCCTTAAGATTATAATCTTGTTGCTTGTATCTTATGATTTATATTGTTTTATTTAGTTTCCTAGAATGATTTTGATTGCTTATTTAGTATCCTATGATGATCACTAAGGGTTGCATCTTATGATTTATGATGAATGAATTTATGATGAATATGATCATGGTTCATCACTTATATCTTTCATATAAACTGAGAGCTTATGCACCAAAGACAAATTCTTTGGGTGTCCAATCACACTTGGCCAATAAATTCTATTTTAATCTGTAAGAAATAGAAAACTCTTGTCCACTGTTTTAGGCATACACTAAGGCTAAGGTTTGTTCAAGCATTCATCTAAGCCTCTGAATGCCCATAAACAGATGGAAAAATGTGGGAAGACATACACTAATCCTCTCAAAATATCCTGGCCCTCAATTACCTTGCTCTTTGGTCTTCCTTAGTTCACAAGATCTGAAGTGGAGCTGTCCTCATAGTCATGTGAATATAAGAGCAGTCCTCAATCAATCCATTCCAACTAAATTTGGTACCAGGTTACAGGGTTCTCCCCCCACTGAAGCTATTTAAGAACAACTCACCTTCATTTGTCCTACTCAGGACATAATAGGACAAGATAGGACAGTCAGACTACAGGGACATAAGTGAAATGCTTCATCCTCTACTCATTTTAAGCCCTCACACAATTAAGCAAATGATTGTACAGGCTATAAAATGTTTTCAAAATACTTCTTAATCCAGGGATAGATAATCCATGTGGATTGCATTTGGCCTCTCAAGGCCTCTGTGGCTCCCTCCAGATTACTTCTGGAATGATGAGGTCAACGTTTTTTAACATTTGAGGAATGAAGCATTTTGGCAAGGTTGCATGCATGCTCCATAACAATGACTAGGCATCGTGTTATGGAACATTATGGAAACTATCCATATTTCATGTGGCAGAGTTTATTTCTGCATCTCCACTCTTTTCATTGTAGCAAAATTGGCCTTAAGTATAATGGATAACATATTTTGTGTAGAAATAATTGAAGAAATTACGAATGATTTATATGTACACAGAAATGTGAATAAGTCTGTCATAAAACATAATATATTGCTGTATTTTTTATAAAATATGAATTAAAATGTCTTGTGTAACAACTATACTATATAGAGCAAATGGAATTTTTTTGTGGTTTGTAGGAATCACAATCAAGTGTTAAAATGTCTTAGACATACAAACAGAAGATTTCATAAAGTATTTATATCTATGGATGAGGTTGTTGTGAACAAGGTGTTGAAGTAGGATCCTACTTGAATTACATTGCTGTTGACAGATCCTGGGGACAGATTCCTTTGCTAGCCAAAGTATATAAACAATCTGTTGCTGGAGGAACTAAATATCCATGTCCAAGATACATGTTGCTACAGGGACTAATTGTCTGACATCAGGTGTGTCTTTTTTGGAATAAGAGAACTATTTGGGAAAAGCTGTCTAGGTGTAAACATGAGAAACAAGTTCTAATTTTGGGTGATTAAAAACAGAGTTTTAGATTCTGTGAGCATCTTAATGCCAGTTAAATAAAGTTGCTCAGCATTAGAAATAAATCAATTTTTCTAGGTTATTATGTGGATCCAATAAAGGATTCTTCTTCTTGTGCCATATCCATCATTGGATGTCAGCAATCATGTTGGCAATCCTATTTTTATCAACAGCCGCACGAAAAAGTGCTGCTGAATTTTGTCCAAACTAGTCCCTTAGATTTTGAAGCCACGATGTTCTTCTTTTGCCTGGACCTCATTTGCCTTCAATCTTTCCCTGGAGGATGAAGTGAAGTATGCCATATTTTTCTGGGTATTGCATCACATGTCCAAAATATTCTAACTTTTGCTTTTTTATGGTTTTGATTATTTCCCTTGTCTTTCCCAGGCAGCTTATCCCCTCCTCATTTCTGATTTTGTCAACTCAGCTTATAGGTAACAGCTGTCTGTAAATCCACATTTCAAATGCTTCTAGTCTCTTCAAGTGGCTTTCTGTCAGAGACCAACTCTCTACTCCGTAGAGCAGGATAGAAAAGATGTAGCATCTGACAAGCCTTACTTTCAATCTTAGGCTTATGTCGTGACTGCAGAAGACTTTTTATTCATTTTGAGGATTACTGTAACCTAAATGCAAGCCATTGTTTGGTAATAAATTGGAAAACACCAGACGGTATTATATCTGTAGTTTTTACTAAGTAACACCCATTTTTCTTTCTATACATTATTACATCCTGCAAAAACAGGACATACAATTTCTAGGTTTCTAGGGACATACAATTGCTCTAGTATGCAATATGGTCGGAGATTTTTATTTACCTAAAAATACATATATCGCCCTTCTAATATATATGCAACACCCATGCCCAATGCAGATAAATATAGGCAGTCCTTGTTTACTGTCTCATACAATATCCTTTGTTACAACAATGATGAAAAATAACTGTGTGACTGGTCTTTGCATTTAGGATACATGTTAACTTGCAGTTATTTGCATATGTCCCAATGCAGCCTTTTTCTTGGTGTATAGCTTCTGACAAATATGTCTGTGGTAGGGGTGTCAAACTCAAGGCACGGGGGCCAAATCTGGCCCACAAGGTACTTAGATCTGGCCTTCAGGGGAGCCCTGGAAATAGTGAAGGACTGGCCTGCGGTGTCTCTGCCAGCGAAAATGCGGTCCTCCCAAGCTCTGTTTTTGCTGGCAGAGGATTGCAGGAGGCCGTTCCAGCTGAAAATGGAGTTCGGGAGCTCGTTTTCTCTGGCAGAGCATTTGGGCCACAGGTGCCCCAGACACGAGTGATGTCAAGCTGGCCACGCCTACCCTGGCCATGGCCACCCAGCCCCCAAGGTCAAACACAACCCTGATGCAGCCCTCAATGAAATCGAGTGACACCCCTGGTCTATGGTACACATAAATGTGTGCTTTATTGTTGATCTGTGAAATAACAAAGCATGAATCATATATATGATCATAAATTATGACTTGGAGCAATTATATCATTTTGATACTTACATAAATGAAGTAAACTAACATATATCATGCGTTTTGCATCATTTATATATGGACATAATTATAGAAATGACATAAACCATTTTATGGCTACAAATGGCAATGTGACCCAGGGAAACTGCAACCATAACGAAACACCAAATGTTGCCAAATCTTAATCACATGATTGTGGGGGTGCTGCAATGGTCATAAGTATGAGGAGTAGTCATAAGTCACTTTTTTTCAGTGCCATCATAACTTCAAACGATTGTCAAATGAGTGATCATAAGTTGAGGACTGTCCTGAAGGTATCTGAACACCTAGGAAGCACGCCTTTCTCACAGATCAAGAAATGAGGCCCTGAACATGTTAAATAATACCCAGTTATGTGATTTATTACAAAATAATTAAGATCCTGGAAGAATGAACCAACTATCAGAGTGGGCAAGCATTTTTTCCTTTCTGGGTTCCAGAGTTTTTGTATTGCTTGGGAAGGAGAATTAAAACAGTCCCACCCAAGAGTTTGTTTTAGAAAAAGGAACTGAAAGCAAGCCTGGGTGCGGTGCATTAAGAAAAATGGCACAGGAAAAATAAAACCAGCAGCGATGTGTGAAAAATAAACCTTCAATCTAAAGAGAAGCAGCTCAGTTGCATCCTCAGAGGAGCGCAGGAGACAACTGCATTATGTGGAAGTGTGAGAATGACTGAGAAGCAGAGGTGAGAGATGCTGGAGGAAAAGAGACCGATCAGAGTTTGCAAGCCCAAGTAAGCCTGCAAATTAAAAAAAAACCCGAAGCCTACCGCCTGCAAGCAGCCTCAAGGCAGAACTCCACAAATCAACTCCAGAAACAGCTGGAGCTGTGAACGCTGACAAAAGGCCATTTGCAAATCTATAGAGGAGTGAAAGAGGGTTTTTGCATGCATGCATGTGGACTGGGAATGGCTACAAGAGTTGAAGGAAAAATAGAAAGATTTAAAAGCTAAGAAATAGTTGAAATCAGAAAAGATTGTGCTACAAACACATGGCAATAGAAACCCATAGATCAAGTAATAAAAATAGTTTCAAGCTTATAGTATCAGGAGGCCACTAGAACAAAACAATTAAGAAAACAGAAGCATAGAGTTAGCATTCAGCTTAGAAGAAAGGAATAGGAATTTAATCCTACACAGTAAACACTTTGGGGCTGGGTGCGGAATAAATGCAACAAATGGGATTGTGTCTTCTACACCATATGAGAAAAACCTTAACTTCCCTATTATTGGGAAGTTAATCTTATATCTTAATGTGAGATAGTTATGTGAATGAATATACAGTATATATTTCCAGTGTATCTATAGTGTATTACTATGCATTTAAATGAATTTGACCACACTGACCATACTATATGTGTTTCTAAATCAAATATTTCAAGTGATAAAATGGCATGTTGAAGAATACAATTTTCCACAGCTGGTTACCTTAGGTTGGTAAGATTGGGAAATGGTACAGGACACTTTTCTGTGTTTATAATTCTACCTTTTCTTCCTGTGTAGTGGAGGATCTTAAATTCAGGGTCATGAGGACATAAGATTTTCTGCAGAGTAAGTCACTTCTCCCCCTAACTTTATTCACCCTGTTCTTTTTACATCTCTCCAGACTCCCATTTGCCGAACAGCATAGAAAAGCTACAGATGGAAGCACAGAAAAGCTACAGATGGATCCAGCGGACTTCTTGTCAACTGAATGGCAATCCTATTGGGTGCCTTGTTGACCTCTGATATTGGGCACTTGAGAGGAAACTGTGACCAGGAGTGCTTTTTGCACAGCTTTCGTCGGTGAGCCAATTGCAGCCTTAGCTTAAATAGAATGCACTTAAGACATCCACTCATGCTCCTGCCAACTCTAAATTACTATAATTCGCTCTATATGGGGCTGCCACTCAAGCCAGAAACAGTGGTACATGCTTAATGGTCAGATGTGGTAAGTGGGTAGAATGGCAGAATTAATGAACTAAGCCTCTCCCAAAAGAAACAGAAACTGTCATTTGATTTTATGAACTCAGAGGCATTCATGTAGTGTTTTATTTTTTATTTCAAGCAGCAACAACATCCACTTCTATTTGTGTCTTCCTCTTCAGTGCCTTGGCTAAGATTTTGAGTGGTAGAAGGCTAGTGAAAACAAGGAGCCTAGGCAAGTCTCAGAAATGAAGCCACAGCTACTGAAACATCAGTCCCATTGAGGATTTTGCATATACACATATTTTCCAGATTGCAGCCCACAACAACCAGACCTATTATTAGAAGGCAATCTATTTGCCTGGAAAATATCTTGTTTCAAGGCGCATGGGATGTTGAGCAATAATACTTGTTTACTCCCACTATTAATGACGGCAATATCAACTGTATTTCCAGCGACAGCAGGGATTATATTCTAAGGGACAACATTGTTTTTATTTGTCACATCAATTGCTTTCTTCACCACCCTGAGTTTCTCATGCCTTTAAACTTATCTGCTATTTTTACTGCAGCCAGGTTTCTCTTCAAGTAATAACCATCCAATATGCCTGTCAACTGTGTTTTGCTTAGTTTTTTTAATTATAATGACAAGTTTGATGTTTGTTTGGTTTATTTTAATGATTTAGTACATACTGAGCTGAAATTGGAAGTTGGGGGTGTTTCAGATAATGCAAAATGAAAAGCCATTTGATACAGAGAATGCCATAATATCCAAAACCAGAACCAATTATTTTGATCACATTTGTTCTTTCTACATTCTTTTTCTGCAAGAGGATACTTTGACACAATTGACAACTTGGCAGCCTATGCTTCTCTGTACAAAAAGCAATGAATTAACTTAGGGAAAGGAACAGAGAATTGGATCAATCCATCAGAGCTAGTACAAAATTCGGTTAAGATTTTCTCCAGTCAGTTAAGATTATCTCTATTTCAACATTTGCTATTATAAATATACTATTACTATTACTGCTTTTGTTGAAATTATAATTCACATTCCTACAAAGTGATCAAGAGTTTTTTTAGGAAGTAAAAAAAGCTACTTGAAGTACCGCCATAATCAAAAGGGAAAATATAATCACTATACCGTAATCTTGCCAATCATTCTTTGTAGTTTATTCTTTCCACATTGTAGTGGGAAAACTTCAGGTATTTCAAATACACAACAGAGCATGTTCTGATACATCTGTTGACTAATTACATGGTCAAATGCACCATTCCATTACCACTGTATATGACTGAAATGTCATCAGTTATTTGATTGACTGTGATATTCAATGAACTTCTAACTCTGAACCTGCTGTTGTCCCAAGCATTGAAGAACACAGAAACTTCCCTACCTTGATCAGATTTTTGTTCCAGGGTTCTCTCGGGATTTTCACTGAAAACAGCTCTGGAGAATTTTAGGGATGCCAGATGAAGGAATTCATGGTATGATGCATGAGTAGCGTTTACCCTACGGACCTTCCCAACAAGATCGGTGCATCTATACGACTAAATGATTTGTTACATTGTATTAATCTTAAGCCAGGTGTTTTTATTATGAACAAAAAAATAGTTGGGGTTTCTGATTCAGAACTGCAAGACAGAAGATAGAATTATAGAAGCAAAGTTTGATTGTGATGGAATGTAAATCTGGCCCAGGGAATGAGGAAAGGATAAATAAACCATGATGAAAAGAGTTTCATAAAAATTACTTAGCCTTGGGAACAAAGAATGCATGAGAAAGAAATCAGAATACCTTTTCTCTCCCTTAATTTTGATTGGTAGAAGATGGTGTAGAGCAGCGGTCGCCAACCGGTGGGCTGTGGAACAATTTTGGTGGGCCGCAGAAATGGCCCCTGAAAGCAATTAATCTGGGCCATGCAATTCTCGCGCCTCCTGGCTCTTCGAGGGACCCCGGAGTCAGGCCCCTGAGATGCACGCACCAACCAGCTCCCACACACAGTGGGCAGTGGCAACAACAGTCCCCACCCCAGTGCCCACTGTCAGCTCTCCCCATTAATTCTCTAGTTTTGAATTGCTACCACCTCTCTCTCTTTCCTTCCCCCTCCCCCCCACGCCCACGTACAGGCAGCCAAGGAAAGGGAGACAGAGCCGTGCGCAGCTCTTGGCTCCTTAGACCGCACTGCCTTTCCCAACATTGAAGCCTCAGAGATGCAAGCAAAGCCACCACAGTAGTGGCGCCAGAGTTGCCTTAGCATGCTCAGTTAGTTAAGAATCGCCCTACCCAGAGAAGGAAGTGGTGCTGGAGGAGGAGGAGGCAGTAGTGGAGAAGTAAGCAACTCAGGGCGCTACCTCTGTGGTGGCTTTGCCTGCATCTCTGAGGCTTCAGTGTTGGGAGAGGCAGTGAGGGCTGCAGGAGCTGAGAGCTGCGCATGGCTCCATCTCCCTTACCTTGGCTGCCTGCACGTGGGTGTGGGGGGAAGGGGGAAGGAAAGAGAGGCGGGAGCAATTCAAAACTAGAGAACTAATGGGGAAGAGCTGACAGCGGGCGCTGGACTGTTACTGCCGCTGTTTGTGGGAGCTGGTTGGCACATGCAACTCAGGGACCTGACTCCAGGGTCCTTTGAAGAGCTGGGAGGTGCGAAAACTGCAAGTGGGAGCATTTAGTGATTTCAAAGAACTCCTGGAACATGGTAGATTTATGTTTTGTAGGTCTCGGTGAAAGAGTGAGCTTTATTTCGTCTCCTTTCCTCCCCTGGTAATGCGAGATTTTTTTTTCTCTCTCTCTCTCCCCTCTCCCCCTTCCCCCAAATAATTACTGGCTGTGGCTGGGTTTGGCAGCAAAATGCTAAAGCGAGCAAAGTGCCCCCAGGGACACTTTTCCTTGCCTGTCTCCAGGTGAGACTGGAAGAGCCCCCCCTCCCCACAGCTTTTCCTCAGCTGCAGATCTGAGCTCTCTCGATTCTCCACCTGGGATCGGAAAGGAGCTCCCACTTTCTCCTCCCCTCCCCCAATTAATCACCCAGAGTCCTTCTGTAGGCAGATGCCTGATGAGAAGCCCCTGGAGTGGCAGCCAAGGGGCGCTGCCCCTGCAAGAGCAAAGCCCCCTTTCTGCCTCTGCTTCTCCAGCCTGGAACGTTTTATTTTGTTATCATTAAGCATTTACATTTTTGTTATAATTAAGTGTGTTTGTGTATAATTTTTTTAATATTAAATATATTAGCTTTTTTTAAAAAATCATATTGGTGGTCCTCAGGATTTAAAAGTTGAGTTTGGTGGTCCCTGAGGTCCCAAAGTTTGGCAACCCCTGGTGTAGACAGAAATTCTGACGGGTCTTCAAGATTCTGACATTGTGTTCTGTGACAATAAACAGAATCCGTTGCTCCCTTTTGTGGCCTTGCCTACCTCAAAAGGCTGACAGCATTGGACCATATGTGGACTTCAGCACAATACTCTTACATCTTTATGTTATGACCATATCCGCTGTTATTGGGCGGGGGGAAGCAGAGAAGTAATGTTCAGTCTCCCATAACAGTTCTTACACAGAATTCCTTCTTGTGATAAACCACTTCATCCTTTTTCTGAAGATATCACTTGGATTTTTGGCACGCAAAGGACGTTGTCCATCAACAAACCCTACCAACTTTCATTTCCCCCCTTTACTGCTGTCTTTTCTCCTTTCTATTAAATTTATGCATGCTTGGTAAAGGGATATTTCTCCTCTTTCTCCTTCTCCTCCTCCTCCTCCTCCTCTTCCCAAATCTTATTGCACTCAATTATTTATTTTGATGTATTTGTTATTTGCCCATGTGTATTAATTTCACATTCTTTATTACTGTTCATATGGGTTTTTGAGAAAAGGAATCCTATTAACAGATATTTAAATATGTTGCCTTCCCAACCCATGGCATACAAATGATCTTTTCAAATTCTTCCTCAGATCTGTGGGCTGAAAAATTGTGTAGAAGAAGAAACTATTCAACAATTTCTCAAGAACAGGACTTTACTTTAAGGCAAAGCACTAGTGTGAGAAAAACAAAAACAAAAAAAGAACATACAAGCAGAATCATCCATTAACGTCCCTGGAGACTGAATAGGAATAGGTAGTCAGAGAAGCTGCAGAACACTCAAGAGATGGTTGGATAAAAGTCTTTAATGCATACTCCAAGTTATAATTTTAAAAATGCAGGAAAACTCACCATGATGAGTCACCCATGAGTATTTCTCCAAACTTCTGTCCATTGCTGAAAAGGATGTCTAAAGGACATTATCTTCAATCATTCTGAAATAGAACTCCCTGGTAAGAATGTAGGAGATTTTCATTCCAACAAGTCTTGACATCTGATAGATCAGCTCCCCTCGTACTGGAATTTGCAAGATGAAATTCCTACTTGAAATGAGAAACACACTTATTTGTAAAAAAATAATCTTTCTTTTAAAAGTGTTGTTTTAGTGCCTTGAAATGCTGCTCTAGCACTTTTTTTCTCCTAAGTTCACATGGAACTTAGAAGGTCTTTACTTAGATCCATGAACTTCCATTCTGGATTTGCTAAAAATGATACATCTGTAAGAATTTCATTTTTTCCCCTTGTACTTTTCTGAGTGTAAAACAAAAATGATTATAACAGTAAGCATGAATTTTAAACATTCTTCATTTGCACAAATACAGTATGCCCTGGCAACTGTTCTTGGTTCTGCCATGTCCAACCTTACCCAGAAGCACCCTCAAGATATATAAAACCTATTATATTTATCACCCATTAACTTGGGGAAAGTCAGGTGACTGTAGTGACTGGGAATAATGGAAGAATAAAACAAGATTGGGATTGACACTGGGAGCAAAAATAAATAAATCATGCTGATATATATTTTCAATGATTCCCAGAAAGATAGATAACACATCAAATAAGCAGTGAAGAAAAGCCCATTAGCTGAAATTAACACAGCACACTTATTCATAATGTGGCTTGTCTCATTTTGGCTCATTGTGCAAATGCAGTCTCTGTGCTTTACTGCTTTGAAACTGTGCAAAAACCTAAGTTTAGAAAGCCATGGCTTTTAGGGCAACATGCAAATTGTCATTTTTTATTTCTGTCGTTATAATCTAATACCTCCTTTAGATGACGGTAATATTTGTAGCTAAAAAGTCAGGAGTCCCCTAGCACTTTGTTGGACTAAAAAAAACGTAAACAGACATAAATGGTACCTAGGACACATTCTGAGATGAGATGGTTGGAAAAACATGCAAGTCTGTTCCACAGTTAATTCCTCCGAGGAAATGTTTGAGAAGTATGGGACTGCGTCTGTTGAGTTCTCAGAGAAGTTGGCTATCAGTAAGAAATTTTCACATTATAAAATAAATTGCCAACTTGACTAATTTCTGACATTTGAAATAATGTCTCTCCAGAGATTTTATTAACCCTCATCTTAGTCAAAAGAGCTCTTAAAAGCTGGCCATTCCCCAGAATGGGTGGGTGATGGGCCTTTGGTCTGTGATGTGACTGTTTTTAAATTCATACAGATGAAAAAGCAAAAGGTTTTTAATAGTAATAATAATAATAGATTTTATATTGCTTTTTCACCTGTATCTCTAAGTTGTTTTAATTCAGTGCACTACCCAGACTTGCACTGGAAACAGGCCTTTTACATTAATAAATGACATTACATGAAACTAGTACAAATATATGCCAACTGCAAATATAACAACTAATGTGAAATGAATGGTCATCATCAGAGTACGTTACTTAACTGGGGCAGAGAGGCAGTGGAATTAACCATTCTGAAAGGTGGGGAGAACTGTGAAATTTTTGCACTGGAATACAATTTGACGTACAACTATTTGTTTAGCAACCATTCAAAGTTACAATAGCGCTGAAAAAAGTGACATGCAGCTGGTCCTCACATTTACAAATGTTGTAGCATCTCCATGGTCATGTTATCAACATTTGGGTTCTTGACAACTGATTTGTATTTAGGATGATTGAAATGTCCCGAGATCATGTGATCACCATTTGTGACATTCCCAGCCAGCTTCTGAAAGAGGAAGAAAAGTGCCAAATAAAACAGTTGCTAACAGAAGAGAAGACAGAATCTGAGGTCTCTGTGCTCGCCTGCGCAAGGACAGCAAAGAGACAAGAAGATATAAATAAGACCTGCCCAAGGATTTTTCAAGTAAGAAATAAAGGCCACCCCTATCATATCCTGCTTGAGAAGTGCCAAAGGCAACTGCTGGAAAATAGAGACCTTGAAATGAGAGTGTTCTGTCCTTATACTTGTCATAATAATACATTATCACTCTGTATTATTAGTAATATATACATTTAATATTATAATGAGATGTGAGCATTTGTAAAGAAAAAGAGCTTGCTGGGTTTAAAAACGAAGCCTATTTTTCACATAAAATTCTTCAGGTGCTTTCAGAAGAAGGAATGGGTACAAACTACGTGCAGGGATGAGGCTGAATAGATATAAAATAAGGCACAATCATTTTGATTCTCTCTGTGACCAGCTCATCGAGAATGATTGAAATGGATGACTGCCAGCGTCAAAACTTTTTAAATCTGAGTGCAGTCATTTGAAATGAAATAGGAGATAAGAATGAAATTACCCTTTCCCAATGCAAAAATTAAGGGTGAGGGATTGAAATAAATGCTGGTAATAAAATGGGCCTACTGTTATTGGTGTAGCCTAGCAACAACTGTCAGGCTGAAAAGCCAACAGCAGCTCAAAAGCCAACTAAATAATTTAGCCTCTGTTAGCTGAGGCTGGTGTTCGATCTAATAGTTTTTCTTTATTAATATTCGGGAATAATTTTAAAAGAAGAAAAAAACTCTATACATTGAGAGCAATACAATGCATTCCTTATTGTGACAAATGGAAAGTCAGAGCCCAGGAAGCAAGCATACGGTATTAAAAACGTGTGTCTGATTGATAGCGAATCCAAAAGCTTGTATTAATGATTATTGATTGCTATTCTACAGAAGGGGAGAGTCATCTACCAAAGATTCAGCAGTACAAGACAAAGCATGAAATGATTTACTTTCAGCCTGTAACTTAATGAAACATTTTCCAATTGGTATATGATGTAAAACTATTATCAAAAATTTAAACCTCATTACATTCAACAGATAAAGGGCATGCCTTATTGAGATTAGAATGGTTCAATGAAAAGCAAAAAGTAGGGGTTTTTATGTATAAAAAAGCTAAAGAGCTAAACTATAATGTAAAACTGCATTGTTAAACACTATATTGTAAAACTATATTGGATAAACCTATATTGTAAAAATATCTTCTAATTTAAACGGCACACAAAAATAAAGTAAAAAGGAGGCTGTACTTAAAAAGGGAGTAAAAGGAAGATTTGAGACAATCTTTTTCAAACTTGGCAATTTTAAGATGCGTGGACTTTTAACCTCTAGAATTACTGTTCTCTCTCCTTTACACTTTCTGCTTCACAAAAAAAAAGAAAAGAAAAGAAACTAGCAATAATGCTGCTGCCTTTACCTATCTCAGCTAGCATATGATATAGGTGTTTCTCTCTGTGTTCTCTCCCTTCTTCCCATTATTTTTTTACAAGTGGACACATTTTTTTCTCTCTGGCAGAATGCTGAGCAGCATTTATTGAAACAGTTAGCCATGGTGCTAAGCAAAATCAGAAGTCAAAAGCCAGTACAAAAATATAAGATTTTACACTATGATATTTCCACAGCATCCGATTCTTCCTAGTCTAGAGGTGCTGTACCATCCCCTCACCGCCTTTAATGGGGACATTAAGGTAGGACAGAATATGCCAATACTTCATTCATGCCATTTGCAAGCTACCTTTAGCTTAGACTGTTGGACATTACACATGCGGTACAAAACTCTCAAGGGCATTCACAAAGATCGGCATTTGTGTTGTTAATGTATTCCATATCTATCTACATCTACATCATCTATCTATCCGGGGTGGGATTCAGTTTTTTTAACTGGTTCTGTGGGCATGACTTAGTTGGTGGGTGTGGTTTGGTGGTTATGTGACTGGGTGGGTATGGCCAACTCGACATCACTCATGTCAAGGGGTGCTTCTCCTCCCTGGCCTCTCATGACAGTGGGGATGCTGCAATGGTCATAAGTGTGAAAAATGGTCATAGGTCACTTTTTTCAGTGCCATTGTAACTTTGAATGGTCACTAAATGAACTGTTATAAGTCAAGGATTACCTGTACAAAAATACAAAAAGCTTCTTTGCTTGCAAAAAGCTGCTCTAAAAACCAATCATTAGATTAAAAATACCTGTAAGCCAGAGTTACAAATCAGGCAGGGTGCCAGAGCACCTTGAGGAATGAAAATAGTTAAAATGCAGTAATAACTATCAAGCAGCCACCTCTTTCTCATAAAGTGAAACCCTTTAGCAGAGAGGTCATTTAAGCTTTCCAGAAAAAGCATACCCAGAAAAAGCAATCCTTAGATCCATTTGCATCACTTAAAGATACTATCTGGTCTCACTCACCTCACAAGATATCCTAAGGAAATCATCCAGATTTAAGGAAAGGTCACAGGTCCCCCAGAAAGGCAGTAAAAAAAAATCAGTGTCAAGCTTGCATCCTGCCTCTTGGAAGTATACCCCAAAAGGACAGTGCCAGATAGTACTAAAGCAATGAAGGAAGACCCCCTCCCCAGATAGAAAAAGAAACCATGAGGCAGGGAAAAATTCAAACACAATACAAATCACAAAGGAGCTGTTGCTTGTTGAAGCTGAATAGGGAAAATTATCCCATCAATAAACACAGGATTAAACGTCACCAAGCATAGAATTAACCTTCACCAAAAACCAGTTTTAGACCAAAACTCAGAAAGGGTATGTAAACTCACATTTGAATGTCAATCTTTCTAGCTAGTCAAGAAACCTTGATGAATGTTGGTTCCTTGTCACTAAAAGCTTTGCTTCATTATTCAATGATTTCTTCAAAGTGCTGATTGTCCAAGGAAGTATTTCCTCCCAACAGCAGTGTAAAAATCTTAAAACAACCCTTCCCCTCTAAGAAAGTCAAGCCTCTGAAACTCCGGAGATAGAAAGTCTAGGCATTCTGGCAAGAATGTAATAAGGGTGGGGAAAAAAAGGAGATCACTTCTAACTACTGGTTCTTCGAACTGCTTAGAAAGTTACAAGGGGTTCTATAGAACAGGACAGAACCGGTAGAATCCCACCCCTCTATCTATCTATCTATCTATCTATCTATCTATCTATCTATCTATCTATCTAATCTATCCTCTATTGATAATGTTTTTCTTCTTTTAAAATATTAAAATAGGAGATTCTGATGCAGTTATGCTTACTCAGCCCACCTCATCTCACCTCACAGAACTGCTTTGGAGATAAAATTAAGAAAGAAGAGGATTCCATGTGTGGAACTCTAAATTGTCAGGAAAAGGATGGCATTAAACCCCCACCACCATCCACCCATGCAGTTCAATGCAATGCAGTAAATAAAAACACATGTTCTTTAATAATTGCAACTGAAATGTGAAGAGAGAACATATTAACCAGCACACAAATTTCTATCCAGACCAATCTGCCAGCTACTAGAAAGGGAAGGAGTGCAGAAGTGAGATTTTAAAGAGAAAACAAAAACAGAAGAATGTGTCTGTATATAGGCTGAGGTCACAGCCTTTATCCTGGTCTAGAGTCCTTGACAGACTAACCCTGAAGAAATGAGATTATTGGTAGAGAGGATAAATATTTTTTTCTTTTGGAAGCTTCAGAAGCAAGGACCTGAAAGGGATCTCCCCAGCTTCTGCACCTAGTTTTGGAAAGCCAATGAAGTTAGTTTCACTTTTATAATCACAAAAAAAATATTATAAGGGCAAGATGGTGTCCTTTGGAGAAAGATATATAATGTATTTGGGCTTTCCAAAGGTCTCAGGATGGACCCAGGGGTGGGATTCAGCCGGTTTGGACTGGTTCAAGTGAACCAGATGATAAATTTACATCTGGTTTGCCGAACCGGTAGTTGAACCAACCGGCTGGCCCTGCCCGCCCTATCCTGCCACTCCCAGAAGTCTCCACATGGCCTGTTTTGGATGCAGGTAAGTGCAGGATCCATGCAGAGGCTCTGGGAGGGTGAAATATGGCCCTCCCGGAAGTTTCAGAAGTCTGAAAACAAGCCTGTTTCTGGATTTCAGAGGGCCTCTGGAGTCCAGGGGAGGCCATTTGCACCCTTCCAGAGGTCCAAGGGAAGCCTCTCCACTCTGGGGAAGGTGAAAAACTGCCCTCCCAGAAGTTCTGGTAAGCCACACCCACCATGGCCACACGCATCCAGCAACCAGGCAGAGAACCGGTTGTTGGGATTTTTGAATCCCACCCCTGCCGTGGACCATTTATCCATAGCATGTATTCCACCATTTCCTATAGTTTAATGGGTGAGGCATACTCACTATGAGTCATGATAAAGAGGAACGCTGCTACCGAATCAATGAAAAGTGGAACCATCCATATACTGGAATGGAGATGAATGGAACCTTCACTTCTAACGATAACATCAAGGCCAGAAGTCCAACATGGTAAAACAAACTCTCCCAAGGATTAATTGTTGAACAGCCACTTATTTCCAAGATTTCCATTTAAACTGGTCATATATCCCCAAAACAAAGCTAACATTCTTCTTGAACTGAAATTTCAGTAAATAAACAAGAGCAAAGAGGAAGGGTACCCTTTTAATGATGTATTAACTATTGTATCGATGTGTGTGTGTGTGTGAGAGAGAGGGAGACAGAGAGGAGGGAGGGAGAGAGAGGAAGGAGGGGGAGAGAGAGGGAGAGGAAGAAGGGGAGAGAGGGAGGGGGGGAGGAATGTTAAATCAGGATATCTCCTTATTTACTCCAGATTATCTTATTATCTGTATGAAATTTAACATGTGAAAGACATTAGTTACAGGTTTATCATAGGGCAGTTATCTTTTCTATGCATATTTATTATGTCTGTTTCCCTATGTGTATTTTCTGGGGCAATTATTTGCCAATATAAATGAAACCAATTACAGAATAAGGCTTATTAGATTTTCAATCAACATTCTTTCTTCCAAAGAACTTGCAACCTCCTTTAGTTTTATGCCATCAGCTGGTTTGTTTTGGTTATCATACTTTTGCCTGATCTAACCTGGGTATTATAAATGACTTAGGTACTGATGCTGATGTTCCAGCCAAGTCTGATTGATGTCTGCAGAAAAAATAAACACTTAAGTCATAGGGGAAAAAGAATATTACCAAAAGAGATTCCCCAAAAGTGGGCATACATATTAGTAATTGAAGCAATTGCTAAATGCAGCACTATACAAAACAGTGCTCAACTCAGAAGTAAATCTCTTTGGCTTTCCCTTTTAAAGTGTGTTTTAGAACTGCTTGCTAGCCAAGACATACATTATGGATAGGAATTCTCTAAAACCAAACTTACCAATTGTCCAATCTTGGCAGAGGATTCAGAGCAAAGCAAAAATTCAAAGCAAAATCATTTAAAGATGGGAACATATTACTTAAAAAAATATGCAGATGCAGCAGATAAATAAAAAAACATTAGATATATGGAACATGTGCCAATAGAAAGAATCTAAGCACCAGCCTTAAATATTGGCAAAAATGATAATAATCAGAAAATAAAATACAAGCTGAATGGACATGACCTTTTAGACAATCCACACTCTGTCAAGGACCTTGGAGTCCTCATCTCTAATGATCTAAATGCTAGAGCCTCTGTAACAACATAGCCAAAAAGGCATTAAGAGTTGTCAACCTAATCCTGCATAGCTTTTTCTCTAGTAATATTGTACTACTAACTAGAGCATACAAAACATTTGCTAGACCAATTCTCAAATACAGCTCGTCTGTCTGGAACCTGCATTGCATGTCAGACATTAACACAATTGAAAGAGTCCAGAGGTATTTCATGAGAAGAGTTTTTCACTCCTCTACTGGTAACAGAATACTTTATGTCACCAGACTTGAAATTTTAGGCTTAGACAACTTAGAACTATGCCACCTTCAGTCCGACCTAAGCATAGTACATAAAATTATCTATTGCAATATCCTCCCTGTCAATGACTACTTTAGCTTCAACCACAACAGTACACAAGAACACAATAAATACAAACTCAAGGTAAACCGCATCAAACTTGATTGCAGGAAATACGACTTCAGCAACAAAGTAGTCAATGTCTGGAATTCACTACCTGACTCTCTGGTTTCTTCCCCAAAAACTTTAACCTTAGACTGTCTACCTCACCCTATTCTAAGAGGATTGTAAGGGGCATGCATAAGTGCACCAATGTGCTTACCATCCCTGTCCTAATTTTCCCTTTTACTTGTATCCATTTAAGCATCATGATTATACAGTACTTATATCTGTTATCTAATAATACATGCTCAACAAAAATAAATAAAGAAAGAAAACCTGGCTAACTTCCTCTAAATTTGAAAGCTATAAGGGACAGGCCCTGTTTAGTGCATGGATGTGAAATAGATTGGATTAGATTGGGAAGCTTAATGAATGGATTGGGGTACTGGCTGGCAAATCATCTATTTTATCTTCTTATTGTTTAGATATAGGGTGAAGAGATACTTGTTATTCAGTATTTGCTGCAAGTGTGGAAAGGATACTGACAGTTAAACTTAAAGTAAGCAAAGATTGGCCCCATGTTATTCTCAGAAATTTGTGGTCCACAAATGTGAATGTGATTACTGGTTGGCTTCAAACTACTTTGTGAGAGACTAGGGGCTGGAAGTGGTGTGGTAAGAGGCTAAGTAAAGTTCTTCTATATATCCTATCAGGATGTTAGCCATTATATGCATTTTGAATTAGCTTCCCAAATTTCCTTTCAGCATCATTTTGTGAGAGAACATTGAATGTTTCCTGAATGTTGTTGCTAATTTTGGATGTTTAATTCTCTTTGGTACTAAAAGTATAATCTTTCCATTTTTCAAATTAATTTTACAAATTGAATGGCTCAAGCAGCTTCACCAGCTCTGTCTTCCCACTAATTCTGCTTTTATTTTTCAAAAGGCAGAGATGGTGAGTCACCACTGGTAAAGTGACTTCACAAGGTACTTTCATCAATGTGGTTCTATACTCTGTTATCTCGCAAAAAATAACCAGTAGCAGTATTATTTTGTACAAGAACTTGATCAGATTGCAAATATTGTCTCTAAATGTCACAGTTCCGTGTAGAAAAAAGCAAACTGATGTGGGTGGATTACAAAAGACTGAGAATATTGCATTTTCCCTTGAACCAATTTCTTGACTGATTCCAGTTCCCAGAAACTAATATTGCAGGCAACAAGCAAGGTTGGTAAATGATGATTTACCATGTTCAAAATTTATGCCAGTTCAAAATTAAATCTACAACTGAATGCAACGATAATGATGATTTGCTACAGCAGATGGTGTTTAATTAACCATGAATTGGTCACACTGAAAAATGATGGATGGTCCAAGAAGTCAAACCATTTTCAATCTGTTGGCAAAAAAAACATCAGTATAATAATGTAATTAGAAATTAGATACAACCTAAGAAATCCTTTCCTCTTACAAGTAGTTCTCATTTAGCAACTACTTTGTTTAGTAACCATTTGAAGTTATGGTAGTGATGAAAAAATAATTTTCTGACCAATCCTCACATTTATAACCTTTGCAAGTAAAGCTGAAGTAAGATCTGAATCAGATTTGCAGTTTCCCTTGGTGACCACTTCATTTAACGCCTGAGTTGCTGGTCCCAATGTGATTTGCTAAACAAATTCTATCTGCATTCTAAATTTCATTTAGAAAATAGGATGTAAAGCGGAAAATGTTCTCTGACATTATGTTCCTTTATTAGTAAAGTACAGCACTTTCCATCATCCCCGTGGCACAATCCTGATTGTGCTGTCAAGACAGTATATAGGTAATTGGGAATTGAGATAATTAAGTTAGAATTGGGAGCTGTCCCCTTAAGGGAATGCCTCATGGTAAATGTAGTTAATGCATCATGGGAAATGTAGTTCATGTCATGTGGTCACATCTGTAATCCTGACTGGACACTGAATTGACCCTTGGTTGGGTTGGGGGAGTTTCCTTCACTCTTGCCTGGAACCCAGCAGCGTGCTGGTGCCTCACCCCCTTGCTCCTTCGTTATGGGATGAAAGATCACTATGCTTTTACACTGTGAAGTCATTTGTGCAAAGAGTTGGACATTAGATGAATCTCAACACAACTGTGAGTTATACTTTGAGAATGCCTTGTGAGCCAATAAAGGAACTTTGTATGGAAGCCTTTGTAGAGTTGCCTGTCTGTCTTTATATTCAGCCAGGAATTTGATTATACACTGATTATATCTTACTTGTATCTTGATGTATGCAAATCCATCAACAAATCCAGTTCCCAGCTGGCAGCTGTGCCTACACAGTAAAGGACGTCTTGGTTATGTAAGGATTCTAAACAATGCCATCCAACTCAGAGACCTAAACTAGGAAGCAAAGGGAGGTGCAATCAAGTCCCAACAACCCAAGTAGAGGAGGTCATGAAAAATATGTGGAGGCGGGTGATTACAAAGGAATGGAAAGCTGACCTTGGATTAGATGAACTGTTAAGAGACAAAGAATAGTAACTCAGTCCTCAGAATGGGAAGCATAAGAAAAATCTCTCAAAACACCCCCATTTTGATTTTGACTGGTATAAAATGAGGTTCAAAGAAACTCTCACAGCCTTTCAAGGTTACCTATAATAATAAAATAGCATTTCTAGAATCCCTGCAGTGTATGTTTTCTGACCTGGTTTACTATGAATGGCTGATACTAATTTATGAGCTCTATGAACTCCTACAAGAAGGGAGTTTTTATTCAAGTCCCTATGGTATGCATGCTGGAAGCAGCACACAGAGCCATTTCTGCCAGCACGTGATAGCTCGCCCAGAAGAGCCCCACTGCACATGCGCATGCACCACCACCACCTGACAGCTGATTGTCGGGTATCTGGCGCGCATGTGCGGGGGCAGGGGTGCGTGGGAGATGCACGTGTATGCACAGAGACACGTGGTGCACATGCGGGGGGAATCGCGTGCATGCGCAGATGCATGGCATCCATGTGGGGGATCGCATATGCATGCGCAGATGCACGTGTGTACATGTGCAGAGGGCGTGGGGGGGCCAGCATGCATTGCCTTCTGGGTGCTGGCACACAAGTGCGAGCGCAATTATTGGCACAGCAGCCAAAAAAGGTTAGCTACCACTGATCTAGAGTAAAGGTCTTCAAATTTGGCAAGGTTAAGATTTGTGGACTTCAACTCCCAGAATTCCTGAGCTAACAGGAGAAGGAATTCTGGGAGCTGAAGTCCACAAGTCTTAAAGCTGTCAAGTTTGAAGACCCCTGACCTAGAGCATGGATGCCCAACCAGAGGACCTAGGTACATATGATGCCTGAGAGTTGTGATCATTCATCAAAGCCCCTCTGGAAAAATGTCCATATATTATCATTTTAAATATGATAGAAGGTGTACTCACATTAACAAATGAAAACCAACTTTAATCCTGGTCCTAATCATTACTTTATCCAGCCTCACATTCTCTTCAGAACATAGATATTCACATTTAAAAGCCAAGTGAGATTCCTGCTCCCCCCCCACCCAAAAGCTGACAGGAGATTAGGAGCAGACTATTGAATTTGGTCTATGGGCCAGTGGTGGGGTTCAGTTTTTTTTTACTACCGGTTCTGTGGGCGTGGCTTGGTGGGTGTGGTAGGGAAAGGATATTGTAAAACCTCCAGTCAGTGATTTTATTTGCTGGTTCTCCAAACTCTCAAAATTTCCACTTCTGGTTCTCCAGAACTGGTCAGAACTTGCTGAAGACCACCCCTATGGGCACACCTCCTCCTTTTCACAAGAGAAGGCAAAAGAAAGTGTAGGAGGGGGCTGATTTAGGAATAAGACTAAGAAATGCACACTTTCCCAATATTTCATTTCATTACCCTACCTACTCCAACCAGGAGTGGCCTATTAGATTACCCAGGGAAATGTTACTTATAATGCCACAATTTTGAAGCTCAAGGGGGCTGAAGCCAGAAAGAGTAGCTTTTCTGGAACAGAACTGATATTTTGAAACAACCTCTTGATGGATATCAAGCTAGCCTCCTGTGTAGGAGACAGACTGGCCAAGCCAGGAGGGCGGAGTCAAAGTGGAATTTAGTCTAGATTCCCCACATGGGCATAAGAAGGCAAAGTCCAATCCTTCCTCCGGAATGCCATTGAAGCTTATCTAGTCTCATTGAGGTGCAGACCATTAATCTAAGAACATTCCTGTCTATAGGCTTGAGAAGTAAAACAGGTAACTGAACTCTTCAAATTGGGGCCTGGTTGTTTGTGTCTGATGCCTTGCCAATGCTTAAGAAAAAGCTGAAGACCAAACTCTTACCCTGTATATAGTGCAATCTTTTTTTGATTGATATTCCCTGCTTTTTTACAATTGTCAATCATTTCTGTATTTTTTGTCTGGGGTTTCAATTAGAACATGGGTATTTTATTGTATTCTTTCCTAGGATGTCACCAAGAATTGTATGATTGTAGCAGGGCAGAAGATAGAGGCAAAAGCTGCTTGCAGTCCCATAATCTGGGCATTCATTAATGTTCGCCAATATTTTTCAAAATTAGGTCTGCAAAGTAAGAAGTAAGCCAGTGCGAACACTTGGAAATTTCTCTGCACTCAAAATAAGAGGGGCTTTGAATTACTGTAAATATACAAAAAACAACAAGTGCTTCCATGAAGCAAATAACACCTTACCACTTTAAAATAAAAATGTAAACAGACTTTCTTAAAGTCATGTTAGTTGATTTATTAGATTTATATCCTGCCTTCCAGTATAGGCACTCCAGGAACATACATAATACTCCTTCCTATTTCCCCTCATAGCAACAACTCAATGAGGTAAATATTATTTTAATTAATTTTAATTAAAAAATTAATTCTAAGAAACACATCCCAATTCCTAATTCCTAATTGCTTTCATTAATTTGCTTCTTTATTGCATATAGTTGACTTCTGTTTTATTGTTTTTCTTTTATCTGCAGCATTCAACTTCTGCAGGAAGCAATTCAAAAACTTTACCACAGTTTCATATAGCCTTCATGTTTTCTTCTAGCCCTTAAGAAAAACAACCTCTTTTCATGCACATGATGGTACACCATCCTGCACGTATTCCTGTCAAAATGTGGTCAGGATGTGTGTTTTATATACAAATGTGTCATAACAAGATAATTTCAAAGGCATTTTATTCGCTAATCAATACAAAGCAGAATGGAGGTGAAGGAAAGTTACTGTTTTGTATTTTCACCTGGTAATAGATAAGACATTTCAACTGCAAAGGGACAGGGGAATGAACCTATTTGAACACAACCTATTGTTTCTCCTACTGCTTTTCCAATATACTGTTTAAAAACTTTAATTCACAGGATAGTTATAAATCATGCACAAGCAATCTTCTAGTATGATGAATTACAACTCCCACCATAGTCAGCTATTTAAGAGGGCCCTGGAATTATAGTCAAACAATATGGTGGGCACCAGATTATTTTTTCCCATAAACTAAGGAATGGAGGACAGGCAGGTCAGCATAGAACAGCAGTCCTGATTTTTTTTGCAAACATTTGGTTATCTACTGCTAGAAATAAAATAGTAGACTAACTTAGTGTTGAGCCTGATCCAGCTTCACTGGATTTGTACCATTGAGCTTCTTCATCCCCTAAAGATACTAAGTTGGAAGATACTAAGTGGAATATTTTATTAAGGTGTAGAAAAGAAGGGATTGTCCAGACGGGTAGTTTAAAATAACCTTTCCTTCCTACTGCTAGTCAGTTATGCTAGACTACAATTCCCATGGCATCTGGGAATTCTCATTTAACTATCTATAAGACACTATTTGGAAGAGACATTTTAAAAATTGAGGTTGTGTTGAGCAGGGATGTCAAACTCAAGGTCTGCAAGCTGCTTAAATCTGGCCCGCTGGGCCAGCCTGGAATATCAAAGGACCAGCTCCTGGAGCCTCTGCTGGCCAAAACAGGGTGTGGGGACATGCATGAGACACTGGGGCCTGTTTTTTGGCCTCTACAACTTCCAGCACTCTGCTGGCCGAAAATGGGCTTGGTTTTGGCCAGGAGAGTGCTGCAGAAGGCCATGGAGGCCAAAAACAGGCCACAAGGAGATCTTGCACAGCTTCCCTGGGGCCCATTTTTGGCCCGCAGAGTGCTGCAGGCGGCCATAAAGGCTGAAAATGGGCTGTGGGAGGGGTGCGAGGGCCCCCATGCCCTGCTTTGGCCAGCAGAGTGCTGCAGGAGGCAAAATCTGGCTGTGTTTGACTTCGGAGGGCTGGGGACCAGGGTAAGTGTGGCCAGCTCAACATCACCCATGTTGTGGTGGCCTGTGGTGGCCTGAATGCTCTGCCAGCAAAAACAGGCTCCCAAGCTTCATTTTCGGCTGCAACGGCCTCCTGCAATTCTCTGCCAGAGGCACCGCAGGCCAGTCCTTTACTGTTTCCAGGGCGACCCCATGGGCCAGATCTAAGCACCCCCACAGGCTGGATCTGGCGCAAGGGCCTTAAGTTTGACATCACTGTTACCATATAGAGCATGTTCCTCCTCTCAGATCTGATGGGGTGGGTAGAGATAATTATCTGCCATTTCAAGTGTTGAAATAATGCTAATAATGTAGCTTGTTTTATGGACATATTTTAAAAACTATGTTTATGAAATGGAAAAAAAAGGTATCTCAAAGGTGCTTTTCCAAAAAGCAACTAAACTTTATTGGTTTTTTCTTTGAAAATTTTCACTTCTCAGCCAAAAAGCTTATTCAGTTTCTGAAGGACCGCCCCCACCTCCAAAAAAAAAAAAGTCCAGTTGCCTTTTGGGACAAATATGACCTGGATGATCAAGAATTTCCAAACGAAAGGAAAAAGTGTTATAGTTATTTCCCTGTACAGACACACAGACATATACAAGAAACTATGATGAGGAAAGAAAGTTTTCATCACAATCATTTTAGAACAGGGGTGTCAAAGTCAAGGCCCGAGGCCCACAACTGGCCCATGGGGTGCTTAAATGTGGTCCACAGGGCCAGCCTAGAAATATCAAAAGACCAGCACCTTTTTGGCCTCCCCAGCCTCCAGCAGCACTCTGCTAGCCAAAAATGGGCCTCCCGGGGCTTCCCTGCAACCTGTTTTTGGCCAGCAAAGTGCTGCAGGAGGATTGGATTGAACTGCATTACAATTATGAGGCCTCAAGCAAGTGCCTGATTTGGATAGAAAACAAGAACATCCTATGTTAATACTACAGTTTAATGCCAGATTTTACATACTGTAGGTCCATTTAATCTACAATCAACCGTCTATAATTGATAGCCATTTCTATTTACTATCCTGGAAATTTACCTCTGGTATTAGATCTTGTATTATCATGTTATTTATGCTATTGTAGTTTTATTATTAGTTGAATAATAAAAATATAATAGTATAGCTTTTCTGCCTGGAAAAGCAATTTACTATTAAACAATGGGGTATAAATTTAGAAATAAAAGGTTTTGTGGAGTACGAAGAATAACTAATAAATATTTGCCAGTAATATCTGGTAGAAGAAATAGGAAAATGATTATAGTAAAGAACTGTGGAAAGAAAGAAGACAGGGGGGGAATGCATCTTGAGCCTCTGTCAAACACTCACCATGCCTCCCAGTTCCCCCACATGGCCCTCCGAGGTCAAACACAACCCTGATGTGGCCTTCAATGAAATCAAGTTTGACACCCCTGTTTCAGAAAGTTCTATAAGTAGTCTTCGACTTACAAGCATTTGTTTAGCCAGTAACCATTTGTTTCGAAGTTATAACAGCATAGAAAAAATGACTTACAACCAGTCCTCACACTTCCAACCATAGCAGCATCTTCATGGCCACATGATCAAAGTTGGCAATCAGAATGTATTAACAATTGCAATGTCCTAGGGTCCTGTTTTTGCCATTTGCAATCCTCCCAGCTGGCTTCTGACAAGCAAAGTCATTATTGTTGTTGTTGTTATTATTATTATTTAATATCTAATACAAAAGTACAAAAGAAAATGGTAGGAAAATAGGGGAAAGAAAAGGGAAGGGAAAAGTATGGGGCAAGGGGAAAAAAAAAGGTGTTGAGTCGACCTCCAACTCCCTTTGCTGCAGTAAAATAAGATAGTAAGATCAAACCTCAACCTTTTAATTTCACATAAAATAAAAACTAGCCATTTTTATAACAACAAACCTATTAATTGGTAAAACCCAAAATCAAAGTTTCATTTTTTCCATCTCAAACACAAAGTCCAGAAGTGGTCCAGAAGTAATTGTATTTTTTTCTTTAATAGTCAATTTGGCCCTCTCTGCTAACTCCATCAATTTTTGCAACCATTCAGCCATTGTAGGAATCAAAGTATTCTTCCATTTTTGTGCATAATGTTGCTGCTGTCAACATATATAACATCAAAGTTCTCCCCAAAATTTTTCCAAATATTTTTCCATTAAACCCAGAAGAAAATTTTCTGGTTTTATCTTTATATTCAGTTTGAAAATCTTTATTAAGATGTGAATCTTACTCTGGAAGTAAAGCCAATGGGGGAAGCTGGATTTGATTAATGACTACATGATTCACTTAACAACTGTAGTAAAAAATGGTCATAAAATTGGGCATGACTCACTCATCTTGCTTGGCAATAGAAATTCTGGCTTCAATTGTGGTCATAAATTGAGGACTACCTGCAGTGGTGATGATCAGATTTTTTTATTTTAATTATAAGTTAACAAATTAAGTTTATCATCTCTCTGTCCTCCATGGAAGTCAGATTCCTCCTGGTATGGAGGGGAGAAATGGAGCTTCTAGGAAAACACAGAAGAGCATATTTGAATCTAATGATTTCACAATGTATGTTCTCTGGAAGCAGCCCAGACTTAGTAGAATTTATTCTGGAATTTGATACTGGATCAGAATTGTCCTGCAATAATGCCGCAAGTTTTGATCTTTGCTCTGAATTCTAGCATTTATTTGGCCAGAATAAACAAGACCTTGATACAAGAGAAAAACAAAATGAAGCAATTTAAATCTATTATTAAAAAAGTACAACAGCGAAATAGAAAATATCTGCCTTACTATATAAATCTGCTTATATTGCTCTTATTGAATAATTCCAGATCTGCAGACTTTTTAACTGCAAAAAGCCCTACATTTCATCCCTGTGTTTTATTCTTATTGAAAAATAAGACCACACCCTAATCTGTTGTGCTCCAAACGGGAGGATTTGTAGCCCACTAGTATACAAGTTTTCTCAACCCTATGGAATTCAACTGGGGGTTGGCCTCCTGCATACAGGTGCCTACCGTAATTTATAGTTTCCTGAGCACCATTTTCCTCCTGCAGAAACTTCTTAAGTGCTAGCTACCTCTTTGAATCTCCAATCTATGGACATGTATTCCCACTGAATTAAACAAGAATTATGCAAAGAAAACCACACCAAGGGGCCACAATGCAATTCAATCCTTGGAAGGGCATTGTGCCGAGCTTTCCTGTATCATTACAATACTTTCCTGTTTAATATTCAGGGACTGCATTCACAAATGACATCAAAACATGGCATGACTCTGATTTACTGAATAAAACAGTTCTTCAACACACCCCTGAGACTGGCAGAGAGCAATTGCAGAAACGGGGACTGCAACATGATGCAAAGCCCCATTTCTTGCCTGCCTGCCCGTGATGCCATGACACAATCCTGAAGGGTAGAGCTTGCCTCATGATGCCATGATGCGTATTCCATCATTTTTACCGCATCGTGTCTAGCTGCCCATGGCTAAGGATCTCACTGTATTAAGCTCCAGCACTGTATTAAGCTCCAGTGTAAGTGCTGCCAATGCTCCTAAGTAAGGTGAAAATAGTACTTCCATTGTAGCACCTTCTAGACAAGTTGTTAGAATTCAAGGGAACTGCATATGCCTAACTTTGAGGAAAGACGGCCAAGAGGGAATATGATAGTACTCTTCAGGAATTTAAAGGGAATGCATAGAGAAGGCATCATAATTTCAGAGTTCAGGTTAGGTGAGGTCTTAAGTTCCAGGAAGGCAGATATTGACTGGATGATAGGAAAAGCATCTTAACAACAAGAATTCTTTGGCAGTGGAACCAATTAAAGTAGTAGATATGTTCAAGCACACTTGGATAGCCATCTGTTATGAGCACTTAATTTAGATCCCCCACTGGCCAGATAGTGGAGCTTCATGGTCTAAATAGCCCCTTCCAACTCTATTTTTCTACCCTTTGCACGAGTTCTGGCTGCCAGCTCAGATCCTTTGCTTTCTGCTTCTTCTGCTGTCTCTAGTCAGACAGGAAACAGATCAAACAGCAGGAGTCTCTCTACTCTCACTTCTGCACTGGCTCTTTTCATTCACTCATATGTGCACAGACTGTCTTTTATAGTTTCCTATGAGGACGTTTGTTTCTGATTTAACAGAAAGGTAAAGCGATTTCCCAGTGAGGTTTATTTTTCAGGTTTTTCTTAGATACATTTGTCACTAAAATAAAGAGATAAATTACCATTATATAGCTTAAATGCGTTTATCCATGGGTTGTCTTTCTCAGCCTCCAAGTAACTGGAATATTGCTATAAACACCATTCAATGATGTAAATACTTTTCTTCCTCTCCTTTAAAAAAGAAAGATCTGAGCCTTTCCACACCTGTATGGAAAGTTCTTCACTGAAATCCTTTAGTATTTTATCAAAACCTATACCTGTCACTTTTCCATGTTTCATGTCCACAGGAACCAGTTTACGTTGCGCTATGGATGCCATCCCCATACTAAAACCATTGAGATCTCTGGATGAAGTATCAGTACTTCTCTGAGTGATCAATAAGACACTCTTAATAAAAAAAAAAAAACCTGCAGGAGTAGTAGTAGTAGCAGAACCACCCTTTTCTTGAATTTTATATCCATAGAACAAATAATAATAGGTTAGAAGGGACCTTAGAAGTTTTCTAGTCTTCTAACTAGTGTTCTAACTGGTCTTCTAGTCTGCAGTTCAGCGGTTCAAATCCCTAGCGCCGCATAACGGAGTAAGCTCCCATTACTTGTCCCAGCTTCTGCCAAACTAGCAATTCGAAAGCATGTAAAAATGGAAGCAGAAAAATAGGGACCACTTTGATGAGAAGGTAACAGCATTCTGTGCGCCTTTGGCACACAGCCACACAACCACAGAGAAGTCTTCGGACAGTGCTGGCTCTTCGGCTTTGTAATGGAGATGAGCACCGCTGCCTAGAGCCAGAAACAATTAGCATGTATGTGCAAGGGGAACCAACCTTGCTCAACTAGAAGACCCTATACTGTTCTCAATAGATGGCTATCCAGTCTCTTCTTGAAAATCTCTAGTGATGGAACACCCACAGTTTCTGCAGGCAAGCCATTCCATTGATTATTCTGTCAGGAAATTTCTCCTTAGTTCTAGACTGGATCGCTCTTAAATTATCTTCTACCTGTTATTTTCTTGTGCTTCAGGTGCTTTGAAGACCCCTCTCTTCTGTGTGACAGCCTCTCAAGTACTGGAAGACTGCTCTCATACCATCCCTAGTTCTTCTCTTCATTAGACTACATACCTAGTTCCCTCAATTGTTCATTGTACAGTTTAGCCTTCAGATCCCTTATCATTTTTGTTGTTCTGTGCACTCTTAAACTGAGAGTAATTTAGGGGTAGTACAGCAATTTTTAATTGCTCCTTTGTGGGTCAATGATCCAGTTTGGGAATACCAATTTAGAGACATTTGTATAAAACAACAGTGGGTTTTTTGTGAAGGTAATGATAATTAATCAGTTTGAGATCTCCTCCTCCAAACATTTCATATGATGCATTGTTTTGAGAGAGAAAAAATGCTTGACATCTAATACTATGCAACTGGTTTTTGAGCCGTGGTGGTGTAGTGATTAGTATGTAGTACTCCAGGCTACACTACACTACTCGTTCCAGTTCGATTCTGAACACCTTAAGGTTGGCTCAGCCTTCCATCCTTCTGAAGTTGGTAAAGTGAGGACCCAGATTGTTGGGGCCAATAGGCTGACTCTGTAAACCACTTAGAGAGGGCTATACACCGCTTCATAAAGTACTATGAAGCGGTATATAAGTCTTAAGTGCTATTGCTACTGCTCTTTTCCTTTGTTCATTCCTTTGTTTATTTACTGTCCTGAAAACTCTAAAAATATTTGTATTAAAATTAAAATATTGTAAAAGCCTCTTTTAATGGGGGTTCTAGGGCCATAATACATAAGCGTCAGTTGTGGAGGAAGAGCTCCTGTCAGTGAAAATAGGAGGTAGGGAAAGGTGGTAGAACAAAAGGATATTTTTTGCCAATTGGAAACTCTCTCCAAATTCCTTTTTTTCCATTAGTGCTAGAAAAATGTACCAGTGGACCTCAACTTATGACCATAATTGAAGTTGGTATTTTAATTGTAATACATTGAGGTCATAAATCAAATAAACATGTGATTTGGCCATGCTCATTAAGATTCATTGGAGTCAAGTGACTAAAGCAATTCAAGTCAATTCATGTAATGAATTGTCAAGTGAATCACATGGTCATAAATCCAAATTCAACTTAGCCAATGGCCATTTTTGGCTGGAAAATGGAAAAACAGGTCACAAAATGAGAACACATGACCACAGAACAATGCAACCGTTGTAAATGCAAGTTGGTTGCAAAGCAGCCAAAATGCAATCACATGACCACAGGCAGTCATAATACCAAGGAATAGGTTGTAAGTAACATTTTCAAATCCATCAGAACTTTGATCATTAAGGGACCAGTTGTAAGCCATGGACTACCTGTATTTACTCCTTCTGTGCCAAAGTTGAGACAGAAATTAATTAACTTAGCTGCTGAACAATAACAAGGAGCATCACCTCAATCTTGAAGCAGTGCCAAGCGACTCCATGGAGGTGTCCTGAGCTTGTAATTCAGCCCAAGCTTGTGCGATCAATGCCTCTCTCCTCTTGGACAATAAGCAAGTCAATGGTGCTGTAATGAATAATAATAGCTCCACTGGGACCCTCAGGGCACCAAAGCAGTGAGATTTCTGGAATGCTGATGCTTTTTTCCACTATTGCAATACTGAAGTTACAAAACTAAGCTTTTGTAATTGGTGGAGCAAAAGTCAATGATGACATGAGGATAAAGAAATAAAATCTCATTTAAATGAAACTCAACCCTAAGGATGAGCATCCACATCAGTTATATAACCTTAGCAACAGTATGGAAATAATTTATCATTGCATTGCATTGCATTGAGAAGGACCAGAGGTGACATAATAGCAGTCTTCCAATATTTGAGGGGCTGCCACAGAGAGGAAGGGGTCAAGCTATTTTCTAAAGTGCATGTAGGCTAGACAAGGAATAACAGATGGAAACTGAACAAGGAGAGATTTAACCTGGAAGTAAGGAGAAACTTTCTGACAGTGAGAACGATCAACCAATGGAACAGCTTGCCCTCGGAAGTTGTGAGAGCGCCATCACTTGAGACTTTCAAAAAGAGCTTGGACTGCCATTTGTCAGAAATGGTGTAGGGTCTCCCGCTTAGGTGAGGGGTTGGACTAGATGACTTACAAGGTCCCTTACAACTCTGATTATCTGTTATCTGTTATCTGCCTTTGTGCAGTCTAGCCTACAGCCCTGAAATTTTCTGAAGGTCTCTCATCCAAGAACCGTAATTTTGATTACCAGGTGTTCTTCCAATCACCAGTTTCCCAAATATTTATGGGTATGGTCATTGTGGCCAAGATGGACTATCAATTTTCCCAGAGGTGTTTGCCATTTTCATCTTTTTCCCAGAAAAGATAGCTACGTGTTGCAAGCCCACCCTTGATGTCTAGACAATGAAGCCCACTTCATCCATACCTATCACCTTCATACCATACCATACCATTAAATACTAAATTCAATCCATTATTTTTACCCACAGACTATTCTATCTGGGTTTGTACTTTTATTTATATTGCTTTCTCACTAGTCCTGAACCGATTCTTTCTTCCATATGTTTCGTAAAGCATTCACCCATCCACATTGAATTAAATAAATGTCTATGCAGGAATATGCATAGTGATTGCATTAAATGTAGAACAAGAGGCAACTGTTGCAACTATCTTTAGCTGAGATAACTATCTTGATTGTAAATAAAATAAAAGCTGTTTTCTGTCTTTTGGTGGGGGGAAATGACTCCAGGCATTGTTTCAAATGCCTAGTGAAGCCTTCAGCCCAGGAAAAGGTATCTTGGCAGCAGTCCCACATTTGTAATTCAATATATTGACACAAGTATACTGTCGGCCAGGGTACAAGTATATTGACAGCCCAAGTATGGGAAGCCAAAAATTTGCTCACAAGTGGGCAAAAGGAAAAATATTAGAAAAAAAAAGTGAGAACTGGGTGGGAAAGTTTTGCTGCCCCCTCCTTTTGAATTCCCCCCCCCCCCCCAAGACATTGGGTAGCTATTGCTGAGATTCTTGAATCGCTCCGTTTGCAGCATTAAAGTTCTCGCACTAGGCAGGGAACCGCCCCCTCCCCTGACAGAAAAAAAGAAAGAAAGAAAGAAAGAAAAGAAGGCGATATTAATATCTGGGCAAAAAGTGACACGCACCAATTCGCAACTCCTCTTTCGGCGGCCCGGCCAGCAATCAGAGCTCCCACGAAGGCAGGAACCTCCCCTCAACCATCTGCCCGCCTCGGGCCGCGACCGACCAGCCAGCGCCGCCCGCCCCCGCCCCCCACCCCCGAACAACCCGGGATCAGAAAGTGAGAGAGCAAGGCCGTCCTAAAAGGGTTTTAACCCTTTCCCCTTTGTCTCCCCCACAACTAAGCAGCTGCTTCTTCACCCCCTCCCACTCCAACCACACCTCCCCGGCCCCAGCCCGACGATTGAGCTCCCCAACTCTAGCCCCGGGGCAGGCAGCCATGGCAAGGAAGAGAGGCGGCGGCGGTAACGGGCGCCGTGGCTGTGACAAGTAAAGCGCCCGCAACGGCCAAGCAGTCTGGGGGGCGCAGCCGGGGGCGTAGCTGTTTTGTTCCAGAGCTCCATGCACCGTGGCGGAGACGCGGCGCCAAGAAGGCAGGGTTACAAACCCAGCCCGTCACCCCGCGCCTGGCTGCAAACCGAGGTAGGGGCGCACTGTTTTGTTTTTGTTTTTTTTTTGAGCGGGGGTCGAGGAGGGGGTGCAAAGGTGGAATAACGGGAGGTATTTCTGTTGGTTTTTGCGACCCGCGTGGTGGACCGATGCTGGGGCGTTTGGGGCTGAGGACGAGGCGCGCCCGCATTTCCTTTTCGACCAAGTTGCGGCGACTGTGGGTTGGAGTCCGCCGTCCCAGGATCCGAGCTCCGGGCGAGTATTTTCCCCTCCGAAGGAGCCGTAGAAGCGGGCGCCTTTTTTTTTCTTCTTTACGGTAACATCGGCCGAACTCTTCGCTCAGGTAGAAGAAGGAACAGCAGCCGCCTGTTGCGCGCCAACTTCTAGGAAGTTTCCCCGAGCCTTGAAAATCCAGGGTAGGATTCGCTTCCTCGGGCAATGGGAAGTTGGAGTGGCGAAGCGGGTGCGGGGAGAGGGAGGGTTGGAGGAAAAAAAAATCTCCCGGTGCGGGAATCGGTAGCAAAAGAAAAGAAAAAAGAAAGAAAAAAGCAGCGTCTGGTTTCTGGCTTTTATGGACGAAAAGGCTGGTTCTATTCACGCAGGGGAATGAATGTTTCTGGAGGATTTCCTGACGGGAGCCCAGCTGTTTTCAATCCGTTGGAGCTAAAAGGAGAACCTTGTGACACTTCAAAAGAAGAGAGAGGAAAGACCGAAGCAAGGGTTCGTGTGAATGGAGGTGCAGCTGGGTTTAGTCGGCCAGATTAGAGGCGTGTTTAAGTGGCCGCCGAATTCTCTGTGGCCTTTTCCAGTGGAGGCATTTCCTTTGGCAAGCATTGGGGAGACTGGAAGCCAGAGAGCTGAGGCAAGAGCCAGAGAGGCAAGCGAGCAGGACGGCTGCAGCTGAAGTAAAACGTGAATGCATAAACGCAAAATAGTATTTAACGAGATATATATTTTAAAAGGCAGTTGCGTTTGGCAGGGTTGCTAAAGTCAATAGCCTTTGGAAAGATCCCCACAAAACTTTCTGACAGTCTTTGACAAACCACCTGCTAGTCCTTGTGCTACAGGTGAAGTTTTTGTCCTTAAAGTTGAAGATGTCCTGTCAGCAACTTCATGTTAAGTTCACCCTGTTCATTTTTCTCCCACATACTGAACTACAATCAACAGTTATTTTAGTTTTCCCCTCTGAAAGGTTTGAAAGATTTAGTCAGACAAAAGAACCTTTTAATTTTTCAAAGATGGGTTAAGATTGCAGGCAGTCTCATAATCTTGTTGGGAAACAACATTTCCTAAAAGTTGCACAATTTTTATGGGTGCTTAACCTGCTGAATTTTCAATGGGATTTTTTCCCAGTATAGTACTGCAAACTTAACATAGGTTATTCACAACATCTTAATAATTTTTCTCATGTCAGGATGATTTGGATATTGTCCACACCTGGAGTAAAAGATTCTATACTGCGTATTTTAGCTGTAGCAAGAATTACATCATTGTATATTAAACTACTCTTTATCCAGCACCTTTGAGGTGCTGCCATGATGGCTACAATCCCATATTTAAGTTTTGGAGAGAAACCTTCAGTGTTAACCTGTCTTTCAGTAGATATACATGGGATTGCTTGCATATTGTCCAGCTTTACATAATGATGCTAAAGCTAGCAAATAAATATAAATACAATTGATGAATTCTTCACACTTAGTTTCAATTACTGTATATACCTGCCTGTAATTTATATCAGTAAATGTAAGATCAACTCGGTTGTGCTATGCATTTTACTTACTTACTCCTGGCTAAGCACGCATAGACTGAAGAGAAAGATGGATTAAGGCAGCAGTTTTAAATTATTCCACCCTGCTTCTATTAATGGGAGGCAGACCTGGGATCCTGTTACCAGCTGTAGGCTTTACACTTATCTACTTTTAAGCTAAGTGTTCTTGTGCTTTGGGTGTTGCAGAGATAAAAAATGGCCAGGGCTGCTCTGATTCATAGACATGCAATTGTAATTTGTGGTTTTTGTGAAGTCTGTTCATAGCCTTAATTTACCATTATATATGTATGAGTGTTAACTGGCAGTAAGTGTTATTAAGCTCAACTGCTTCTTTCCCTTTTCTGCGTTTCGAAAAAGAAAGTTTGATGTAGTATGCCTTTCTTAGATGGAAAATTAGGGTATATCAAAACTTCAGATATCATCAACCAATTAGTATTTGTGTTATTTTATTATAACTGTTCCCAAGTTTAAGGTTTGTTTGTTTATATCTTGTCTGTATTGTTTTTATAAATAACTCAAGGTGGCAAACATACCTAATACTGCTTCCTTCTCTTATTTTCCCCACAACAATCCTGTGAGGTGTGTTAGACCAGGAGAGAGTAACTGGCCCAAAGTCATCTAGTTGGCTTTCACGTACAAGCCAGTTTCCTTGTTTCCAGCCTGATATCTTGAGAGAGAGGGAGGGAAGAGATTTTTTATAATTTCATTTGTATAGTAATAAAAAGACATGACTGTGTTTGCACAGTAGAGTTAACCATATTACTAACTTATTTGGGAGGAAGGTGTATAACACCAACCTATAAATTAACCAAATGAGTTAAAATTAACCAAGATCCCAATGTTGTTCAGATGCTTTCATTGGTTTTTGATTGACCTGGTTAAATATACTGGGTAGAAGTAATGATGGACAGATTCCACCATGCCCTCTCTCATCCTGGGCTTGGCCATCAAGATCTGATAATTGGATGGGGTTCACATTTTGTGCTAAATCCAGACAAGACTCAGTTGGTTTGGTATAGTATGATGCAAGCATTTCCTTTATTTTGATTTATATTACACGTTTTATAATTTAATGTTATACATGAATCCAACCATTGTGACTTATACAATGAAGTATAGAGGTTTAGTTCAATGTGTGATTCCAGTCTACCTCAAGAGTTTTCAGTAGAAGACATTTTCAGAACTGAGAGATTCCAATTTACTTTAATGTTCTGCACTATTCTAATTCAATCCCTTTATAATAGCCTTCTCTAACTTAATGCTCTCCCATGTATTAAATTCCAAGTCCCCTCAACTTCATCCAGGCAGTGTCTGGCTTGGGATGATTAGAAGAGAAAGGGGGGAAAAACCTCCATATGAAGAACATCTAAGAACATCTAAGCTTAGCTTGAAGAACTTCTAGGCTTCTAGGGGTTCCTATACAGTAATTCTCAACAGACCCAGACTTGGCAGACAATAATAATACTGGAAATTATAGTTAAATCCCATTTGCATTTGGTTTGATGCTGAATGCTATCAATTGCAGGAGAAAAAGGTGCAAGCAGATTTGTGTAATTAGATCAGGAGTGTCAAACTCGTGGCATCACATTTTTGTCAAGTGACTTATTGTGACTTTTCCCTCTTGGCTAAACTGGGGGTGGCCAGCACATGATGCATCCAGCCTGCGGCTGCGAGTTTAACACCCCTGAATTAGATAGTCATTGCATTGCTGGTTGACAAACCTCTGATGTTTTTAAAAACAGGTATCTCCTTTTCATTTTAAGTCTGCTAACTTTTTCATGCATTTTATTTTTTGTCTTCTTCCAGCTTGGGTGGTATAATATGACTGATGAGTCCCAAATGCAAGCAGAACGCTTAAGACAATTGCATCGATGTGCCAAAAGTTTATCCTTGCTGCTTGCTCTGTCTTGGCATTTTAAGCTCTTATGTTTGATGGTCAAACAGATGGCTAAAGTTTTATGGGGAAAACTGCCTCCTGTTGCACTAGCAAGTTCCAATATCATATTCATGTCTGTCCTCTACATTTAACATTTCCCAGAATAATTTGACATGTTGCCCTTGATTTAGCATCTTAAATTTCTTTATAGCCTTAACCTGCAATCACCCCCCCTCTTTTTTGGATCATCCTCAAACACAGGTTGTTTCATCCTATTACGGTTAAAGCCTTCGACCTGAACTTTCTTTTGCATTTCAACTGAAATATCACAAGCATTTCCTCCACTGGCTGTTTTTCCTTAATACTATGCAGAAATTAGATTTAAGGACATGGAAAGATGGATCTTTCTTTGGAATCTTTGAGCGTTGCCTTTTCCAGTTTGGTGCCTCCCACATGTCCAAAGATTCCAAGTCTGAATTTCCAGCCAGCCTAAGGAATTCATTACTTTAAAGAAAAGGAGAGACGCAGTAAAATTGTTTTTTCAGCACCATTGTAACTTGGAACGCATCCTGAATGAATAGTGAGGACTATATGTACAGCATATAGAATACAACTTTCAAATACCCAGCTATAAATCAGTGATATACAGCTGTTCATAATTTTGGTGCTTTCTATCTCTGTTGCCTCATATATCTTTCTGTGCCCCTCCTACTTGCAGACAGCATAAAAGTAGGTCTGTATGAAATTGAGATGGGAAATGAAATTGAGATGGGAATCTAAGATTTGCCCTCCATATCTTCATGGAACTTTACTGATGTTCCTCCTTATTCTGACTCTGTCCAAGAGCAGCCTAAAAATGAGCAAAACCAAGTAGGGGTTATCACTTAGCAGTTGATTAGAAGTCAGCTGACTTCAGCTATTTAGAACAGAAGGAACAATAGGATTGGCATTGGCAACAAATGTAATTCCAGTGTAGTTTTTGCAGACTCAAGATTGGTGGAGAAACTTACCTAGTGGGGAAACTTTCCAAGATGCCGTTCATAAATCAGATTGAGGGCCATTACATGTATTAATATACAAGATCCTTTTTTTTGCTAAATAAAAATTTGAAGCTTAACTAACAAGGCACCCTGCCTCCAGTTTAAGGGTTTGCACCTCCAGCATTCCCTACTTTATATGACTTCCAGCTTTTCTCAACCTGGTGAGATCTGATCTTCTGCCTGAAACAGAATAAATCTGGCAGTCTAGAAGATCTTTGCTGATCCCATTTGACCGGAGAAAATATGCTCAGACTTAGCCTAATCTCTCCTCCCATCCTCAACCATTTGACAATCCTTGACAGGGTTATAAAATAAATATCATCTGAGTAGTACAAAGTCTCCATTCTATATGGATGGCCAATCCTTAAGAGTCAATCCTGGTCAATAGCTGGTCAATCCTTAAGAGTCTTAGCAAGAAAAAAATCCAGTGCCATCCCTGATTTTCATGGTATTTTCAACCTTAAGATTGATCCCTGTAAAGGAGACTATAACATTTAGATTTTACAGGACGTATATTGTGTTTTGGAATTCTAGTTCTATTTACAGTGGTCAAATAAATTAGGCCGTCCCCCCAAAAAAGGCCTTTTCTACTGAAATTGCAAATCTGTCATGCAGTCAAGATGTAAATCCATACTGAGCTGTGAGCTTTCTTGTCTCTTTTAAATCCTTGATATCAGAAGGGAAACAACACATCCCTTGTTATCGCATCTCTAAAAGCTTCATTTTGCTCCAGAAACACCTTGTTTGGTTCATAAATAACATTTTAAATCTGCTTCATAAATAAGCTCCCAAAACTTAAAAGCGCATGGCTTTTTAACAAAATTTATCCATTTATAAGGTACTTTTAAATTATAATGGTGACAATCTTCATCATTCTGACTCCTTCAGTTTGTTTTTTTGCAGTAATACAGGTAGTCCTCAACTTACGACCAAAATAGAGCCCACAATTTCTGTTGCAAAGCAAGACAGTTGTTAAATGAGTTTTGCCCCTGTGACCTTTCCAGCATACTTAACTGAATTAGTGCAGTAGTTAAGTTAGTAATATGGTTATTATGTGAATCTGGCTTCTCCATTGACTTTGCTTGGCAGAAGGTTGCAAAAAACGATCATTGCATTTGCAGTGGTTGCAAAAAGTTGCGAAAAATGGACACTGCAATCATCATTAATATGAACCAGTTACCAAGCATCTGAATTTTGGTCATGTGCCCATGGGATCGTAAATGTGAAAAACAGTCGTAAGTCATTCATTTCTGTGCCGTTGTAATTTTGAAAAGTCACTAAACAAATGGTTGTAAGCCAAGGAGTAGTAACTTGGGGTGGCTTTAAGAAAAGAGAACCTTAATCATACAGTTTTGGAAGATGCTTGAAAAAATTACTTTACATGAAAGCCTTCTCTCACCATCCTTACATTTCACTTAGAACATGGGTGTCAAATTGGTCCTGCGAAGGGAAAAACATTGCAATACGTCATGTGATGGCAACATGACATGGCGAGTTTGACACCCGTGACTTAGAAGGTGTTAAAGGATGGGCCAAAGTTATCATGAGATTGATTGATTAAGCAATTATCAAACCACTGGCAATGAATTGATTTCCACAGATATATAGACAGAATGGGAAGACTCCAGAAAATTATTACTCTGTGTGAACTACTGTTGATCTTAACTCAGCATTTGATCTTAAAAGACAACTTTGAGGGAAGCTGTAGTAGACTCAGAGGTGCATATTTTCTCTGGTGACATCCATTTAAGAAAGGCCAGCTATCCCTACCTGAAAAAGTATCAAACAAGGTTGTTTGTTAGCCCTATGGTAATTTACCACATACACTCATTAATTAGGGGCTTTTTTGTACACTGAATATTGTCTGCCAGCTAGTCTGGTTGGTAAACTATTGTTTTATTTTGTTATACATGGATGATGTAGCTTTATCTCATAGGCATAATTTGAATTGAGGAGAGTAGATAGACAGATAGACAGAGATAGAAATATATGATATAGATATAGATAAACACACACACACACACACACACACACACACACACACATGCGCACACATGCACACCCACACACAGTATACTAGGAATAATTTTTGATGCTCAATATTATGGAATTATATGCAATGAATGTTGCTTAGAACTCCATCTTTGGAATCTTAAGATTGATTGCAAAGCTGATGGATTCTACGTGCATTTGCCTGCTCTTTTCTTTTTACTCAGCGCCAAAGTTCTGTCTCTTCTGCTATGTGAAACATAGGTGTAATATTATTCTTATTTTTTTATAAGATTGCCCAAAACAAATTTTTAAAGTACTTTTTTGCTGTTCTGAGATGGCATTTTTACTTCCCTTGGTAGCAGGGCAAGCTTTTGTGGAGACAAACTTGGATTATAGTGTTTTATCTGATAAAAAGAAGTTTCCTAGAAAATCTAGGCACACTTACTTTTCTTGATTCTGTCCATTCTTCTTTTGTTGGGAACACTGATGAGATAAGTGTTTTCTAGTTGTTTCTCTGACTTTTGTAAAGATAGGAGACAGTAAAGCAATGGGTTGTGATTGTGAAGCTTGGTTGAGAGGCTGACAATTTTCCTAATGTACCTCCAGTCCAAAGAGTTTAGCAGCCCCTTGGGTAAACCATGATAAGGTTGGTTAATGGTTTAACAAGATATAGGAAGACATCCATTATGGTTTGTTAATCATGTTTAGGCGTTTTATCTGTTGTGCAAAACCAGACAGTTATGGCTTAGCCAATAAACTGGTTAAACCATGCTTAGTACAATACATAAAAGAGTAGGGTTCTATTTTCTCTGTGCTTTTAAGACACCCGTCTTACAAGTAAGATACTTGAACAGAAATAAGCTATTTGGAACACGGTGATTCAATGCTACAGTACTATTTATCATTTAAATTGTTTGTCTACCTAGGATGACTCAAATGGAAGCGAGAGATGTTTGACAGATACATTTACTTCATCACAACAATTAAACTTTGCGCAAAAATCTAGTCTTTCATATTAGTGAAATATCGAAATAGAAATCCTGAAAGGATGGGAAGAATTTTATTAAAATAATCTATCTATTCAAATATACTGTATATTTTAATTACTTAAAAAGAAAAGAAAATAGTCCTATACACCTTTCTTATTATGCTTTGCCTATAAATACAGGAAGAATCTATTTGGTTATGATCCAGAGTTCTATTAGTTTTTGTTCTTCAGTTGCTAAATTATGCCCAACTCTTTGTAACTCCATGGACCATTAGCATACCTGTCCTCTCCTGTTTCCCGGAATCTGCCCAAACCTGTGTTCACTGCGTCGATCACACTATCTAACCATCTCATCCTCTGCCATCTCCTTGTTTTGCTTTCAATCTTTCTCAACATCAGGGTCTTTTCCAATGAGTCTTCTTTTCTTATTTCAGGGGTGCCAAACTCAAAGCTGGATTCGTCACATGCTTACCACGCCCACCCCCATTTTAGCAAAGGGGGGGAAAGTTGTGCTACGTCACATGACAAAGAGTTTGACACCCACTTGGTGGCCAAAGTACTTGAGCTTCAACTTCAGTATCTGTCCTTCCAAAAAGCAACCAGGGTTTTCCTTTGGGGATTGGCTGATTTGATTTTCTTGCAGTCCAAAGTACTCTCCACAGTCTTGTTGAAAACCACAGTTCAAAAGCATCAATTATTCAGCGCTCAAACTTCTTTATGGTCTAATTCTCACAGCCATACATTAGTGCTGGGAAAACAATAGCTTTGACTGTATGGACTTTTGTCAACAAGATCCATCCAGTCAAAGCTAAGGTTTTCCCAGTAGAAATGTATGTGATGATGTCTCTGTGTTTTACTACACTGCCTAGTTTTGCTATAGCTTTCCTCCCAAGGAGAAAGTATCCTTTAATTTCATGACTGCAATCACCATCTGCAGTGTTTTTGGAACCCCCAAAAATCTGTCACTACTTCCATTTCTTCCCCCTTCTATTGGTCAGGAAATGATTAGACCAGATGCCACTTAGTTTTTTTTTTTTAATATTGAGTTTCAAGCCAACTTTGGCATTCTCCTCTTTCATCCTTATCAAGAAACCCTTTAGTTCCTCTTCACTTTCTGCCATTAGAGTGATATTGTCTGCGGTTGTTGATATTTTTCCTGTCGAACTTAATTCCAGCTTGTGATTCATCCACCCGGCATTTATCTATCAATATACCTCTACCAGTTGAGGTATATGCAAAAATTCTGCACATACTTAGAAAATTTAGAATTATGGAATTCTCATCAGGAAATTATGCTCTGAGAAACACAACGGAACAGAATATTGCCCCAGAAATATCCAATCCTGGAACCTTTAAACTCTCCCTATTTAAACAGTGAAGGATGAAACAAACTCATGTGACAGATGCTCCTATAATGTCACGAGTGTCGTGACATTGTTATGCAAATGATGCAAAATAGATCATGATATATGCAATGTTAATTGTTGCTCCTTGTTACCCTGTTTACAAGGGTGTCAAGGGATTGTAGACTTGCTATTATAATCAGCTGGAAATCTATTGCAAATCACCCAAATCAATGGAATTTTCCAGAGTTACCTATTTTCCAACCCATTTTTAAAGTATTAATGAATAAAAACAAGTGATCAATTCATGTTTTTAAAAATTGTTCTTACGTCACATTTTAAGCAAAACATTGATTGCTACGCTCATATAGATTCCAAATAAATATGGGCTTTTCAAAATGTGGGATTTCCCAGAATTCCATCAATATATAAAAATGATCAACATTTATGCATTTCTTATAAATGTGGCAAGAAGCCTTTTTTTTTTTTGTTGAAGAAATGTGTACATTGACTCATGGATGCCAAGCTATAGTGTGATGATGCTCAATTACCCCGGTTTATCAGAAACCAAAGTTCATGTTTGACTTTCATCTTTAGATTGTCAGGTCCACAATTCCTGCAATATCCAGCCAAAGTTTAAAGCATCTTCAGGTCCCACTTAAATGAGGAACAAAATTATACGGTTAATTAATGAGATATTTAAATTTTAAACAGTTATCATTCAGCTAAAATTTTGGGGAATTTTGAAAGTGCCTGGTGCAAACCTTGGGAAACTTACCTTTTAAGGTCAGTTTCCAAAATCTATTTACGCTGAATGTTGAAAAGGTTGGCTGCATGTTAAAAAATAACAAGGGATTCTAAGCTTAAAACTGGTTTTATATGTCCAAACGACTATTAATAAAGCTTGATAGATTGTCATTCTGGTTTGAGATCATGATTTGAAAGGGGTTGATCATCTTAGTTAAGCCTTAATTTTCACATACTTTCTTGCAAATCACTGTGTATAGAATTGTAACTTACTATATATACTGATTTAAGTATAACAAAATGAGGATTTTCCTGGAAAGCATGCTGCTCTTTACAGAAACTCTGCTATGATAAACACAGTGCTCCAAAACCAGGGAGATCTATTGCATTTCTGTGCTGCTTTCAGGTTCTCATGAGCGTTTAGTTGGCTCCTATTCCAATGCTGGACAGGAAGTGTAGTTAGTTAGATGGCTTTTTCTATATTCTTATGACTTTTAAATCTAGCATTATAATGCCTAGCCAAACCTTTAGATTCCTTATGTGCCTTCTTCCCTACTATCTTCCAAATCACAGAGGGTATAAATCTTGTCCAACCCACAGTTAATTTTTGAAGTTGTGAAAATCCCCAGCCAAACTGGTTTCTCTCATCATATAATTACCCTAGTGCTTTTCTGTGTAGATTCAGGAACCATTTTGGATCTTAAGATAATTCCTTGATATTAGAATACTCATTGTATTGTTACAATGGATGGATGGAGCAAATTTAACAAATTAAAATTCCTAAAAAAGAAAAGAAATACATTTATTTATTTTTATATCAGCATTGTAAACCACTCAAGATGATGAATATACCTACTAGTCCTTCCTTCTTCTACACAACGACCACTACCTTCTGAGGTAAATTGAGTGCGATAGTGTGACTGGCCCAAAGTCATCCGTCAGCTTTCCTGCCTAATGATCAGGTCTCCTGATTTCTGACTCGCCACATTTTATACATTTGTTAATTTTCAATAGATATTCAGGGCCAATTAAAAACCAACCCAGTTTTTAACTAGCATAGATAATTGTGCCTTTAACAATAGAAGGTAATGGGTGGGGTAGGAACACCCATTGCAGGTAATACTATTAAAAATAGACAAGATCATTGGAATTCAGTATAAATATTTTTTCAACATAACAATTATTTTCAGATTCAGAAAATGAAATGAGCTGACTCCTGCAAGCCAAATTGTTATGGACATAAGATTAAATATCCTTGGTGCTCTCTGAGTTTGGCTGTTTTCTTGCAGACATTTCATGAACCAAATTAGGTAACATCATCAGTGCTAGCGTTAGTCTGAGTCATGAAATGTCTGCAAGCAAACAAGCAAGCTTGGAGAATACCAAAGACCCCTCATTTCAACCCTGAGCTACAAATATTCTCCTTTACTGGAGACATAAGAATTGTTGTTCTGGTTTTAACATGTTGACATGTTACAGTTTTTAAGATGATGCAATTTCATCTCTCTTAATCCTATTTTGTACCCTTTTTTGGAATGTCTGCAGTTATCATCAGAAGCAAATCATAAAATTTATAACAAAAAAACCGCCACAAGGACAAGCAGTTTGCTTGTTCTCTTTGGCATTGGGTAATCGTACCATGATGGTGAAGCCAGATAGAGACATGGTCGAAATTGGATGGTAAAGAGAACAAATAAAATGAATCTGGGACATTACAGTTGGTTGAGGAGGGTATACTTATTTTAGAACTACATGGTATTTATATAATAGTTTTCGGCCAACATTTCACACTCCACATTATTAGCTTCAATTCTCATTATTTCCCCAACTAGCATTCCTTTTGTGAAAGAGGTACTAGTTAGAGAACTTCTGATCAGAGACTGAATCTAATCAGAATATTGAAGTTGGTTTTCAGCTTCTCTCTGACCTGCACTGATGTCTGGAGCTTGCTTGGTTTGGGAGGATAGATCTACAAAAAAGGCATTTTAAACCCCATAGGAAAGGGCTGTCAGGTGATGAAAATCATTTTGATTGATTAGCTAATAAAGTTTTAAGACTATAAATATACATGGAAATGCAACAGTTTATTTTGATGGGGGAGGGTGGAACAGCAGAATCCTGGAAGAAAAGAATGTAAAATTAGAGAACGTGGAAAATCACTCCAAGCTTGCTTTTATAAGGGGAAAAACATCTTAGTTCTTGATGAAGCAGTACTGCTCTTTAATAGCTCAAAAGCCTTGTAAATTGTAATTCATTAATTCATTAATTGACCAAATGTTGTGGCTCCATTTATTATCCCCTGAATCACAAGAGAAGATATTAAGGTTGCTTTTTTAAAGCTTGCATGACTTGAATCCATTTACTGAGAATTTAAATTAGATTTAAATTTGAGAGCCCCTGGCTCTTGGCTCACCTTAATTCCCAATTGAAAGATCATTATAGTTATGAAAGTCAAAGCCAGGGTACATTCTTTGTGGCCAGAGATTAAAACAGCCTTTGGCATCCATTTTCTCAGTGGCCTTGCTGGCTATCCTTCCGCAGCTTTCTTGTGGCATAGTTATTATAATAGATTGGGAAAAGGCTAAGAGTCAAAGCCAGGGATTAACAGACAAGAGAAACTGTTATGGTCAGGATTTAAGAGCCAGCAAATTGGGCCCAATTTGCCTCTTGCTGCTATCGGAAACAACAGTTTATGACTCTCTCCAATCTCAAATCTTAGAATTCAAGTCTCTGGTGCATTACAGAGGGCCTGTATGAAAATACCTACAGCAGAAGATTCAAAAGTGGAAAAAAAACCTGGAAATAAATTGCAGGATGCTTCCAGGTTCTTAAATGAGAATGGTCAGTTGAGAACTGGAAACACCCCCCAATATTCAGGTTTGTCCATTTCCCCCCATAGATGGCAATCAGGTGGTCCAAAGAAGGGAGAACAATTAACAAAAGCCTCAGTAAAAATTCTGTCTTAGGACATCCATGCTCGCTCATCCTCCCTCCCAGAAAATTCACCTAAGGAAAGAAAGAAAGCTGTTTTTCTTGTATAACTTAAAAGCCTTATTGATGAAGATCAACCTCAGAGAGAACATGTCATCTATATATAGAAAAGCGAATTACCATTCACGCATCATCACAAAATCTCCAGAACCATAAAGCCTACAAACTTGAAATTTGTCATATATGTTCCTCTTGGCTTCTAGATGCTCACTAAGAAAGGATTTCTCAAAATGACCATCAGAGCATTAGTATTTCGTATATTAATATATTATGATGCTAAGGAGTTCTATTTCCCCCTCCCCACCTGCAAAGAAATCTGCTTCAAATGCAAAACACAAGCAGAGGAGAGGAGTTTCAGTTTCACAGCAGCAACCAGCTTTAGTATAGAACAGTTGAGCTAAGCCACACCCAGGCTCCTTGCTGTCTTCTTGCTCACACAGCAAATACTGTTTCAGTTTCCATGTTTCAGTTTCCAAACAGCCCTCAACTCTCTCACACACTGACAGGATGTTAGCGAAATGAATACCAATCAATACTAGTAGTCAGAGGCACAATTTTTCCCCTTATTTTCCTCCCCAAAAACTAAGCTTCATAGCAAAGCACGGGTATAGAGCTAGTCTATAATATTTAGAAATATCTACTTAGGAATGAATGGCTGAAAGAGTCACAAATTCTAAAGCTGTCATGGTTAATCAAGATTTTAACATATGTAAGGAAAATCATTTTCCCGTTCCAACTACATTGGGAGATTAGCTTCAGTGTCTTGTATTGCACCAAACTACAGTAGCTTGCTGCAAGACAGGTGGTTCCTGTTTCGAGTCTGAGTCTATCAAGCACCAGGCAGATGTCTTCAAAACTTTCCCATCTGCTTTTCCTTTTCTGTTTGGTTTCACTGTCATCTGTCCCAAGGTTGAGCTTGCGGTTTTAAGTACAGGTAGTCCTCAACTTACATCAGTTTGTTTAGTGACCGGTTCAAATGGCACTGAAAAATGTGACTTATGACCGTTTTTCACAGCTAGGACCTTTTTGCAGCATCCCCATGATCCTGTAATCAAAATTCAGATGCTGGGCAACTGACTCATATTTATGACGGATGCATTGTCCCCGATTCATGTGATTCCCTTTTGCGACTTTCTGACAAGCAAAATCAGTGAGGCAGCCAGATTCACTGAACAACCGGGTTACTAACTTATTAACTGCAGTGATTCACATAACGATGGCAAGAAAGGTAATAAAATGGGGCAAAACTCACTTAAGAGATGTTTCACTTAACAACAGAACTTCTGGGCTCAATTGTGGTCGTAAGTCAAGGACCACCTGTAATAATCTGTTCTGTTACCCACTAGGCTGTGTTTTTAAACCTGAGCATTTGTGATGATTGTGTTGTGCAATGAATAGGGGAGCAGGACGAAAATTCAGGTGGCAAGGGTTTCAGACACTCAGAAATATGATTATTTTGTTTTGAAACAGCCTGGTGTTTTCTTGTGCACTTATAATTGGGCACTGCAGTTCACATAGCCAGGGATAAAGGCCACATTTGCACGCTTGGCTGCCGAAGAACTAAATATTAATGTAAATGTAACATGGTATACAATAATACCCTAAGCAAGTGCTGCTTTGGGTTTCAGTATCGGAGATAAACACTTTTGTTGTGTGCATCTAAAGATGCTTTTCTAGTGCTGCATCACTGCCACAATGCCAAGCTCATTTGGTGCATACGTGTTCCTGCACCTGTGTTAAATTTTGGAATTTGTGATACATGGATGGCATGAATGGGTTGTTTAAAAGTGTAGCTTCACTTAATAATCTGAGCCTGCCCTTTGAGCAATCTTTCTTTTTTTTTGGATTCTTCATAACCCCTGAAAGCAAACATTTGTTTTAGCAGATTGATTACAGCAAAAGACACAGAAATCTGATTATTATTTTTTAATCAGTGGCTGCAAATGTCTGGGCAGATTCCAGCCACAAGATTAGAACAGGATTGCTGGATTGCCTGCAGCTTCATGCAATTGAAAGTTCAAACTGAAGCTGCTCTTGGCTCTAGGTCAGAGAATGATCTGTGTAGGATTTACTTGAGGCTTAGAGTAATAAAGCTGGAGTTTGAGCTCAGCGAAGCAGTGTAGATTTCTTCTGCAGCCCTGTTGTTTATAAGAGTTTGCAAAGATGAATTCCAGCCTGTTCAGAGTTCTGATTGGGTAACTTTGGGGATGCTCTCCAAGGTCTGTTGCAAAACTAAAATGTTCCTTTTTCACTTAGTTTTCTGGCATAGTTGGATCAGCAAATGTGGCCAGTGTGAGCAATAATGAGTACAGTTTCTAAAATACTTGGAAAAAGACATTGATTTTCGAGTACATGGGGTCATTATTCTCATTTTGTGCAGCCGAGCCATAATACCACAACACTGTCCCCTTTTTATCTCACATTTACTGTTTGTGCAAATGTGGAGTATTATGTTTCTTCTTGGAAGACCAATGGCAACCAAATATCAGTTGTAAAGAGGGAGCATGGCTTTGGATGGAAAGAACGAAAAGGCGTGAACAAAACCAGAAAAGTTTGGACTTTAAAAACCACAAAGTATGATCATTTTTACTTTCTGGCTGGAGACTATGCTCATAATCAGCCAAGATTGCCCATGGCAAAGGGGAGAAACCTAATCCACATTAAAACAGTGCCATTTATTAGATCTTCTGAAAGCTTAAAAGAAATCATAAGCTCCTGGAAACTTTGCGAACTTCATGCTATTCTTGTATTCTGATAGACACAATGCATTCCAAAATTTACAAAAAGAAGATAATTATTTTGGAATATATCTATGCCTCCATAAAGTTGTTCATGAACCCACTAGAATATAATAAACTATCTTAAAAGAGATCCTTAGTCCACACTGCGCAGTGTTATCTACAAGTAATTCTCAACTTGAAAATCACAGTTGGAGTCAGAATTTCCATTGCAAAAGCAAGCTACTTGTTAAAAGAATTTTACAGACTTTTTTGCTACAGTTTTTAAGTGAATCACATTCATTGTTAAGTGAATCATGGGATTGTTAAGTGAATCCAGCTTCCCACATTAACTTTTCTTATTGGAAATGGTGAGGATGTGACCTTAGGACACTACAATGGTTGTAAATACATGCAGATTTTCAAGTGCCTGAATTTTGATGACATGATTGTAGGATGGCTATGATAGTCACAAGTGTGAAGACTGGTTGTAAGTCACTTTTTTCAGTGCTGTTGTAACTTTGAACAGTCATGTAAGTGCAGGACAACCTGTATTTTGCTAATAAAATAGCTTTCCGAGATTCATCTTTCTGAGTCTTCCTGATAACTTTCTTAGCTGATAAAACCAAGTGCTAAACTCAAGCCTCTGTATGCAAAAACATGGTCCTATCACTCAGATGTGGCCTGCTCTCAAATGTCCAATTCAGCCTAGAATGGCTTTCCAGTCAACTGGCAGAACTGGAGCTACTGAAGGCATCTTCATATCGGACTGGAACATTTCACATTCTTATTACCTGATGATTGCAGGGCCCATTATAGAAGTCAGGTCTTTATGCCTGAAGGAAATTTCTGAGAGTTAGCATATCTAATATAGGATGTCAGTGTTCTTGAAGCACTTCAGCAAGGAGAGTATTTTTAGAAGATAGTTGAAGAGTCAGTCTGCTTCATATTAGTATCTAGTGATTAAAGGAAGATACAACAATTGATTCTCACTAAAGGAAGCAGCCTATTTACTCTGCATTTTTGCAGCATGCTGTTTCAGGCCAATTTGCTCAGTTGTTTGCACATTGATGATTTCACCATTAACAGTACTTCTGCTGGGATATATGTCTTTCACCTGTCCATTTTCTGGGAAGCATGGGAGATTTCTAAGGTTAGCCTACTTAGTCTCACTGTTGCCTCTTCAAGGCAAGGAAGTTTCAAGACCCTCTCAGTATAATTAGAATGAAAGGTCCCAACTTGTAGAAGGTTGGTTTATCATACCTTGAAAGATGGCATGTCCATCCATTTACTGAGAATTCTTATGCTAAAAAAATTGCTAACTTCATGGTGTTTCCCTGTCATAGTACTAGATCAGACATAACATTGTTCTGGCTCGGTTTGGGGAATTTTCCTAGGTTAATAGATACCCTTGAGATGTATTGTGACTCCATCGTCTTTAGGCATGACTAGCCATGCTATCTGGGATTACAGAAGTCAAATTTCAGTATATTTTAAGAACAGCATCTTGATGACAAACATACTGAATGCAGCTAACCAATTGTTCCTTTGAGTCTATTCTCATCATAGACAGTATGTAGCCTGAAGGAAATTTTGGAGGACCAATTTGATTTCCACAAAGTTCTGCTTTCTCTTTTTTGTTGAGCCCAGCACAACCTGGTGTTCTTAGATACTTATAAAATTTTTTTGATGAAGGCTTTGGTTTAACTCTGTGTTATTAAGATTAAGCAAATGACGGTGTCTTGTTTTCATCTTTTCACTAAAGTTCTGTTTGTTTGCTCTGTCCCAGATTTCCCAATCCTTGGCACCCTCCAGATGGATAGATGTCAACTCTCCAAAATCTCAGCAATCACCACACTTCTGCGAGTTGAGGTCCACATATCTGGAAGGTCCCCAGGCTGGGGAAGGCTGCTGGAGCTGATTATCTATTCTGTCTCACTTGAAGTTTAATTGGAAGGTAAGTTTTTGAACCATAACAATTTTTATTCCGTGCCTCTTTTTCTCCCATATTCACCATATGATTACAATGTGGTAAAATATATGCCGTATCAAGAGCCCAGTTATAACTGGTTCCAAAGGCTGAACAATTGCTATGGCCCATTTGTTATGGAGAATAGTAACTGAGCTCTAGTATCATTATCTAGATTTTCTTTTCTCCACAGATCAAGAGACAGCAACTTTGTGATTTGTGAGCACTTTTTTGTTTGTTTGCTGATTTCTAGAAAAAATGTGATTTGCCTAATGACCACAGTGATTCACTTAAAGAATTCCATAAAATTGTCATAAAACTTGAAACTTAAGGCTCAACAAGTTATGACAGAAATTATAGTCCCGATTGTGGTGATAGGTTGAGGGCTATCTGTACTCCATCTTCTCCTTTTAAGCACTCCAAAGACATCTAGTTGGCCACTTTCCAAAGCAAAATTGTAGACTAAGATGGATATACCTTGACCTTCCACCCCCATCCTCCCCACCCCCCAAAAAAAGTTCTTATAACAGCTGATTCCTTTTTACAGGAAAGGGTTTTATTTTTTAAATAAGCAAACAGGGTCAATTTCAGTTGGTTTTGATTACAGTTCCCACCAGTCCATACCACCAGAGCCAGTGGTCAGGAAAGATGAGAATTGTTTAAAACCTCTGAGCAAACATTGACTGACCTCTCTGGACAGTCAAAAGCAGGAAGAGAAATACTGTACTAATGCATTGCCAACAGAAAATTAGTTAACCCATTGAAAATCCACTGAAATGGACAATTGTATTATTCTGGGAAGAAGTGATAAAATCACTTGAAGTGAGTTCCTGCAGAATTTGTCCAATTAGGGCCACTACTGACAAGGATCATAATCTCCTCTGAAATGGGGTACCAAGTTATTTAATCCATGTTTCTCACAGCATGCCGGTTAGTCCCTTGTTGCAAAAAATCTACTTTACAGTTTGAAGTATCTTGAGTAAAATCTTAACCCAATTCATCACTCCATCATGCCTATTCCTTCAATATGGATAGACCTGTTGATCAAAGGTACCATTTTTGTAGGATTAAGAAATGAGGAGCAACATCAAAACACTGAAGCTGACCACGATTTCACAGCTTCTGAGATCATATCAGTTGGACAATGTCTGCCCAATCACAGCTATGTCAGATGGAAACAAATCACGTTTAAATCATAGTTTCTAAATAGCTATATCCTATCAATTATGATAGGTGGGATGAAGAATACCTAGGAAAGTGGTTGAAGATAGAGAAGGTCATGGGTCTTTATGGGAGATGGTGCATTGCGATCAAAGTTGCATGTTTTGCTTGTGTCAGTTGCCATACTTGTAAAAAAGGGGGTATAACAATCATGAATCTGTGCTTGTCATCTTGCGGATTTTGATACACACATACAGGGGGAATTTACTAGGAAAAGAAAGCAGACAATTGCATCATTGATGGTATAGCACATTGCATGACATTTTTTTATTCTGCAATGCAAAAGGAAGGGTCGGCAGCTATTTTCTTATTTATTTATTAAATTTATATGCCGCTCATCTCATTCCGCAAAGTGGCTTTGACTTTTTTCTCCCAATGGTTGTGCTTTTTTCTCTCTCCAAGAGTTCAAGGAGGTATATCCTGTGTCTTTCATTTTTTTTCCTGTGTGAAATAACTTAGAGATGTAGGTTAGACTGAAAGGAAGAATGTTAAGAAGCTTTCAGTTTCTCTCTTCAGCAACTACAACAGCTAGCTTATCTTAGAATTTTTTATGGAGCAAATAATGAAACTCCAGTAGTTTCATTTTTAAAATAATCATTATCATCCTTCTAGATTACCATTATGTTTAGATTTTGCATAGAATGAATAACTGCATCTTTAAATATAGTTTTCATTATTTTTGTTAGCAGTTTTAAATCCTTTGTAAAAGAAATGTAGTAGAAATATTTTAAGCCTGTAAAAATCAGGTGCTTGGGGTGATGTTTAGGGTATTTTGTTTTAGTATAAAAGCATTTTATTTCAATTTTACCTACTATTTTCACTTGTTCCATTAACCCTTATCTTTTCCCCTGCACTCACGCTGCAGAATTTACTCTCTGAGGTTAACTTGGGCTATCTGATACAAGTAAAATATATGGCTCTTAGGCAACTGGGCCTTGAGAGATAACTCTTGCTTACTTAGCTCTTTGTTTTAAAATAGCATTGATAATCTTCTCCAACCTAGAGCCCTCCACATATGTTTGATTACAACTCCCATAATGATAGTTAGGAAAGGCGATTTTAAAAATGGGACTTTGATTCTGCTCTCCTAGCCTAACTTACAGTGGTGCTTCTAAAGGAGACACATTTCCTAACTGGCATTGCAACACTCGCCTCATTATCTCCCCAGCCTTGTGCAAACATCAGAGAATTAATCACTGGTGAATTATTACCTAGTCATTTCTGTTATTCAGGGTGTCTGGAACAGAAGGGCTCTTTGCTTCCAATTCATCACCGCTGATCATTCAGGTGGAAGGATATATTTTGTAGCAACCAGATGGATGGGCAGGTTAGGATCCTTTTAAAAATATGTGGCTACTGTCTGTGATATCTTGGCCCCAAGTGACAATGTCGGTTTGTTGCATTCAGTATTGTGTAGAGTGATTTGTAGCTGTCCTCCAGGATTGCATTTGCAATCTTTCCTGGGCTTCTTATTGCACCTGGGATATTCCCCAAACAAAGGTTGTATTCTGAAATTACAGCTTTTTCCCTCCTCTGTGTTTTTTTGCCTTTGGCTTCTCTCCCCATTTCCTACAGATTCCACAACATTTTTCCCTTCTGTTTCCTGGCTTGCAACATCTGTGTGTTTGGATGGGGGAATCAAAAGTTGGTCTCTCCATCTCGGTCTTGGAGAATATGTTTTCAAAATAATAAAGATTCAAGTGCTTTAAGTATGAATATATCTTTTTAAAACTGCCGATATATGTTCATGGCCTTGGACTTTTATATTATAGAACCAGGGATGAAGAAAAGAAAGCTGTGCTTAATTTGTTGCATTCTGTCAAGCATTGAAAACACTTATAGACCACTTAATCAACAAAAAGAGAGAACTCAGTAGCATAATTTATAAATAAATGTCAAAGCAATGTGGGAGTACATTTTTAATACTTTTGTTAATTGGAGCCTTAGAAATGAGATGTTTAGCATAGTGTGGTGGCAGACAAATAATACTCTTACATCATCATGAATTATCACATGGCACAGCTTTTCAACTTTTCCCCCTTTTTAACCATAAGTGTCTCTTATGGCTTGAAAATACTGAATGGGCATAGGATATTTCTATTATGCCTTGTTTTGGAGAAGAAATGGGGAATTTGCAATTATCCTAATTTGTGGTTGAACTGCAACCCACAACAACCATTAGGCATACTGGCTGGAGCCACTGGGAATTGTAATTCAGCAACATCTGGAGGGATACATTTCTCTGACCTTTGCTTTGAAGCAGTTAGTGAGCTTTAAGCATGAGGCAGAGACTGATGATTCAGGGAGCCTGGCTGCTGATGTATATTTATGTAGCAATTGATATGCAATCTATACTGCTGTTATGATGCTAAAGATTAGTGGGTTTGTTGATATAAACCAGTCTTTCTCAACTTTAGCGACTGTAAGATGTGTGGACTTCAAGTCCTTGAAGTCTCTAGTTAGCATGTTGGCCATCTAACGTTCATAAGGCATCCACTGGGATTTAACAGTATACAGATACTGTAAATAAAGAGATCCTCCCTCTAGAGTCTTGGATTATCAACTCTATAAAGTGACTAGGCTGCAATTAAGACTTTAATCTTGGATTTGTAAGGTGTTTAAAAAATAAAAAAGCATATTTCTTCTTTACATACCCATCTCTGATTATGACCACTTGGAGATGGGGTGTAAAGTACAGGCCAAGCAGAGATAGATGTTCCAGAAGATTCATTTATTATTGTTACTATTTTAATTTATATCCAATCTTTCTTCATGGATGAAGTTCTAGACAGCCAACAACAATAAAAACAAAAGCATAAATACAGTATTAAGGTGGTTATAAAAAAAATAAGTTTCAATAAAAAAGGGCATGGTTAAAGAGGAAGGACTTTGCCTCCTTCGAGTGGCCAACACGGGTGGGATGCAAATATTATTACTATTGATTCTGTGGGTGTGGCTAGATGGGTGTGGCCATGTGACTGGGTGGGTGTGGGTTCTTTTTTTTTTTTTTTTGCAGCATCTCCACCCCACCCCCCCATGTCCCTTTTTTTGCCTCCTGGGCCTCAGGGAAGCCACCAGGGAGCAAAAATGGCCTCGCAGGAGACTTCCCTGAGGCCCAGAAGGCCAAAAACAGAGCGCGGAGAGGCCATGCAGCACCCCCCTGCACTCCATTTTTTGCCTCCTGGGCCTCAGGGAAGCCTCCTGGTCGAAGCAGTAAGACAGTGAGGGGGTTCCCGGCACAGCTGATCGTTGGAATAGCTGATTGTCAGGAGGAGAAAAAAATATTGGTTCAGCTGAACCGGTAGCTGTTTTTTACTACCGGTTCAGCCGAACTGTAACATTTTTTACTACTGGTTCTCCCGAACAGGGCAGAACAGGTAGAATACCATCACTGGGTCAACATCTATGGATGTGTTGGAGGAATGTAAAGATTCATTCCAGAGGAGTAAGAGGCAGCTCAGCTCAGATACTATGTGTGAAAGAAAGAGAATGAAGACAACCCCTCCTTAATAGTTCACAGAATATATTCTGTATGCAAATAGCAGGTTGGTCAGTCTGGAAAGAGTTTGTTCTGTTGGTGTGAAACAATAAAAAAATTCAGCTTGGACAAATGGCCATAATCCTCGACTGATGACCACAATTGAGCCAAACATTTCTGTTGTTAAGCAAGGCAGTTGTTAAGTGAGTTTTGTTCCATGTACAACCTTTTTGCCACAGTTGTTAAATGAATCATCCAATCATTAAGTGAATCTGGCTTCCTCCATTGACTTTGCTTGTCAGAAACTGGTTGGGAAGATTACAAATGGTGATCGTATGACCCCAAGACAGTGCAACAGACACAATTAAATTCCAGCTGCCAAACGCCCAGATTTTGATCACATAACTGTAGGGATGCTGCAACAGTCATAAATGTGTAAACCAGTCATAAGTCATTTTTTTCAGTGTTTAAAACACCAGCATAGGGGTCTCAAACTCAAGGCCTGGGGGCCGGATCCAGCCTGCGAGGTACTTAGATCTGTCTGCCCTGGAAACAGTGAAGGACTGGCCCGTGGTGCTTCTGCCAGCAAAAATGGAGCATTGGGAGGGCCGCATGCGGGGGCCCTCGAGCTCTGTTTTCACTGGCAGAGGGTTTCAGGAGGCTGTCGCAGCCGAAAACTCTGCCACAAATGCCCCCAACACAAATGATGTCAAGCTGGCCATGCCCACCCTGGTCTCCCGAGGTGAACACAACCATGATGTGACACCCCTGCATTAGCAGATTCCTGGTTTTGTTTTAATGGCTTGTGTTTTAAATATTTTGTTGCAGTTATAAAAACGGTACAAAAATTGCCGCTTAGAATGAATAACAGAGAGAGAATAAGATATCACATTATCTCCTGTCTCCTTGGATTTTTAAAAATTTGCACACTGATGAAGAAGCTGGAATTTGTCATGACTAAAACTCCACGAACTAATTGTATTTCCCACTCTGTCCTTGGAGCCTGAACAGGTAGCCTATTAGAAGTGGGTCTTTTGAATATAGATCAGTAAATTATGTGTGTCCTTGTATCTTTTCAAAAGCACTTCATAGTGTTGCTTTGTATTTCCATTCACATAAAGGGAAAAGGTACTTCAGTGGCATTTTGGATTGTAAAATTGTAGGTTTTCTTTTCTTTTTTTTTTAAAAAAATAGCATGGTCCCAGGTTATCACTTCTTCATACAGACACAAAACTCAATTTCATGCTCATTTTTATATTCTATTTCATGTCTTATTACTGTTTGATATTTTCTACATAGTTGTTCCCCTCTTTTAATTTTCTCAACTTTATTTTAATTATCTCATCTCAATTCAGATCATTATATTTATACTTTTGTCTGTCCTGTTTCAATTTCATATTATCTTTTCTAATTAAACAAATTTTTCCCTGTAGTTACCAATTAGAGTATGACACCTTTATGTCTTTTAATTTTATCCATTCAAACTCTTCAATGTATACCTTTAAAATTATAGCATTCAATATAATACATAACTTCCAATCCAATTCTGCTTGGTACATTCTTAAAATACACACTACATTCTTAAATATATATATATTTATATATATCACACATTCCATTCCAATTCAATTCTATCATTAATATTCATTAAAATCTTAACATCTTTAACATTTCTTTTCAATTGAATATCATACTTCCTTGGGAACACTTATAAACTTTCCATAGTTAATTCTTTTTTTTCCATATTTCTCACTTATATTTTTATAAATCATTACTAATAATTAAAATGTTCCCATTTAATTCTCTCAATCACTTTAATTCATTTATTTATTAACAAACATTCCACTACATTACAGTAAATATTTTATCCATCATTTTAATCATATTTTCTAAAATTATTTCTGTTTGTAATATAACAATGCTATCTTATGTACCTTTGCAGAATCCCTTTTGCAATTAAATTTTTACCCATTATCTCTAAACAAGCCTATGGTTACAATCCTTATATCTTTTCCGTGTTTCTCCATTTCTTGTTTCTGTCTTTTACAACTTCTTTTCCTTGCCTTCTTCCCCCTCTTCTTCTCCCTCCCCTTTTTACCCACTCGTCTCTCTATAAAATTGTAGGTGTTCTTGTTGGACTGTTTTTAAGTTTCAAAAGAGGAACAAAAGGGAAAAGAAAAGATAAAAGAAAAAACGCAAGACTGTTTATCCTAATTATGCACAAGGTCAGGGCCAGGATCAGTGATGCTTTTGATTACCTTCTCATCCTCCTGTTCTTCATTTTTTTCATACTCTCTGCTAGGATTATTTTTGGGCTTAAATTAGTTTTCAAATATTTTCTGTCTCACACTTTTTAGTAATCCCAGGTATAGAATCATCTGGGAATTACGTAAGAGTACCTGTCTGTTGCTTTTGAACTATAGGGAGCCCAACTTGATACAGAGAAATAGGAACATGTTTTGAAACCACTGTCGCTGATATGTCTGATTTTTTTAAATGTCTCAAATGATTTTCATAAAATAGTAAAAAAAAACATCAAATGTATATTCAAAAATATTCTGAATGATAGATGGCTGCTTATCAAGATAAAATCTGAGAGCAAAGTTAACAGTTAATAATCAAAGCAACAATATTTTTTTCTTTAATAAGTAGAAATGATGCTGGAGAACCATCCTAAAGTGGCAATTATTATTAATTTGATCAACTTGGTTTAGGAGTAGCTGGAAATGGGACTTAGCAAGAAACTATAAGCTTTCCACAAGATCTGGAACAGATCTGAGGTATAGACAACCTTCTCTCCCACCTTACCTCCCATGATTTTTGTATGTATATGTGTTATGAGTATGAGGTAGCAGCCATCATTCCTGTGTCCCATAATTTTTAACTACATCTACAAGTGAATAGTGCATATCTGTGTCAATTTTCAATTTCCATTTTGAGACTGATTGTGATTTCCCCAAAAATAATCTCCTCCATTTATCTTATTTTTGGAATTTTCTACTTTACTGCCAAATGACGATCAGAATCCAAAAATTTGCATTTGAATTATTCCCTGTGAAAATACAGGTAGTCCTTGTTTAGTGACTGCTTTTTTGGTGACTATTCATAATTTTGATGGTGATGAAACAGTAATTTTAGGACAAATCTTGGTGTTTACGACCTTTCCATGTCTAAAGCAAAGAAAACTGAAGTAAGATTTATTATTTTTCACCTTAGTGACCACTTCATGACCACATTGCTGATCCCAGTTGTGGCCGCAGAGCAAGGACTACTTGTATTACAGTAGTGGCTTTTGGATTTATTATTATTATTTTCTTGTAGAGACAATTCACTTTGTTTTTAGGGACCCTGTAGATTAGAGTCTTCCATATTCTGAATTTTTCATCCCGCTCTCTAATTCCGCCTTTCATTCTCTTCAGATGTGAGTCTATCATCAAGACAACTTTTGGCATGGACGATCATCCCTTATCTTTGCTAATGCCTCTAAACCCTATCCATTCCTAAACATTGTTGGTACGGTTTTTTGCTTTAGTGAAAGCTAATCTGAATGGACTCTTTCTTGCCAGTATTTGTGTTCGCTTTGTTTATGTTTTTCTAGAGCTTAAAGGGGATTATTCAGTACTGTACAGAAGATGGGAACCTAACCACAGGATGCAAGTGGGAGGGTGGGCTGAGTTGGCGGGAGGAAAGAACATTCCATTCAGAAATAGCAAAGTCACTGGTACTTTGCAAGCAATAATCTGTCCATGCTATAAATATAATAGAGGAGGAGTTACATGTTGTCCCCCTTAACTACTCACAATATATGTCTAAATTATGTGCAAGAAGGATGGTGCTCCATCACCTTACCCATCAATACATCTTTAGCCATTTTCAAGCCACTCACCCCTCATTGTGGTTTTCATAGCCAGTGCTGGATGCGTCACTTGATCAAAAAAAAAATGAAGGGGAAATGAGAGATAGAAGAAAGGTTAACAATATAAATCATGCCACTGCAACCCACTTTGGTTATTTGGAAATTTTAAAACTGCCAAAATACATGTTGTGGGTGGTCTGGTTGATGTAGATTTACACCTTCCCCTGTTCAGAGAAAACTAACCATGCTTGCTTCTGGGATCTTTTTTTTTTAATCCTCCAGTCTAGCTTTCTATCCTGGAATTTACTGGCCTCCATCCAGATATTAACCGACTCTGATGCTGCTTAGCTTTTGGGGACCGCAAGGTTGGAGATCTGCCACTGAGTATGCCAAGCAAACAGCCAAACAACTTGTGACTAAATGTAAATGTTGCTCCACCACCCTCTTTTGGACTGCAGCTCTGAACATGCTGTTCAAAGCTGGGTGTCGTCCTTGAGTTGACAGATGTTGACATTTCCCCCTGCCTCAAAGAATGGCATCACCAGCCTCCTGCAATTTTCAGAGAAGATCTTGTGAGGAAAAGCCGCAGGATTAGCCATTTTGGAGCGGGAGGGGTGTCATCTCCCTGAGCAAATCTTTGGCATTATATTCCTTAACAAAATACAAAAGGATAAATATTTGAGGATATGCTTTCTCAGAGGTCCTGTTTTCCTTTACCTTCTCAATCCCTTTTTGCTTCAGTCTTTTTAGACTAGGCCAAATTTAGGAAGTCATAAAATCCCAGCTGCTGTTTTTTTCCCTTCAAGTAATGGTACTTCTTATTATCTTGTTCTGAATCTCTTTGTGAGAATTTGTGAGGATGCTGCTGTGATTAAGCTGTAATGCAGGGGCAGAATAAAATCAGCATGAAGAGATCACAGATGAATCACGTAAAATACAATGAGCTGTACGATTATTTATTTTTTGTGTTTTTGTCTTTTCTCTTTGGGACAGAATATTGCTTTTTTTGCCTTCGCTTTTCCCCACTTCTATAATTTTAGTCTCTCCCTATTTTATCTATTATTTAATCTTTTCTGCTTTTCAGCTATGATGCCATTTTAAAAAAACCCTCCATATTCTTTGTTATATATGCAGTGTTCCTGCAAATCATTTTTGTATCTAGATAATTCTGTGGTTTTGTTTGGTATCTTTGTACTTTCTAAACCAGAGGTGGAGAACTATAGCCCCTTTATGACCTATGGACTTTAACTCCCAGATGGCTCAGGAATTCTGGGAGTTGAAGGCCACAGGTCATAAAAAGGCCATAGTTCCCCACCTTGCTCTAAAAACAGTACTTTTTTTATTACTGCGTAAATGCATATGAGCATGAGGAAATTTGATTCTTCAACCACCAACTGTCTGGACCAACCTTTTGGACCTCAGGGACCACCAAACTCATAATTTTAAATCCCAGGGACCACTAACCAGTTATATGGGAGTGGCCTAATTTTTGGGTATAGTTTGGTGGTCATGTGACTGGCTGGGCATGGCTTGTATGTAAATATTATAAATATTTATATAAATATTGAATTTTTTTATAAAAAAGAGCAACTTTTACCCAAAATCAGGCAAAGCAGGCAGGCAGATTGAGTTGCTCACAGAATCATTCAGTGATCTATCTATCTTCCATTGGCTGGCTCAGTCTGTCACATAAAATTTGCTTGCAAGCAAACTAATAAAATTTGCTAGTAAGCAAACTCACAAAATTAACTCACAACACACCATGTATGTAAATATTGAATTTTTTATAAAAAAAGAGCAACTTTTACCCCAAATCAGTCAAAGCAGGCAGGCAGATTGAGTTGCTCACAGAATCATTCAGTGATCTATCTATCTGCCATCAGCTAGCTCAGTCTCTCAGTCTGCACTGAATAACAGAACCTTCAATCTTAACAGAGGTTTGGCTGTGCTTAAAAGCAGAGCCGAAGATCTAAAGACTAGCTAGAAAGCAAGAAATCCAACAATTTCCTGCTTCCTAGCTGATCTAAATCTCCCAGCACAACAAAACAGATGATGGTCGGAAAAAGGAAAAATAGTAATTTAGCAGGCAAGTTTGACGGGTAACGAGTGAGTGGGTGGGAGCATTCCCGCGGGCCATGTGGACAGCACAGCCTTGTGTTACTGCGCAGCCTGGATTAATTGCTTTGGGGGGATGCTCTGGGGATGAGATTTCTCTGCGGCCTATCAAAATTTTCTCATGGCCCACCAGTGGGCCGCGGCCCACCGGTTAGCGACCACTGTTCTGGACCAACTATATGTTGGGATACAGCTGTTATCTGGAAAAATTTGCTGAAGCCAAAGCAATGTAAATTAATGGGAAAATCAGCCCCAGTGAAATGTAATTAAAGCCACAAGGAAATGAAGCTGACTTTTCAAGGCGTCGATGTCATAGAATCAAAGACAGCTATGCCCCCTCCCTCTTAATCTTGGAGTTAGAGTTGCCTGTGAACCAGATGAAGTTCAGCTAGCTGGCTTTTATGTCTTTAACAGCACATAAGTAGCTTAAATAAAGACCCATACAAACTTAAATAAATGAGCAGGTGACACTTTTCACACTGTGGCGATAAGCCTTATCAGCTGCTAGAGTTTGTATATGTAGTTTCCTTTTGTTTAGATTTTTATCCCCTCCCCCTTTGTTGACTGAAAGTTTGGCAGTTTGAGACCCAAGCACAACACCACTGGGTGAACTCCCATTCTTGCCCCATCTGCTGCCAATCTAGCAGTTCAAAAGCACACAAATGCAAGAAGATAACTTTAGTGGGAAGGTAACAGCGTTCTGTTTGCCTTGGTGTTTAGTCATGCCAGTCACATGACCACGGAAGCTTCTTTGGACAACACTGGCTCCCTCGGCTAGAGACAGAGCTGAGCACTATCCCCTAGAGCAGGGGTATTAAACTTGTGGCCCGTGGGCCGGATGTGTCATGGGCTGACCATGCTGACCCACGGTTTAGCAAAGGAGAAAAAAGTTGCGATACATCATGTGACAACAATATGTCATCACAAGTTTGATACCGCTACCCTAGAGTCAAACATGACTGGACAGGAGAAATCTTTACCTTTTTTCATATATAAATCAAGGTGGAGAATATACCTAATACTCCTATTTTTCCTACAACAACCATCCTTGCCTGAAAGAGACTTGAAAATCTCCCAGCCAGTTTTCATGCCTAAGGTGGGTTTAGAACTCACAAGCTCCTGGTTTCTAGACCAACCCCTTAAGCCAGTATTTCTCAACCTTGACAACTTTACATCTTAAAGTTTTAAGGTTGAGAAACAATACTTAAATCACTACCAAACTGTTTCTCAGTAATTAAAATATTGAGAAGTTGTTATTCATTGATTTGGCTTACATTCCTGGTCTTTCTCTAAGGAGTTTGGAGCAGTTAATGCTTCCCAGGTAAACCTATAAAGGAACCTTCTAGGATCAGACCTGCTTATTATCCTTAGAAGGATTTCATAGGCTTTAACCTATTTGGTGGATATGTAACAAGGGATGAAAACAAATGCCGTGTTGATTCAGAAACTACTGAAAAGAAAATACTTAGGCTACTTTGTCTATTTTAGAAAATTCAAAATATCCATTTGACCCCCTCTCCAATCATATTTTTTTCTGGAAAAAAAAACCAAACACAATTTGGAATATCTATAATACTTCTCTGCAACATGATGTATATTTTTTATAATCTTTGGAAAAGATTTTGAGAGTTCCGCTTTTGGAGAATTTATTCAGCACCTTGTTTTGAATATCCCACTGTTATAGTTTTTTAAACCAAATGCTAAGAATGCAGATAAAAAACAGAATTTAGACTTGGCTGAAAAAAAAATAACTTAGCTGAAAAATTAAAGAGTCTCATAGTCTTTTCAGAATGCACAGTTCTGTGTCAAGTGGGCCTGTAGATGGTTTATCCATCAGGGCACAAGTGTTCCTATTATAAATCTTTGTGACACAATCTATTATTCCTTCTGTCTGAAGTTGCAAATATTGATCCGGAGTATCAATTATATTTTTCATTCACCAGCTGTTGTGTTTTTCCTGAATCAATACTTTTACTTTGGTCTACAAGCATTATATTTTCAAGCCATTGTGGCTTGCTCTTAGCTGCATTATTAGCAGTACAGAAGGAAAAGAAGAGAGAGATTCTGAAATTTCTTCATTTTGCTACAAAATCAAATGTAGCTTTTACATTTTAAATATTTTCAAAGGTGTGTAGAATCTAAGTTAAATACCAGTTCATCACACTGTGATTTCTGAGGGCATGGGATTGAATCCATTCTGAATTCTCAATAGCTTACAGCACTATCCTATATACACCGTGTCCCATTTATGTTCAGGTAATTTTCATGTGAGGAAAGGCTGAACATAAAGACTGTATTCGCAAGGCATGTTTAAGCATTGAAAACTGAACTGTCATTTACTGAACCCAATTGTTCACACTATGGGTTTGCACAATACATTAGATGAAATTGTAATGGGAAAACTTGTGATTTGGTAAGTTGTGGTCAGCCCGTGTTCTAGTTTACATGCACTATTAACTTTCTAGTAAGAAGCCTTTCTTGATAATTTGTTACAGCTGATCTTATTTGGCTAGTAGAATCCTACAATGTGGCCAAAGAAACATCTATTAGCTTGAGTGCAGGAGCCATGAGCTTTTACAAAATTGCTTTTCACATGGATTTGTCTTATGCAGAATTCTAATAGCTTTGTTTGATGATTTGTGTGCATATTCAAAACCACATGCATATGAATGGACATGGAATTTTGGAATTGCGTGTCATGCCCCTGTGTTTGGGTGTTCATGCCTTATTAACCCATGGGTTCTTTGGCACTGGTTGATAGATTTTATATTTATACCAGTCTTCCTCTGTCAGAAGCCCAGTTGTCTCAATTACTGGTTTCACATAACAGATGGAACTATAAAGTCAGTATGTTAGCTGAGTTTGCACAACATGATAGCCTTAACTATGCATGGTTGTAGTTACTGTAGTTTGTCAGGCAATTCCAGCATGGAATGACAAGGTGCCCTAGAGCATAATCAGTTCAACTCTGGGCCTGCTTATTTCATGGGTTTCTGGCTCTACTAGACAACATTTCCCTCTGTGAATTCTGTCCAATGCTACTGTTCTCTTTTCAGAAACATCTGTAGTTCTCAAAGAACCAGGAATAGTCTTTGGAAGCCACTATTGCATGCTTCAGTCATGCCCGCTGAATGATTTATTTAACCTCAGAGTGTACAAAAGGGCTGTTTGTATAACTTTTCTCTTAACATTATTGTCATAAGCTCTAGTATAAATATGTTTGCTTTTAGCAGAATAAATGTGTTTTTTTGCTTTAGCTTTAAAAGAAAAGAAAAGGAGGAGATACATTAGGTAAGATCCACACGGCTAGATGCCAAGCACTTGTCCTGTGAATTAGTTCTGCGTGGCACAAAACATCTTTTATCTGCTTGAAGAAAATGTAACCTATTGGACCCCAATAATAGGGTACTGGATTGTAGTTTTCTCATGAGTTACAAGAGAAAGAGATGATCAGGCTGAGCCCATGGGAGGGCTCAAGTACATCATCAGTCTCGACTCCCTTTGTGCCCACAAGTGATTTAAGTCTAGCCCACCTTGAATTCTCTTGACTCTGCTGCCAATTTGCTTTGACCATTAGTAATTCAGATTCTTGTAGAGAGCATTAGCTTATAATAAACCTATATTAATTTGAACTGCTTGTTTCCTGATTTCCTGTTCTTGACAGGGCCATTAAAACAATAATATAGTAAAATGTTGAAATAAGACTGGGATGGCAAGTTCAAAATCACCCTTAGGCATTGAAGTGGTTTGATTTTCCACCAAGCTAATTTAACTTTTATGGGAGATTTTAAAAAGATTTTAAGAAAAAGGGATGCAATTGATTGACTGATTAGGTGCTATCAAGTCAACATAGATTAAGCAGCTACATAAATGGATTAGTGGTGGGATTCATTTTTTTTTTTTACTATTGGTCTGTGGGTGTGGCTTGGGCGTAGCAGGGGAAGGATACTATAAAATCTCCAGTCAGAGGTGGTATTTGTGGTTCTTAGAACTACTCAAAATTTTCGCTACTTATTCTCCAGAACTGGTCAGAACCTGCTGAATACCACCTCTGAAATAGATGTTGTTGAGTATGATCTTAGTCTCTCTTTGGACACTCTTTGCTATTGTAATTGAGTCCATGCATCTAGCTGCTGGTCATCTTCTGCTTCTCTTTCCTTCCACTTTTCCCAGAATCATGGGAGCTGGTACTTCACATAATGTGTCCAGAACACAGTAATTTGGGCCTCGTTATTTGTATTTCAAGTGAGAATTCTGGGTTGATTTGTTATCCTGGCTACTTATGTATTCCTAAGAATCTTCACCAACACCAAAGTTCAAATGCATCAGTATTCTTTCTATGGTGTTTCTTCAAAGTCCAACTTTCTCATCCATATACAGGTAGTCCTCAACTTTTAAACAGTTTGTTTAGTGTCTGTTCAAAAGTTAGCACCGTTTTTCACAGTTGCAACCATCGCAGCATCCCATGATCATGTGATCAAAATTCAGATGCTTGCCAACTGGTTCATATATATGATCGTTGCTGTGTCCTACGATCATGGGATCACCTCTTGCAACTTTCTGACAAGCAAAGTCAACGGGGAAGTCAGGTTCACTTAACAGTCCTGTTAGTAACTTAGCAACTGCAGTGATTCACTTAACAGCTGTGGCAAGAAATATTGTAAAACAGGGCAAAATTCACTTAACAAATATCTCACTTAACAACAGAAAGTTTGGGTTCAATTGTGGTCGTAAGATGAGGACTACCTGCAATGTCCCAGATAAAACCACTGTCTTCATGAGTCTAAGATTTGCAGGTATAGGCATGTTGTGGCATCTGATTACCTGTTCCCAAGCTATCTTACCAAGTACTAGACTGAAGTTTATTTCTGGATTTCCTGTTCCTTTACCATTGATAGGGCTAAAAGACTGAAGCTATCTACTATCTCAGTATTGTCTTCATTGTCAATTTTAAGGCTGATTGCTATGTCTCTTATCATTAATTTTAGTCTTCTTTATATTTAATTGTAATCTCATTTTTTTCACGGTGCGCTTTGACTTTCATTACAAGATCCTGCAGTTCGCTTGGATTATCAAGTACAGAGTAGTGACATCAGCACAGCAGAAGTTTTTGATGGTTCTTCCACTAACTATAACATCACAGTCATCTTCTTCCAATACAGCCTCCTTCAATCATTTTCAGGAATAAATTATAGCTTTAGACATCCATAAAGTCACTAATAAATGTGTAATATGATGTGCATCCCTTTTCAAAAAGGAGGTTATCCTGCAGGAACCAAGTACACATTAAGATAGTATTAAATGAGCAAAACAATAAGCAATTATTTAATTGGATAAGATTGATAAAGTGTGCCTACTATAGTGATTATTTCAACACATAATATACATGGTACGTACTGCTGCTACAAGTTTTGTAATTGGAAATAATGCATAAAATATTACATAATTGTTTACTTACAAATATAGATCTCTATGTATGGCCATTTTATGATTGTAAACTACCTAATCCAGGGGTGTCAAATTGGTGGCCCACAGGCCAGATGCACGGGCACAGGTCACGCCCAGTCCGCAAAGGGGAAAAACGTCACAAAACATCACGTGATGGCAATGTCAAGCGCAAGGTTCACACCTGTGACCTAATGGTTACTCTGTGATAATGTAGGCGGTCAATACATTTTATAAACAAATCAGTTTAGTAATCAACTGAAGTTACAATAGCACTCTAAAAATTGACTTACAACTGGTCCTTGCACTTATAACAGTTGCATGCACAGTCACATGATCAAAATTCAGGAACTTGGCAACCAGTATGTATTTATGATAGTTGCAGATTCCTGGAGTCACATTATTGCCACTTGCAACTTTTCCAGCCAGCTTCCAACAAGCAAAGTCAATGGAGGAAGCCAGATTTGCTTAACTATATGATTCATTTAACAACCAGAGTGATTCTTTTTAACAACTGTAACAAAAAAGGTTGTGAAATTGCATGCGACTCACTTAACAAACCACCTCACTTAATGATGAAAGGTCAGGTCCCAATTGTGATTGTAAGTTGACGACTACCTGTATAGTATGCATTCATGAAGTTGCAGAACTCGATGGGACATGATCTGCATAATTGTAACTAGTCCCCTTGAATAATTCAGATATTTAGTAGAATGATTCTCGAATTAAAGTCTGTGGAGATCTGAAATGGCCTATTACTGCTTCTCTATGTTCAAAGCTAGTCAACTTTTTTGTGTTCAAGGAATAATAGCGGCAGTAGCATGTCTATGCAAAGCAGACAATAATGAGCAGGACCAGCCATAATTAATGTGAGTCTACACATGCTGCACTAAGTGGGACTGTGAACCCACCCAAGCAACCACAAATGAAAAATGTGAATAGGAAATATAACAAGGAATGATTATATAGGGATTTCCTTGGGCTAGAAATCCATTCACCCAAGCCCATTCTACTGAGATTTGTATAGAAGATCCTCACTTTGTCAAGGACCTTGGAGTCCTTGGAGTTCTCATATCAAATGACCTAAGCGCCAAAGCTCACTGCAACAGTATTGCCAAAAAGGCTTTAAGAGTTGTAAATTTAACTCCTCCTCTGGTAATACTGATTTGCAAACTAAGTCATTCAAAATCTTTGCTAGACCAATACTTGAATTCAGCTCTGCTGTCTGGAATCTGCACTGTATATCAGACATAAATACCATTGAGCGAGTCCAGAAATATTTTACCAGAAGAGTACTACATTCCTCTGTTCGCAACAGAATACCCTACAGCACCAGACTTGAGATTCTAGGCTTAGACAACCATGAACTATACCGACTAAGATTGAATTTAAGCATAGTACATAAAATCATATGTTTCAACATCTTACCAGTTAATGAATAATTCAGCTTTAACAACAACAACACAAGAGCACACAACAGATATAAACTAAACGTAAACCACTCCAAACTCGATTGCAGGAAGTATGATTTCAGCAACAGAGTGGTCAATGTCTGGAACTCACTTCCTGTTTCTGTTGTCACCTGCTCAAACCTCCACTCCTTTACCCTCAAACTAACCTCTATTGACCTCACTCCATTCCTAAGAGGTCTGTAAGGGGTGTGCATAAGTGCACAATCGTGCCTACCATCCCTGTCCTATTATCCCCAATTATTAGTTCCTATTTCTTGTATTTAAACTTATGTTTATTCTTGTTTCTGTTGTGTTGTAAACTTTTGACAAATAAACAATAAATAAATAAATAAATAAATAAATAGATAGATAGATAGATAGATAGATAGATAGATAGATACATACATACATACATACATACATACATACATACATACATACATACATACATACAGTGTTTCTCATAAAATAAGGCCGGGTCTTATTTTTTTTTGAGCCCCCAAAAAACGGCTAGGACGTCTTTTCGGAGGTGACTTAATTTCTTCCCCCACGCACGCCTCCACCTAGAGTGCCCTATGTGCACTCACCTCTCCATGAGGCTGCCACTGGAAGTTCCCCAAAGGTAGAGTCACCAGCCGCTTCTGTCGGCTGGTAGAAGCGGCCTCGGGGCAAGCACCCACACACACTCTCCTCGAGGCCATTTCTATCGGCCGATGGAAGTTCCCAAAAGGCAGAGTCACCAGCTGCTTCCATCGGTCAATAGAAACGGCTTCATGGCAAGGGGAGTGTGCATGGGAGAGCGGTTGCAAACTTTTCTTAGCAGAAGGGAAACAAGCTGAGTTTCTCTCTCTCTCTCTCTTTCTCTCTCTCTCTCTCTCTCTCTCACACACACACACACACCACACCTACTAGCCCTCATCCCTGCACCAGGTCAGCCAAGCCCTTCTGGCGAGGGAAGGTCTCAGCATCTGCGCGTTTCCCACTGCTGCCCTCCCCTCCCCAGGCCAGACCTTTTCCAGGCACCCTGCCAAAGTCCCAGGGCAGCTGTCCTCCCTTTACCTGCTGCCGCTGCTGGTTTGGGGAGTGGGGGAGGCCGCCAGGGAGGGAAGAGGAGGCAGCAGAGCTCGGCTACCCTTAGAAGGGAGATCGGGCGGGCTCCTGAAAGGAGACGTGTAAGCGGTCCTCGTAGGAATGCGGCGGGGAAGTGGGGTGAGTGTGAAAGGATCGCTGTCGCGGCACAGGAGGGTGGGAGGGAGCTGGAACAAAGAAGGGCAGGAGAGAAGCTAAAGCGTCCTTTCTATTGCTCTGGTGAGGGCCGACTATTTGCAGGGGCTGGTTGGAAAGGCCTAATTTTAGTATGAACCTTGAGTCATGGTGGGGGGAGCTGAACGGCGAAGGCACTCTGCACATGATCCGAGGCAATCCTGCCACAGCTCACGGGTGGCATTGCTAACAGTTGTGGGGAGTCTGATAACTTCAGCGACGCCTCCTTTTCTCTTTCTCTCTCTCTCTCTGAGCGCCTGAAAGAGCGCCCATCATTAACCAATCAACCAACGCCAACCTCGGAATCCCTTATTTCAGCATAATTCGGGACGAGAGAGGAGCCGTAAAACCAGGGACTTGGCGATGAGGTGCAGGTTCTTTTTTTTTTTTTTTGATTGAGTTCAATCACGAGACATTTCTTGATTTCATCAGACGTTGGAGGCGTTCAGAAGAACTTTTGAAAAACTTGTGGGTCTAACTTTGAGAAGAAATGACTTTGGTCCTTTCAAATGGCGGAGGTTCAGGATGGTCTTTGGAGACCTCCCCTCTCTTTTAGCTGAGGGAGACCTGGGTGATGTTAGGCTAAAAGCTGCCCTGGAGAGATTGATCAGAGAATGGGCAAGAAAGCAAAACAAGAATACATTTGGGCTAAGGCGTTTTCTCCCATTCCCTCTGTTACAATCTCACAATTTTCATCCAGACACAGATACACATGTACTTTCTCTCCTGCCCCGCTGGTAGATTCAAAGACAACTAATGCGAGCTCCCCTCATGAGGCCATTTCTATCGGCCGATGGAAGCTTCCCAAAGGCAGAATTGGCAGCCGCTTCTACAAGGCAATAGAAGCAGCTGGTCACTCTGCCTTTGGGGAGTTTCTATCGGCTAATGTTCTATCGGTAGTAGATCAGGGTATTCTAGCCTAAGCTACCTGCATGGCGCTCCTAAGGGCAAGTTTTCTACCCCCCTTCCCTTCCCATTTCTCTTCACCTCATGTAGTTCTAACGAATGATGTGAGAAATGGTGGGGAAATGCATGGTTTAAATAGGCCTAAATTTTGGGGGCGGGGCTTAATTTCACCTCATGCCTAGAAATCATGCTGGGCCTTCCTATTGGTGGAGGCCATATTGTTGGAGAAACATGGTAAATAAAAAACCATTATTGACCAGTAGATTGTGCTAAAAGGTCTTGAAGTTGTGCACAGAATAATAAAATAATGCAAGAGGTAAATATTTAATTTGGGATATGTTTGATATAAATTTAAATTTAAAATGGTCTTAAAGAATAGAGAGGGGGTGAATGTATGCATGCAATGATGGTCATCTTGTTTCATGAAAGATAATCTTGAAGATGGAAAATTAAGATGTTGCATAATGGCCTGCTTCCCCTTATCCCAAATATTTATTTAGTGGTCCATAATTCCCTAAAGAAGTGTTTCTCAACTTTGGCAGTTTGAAGATGTGTGGACTTCATCTTCAATTCTGGAAATTGAAGTCTACACATCTTCAAATTGCCAAGGTCGAGAAACACTGGTCTCAAGTATAAGAATCATAGGATGTGAAATCTGCCTTCTCTTCATTCTTCATGGTCTTGATGTTGTTTTTGGCCTCTGTTTGATAGCTCTAAAAATGTTTTCACATTTAGAAATCCAACTTCGCTGTGCCTTCACCAAATTTATTTTCCTGAACTTTGTTTTTTTTGGCACTGCCTTTCTTTATCCACAAAATTTGTTTCTGTTTCAACTTCCGGTTTGGGTTTCTTCAGCGACAGACCGAAACCTTGTCTCTGCAAGGCTTTGATCTGTGCTCGCCGCTGGAGTGCCCCGAGCCGGCTGGTTTTGGGGCTAAGCCACCCCGTAGAGGTGGTGAAGAGGGAGGAGACTGCCAGCAGGGTTGAGGAGAGCCGCATCTCTCCTCCCCAGCTGGCTATTAATCCCTTTCCTGAAGGCGGTTGCAGCAGTGGTCAGAAATGGCCACCACAAAGAAGAACTCGACTGGAAAAGAATGTGCAGAAGGAAGATAAGAAGAGAAAGTTTTGGTTGACCAGGTCAAACAGCAAAAGCAACAAATAAGGTACCCTGGAATTGAAACTGTTAAAAAACAATAACAATAAAACAATAACTCCCTAAGAAGATTTTTAAGCTGTGAAGGAGAGAAAAGGGGAAAGATTTGGTTTTCTCCTTTTCCTATACTGACAGCTAAGAGACTTAAGCAAGAAATTGGAAAAAAATCCACTTTGACATCAATAGGCATTTAATGCTGAAAATAAAAAGTCAAAGGGATAATAAAGATTTCTGGATAATTAAAAGCTTTTGAAAACAGGAAAGGAGAGAAAAAGAATAAAAGGGTAGGATCTGGAAGGGAGGAGACTGCCTGGAATTAAAAAAGAATTTACAGCAAAATCTCAACAAGACTTCGAAAAGATACATTTTAACTGAAATATCACAACAAAAAAACCCAGGAAGAGAAAGTCGAAAAAGAAATAAGAAGATATAACTTGGGACTATCTGGATTACTTGATGATTTCTGGATTCTTGGTTATTTTTTTTGAATGACTAAAATTAATTGGGTGGTTGTTTAAAACTGTTTAAAATGGCTCCACTTTTAGAAGAACTGAAAATGGAACTTAAAAAGTACAAAGAAGATGCACAAGAAGGGAGAGGTTCTTTTGGCTTTGTATTTCAGTTTTTAGAAATGGAGATTTGGAATTATGAGAAACAACAAGAAATGCCTGCAGAACAAGAAGATTGCGACAAAGAAGAAGCCATCTTTAATGAACAAGTAATCTTAGATGGGAAAAAAAGGAAAGGGGGGAAAGAGAATGGAAAGTTTAAGATTGGGAAAAACAACTCAAAAAAATAGAGTGAAAAATAAGTATAAAATCAGAAAGCAACAGAAGAGGGAAATGCAGAAGAGAGAATTAGAACTAGAGAGACAAGGGGGTAAAAAGGGGAGGGAGAAGATGAGAGGGAAGAAAGAAAGGAAAAGAAGTTATAAAGGACAGAAGCAAAATATAGAGAAACAGGGCCTATTTAGATATAATGAGTGAAAACTTAATGGAAAAAGGGATTCTGCAAAGGTACATAAGATAGTATGGTTATATTAGAAGCAGAAATAATTTTAGAAAATATGAAACAATGTATGATTAAAATGTCTGACAAAATAGCTATCGTAATTCAGTGGAATGCTTGTCAATAAATAAATGTAACAAAAGGTATATTTAATGATTTATAAAACATATGTGAAGAGAAATAAGGGAAAAATTAATTATGGAGATTATATGTGTTTTTAAGGAAGTATGATATTTAATTGAAAAGAAAAAGATGTTAAGATTTTAATGATTATTAATGATAGAACTGAACTGGAATGGAATGAGGGTTTATAATTACATATATTTACAATCTTTCTTTTTTTTAAAAAGAATATAGTGTGTATTATAAGAATGTACCAAGCAGAATTTGATTGGAAGTTATGTATTATATTGAAGGTCATAAACTTAAGGTATATATTGAAGTTTAAATAAGAGTTGAATGGATGTAATTAAAAGATATAAAGTTGTCATACTCCAGTTAGTAACTACAGGAGAAAATTTGTTTAATGAGAAAAGATAATATGAAATTGAAACAGAACAGACAAAAGTATAAATATAATGATTTGAATTGAGATGAGATAATCAAAATAAAACTGAGAAAATTAAAAGAGGGGAAAAACTATGTAGAAAATGTAAAATAGTATAAGATATGGAATAGAACACAAAAAGGAGCATGAAATTGAGTTTTGTGTCTGTATAAAGAAGTTCAACCCGGGACCATGCTATTTTCAAAAAATTGTATGTGTGAAAACCCAAATAAAACTTTATTAAAAAAAATTGTTTCTGTTTCAACAATCTGACAAGTTGCTTGGAAAATTCAAAGTTTTGTTTTGATTTTAAACGTGACTGCAAATTAACGTTAAACCAAAGATTACCATTCATATTGCACCTAAACCAGTTGAGATTAGATTATCAGTTTTAGGATCAGTTACTTCATTATTTTTCCTGAATGCCAGCTGCCCCTGTAATCTCAGAAATGTTTCAGATTTTTTTCTGGATTATGCTTAGAGTACTTTGTTAATTCACTGGGTGAATATTGCTCTTGAAAAAGTTACACAACAACTTGACAACAGTAAATCTACAGATTAAAAAGCATTTTAGGATGATATATTTGGGGATTATTCTGGAATTTCCTGGTTCATGTTAAACCAGATTTCTTTATTCATTGCTTATGTAATAAACTACAGTAACATAAGTTTTCACAGCATGCTGAAACAAGAAAAATCATGTTTTTGCATGGGTGAACCCGACAACTGAATAATAAACCATGATATCAGTGGAGGAGATAAAAGCTCAGAATGGAGATTTGAATTTATTTCTATCACTTGTTTCCACTAGTCTAATAAAATCTGAATTATGTCTGCTATAGTTACTATAGAATAGGACTGATTTAAGTGTTAGTAATGTCATAAGAGGCATCCTTGGTGGTGACAGGAGGTAGATTGGCGTTTTTGTTTCCTCCCAGTGTCTGTATCTGGTTACAGATTCATTTAGAAGTTTAAATAGCCCTCTTTTTGACCTTTTTAGGCAGGCAGCCAAGACATTCATGTTCTGCCAAGTTTGAATGGATTTTTAATTGTCTTTAAAGTCCCTTTCTTTTGTCAATTATTTTTAATAGGTTGGTTTTGACATTTCTCTTGCTTTTAGCCTTTACTGTGTTTAAAATTTATATTTATTATTGCATCTCACCTGGGGAAAGCAGTAGCAGATCACTTTTCTTAGAGATAAAAATGTTTTATTTAAATAGCTAAGCTAGCCAGCCTGCACTGAGCTCACTCACTTCAGCCTAAACAGTGAGGTAAATGTCTGTAGATGACTTGGTATATGAGGCCTAGAATTCATGATTATATTGTTTGTGCTCCTTACCACCTGTTAAACCAAAATAAATTACTCACATGAATGTCATATATATCCAGCAAATGATATCCTGTGTCTTTGTAAACCTTCCCAAGCAGCAAAAGTAGGATGCTTAAAGAGGCTGTCATGGTGTGTTTGTAGATCTCACTTGACATTGGTTTGTCTTATAGCTAAATCGTTAAACTTGGAAGTGAATTTTCACAGAAGATGTTGATAGTGTGGTAACAATAAAGCATGTAAGCAATTATTAATTATACATAATGGTTAGTGGGAGATTATACTACACTGACACTTTAATAACTACCCCCAAAGGAAAAATACATATAATTTCAAAAGAATATAATAAAGAAGTATAAAATATGCAATGAACAGAAAGTTGTGGGAACTTTGTTTAACCCACCCTAATATTAGAACTTGTGATTCTTAAGTACTGTTCAAAGAGTCCAGTTTTGTGTCAGTGTGAATTATCCAGCCATAAGATTGTAAATAACTGGGCATACCCCAGTATCTCTGTTTTATCCTGGTGCCAGCACTTCCAAAAAAATGTGGGATCTGTTTCATTACCAAACTAAGTAATATCATCAGTGCACTAATGATGTTACCTAGTTTTCTAATAAAATGTCTGCAAGAAAACAAACAAGGTCAGAGAGCACCAAGGACCCCACAGTTCAACCTCAGCTACAAATATTATTTTCTCTCAGTACTTCTAATGAAGTTGAATAGACAGATAACAATCATTTTTTTTCTCACAACACACAATTAATCTGGGGGATTCAAAAGGATATTAATGAAAAACAAAGCTATAATTGGGTATTAATAATTGCCAAGATTTGCAAAGCAGGTGATGTTATTGCAAACATGTCCTATTAGGAGGATTTCCAGAGACCATCTAATTGGCTACTATGAGAACAGAAACTTGGATTAAATGGCCTTGGAGCTTAACTAACATATTATGGGAACATTCGACAAAAGAGAATGAAATTCTTTTTTTTTTAGTAAAATTTGTATTTTTATAACAACAAAAAAACCAAAACCTTTCTGTTCATCAGTGTGTCAGTTGGGTACACATTTATTTGTGCACATAATATTATCATACATATTTACTCATATATGTTTATAATCATTCTAATCAGTATTTTATATCACATATATCACTTATTATATTAGCCTTAACATTATATTTATTCACTTTCAATAATATATTTCACATTCATTTGCACATAATTGGAAAAATGAGAAAATTCCGATGGACGAGGAAATAATTAAGAAAATAATGGAATGTGCAGAAATGAGTAGATTGACAATGGCAATTAGAGAACAAGAGGAAAAAGATTATTATAAAATGTGGAATTTATTTTATGAATGGCTAGATAGAAGAGTAAGAAATTGAAATATGTAAGTACAATATAATATCTATTATTGATAAATGAATGAGTTAGAATAAGAAAATGAATGAGAATGAAATTCATATGTTCAGGCTTTCTGTAAAAGAGAGAATGCTATTTAAAAAAAGAATTGTAGGAAAGAGAATAAGCAATAATTGCAAACATGTTAATGGACAGATAGAAAAGAAGAGTCTAAATAATGTTTGACTTCAGTAGAAAGAATCTTTCTGTCTTCTCCATATAGTACAGGTAGTCCTTGACTTACAACCACAATTGAGCCCAGAATTTATGTTGCTAAGTGAAAAAATAGTTAAGAGAGTTTTGTTCCATTTTACAAGTTTTCTTGTCAACATTTTTTAAATGAACAACTGCAGTTGTTAAATTAGTAACATGGTTGTTAAGTGAATCTGGCTTCCCCATTGAGTTTGCTTGTAATAAGGTCAAAAGAGATCACATGATCCTAGAACCCTGCAACCGTCATAAATATCAGTCAGTTGTCAAACATCTGAATGTAAATCATGTGACCATGGGGATGCTGCAAAGGTCATAAGTGTGAAAAAGGGTCATAAGTCACTTTTTCAGTGCACTTGTAACTTTAAACGGTCACTAAATGAACTGTTGTAAGTCAAGGACTATCTGTATTAGATGCAGCCAGTTTCCAGATATAAACCCTTTTAATAAATGACTCTTCTGAGGGAAGGAGCAAAGAACAGTGTTGCAGTCATGTTTATTAAGTGAGTCTTAGAGCTCATATTTTAGGTATCCATAATACCCAGGTCAATTCATTATTGTGAATCATAATATAGTCTGCTGTATTTAGGTTTAATTTATTTTGAGAACCCAGAGTCTGTAGTTCCAAACTGTTGATTTGTTTGTGTGAGCCTAAATAGTTGTGATTTATTCAGTCAACTCTTTTGAACAAATCACAGCTTAATTCACTGTCTGGTTGACAGCACCACGGACCATTCCAATTCCCTCTTTGATGCATTCCTTATGGAGTACTTTCCTTAAGATTTGAAATAATAAATCTAAATTATCATACCAGTATGTGATCTAAACTTTTACAAAGATTTTATATGGGGTTAGCTTCTGATGCTATTAATTTTATAATATATGTTGATGCTTGGGATTAAATTCCCTGAATAAAAAATTGTGTGTGTTTTTTCAAGACCATTATGTCACCACTTAGAATTGTTGCGTGATAAATGCTATTAAGTGTCAATTTTTCCTTTGCTTCTGATTTGCTTTTGTCAATACGAATAATGCTTTCCTCTTACCTTGCCATTATTTTTTTCTTTTTAAAGACAATATAAGATTGCATCTTAAGTGCTTCACTCTGTTTTCATCTTTTATACAAGCCCTACAATTAATGCAAATCAAGAGTTTGCCATTTTGATTGAAAGAAAATATACATATCAAATGGCTCTTCTATATTTGCAAGCCTAAAAAGCATTTCTCTGATCTATTCAAAATTTGAGATCTTCAGCAGCTACTACGATTTTCAGAATTACACCTCAAAGTAGCAACATGAGTTGAAAAATATCATTGCAGAGGATTTTTTCTTATAGAAAAATCATTTTTCCCAGTGTGCATGATACATTATTGTGATACTAAAAGTGATAATTTAAATATAAAATAAATTTAATAATAGGCCTGGCTCTTCATACACATTTTTTAATTTGATGTTTCTTTTTCCAATTCACATTTTACCCACTCTGCTAGAGAAAATGTGTGTCCTTGAATTCATTTTTAACAGTGTTCTTTTGATGTTATAATTCTAATAAAAGTGAAAGAGTAAATATGTCTAAATTTGCAGGCAATTCCTAAACTAGAGTTGGATCTGCACAGCTTTTAAATGAATGGTATCTTGTGATTTACTTTTTGTAAGCTGAAGAAAATGTGTATATTTCAAGAAATACTGTACAAGAAAGAAAGGAGTAGGGAAAGAATTCTCTTGAAAGTATGATCTGTCTTCTGTGCCAGTGTAAAGAAAAACTACACTTATGGTGGCCAACCACATTGGCATAAAACAGATGGAGATGTTTAGGGTAATTGACATAAGCTTTGGAAGAAATGTGCAGGAAAAAGAATACTTTGTGCTGAATCCTGCAACCGCTTTCTGAGGTTTAGTAGGATTACCTTCCTGAGGTTAATGAGGCCATGGTGTGATTTCTGTGGGCTAAGGATCAGCTCCAGTATAAAACATTGAAGCTTTGTGCCAAAATTTTCTTCGTGCTCACAACCATTGCACAGGGAAGACTCCTAAGGATTCCCACGAGAGAGCGAGAGAAGACAAAAAGCAGCACCACCACAATCTTATCCAGATGATTTTTTAAAAATCGACCTATAAGAGGGGTGTCAGACTCAAGGCCCGTGTCACTTCGTCCCAGTTTATCCAATGCGAAGAGGAAACATCAGGCCAGCATGGCTTCATCCTGGTCTACCCAGTGTGAAAAAGAAAAATGCCATCCATTTGGGGAGTGGGGTCAAATTGGCCACACCCACCCAGTTGGGCATGCCCAGTGAGTGGCATCAAGCTGGCCACGCCCATCCAGATGGCCATCCCCCTGAGGTCAACCATAGCCCTGATATGGCCCGCTGGCAGCCCCAGGAGAGTTCACTCATGAACCGCAATGAAATTGATTTTGACACCCCTAATCTATAAGAACAGAGACATGCACCATTAGAGATGTTCTTGTTAGAAAGCCTGGAAAAATCCTCCTAATATTTCTGTGGGGAAAAAAGAAAGGATAATGTTGGTGAACTTCATATGGATAGAGAATAGTAATCTTGCTTGGTTTGTTGTGAGGTGTTTGAAAAAGTCCTTTTTCATTCAGAATAGGATAGGATAGGATAGGATAGGATAGGATAGAATACTTTATTGGCCAAGTGTGATTGGACACACAAGGAATTTGTCTTGGTGTAAATACTCTCAGTATACATAAAAGAAAAGATACGTTCGTCAGGAGTCAGAATCATAAGGTATGACACTTAATGATAGTCATAGGGTACAATAAGCAATCAATCATACTAGGAAACAGTCAATATAAATCGTAAGTATACAAGTGCCAAAGTTTCAGTCAGCCCTTTTCTCCAGGAGACAGCAGCTCCTCCAGCTGCTCTACCAACTACCCACCTCCATATTAAGTTCCATAGGCATCACAAGGAATTCTTTCCATTGCATATTTTGGATTGAAAAGCAGGGGCAGCCAGCGAGGCTCCAAAGTAAATAGTATTATGCTACATTAACAATCCCCATTGTGGGGGAGATATAAACCTTTTGAAAAATTGAAATCAGGTCATTTTCTAGGGCTTAAAGAGCCCTGAGGGTGGAATGAGTTGATTAGAGGTAAGAACAACATGTAAGACCAGTTTGATACAGCATTAAAGACCCTAGACTAGAAACAAGAAGACTGTGAGTTCTAGTCCTTTGTTTGGCATGGAAGTCAGCTGGTGGACTTTGGGCCAGTCCATCTCTCTCTGCCCTAGGAAAAAAGGCAAACCGCTTCTGAAATTAGTTTTCAAAAGGATTGCCCAAACTGTGTGGATTTGATCGTGTGGTCTTCAGGAACAATATGATAGTTGAAGCAAGTGCTAACCCTGCTGGAATTCATCAGGATGTTATTTGACTCAAGTATTTAATTCAAGTTGAAGCTGGATAGGCACCTTTAGAGGGTTCTTTAAACTGGATGCTGCACTGACCAACAGTGGCTTGAAAATAGGCTCAGAGTCAGACTGAGTGACTTTTTGTACAGAAGCTTTCTAGTTCTGGGATTGTGTTAAATATTTTGGGCATATTATGCAAAGATCAAGTTCTATGGAGAACACGCTAAAGGTGAGGAAGAAAGAGGACAAAAGAATGATCAGCAGCAAAAGGGATGGACTCATTTATAAAAGCAACAAGAACACTTGGAAAATGCAAAGATGGGGATAAATCCAGGGATTGGATTCTCTATCTTGTAGAAAATTTGTGACATCATGAGAGCTTGATGGCATATCAACCAACCAACCAACAGGTGTTGGGAGGAGGCTCTAAAGCAGACATGTCCGTCTTGGAATAGTTCACCCTCTGAGATGAAAGTGGTTCCCACATTCATGGCCTTTTGTAACTTGTAAAACTTAGCTGTTCTAGAAGGATTTGGCACCTGATTAATGCCTGATGGTGCTAAATATGTGATACTTAACAGAGAGTAAGAAAGTTGGCCTTGACTGAGATATGCCAACTCTAGGATGGCAAGGGGAAAACATTGGGTACATCTAGAATGTCCAGAAGTTTGGGAGTAGCTTAGCCACAAAGCTCAACAAACTACATGGAGCACTATACAACACAGGCAGACTTGTAAGATTTTTTTATAATAGCCAATCCCAAAACTAATAAAACAAAATTAGTTTTGGCCATGCTATGGAGCTGGTGCCTTGGCTTGGTCTATCTACCCAGTGGAGCTGACATAGTTGCAGTAATATTGCAGTAAGAGCTGTGGTGGTGCAGCGGTTAGAACGCAGTACTGCAGACTATTTCTGCTGACTGCCTGCAATTCAGCAGTTTAAATCCCACCAGGTTCAAGGTTGACTCAGCCTTCCATCCTTCCAAGGTCAGCAAAATGAGGACCCAGATTGCTGGGGGCAATATACTGACTCTGTAAACCGCTTAGAAAGGGCTGTAAAGCAGTATGAAGCAGTATATAAGTCTAAGTGCTATTGCTATTATGCATTAGGCTTTATAGTTAATCCTCAATTTACAAGCATAATTGAGGCTGGAATTATAGTCATATAACCAGCAACAACAATGCTGGTTGTTAATGTGCATCATCACGTCACTGACTTGATTTTACAACATTTTTGCAGTGGTCATTCTGCAAATGCTGCAATAATTAAGTCAATGTGATTGTTTAGTGAACCTTTTTTTTTTTTTTTTGCAATGGGCGTTTTTCTCTGAAACCAGAAGTAAATGCTGGTTTCCATGGGGAGGAAAAAATATAAATTATGCTCACCTGATCCTGGGACACTGCAATCAACTGTGCATGCAAACTAAAATTTTGTCATGTGACTGGAAGGGGGAGCCATCAGAACTTCAAATCTAAATCATAAGTAGCTTTTTCGGGGAAGGGGGGTTCCATCATAACTTTGAATAGTCACTAAGCAACTGGTTGTATTAAGCAAGCACTGCCTGTATTGTATTCTATTGTTTTATATTGGCTCATATAACCGTTAATGTTGTATTTGTCTTAGAATCTTTTGAGTCTGAAGCAGTTTATAAATCATTAATAATGAGAGGCCACTTGGACTGTTGAAAATAACTATCTTGTAAACTATCTACTCTAATTGTTAGCCAGCTTTTCTCCCTTGCAACACATGTCTGCCTTTAAAAGAGCATGAGAAGCTGAAGATTTATCATATGGAAGGAGAGTCTCCATTATATATTTCTTCTTTTACAGCCTAGGAGCCCATTAGAGTCTTTAGACTTTTTTAAAATGTATTGGTTTTAAGTCTCGTGTGTGGATTTGTTTTTCAGTGTAACTAAAAGAAACAACAAAAGCCCAAAGCTAGTTTAATAAATCCTTCTACTACAGGAAGCCTATTTGTCTATCCACACCACCAGCCATAACAAAGACAGCTGCCTTTGCCAAATGCAATTTTCTTCTCTGTGGTATGAATGGCTCTAAACTTGCAGTGTACTGTAAACATATTGTGACCATTCAAAGCATTCAACCTATAAATAAGGTTTTCCTGGGACACTATAAAACCATTACCTGGAGGAATAAAGTAGATTTTTTTCCTTACTGACAAAGAATCAGCTATATTTTCCTTACCAGCAAGTGCAGTTTGAGGCAGCTGCGGTTATATTTCTTCTCCGTTGAAGTTATCACCTCCAGGCATGATTTTTCAAACCTTTCTCCGGTCACATTCACATGATGGTGTGACCGACCCTCCCTTTGTTCAGAACTGGATGGGTGCCTCCCACCTACAATGGGACAACTCACCATGGCCGACTTGCTGTGGCCAACTCACCATGGCCAACTCGCTACCGTAATAAATTAAACAAATAAATAATATTTACAGACCCCTCACATCCTGGACATAAACTGTTTAAACTCCTACCCTCAAAACAACGCTGTAGAACACTGCACGCCCAGAACAACTAGACACAGGGATAGTTTTCCCCCCGAAAGCCATCATTCTGCTAAACAACAAATTCCCACAACACTGTCCATCTATTTACAAAATCTGCACTACTATTACTCTTCATCTTCTCATCACTCCTTATCACCCATTCCCTCCCACTTGTGACTGTATGACTAACTTTGTCTCTTGTATCCTTATGATTTATATTGACTGTTTCCTAATATGATTTGATCGCTTATTGTATCCTATGACTATTATTAAGTGTTGTACCTTCTGATTCTTGACTCTTGACGAATGTATCTTTTCTTTTATGTACACTGAGAGCATATTCACCAAGACTAATTCCTTGTGTATCCAATCACAGTTGGCCAATAAAGAATTCTATCTATCTACAGGCCAACTCACCATGAACAACTCGCTATGGGACAACTTGATGCAAGTTAATTTAATAATTCTATTTAAATATTTAAAATACATTTTAAAAATAAGTTTTACAATTCCCATTTCATTCTGTCCCTCCCTTTTCATTCTTTCTTTAATGATTCTATTCCACTATTTTTTTTATATTAGTGCAGGGGTGTCAAACTCACGTCACAGCAGCATCACATGATGTATCAGGACTTTTTTCCTCTTTGGCATGGCCAGCACGTGACCCATCCAGCCTGTAGGCCAGGAGTTTGACAGCCCTGTATTAATGTAACTCTTGTCCCGCAGAGAGTTGTCCTGCAGTGAGTTGGCTATGGTAAGTTCTTCCGTAGTGAATTGGCCACACCAAGTTGGCTGTAGCGAGTTGTCATAGTCTTCTTCCACCATTTCTTATAAGAACCCCCATCCCACATGTTACCCTCCAAGACTTGATAGGATGGAAACTTCTGTTTACAGAATGAACACAAGAGAAAGAGGTTTGGCTGAAGAAATAGACACTGCTCAAAAAAATAAAGGGAACACTTAAACAACACAATGTAGCTCCAAGTCAATCACACTTCTGTGAAATCAAACTGTCCACTTAGATAGCAACACTGATTGACAATCAATTTCACATGCTGTTGTGCAAATGGAATAGACAACAGGTGGAAAGCATAGGCAGTTAGCAAGACATCCCCAATAAAGGAGTGGTTCTGCAGGTGGTGACCACAGAGCACTTCTCAGTTCCTATGCTTTCTGGCTGATGGTTTGGTCACTTTTGAATGCTGGCGGTGCTGTCACTCTAGTGGTAGCATGAGACGGAGTCTACAACCCACACAAGTGGCTCAGGTAGTGCAGCTCATCTAGGATGGCACATCAATGCAAGTTTTGGCAAGAAGGTTTGCTGTGTCTGTCAGCGTAGTGTCCAGAGCATGGAGGCGCAACCAGGAGACAGGCCAGTACATCAGGAGACGTGGAGGAGGCCATAGGAGGGCAACCACCCAGCATCAGGACCGCTACCTTCACCTTTGTGCAAGGAGGGACAGGAGGAACTTTGCCAGAGCCCTGCAAAATGACCTCCAGCAGGCCACAAATGTGCATGTGTCTGCTCAAATGGTCAGAAACAGACTCTATGAGGGTGGTATGAGGGCCCGACGTCCACAGGTGGGGGTTGTGCTTACAGCCCAACACCGTGCAGGATGTTTGGCATTTGCCAGAGAACACCAAGATTGGCAAATTCGCCACTAGAGCCCTGTGCTCTTCACAGATGAAAGCAGGTTCACACTGAGCACATGTGACAGACGTGACAGGGTCTGGAGACGCCGTGGAGAACATTCTGCTGCCTGCAACATCCTCCAGCATGACCATTTTGGCAGTGGGTCAGTAATGGTGAGGGGTGGGATTTCTTTAGGGAGCCCTCCATGTGCTCGCCAGAGGTAGCCTGACTGCCAATAGGTACCGGGATGAGATCCTCAGGCCCCTTGTGAGACCATATGCTGGTGCGGTTGGCCTTGGGTTCCTCCTAATGCAAGACAATGCTAGACCTCATGTAGCTGGAGTGTGTCAGCAGTTCCTGCAAGACGAAGGAATTGATGCTATGGACTGGCCCGCCCATTCCCCAGACCTGAATCCAACTGAGCACATCTGGGACGACATGTGTCGCTCCATCCACCAATGCCACTTTGCACCACAGACTGTCCAGGAGTTGGGGGATGTTTTAGTCCAGGTGTGGAAGGAGATCCCTCAGGAGACCATCCGCCACCTTATCAGGAGCATGCTCAGGCGTTGTAGGGAGGTCATACAGGCATGTGGAGGCCACACACACTACTGAGCCTCATTTTGACTTGTTTTAGGGACATTACATCAAAGTTGGATCAGCCTGTAGTGTTTTTTTCCACTTTAATTTTGAGTGTAACTCCAAATCCAGACCTCCATGGGTTGCTAAATTTGATTTCCATTGATAATATTTGTGTGCTTTTGTTGTCAGCACATTCAACTATGTAATGAACGAAACATTTAATAAGAATATTTCATTCATTCAGATCTAGGATGCCTTATTTTGTGTTCCCTTTATTTTTTTGAGCAGTGTACATTCTGTGCCATAATTGGTTTCAATTTCTTTTTTAAAATGCCTTTAAACTTTTTTTGAATTCTCTTTCACGGGCAAATTTATCATCTACTCAATAAATCAAAGTAACAAGCTTCATTAAAAAAATATAATCAATGCAACTGTTTCAAGCTGGTTCCTGCTTGAAGTTCAGCAACTGTGGGTCCAGGCAAGCACAGAGCATGCTCTGGCATCTTCCACTCCCTGTCTTCTATGGAGAGCTTCAGGGAAGCAAAGAAAGTAGGATTTTAAGCTCTCTGCCTGCTTGGACTTCAACTGTGGAGATCCAAGCTGACACAGATTGGGAGGGAGCTCTTTCAGCCAGGCCTCAGAGGCAAGAGGGAATCCTCTCAGCTGGTAGCCACAGCTTGCAACTTCCTTGCTGGCTTCTCCACTGACTTTCTCAGGTGGCTGATAGAGAAGATGATCACATGATTGTGGGATGCTTGGCGATTGGTTATAAGTGCAAGCGAGTTACCAAGCATCCAGACTGCAGTCATGTGTGACATTTTGTGATGGCTGGAAGTGTTTTACACGTCATAAAGCACCCTTTCTGAAACTGTTGTAACTTCAAATAGTCATTAAGCGACTGTTCATTAAGTGAGGACTACTTGTAGAGAAGACATATATTCTCCTGTTCCAATTCAGAAACAGAACTCTTTCTGACAGCTCAAGGTTCATCCTCACATTTTGCTTCTGGCAGTGTGGAAGCATTTTATTAACCATTTTTGAGGGATGTATCCTCAAGACATCACATCCATCCATCTCATCACTAGCCTGATGTCAAGACAGACTGTAGTAGTCTTTATTTGTTCCAACCTAACTTTTCCAACTCCTACTTTTTCCAACACACAACGTGTCATGTGAACAAAACTAGGATCCTTTGGAGAATAGCCTGGGGCTGAAATCTCTCTCCATTTGGGCATTTTAGCTTTGTCTGCACAAGAGAGACTATCCTTAGAACTGAGTGGAATTTTTTGACAACTGATGGCACTATTTCTCAACCATGGCGGCTTTAAGAGATGTGGACTTCAACTCCCAGAATTCTCCAGTCAGCATGCTTCTTGAAGCTGCCAAAATTGAGAAACACTGACCCATGGCAAATAGGAATCAGTTGTGTAAAGCTGTCTGGGTAATTATGCATCAGAAGGCCATATTTCCCATGTTTTCCTGTGACCTGCAGCTGATCCAGGATTTGTCCAGTACAATCTGTTCACCAAACTGTGCTGGATCTTCAGTTTTATGGATTTCCGGTGTAGGTGGCCTGGGCTAATCAACACATTCTTTATGCTGCAGTTAATTGTACCATAAAACGCATCCTGTTCTGGACTGAACACGCCACCCCTTTCCGACAAGCAAGTAGCTAGGTTTAATTTAGTATTTCTGGGAAATCTTACAATATTGAGTTCTCAGAGGAAAATGTAAAATATTAGCAAACAATATAGCCAAGTAAAATTGGGGCATTCTTGAAACTGCAGAAAGGAATTTCGTTTGGACATCATTAGCAGAAAAAAAATATCACATATTGAATTCTAGTTAGACTGTTTCCTTTCATACATCAAATCATACATCTGAATGGTGTGCCTTGTAAAAACTCACAATAGATAGAAATCAAGTCATTTTCCTATGCACTTTGTTTTCTTTTTAAATGTGCAGGACATTGTAAAGAAGTGCAGCATTTACACATGTGAAATCCTTCAAGTGGAACAGGTTAGCACAAGCTGTTCCAGCCACCTGACTGCTAAACTCACATTGTTTGGTTCTAAACAAAATTTTAGGATGCCACCATTAAATTGGATTTTGTATTCTAACACTTTCCAAAGTTATTCTAACCTGTTTAGCACCCTTCTCTTTGAGCTCACATCACCAATTGGCATTATCAACTGAGATGCAGATTAAAGTAACCGAGATGCTCTGGGTTAATTATCTGGCAAGGTAAGGCTCTTAAAGATGTAGAAATTATATTTTGCTAAAAGGCTTTGAAAAGGAATCAGTACACAAAGTGAAATGTGAAAGCTCACCCAGGGCCATAATTTTCTGCTTAACTGAACAGAGGAATGGTCTCATAATTGATCCTAAAATTGTGTCCTCTTTATAGCTTGACTAGCAAGTTTCCTTATCAGTTTAGCAAAAGCTCAGGTGATAGCTTCTAATAGTGGCAGTATGTTAACAGATCATGTGAAATTCAGCAGCAACATGTTGAAACAGTGGCTTCTACAGTGCTTGGATCTTCCTGGAAAGAAGGACTCTAATTTCAGGTTGTGTTCAACAAAACTACTTGCATGAAAGGTCACTCAGGGGAACAACAGGAATTTCTTAATTTGCTGAAACTATTTGCTCTAACAGATGTCATTTTGATGACTGTTGTTTTAGATCTTAAGACAGTTGTCGCTTATGATTTGGCTGGCAACAGAGCCTCAGAGGAAGGGTAGCTTAGACTTTGTGACTGCAGCAGGAAACAAGTGAGCAGCTAGCAAGCCAGAGAGTTTTGCCAAAAGATTTAGTAGAGAAAGTGAAACTACCAACCTCCTAATTTCAAATGTTCTTATATCAATTTTTGGTTTGTCTGCATCTGAAATGTTATAGACAGGATATATGAAAAAGGATACAATAGCAATGCAAGGAAAGGTGGAAGAATGCAAACAAAATTATCAAAGGAACTAAACACCTTCCTTACCCCAAAACAAAACAATCTTAAACCTTCTTCAGTTTCGACCAACGGAACTGAGGCAGTGGTGGGATTCAAATATTGTTGCCACCGGTTCGGTGGGTGCGGCTTGGTGGGCGTGCTTTACGTGCATGCACACACTTTGCGTGCATGCATGCACCAAATACACACTTTGCGCAGGCACAGAGACGTTTGCCCAGGCACAGAGGTGTTCTAACTCGCCTCCTGCAAGCCTGCATGATCCCAGTCGCTTCAGCAGTTGCTGCACGGCACTATTCTGTGCCGCGCAAAGCAGTTGCGCTTCAAATTCAGCAGATAAAAGTGAGTATTTATTTATTTTATTTGTCAAGCAAGTATTAGATAACAGGTATGAGTATAAGTATGATTATGAATACATGAAATGGATATGAATAAAAAACAAACAATAGTATAGGGGCACGTGGGTGGGCCCAACAGCAGCGCGGTGGAGAGAACCGGTTTGGTCTCCGCTGCTCATTGCTGCTACTGGCTTGTCAGAACCGGGCTGAACCAGTCGAATACCACCACTGAACTGAGGAAGAAATAAGATCGGGGTGGGATCGGTTCGGTGATTTATGAGGTTCGGTGATTTATGATGTGCTTCCCTATATGCTGCACGCACGTGCACCTGTAAATCATCATCAGCATGCTGCATGCAGAGAAGCAGCCTTTGAAACAGCCCTCTTTTCCTACTTTTTTAACTGCAGTTGTGCCTCGTGCAGCAGCTGAAGTTGAAAAAGCAGGAAATAAGGTCAGGTAAGAACCCGGGCGGGCAAAAACATTAGCAGACATAGAACCGTTCTATGTCTGCTGCTCTTCAGAGCTACCGGTTCCACAGAGGTGGACAGAACCAGTAGAAACCCACCCCTGAATAAGATTGAGGGATATGAAATTATGCAGGCCATGGAAAATCAAGAGAAGGTTTTTTCAGTCCCTCCAAACCCAATGACCACAGGTCAACCAGTGAATCTGACTGGAAGAAGTAGAATACATGAAAAACAACACACAGGATATAATTTAGCTTATGGAATTTATTATTCCACAATAAGTGGTGATAACTACTAATGGGTAAAGAATAGATAAACTCATGGATGATAGGTCTATCATGGGCTGATATTCATGAGCATCGAGATGATCTTCAGGTGGGATCCAGCAGCTGTCCAAATGCCAGTTGCAGTGGAACAACAGCAGGAGAGGAATCTGTCTCCTTTCCTCTTCTGTAAACCGGATGAAAACATCTGGTTGGTTTTGTGGGGAGAAAAATATTAGACTTAGTGGCCTTGGTCTGAACTCAAAGGACCATTCTTATGCTCTTATTCCTGCATGTTATAACATGGTTCGGTTGTTTGTAGATTTGTGTGCTCTGATAATTCAACCAATGTGATTTATAACTAGTGATTTATAGCTTAGGGAAATATGTGAACCAACTTATATGGATATTTGGCTGGACTGGATGTTAAAATCAATTTAATACAGTGTTGTGGCAGGGAATAAAAAAGCTCATAAGTAGCTATACCAGTGCATGCACACACATACACACGCACACAAACATATTTTGGTTTATAAAGAAATAGGCTTCTGAACAGTTAATTTACTCATCATTACTCTTATATTTTACAAGTTTGTCAAAATCCTCTTGTAAAGCCATTACTGCTTTCTGTAAGTTACTGTTGATGAATAAAGAAATGGGACTGAAGGATCCAAATCTAGCAATGTTCATTTGTTACTAAGACTACTCACACAGAATAGTTGCTGATTAAAAATACAGTCAGCCAGAAGAAAAGCACCGCATAAGATGAAGCCACAAAATCTTATCAACCCCAGACAAAAGGTAGGAAGCCAGAAGCAACTTAACACAAATCGATCAGAATTCAGTTTTATGAGCTAGAATCTAATCTGTGGAAAGAGTTATTTTCCTATTTATTCTTGTTTTGCCCCTTTCGTATGATAGTCTTAACTTGGGAAAAATTATGCTGGGTCACTTCCTACATTTTAGCACCACCAGCTCATACTCCAAGTATGGAGGTGGGTACAATATTATAAAAGCAAAATAATATAAACTGGTAGAAAGCAACCTAGGCCATATATGCATGGCATTTCTTAAGTTTAGAACTGATGCCTGCAGGGCATGTGTTTCTTCCCCCAGCTGTTGAATTATACTGGCACAGAGGGATTTTCTTTTGTTCCATGGTAGTCTCCAACCAAAAGAACTTCGATTTAGAATTCTCCTCCTAATACAATCCTATGGACAATCGCATGGGCGATTTTTTGGGGGTTCATCTCTGTAGATCCTACTTTCCTTTTTTCCCCTAAGCTAAAAAAGTCAATGCGTTTTTTCTAGAGGAAAATTATTCTTTCTGAAAAGGAATAAACAGAAAAATAATATATGAGTGGTTCTCAAAGTTTTCTTCACCACAGATCCCCTTTAAATACCTTTTGTGGTCATGCACATGGCCACGGACCCCCAAGACTTAACTCAAGATTTAAATCATAACTTTCCTTTAAGTCTTTGCAGAGCCCCTGGGGTGACATGTTACTACAACTAAAACTCTCAATCATGGACTGTATTCCATTAGTTGCTATCAGTCTTGCGGATAATAACATCAGAAAGTTTACAACCAAACAAAGGTGCTTATGTTTTTATTGCCAAAAGAGTCTATTACATCAGTTAAAACACTGAAGAAACCCAGGTCTAAAACATTCAGTGTAAGCAAGTATCGCAAAAACAAATTTCATCTATCTAAAACAATTTAATTTACCATGAAATTCTTCGTTAGAAATAAGTTCTGCTGTACTAAACATCTGGATAGTTGAACTTTTACAGAAAAGTTTTGATAGTCATAATAATGGGCGGGTGAGAGTGGAGGAACAAAACCAATATTTTATAACCCGTATGCCTGTGTGAACAGGTCAGGAAATTGGATGATGAGCAAAAGAAAGCATACTTTGGACTTGCGTAAGGACAGTAGCAACAGATAATCTCTATTGCATCTTTGTTGATACCATTTGTTCCTCAAAAAAGTATAACCTGCTTATAAATAAAATAGGCTTGTTAACAATTAGTAAGATAACGTGCTCTCTATGACCTGGGAGGAATTAGTTTTCAAATGACAAGATTTATGAGTCCATTTCATGTGCTGTTGCTTATGTGAGTTGAACAGCATCCTGAGCCAAGCATAACAATTCTCCTTGCCAGTCCCATACACAGATTAGAAAGGGCTGTAACACTATACCCAGGTACAGTTTCATGGGGACATGCCCCTCCAGGGGCTGCAGGAGGAGGAGGAGGTGGAAGAAGTGGATCAAATTGATCAAATGGAACAGATTGAATCAGGATCAATACATGACAGTGACCCAGCCCTGTCAGAAGCAGACCCTCTAGAAAGGGGGATGTCTGAGGATGAGTGCCTTGTTCCTGATCAACCTGTATTTACAGACTTATTCCACCCACAACTATTCAGATCACTTTTGTTTAAGGCAAAAAACATTGCACGCCTGAACAAGTCGGCCCCTTCTACCACTCCAACTGCCAGCCTTCAAGATTTTCTCTCTTTGCTTAGCATCTTTCGGCTGTCATAAGTAACGGGGGGAAGAGGGGGAGAATGATTATGGGAAGTGAGCTAGAGGTGTTACAAACCAGAAGTGTATTAACTGGGGGAGTACATTCTTGCTTAGGTTTCTATTCTATCCTTAGGTTTCTATGCTATGCGCAGCTGCAACTCTTTATCAAACTATGTCAAGGTCAACGGACAGAAGCTTCATCACCACGTGGAGATGCCCACATGATGGGATACACAACTTTTAATTGGAGGAACCAATTGAACTATTGGGGGTGGGAACGTTGCCATTACTTTGTATATGTGATTTACGCACCTATTTTCTCAGATTCAGAATTCTTTTGTTGCTACCACTTGATTTCCAGTAAAAGATATCTTTTCTCTAATTAAAAGAGTCTAAGTATTTCTTTCTTGGATTTTGAATGGAGCACCAGCTGACATTATTCTGAATCTGCCATTTCCAGCCCACCTGGAGAAATAGTAAATTTTCTTCCAAGGGGGTCTGAACACCCTGTCAAATCCAGCCAGCGACCAAGAAGAACTGGGAGCAACTGGAGGACAAGATTCTCTGCTGCTAGAGGAAGCAGGGGAAGCCAACTTGTTTGCAGAACTAAATCTTGGGGAAAATCCAGCTGTAAAACCCAAATGGTCCCTGGGAGTCGGCTGGAAGGATCCTGAGGAAAAGCCTCCTCCAGGAGTGACAAATTTACACCAACCAACGGTACACTGTTATCCCACCTGGGACCTTAAAAGGTCCTTGTTGCACTCACTAAGGGCCCTTTTGAACTCTTGAAATCGTCAAGTCTCCAATTGTTGACATATAAAGTAGTTTTCCTTGTAACGATCACTTCCGCTCATCGTATTTTGGAACTTGCAGCTTTGTCTATCAGACAAGATCTTTGTGTCTTCCATTCTGACCAGTGGTCCTTCATCCTGATCCTACGTTTATACCCAAAATTAACTCGGCTTTTCACAGGGCACAAGGGCTGATACTTCCTAATTTTTGTCCCAGACCATCCCAAGGGTTGGAACTACAATGGCATCGGCTTGATGTGAGGTGAACATTGCAAATATATATTAACCACACAGCGACTTTCAGAAATGCGGAAGCCTTATTTGTGTCGTTTCAGCCCAACACTTAGGGATACAAGGTCTCATCTTCTACAATAGGCTGTTGGCTATGGGCCACGATAGCGAAAACATATCAGACTCAATCACTATGGGTGCCCAGGGGCATAACAGCTTATTCAACAAGGAGTGCCGCAACATCGGCAACATGGGCCACACAGGCACCAATAACTGAAATTTGTCGAGCCACAACCTGGGCCTCTCCATCACCATTCATTAGGCATTATAAAATAGATGTGTTTGCATCTGCTGAGGCCTCCTTTGACAGAAGAGTTCTGCAACAGGTCCACAGGGACCAGGAGGGGATTCCAGGCCAGACGGAGTCCCTCCTGTAGGACAGGCCAAGCTTTGGTATGTCCCACTACTGGTTGCTCTGAACAGCTCATGGGAGAAAGGGCGTTGGTACTCACCTGACACACCCATTCTCTTTGAGCTGTGAAGAGCATCCAGCCCCACCCTTTTTCCATCTGGTGGGGTCCTGTTTCGGCCAACGAATTGTTAGGGCATTGAGGGTGTTTATTTCTCTCGTCTTCACCAAAACTGGGGAACGCTGGGGAGGAGTCCTGTGGAGGAGGAGGAGCGTTCCACAAATTAAGCCCAGCCTAGATATACAGAGACTGAAGCACCTCCCACTATTGGATGCTCTTCACAGCTCAAAGAGAACGGGTGTATCAGGTAAGCACCAATGCTCTTTCTCTGTGACAACCCCTCAAAAACAGAAGACTACTATTATATCACTCCTTGTCCTTCTCTCTGTTAAACTAGACATACCCAGTTCTCTCCAGATTACTTATCATCCTTTATTGGTCTTCTCTTTCTCTTTTTCTAGAGTCTCAAAAAAATTGCATTGTGATAAAAACTGGATGCGGTATTCCAAATTTTGTCTTAACGAGTGCTGTACTAGTACTTTACAAGTCCTTGATACTGTTTGTTTCTCTGTTGATGCAGTCAGGACTGCATTGGCTTTTTTTCGTAGCTGCAGCACACTGTTGGCTAATACTTAAGTGGTTGTCCACTAGATCCCTCTTACAGTTCCTGCTGTTGAGCTAGATACCACCTGCTCCATACCTGCTCCATGCATTTGGGTTTTCTTGCCTAAGTGTAATGTCTTATGTTTGTTACCTGTGAATTGCATTTCATAGGATAGAGCCCAGTATTCTAGTCTGTAAGATTCTCCTGGATCTTGAACCTATGGTGTTGGTTATTCCTCTCAGCTTGATGTTGTCAAATTTGATGAATTCCTCTATGATCACTCATTTGCTGCTTCCATCCTTAAACCTGTGGAAGATATTCCACAGGATTCTGTTTTCTTGCCTTTTTTCTGGGATGATGTTTTTTGCTCCCAAGATATAATCACACAGAAATTTGATATGGGAAAATAAACTTGCAAAACAACATTTACTTTTTCAAAGGAAGACAAAGTGGCAATCTGGGTCATGATTAAGAAGGAGAGACAGAGGAACCCATGGTTTGGTTGTTATTAAGTTTTCAAGCTCTGATACTTATTGTTGTGGTTCGCCGGCAGACGGTGCAGACGGCAGCAGAGTTGGATAGTGAGGACGAAAGGGGACCAGCTAGGGAGTCTGGAGAAAACTTGGATGAGGGTCCTGCGTTGGATGCAGGGATGGGGTCAGGACCATCTGGGAGTGGGGTGCTGCCTTTGGAGTCCGGCAGCAGTGAGGCAGAGGACCCAGGGGAGCCTGTTCGCAGTGTGCATATGCGCAGAGCTGCCAGAAGGCGAGAGCAGCTGAAGCAGAAGGGGTGACTTGGGAGTAATGTTGGGAGGTGATTGCCTCTCCCATAAGGGATAAAAGTCAGACCTCAATGACAAAGAACTTTGCAGGAAGCAAAGTAGATTTCGAATCCTTTTTGAAGCTCTGGTTGGTTTTTTCTGGTACTTTGGTTGGTTTCTGTGATAATTGGAGACTTCTGTTTTTGGTAGCATTCCACAGCACTGAAAGGCATGTGCTTATCTTGGGGAACTGTTTATAATTACTTCTGGCTGGGAATGAAAGTAATTCCCACCGTTGTAATAAAATAGGTTTTGCTTTTAAAACAAGTTTGTGTTTAAGTACGTTTGATGAAGAACACTTATTACAATACAATACAAAATTGTGCAAAATGGAATTATAACAATATTTAAAGGAAAGCCAAGCGTTATCTACATGTATGAGGTTCCTAAATACAAAACAACTCTATAAATACAGCATAATATGGGCTAATGAAGATAATTCATTTGTTGCTCACACTTGCCATTGGTTCAGCAAGTTGGCTTTTAGCCCAACTTAGAGGGAAAAACCTGTGAGTCCATTTGTAACAGCAGAGAGTTGTGGAGAATTTTAATTCTTTCCAACTGGCACGTAGCTCTGGGGGGAGTCCTTCAAAGCCAGAACTGTGGTGTTCAAATCTCCCCGTGATCCCTTTTGCATAGAAAGAAATATCACACTTTGTTTTTTTCTCTTCTCGGTATTGTCAGGCTTACCATGAGGTAGTCTGAAAAGAATGCATAAATGCATTGCCAGGACAGAACAATAGGCTTTCCTAGGATATAATAAAAAATGGAATAATTCTCAAGCTTCTCTTGACAGTCTTGTATAATATTAAACATGGAAACCACAAACATTCTCCATAATATATAATATCTTGAGGCATGATTTTCTTGGCTGGTCTAGTAGTTGCCTGCCTTTTGGAAGCCTTGTGCCAGGGGAATCCCCTGCTTAGAGTCAAGTTGAAACACCCAAGCCATATTGAATTCAGAAGGAGAGATTTAAGCTGCTGGAATCAAGCAGCTTTCCAAGATCATAATTGTTTATATTCCTATTTGGAAAAGATCAATTCAAGTTTCCAGAACCTGGAACCCTCCAGATATGTCGAGACTAATTCTAGATTTCCAGCTGTTTGGTGGTTGTATAGGAGAAGTTTGAGCTTTTGACCAAAGGGAGTCTGTATACTATATAGGTAGGGCTATGCTTGCAGCTTAGCTACTATATGGGTCAAAGTTCTCCTAATTCAGGTTCGGCTATGCAAGATAGAAGATGATGGTGCTTTGCTGTTTCTGCTTCTTTTCTTCTTAATTTTTTGTTCCTTTCTACTGAATCTAAAGCTCCAGCGACAGGGTATCTATCCATCACTTTCTGAACATACCAAAAGGTATGAAAGCTTTGATTGTGGGCATACATTTCTTTCCCCAACACAAGGTCAGTACACTCTGCTTGTGTCAGCCAGCAATTGAATCATAGCACATACTTTCTCTTCATGGAGAAGCTACATATCCTTCCATTACACTACAACTTATCTGGTTTCCTGTTCTTCCCCTTTTGAAAAAATCCAGTGGAGAAAATTCTTCAGAGTGCCTTCCTTTGGGATTTCTTGAAAGTATGGGTAACCCCCCCCCCTCCACCCTCCACCCCCAGAGATATGCTTATCCAGTAGAAGACAGAATAGTCTGTCTTTTCATTCAATAAGTATAATAACAGCAAAAGAATGCAATCCAAATTTTCTGTTTAAAAAACGGTAACACAAAATCTCTTGCCTAGGAGAATTGATAGAAAAAGGACTTTTTTTCTGCATGGCACTGGAATAATAGTATATTTCTACTGTATGGAGAGATAAAGGGACTTAGTAATAAAACATTTGAAGACCCTCAACAGGAATGCCCAAGTTTCTTTGATGATAATGTTATTGGTAGAAAATGAAAGCATGTCTTGGATTGTCTTCCATTTACAGGTCAGCAGCCTCATAATTTATTGTCGCTTAAAGTTTCAATATGTAATAAAAATTTATAAAGCCATAATATTTATTGTAATCTAATCCCTTCGTAGATTGTTGGCATTATTCCATCCACTTCACCACTAAAGCAGCAGAGAACTGAAATAGTGTTTCCGTTTTGTAAATATAATGAGATTTATACCATTATCTTTTTCTGCAATTGCAGAATCCAGAGGAATGGATCTTTGGTTGTTGCTGTTTACGTTGGCTCTGGCATCTGCGAACAGTTCTTTTTCCACAATGAAACGTGAGTTTGAATGCTTTTGAGAGAGAGGTATTAACAATGTTTGCGGTACTTAGCAAAAGAAATTTCAACATTAAGTCTATGCTATGATTATTCTCAGCACGAGCTGTTGCTATACCAAGTTCTATTTTTATTTTGTACTTCACATTACTTTGAACTAGATAGTCTGTGAATTAAGCATCAGCACCTGCAGGAAAGTATCATAACGTTTCAATCTAAACCAAAATCTAAGAAGTTGGGATTACGGCCCACCTAAAAGCTAATGGCAGAAAGCAACTGGTTTTGTAGACTTGTACAGAACACAACATTTGCCTACCGAAAGACAATGCCATTTCAGTGACTTTGATTGTCCCATTCAGTGACATCGCTGATGAATTGACAAGGTGCTACACTACTAAAGGAACAACCCAGCCTCCAACAAGAACACTATTAAATGAGCATAAATTCATTGCAGCAACCCTGAACATCAGAAAAAAAGAAGCAGATCATCTATCCAACATTTCCCAACAAAATGGATATCCATGCAAATTGACCAAAAAGAGCCTGACCATTCAACCCAATATAGCACAACCAATACCAGCTGTGAAAAGAATAGCACTGCCATACATCAAAAATATCTCAAACCACAACAGACTACTACAACCACATGTAATCCCCATAGCATGCAAACCATCTAAAGCCCTCTAAAACATCCTAAGTTGGGTGTCAAACTCAGCGTCACATCGTCACGTGACATATCATGACTTTTTCCTCCTTGGCTAAACTGGGGGTGAGCATGGCCAGCACATGACACACCTAGCCTGTGGGCCATGAGTTTGACACCTATGTCCTAAATAAACCAAAAGACCCAATAGCCCTGGAAGAAAACAGAAGAGTCATTTACAGCATACAATGTAAGGACTGCAATAATCACTATGTAGGACAAAGAGACAAAAGATTAGCAGAGTGCATCCATGACAACTAACTGTTCTGACCAAGGCTTCCTGAAATCGCAATTAAGCACACACTTAGTCCAAACAATTCTTGTTTTATTTCAACACGGGAATTATGTTCATTCCCAGCCATAATGAGTCACAAATAGTTTCTCAAGACAAGTGTTAGGGATACACCCTAGCAGAATCTGCATGGCAGTCAGGCAAAATATGTGAGATAAACGTTCTTGTAGCTTACACTCAGTAAAACAGATACACCGTGCTAGTTAAATAGTTTATTCCAGTAAGAGTTATAGCATAGTCAAACAGTCCATATATCATTCACTAATTCAGTCCATCCAGGGATTATTCAGTTGCAAATTCCAGTGTCGAAAAGAGAGGTCAGTAAACTCACAAATATCAGTCCAGGAATATATCTCCTCGCAGTAGAGATATGAAGAAGTCAAAACTCCTCTCTTCCTTCAGCAACTCAGCAGTAGGGAAAAACACGCAGTTAACAAACCATCAATTCATCAAACCAGTCAATCGTCAGGAATCGTCAGGATCTCTTGCTCCCTCTTATGGCGGTTCAACACCGCACCCAAAATTACATGCTTTGCAGTTTAAAGTGACACTCACTTAAACTTACTATCATAGTTTATATATATTATTTTACCCAAACTACGTTAGGTAACCTTGTTATCCCTAACAACAAGCACCCACCTTTATCTCCTTTCAATGGCTGCCAACAACTAAAATGCCAAATTAACTGGAAAAAAAACCAAACAAAATACAAAAATCCACACATAGCTTCAAGGTTTAATCCGAACAGAACAAACAACTTTGTTTTCTGCAAAGGTTTCTCTACCTTTGCACTTCCTTTATACCTTATTGGAGGGGCAATCACCTCCAACCCTTACTCCCAAGTCACCCCTTTTGTCTTAGCTGCTGTTGCCTTCTGGCAGCTCTGTGCACACGCGCACTGGGAATAGGCTCCCCTTGTTCCTCTGCCTTGTTCCCAGATTTTGGAGGCTCCAGAGTCAGCACATAACTCCCAGATAGTCCTGGCCCCATCTCTGCATCAGATGCAGGACCCCCGAGTCCTCCCCAGAATCCCGGACTGGTCCCTGTTCTTCCTCACTGTCTGATTCTGCTGCCATCTGCACAGGCTGCCGGCCAACCACTACACTAACTAGCAGTCAGAAAACATAATGAAAACTCCTTTCACAACTCATGGACTGACTTAATCAGTTTCAACTGGAAAACAATGAGCTTCCTAGACCAAGTCCAAAAATGCTAAAGAATTCCTGGAAGCCTAGGACTCATGCAAATTGGGCATCAACAGGCACATAGAGATAAACAACATCTATATACCATTCAAAAGAGACAGTCAAAAGACCAAAAAGGAAAAAAGCAACCAAAATACTTCCTCATCAGCAATCAATACCCAGAGAAGCAGAAATTAACACCAACATTAACATAAAACCAACAATTAAGAAGCAGACAATACCCTAATCAAGGAACTACCAACTCAGACAAACAAGCTAACAGTAAACAACAGCCCAATCCAGGAACTACCAAGACCACTCACACTTACATGGACAGGACAAGCCACTAGTATATAAAATGAGAGCAAACTTTATTCTACCCATATTTTCTACTTTCAGTGACGTTGGTAAGGGGCAGGATTTTCTTGCAGTGTTAATGTGGTAAATACTGTATTCTAAATTTATACTGACAGAAGAAAGCTACTATTGAGCCTACACACATGAGCAGAAGTCCTTGGCATACCCAAATTAAATGAATGATTTTTCCACAGCTGGGGCTCTAAAGCCTCAATCAGAACCTCTAAGTGGTGATAGAAGTGAAAAATCATTAAATGCTGGAAATAATTTTCATGTTATTATAAATTATTAATCATATCCCATGTATTTTTAAAATAATATTTAGAAATGACACTGAATGTTTGTTGTGATTCCTTCTTCAAAAGTTGACTAATGGCATGACAAGGAAAAGATAAATGAGATTCTGACCTGAATCATAATTCATAGCACTTCTGATCCTGTCTGCTTGTGTTCAATCACATTGTTTGTGTTTCCATAATTTACTGTAACTCGGGATTCTTGGATTAGTGTTCAGGTAGGGGGAAAAAGGTAAAACCTCTGCTTTTTAAGAATCTTCACCATCAAGGTGGGGAGAAGACCATCCCCTTGTCTTCCTCTATTTGAACATAATATCAACCCAGTATTTGTTCCTACTTATTTCTAAATATATAACACAGAAGGTGTAGCTTTATTGTCAGAATGTATATTTTAAATCCTGTCTAGCCAGTATACGAATGGTTTGGAGGTGATTTTATTGAATCTAAGTTGAAACTACCTATTTTTTCTACTTTGAGTTGCTAATTTGACCACCCTATTCTGTTTTTATTGCATCCATTATTTTATTTTCAGCCTTGGAAGCTTAATGGCTGTGGTGGGGAAGAAAACTGGTGGAGGAAATGCATTGAAACTTGTTGTAAAACAATTCTTAACTGGTGGTGTCTGTACATCAAATATTTTCTAACACAGTAAAAACTTGAAAACAGGATTAAAAAAACAAATAGAATATTTGAAAGGCAGGCCTCACGCAGTTCTTAATATTACATATTGAAATATGCAAATTAAACTGCATAAAATAATTTTAAGAAGGGATGTTTAGAAAAAGGCTCCACAATGTAGTGGCTTTGAGAAACATGGTATCTGTCATGCTAAAATTAAAAGCACTGTAGTCTTTACTCTTCTTTTGAAGAAGAATGTTTATTTTTTATTTTAGATTTTTTTTATCCCACCTTTATTGTTTTTATAAATAACCCAAGACAAGCAAATATGCCTAATACTCCTTCCTTCACCTATAGATGCAGAGACGGGTTTTTCCCCCCTCTGCTGAACACTACATTTCCACAGTTCTGTCTTATGTCTATTACTCATTTAGTATGATCATATTACTTTTATCCTTCTCATCTGTTCCATTACTTTCTCTATTGGTGGTATGATGATGATGATGATGATGATGATGATTACTGCTTTGTTGTTTTGCATGCACACTAAGAACTTATGCATCAGAGGCAAATTCTGTGTGTCTAACCACACTTGGCTAATAAAGTATTCTATCTATTCTATGAAGTGAGTTGGGCTGAAAGTGACTGGCCCAAAGTCATCTAAAATGCCTAAGGCAGGATTAGAGCTCATAGTTTCCATTCTCATACCTTAACTACCAGACCAAAATTAGTTATAGATAAAATTCTATTATAACTATTTGTAACAAAGGACTAAATCCATTTTTTGCAGCTACAGAAAGCTGGTTGTTTTTTTTCCCCAGTGCCCATTAAAGAAAACCACCGTGCTAACAGTAGCAAAGTTTCCCATCAGTTCCTTGGCTCAGGCAAATTCCAATTAAGAGTGAGAAGCAGCTTGTTCTTAAATTTTGCTGTTGGTGGGTGAGAAATTGAGACTTAAAGATTTAAGAAAGAGGTTGGTTGAATCATGCAAGATCAGAGTGGGTTATTTGTTGAGGCTAGAAGACAGAGCTAGCTCCTTGGGGGACTTCAACTCTCAGAATTCAGAAAGTTGAAATCCACACAACTTACGATTGCTAAGGATAAAGAACACTGGTCTATGAACTGATGTACAAATCCATGTACAATTAGTGCAGTTATGCCAGAAAGGAAAAGCAATCAATTGAGTCTTTACAGCTATATTTTACTATCCTCTCCCACCACCAGGACTGCATTAAGACCCCCACTGTAAGCCCTTTTATTTTTGTAAGGCCTCTTTACAGTAGTAATTCAGATCAGTGGTGGGATTCAAAAAATTTTTTACTACCAGTTCTGTGGGCATGGCTTGGTGGGCGTGGCAGGGGAAGGATAATGTAAAATCTCCAGTATTTGTCGGTTCTACTCAAAATTTCTATTACCGGTTCTCCAGAACTGGTCAGAACCTGCTGAATACCACCTCTGATTCAGATCCGTGTGAGATTATAAAGGTAATATCTGTTGTAGGAGATTTTCTTTTGTCCAGGGGATCGTGTCTGTGTATTCTCTAACTTTCTGCTGGCTGCTCTTTTGCTGTTATGAGACTATTCCGTGACAACTGACTGGTTCATGCATTTGAGACTTAAAAGCAAATAAGCACACATTTTTCTTTTTTCCCCTGATGTGGAAACTCAAATAAACCTGATGAAGTGGTAGTATTATCTTAGGTATATTTAATTTTAAGCTATACGAGTATTGATTTTACTTGTTACTTTTCATATTTTCATGTTGTGGTTTAATTAAAACATGTTTATAAGCTCCAAAAGCCGCATAGCTCTGAATAGTCATTGCTATGAAATAATCTAAAAAGAATTAACATTTTGAAGAATGTCTTGGCAATCATTAATTCAGGCAAAAGCTTCTCCCACAATTGGTCACTTGTCAATTAGAACATCAAATGTGTATGTGAACTGGTCATCCTGTGTTTTGAATGAGAATGTAATTTCCTCCTTCCATGTCACATAATATCATATCAAGACATTTCTGATATTCAGTGGATCACTGAAACCCAAATGCGTAGGCAGTGATCTATTGCTTTTAATTGCATTTTCAATTAATAGTAAATCAAATCAAATCACTGTTTGTGGAAGAGAGATACCTAGCATATTGCTCAAAGAACAAAATTCCCTGAAAAAATATGCCCTTGATATAAAATGAAATGCTTTTTCTTGTATGAGAATACTTGAAGACTTCATTAAAACCATTCTATAGAATAAGTCATAATATCCTAAAATTGTTTTCTGTACAGATGGCTCCAGCCAATTTCCTCTGTAAAGTGGATTATTTAATGCACTTTGTAGAGGAAACTGGAGAATATAAGCTTGGGAACAGCCCATGGAATAATATATTAGCAAGTTTTTTAAAAAAAATCTTAGCTGGACACATATTGTTTTGTTTTCTGGAGTAAAGTTGGATCCAATTATAAAACTGCCATCATGTCCTTGTTATAGTAATAATTCATTTATGGGACAGGGAATGGATTTTTCAAGAGCACATCATCAAGAAAAACAAAGCTGCCTTTGGACATCTTGATTAAAACAGATGTTGTTTTAATCTTTCCTGATCTACTATTGTAGAAAGTAGATGCAGAAGGAACTTGAATCTCCTGGCATAACTTAATGAGTTTAGTAAGTTTTATAATGAAATGTTTAGATGCATTGAATGCTCAGGGAAAGAACATAACAAATATAAAGAACCAGACAGAAAATTGTTAGCAGATAGAAAGACCAATAGTATAGTTACAGTCTTTGCTTCTTTAAGAAAGATGGACTGCAACTCTAGATGGGGAATTCTGGGAGTTGAAGTCCACCTCTTTGAAAGTGGCTAAGGTTGAGAAACTGGTTTAATGACACATTATTTTATATGCTGGTCTTGCAGAGTAAAGATGGAGCACCCTATTTTGCTATCTTCTTTGTCTTCTTTGATTCTAAAGGAAAGCCTTTAGAATCCAGAAGGTGGGATTGTAAGGTTTAAAATAAGAGCTTTCCTTGTTGTCATTACCAAGAATCACCTTATATAACTAAATTCTAGAGTTACTATTTACCCCTTCTGGATTTAATATATTTTAACACTTAAGAAATTAAAATCTAAAACTTCGGAAAAGAGTTTAGAGCTTAGTTCAGGCTTTCAGCTTTCCAAAGTTTGTCCTTCAGATGAAATAACTAAAATTCAGGAATTTCATGGGAAGGGGAAAGTGACTGACATTTAAGACATGCCTATAGTATGTCGATATGTCTGTAGTATATTGCTTTTTTAGGTTAATCAAATGCATAGATTTTAGACTAAATTGGTATTTGCAGGAAAGAAAAATAAATATTGGTTATTTGTTTGAAATAACAAATCCAGTTGTTAAAATCAAAACTGTTTCCAACACAAATGTGTCATGTTAGTCCTTATCCCTTACCCCTAGGCAACCTTTTGAATTGGACATATAAAGAATTCAAACTTCAGAGCTGCTACTAACTACACTATAGCCTCACTCTCAAATATAGTAAATATGCAGAAATATATGCAAACAACGCATCCCATAAAACTGTACGAGCTTGATAGCTTTGCTTGGTAACAATTTCTTTTATTGCTTTTACCACATTCACTATCCTAAATTACTAGAGGCTGCCAAAAAATGCAAAAAATGCCTCAAAATGTCAAGCTCAGATTTGACAAACAAGTCCCTAAATCTCCAGGCATCCAATGTAATCTACAGTTCTCAAGGGTGTTACAGTTTTTTGTAGAGCTTAGTTAGATCTAATATTTTTTTTCCAAAATAAATGTGCTATTGCCATTTTCTCTAGCATCATATGTTAAAAATGTTCAAATTGTTAAAAATGAATTATTGTTAGTAAGAAGAAATTGTTCTATGACTTTCTTGACATTGACCGAAAGTGGCTAGGATAATAAAGTTAAAAGGCAGCTGAGTCACATGTAAGTATTGCTAATACGTTTTGCAAAGATGTGGAACCATTATTTGCAGATGTAACCTGTCGGTGTTGTGCTGTGATCAGCACAGCTGCTGTTTGCAATGAGAGCTCAGTACTTTGCCACCTCTAGCAACCCACAGAACATTATTCAACTTATTAATGGTGCTACTGGTATTCCTGATGGAATGATGGTGATTTCATGTATCCAAAAGAAAGGAAACCTGTACAATGCAAAATCATGGTTGGATGATTCCGACCACATTTAAGGTTAGAACATATTTACTATATTTAATCAGTTGCTCTGTCAGAGTTTCTCAACCTTGGCAATTTTGAGTCCCGTAAAACTTCCCCAGCCAGCATGGGATCTTAAGATTTCCAAGGTTGAAAAACACAGTTTTATGTCTTTGACTGAAATCAGTGGCAGTATCTAAGCAAATTTAGCTGATCTTGAAAAGCAAGGTCAGGTTTGGTTAATGCTTGATTGGGAGAATGTGAATAAATCTCAGGATTGTAGACTAGAGGGGGAGATTAAAAAACATTCCTCAAAAAATAAATGTAACTACATCCATATTGTTTCCAAGAATTAACTTGGGTCCATATAATCAACAAGAGTGATTATATGACTCAACAGAGCCTTATTTCAATGTCTTTATTTACTATTTTTAACTGTAAATCTGAAACTTTGGATTGAAATAGTGAAATTAGGAACCATTCCTAAGCTGAATCAGATTTAGATCTAATATAATGTTGCACTTATAATATCTTTGGAAGTGGAACATGGCCTCTGTATTCCTTGAAGCCTTAAGTCAGGAACCAACAATCTTTTCAGGCATTCAGACATTGGGATTTTATAGTTGAAGAAGCCTGAAAGGCTGAAATCTTATGAAGTGATTTGCAGATGAAGACCAAAACAACGAGCCAATTATTATGTAGTACTATTCTATTTGTCAGGTAAAAACAAAGGAAAGAAATAAACAGTTAAAAGATTCTTAAAATTATAATGATGTTTACTTTGAATTTATGGTGAGAGGGCAGGGCAAAACAGCTTAGAGAGGGCTATAAAGCACTATAAAGCAGTATATAAGTCTAAGTGCTATTGTTATTTGGCTGAGATTACATATTAAAAGCTGTTTTTATCATAAATCTCAGATCAACAAGTATCATCTCACAGATTGTGAGTACATGGCAATCTTCTATGAGAGTCCATCAAGATTGCAAAATTCTTGCTTGAATCTGGAGCATAACATGGGAACATTAATTTGCTGAAATGTTTGTTCATCTTGTGGGTTTTCAGTCAGTTTTTAAAGTAACTTTTATTCATTTTTGGAGGGTTGAGTTGATTATCACATGGCCAGTCTCTGGTCAAAAATCTTGTCCTTTCATCTAGTTTACTTTCCTCAAAAGCATCAGGCAGAAATATAGCTATTGTAAGATACGGACTACAGGGATTTCGGGAAATATTGTTCTCCGGTGTGTCAGAGTTCCTTCTGTGCTCTTAACCACTTGGGAGAATTAAAGTTTATAGGATTCCTTGTGCTAAATCAATGTTATTGCAACATAAAGTTGATGAATTAAAAGTTTCTAAACAGTATGTCCTTCATCTTGTTTTGCATGGTTAAGGTGGTCTCCTCAGACACTAGATACAAAAAGCAACAACAAGGTATTTTCAGTACAGAGCTCCAATTAAGATAAAAGGTTCTTTGAAGCTGGGAATGAGAGAGGGAAGGGAAAGGATTTGGGTTTTTTTCCCTTTTCTTCCCTATATTGACAACTAAGAGATTTAAGCAAGAAATCAGCAAAATTCCACTTTGACAGTAACAGATATTTAAATTGAAAATAAAATGTCAAAGGGACAATAAAGATTTCTGGATTCTCAAAAAGAAGGAAAAAACAAAAGAGTGGGATCTGGAAAAAGGGAGGAGACCACCTGGAAGTGAAAGGAATTAACAATGAAACTTTAACAAGATTCCTAAAAGATACATTTTAACTGAAACTTTGTAATAAGATAAGAGAACCCCAGGAAGAGAAAGTAGAAAAAAGAAGCAAGAAGAAACATTTTTGGATTATTTGGATTACTAGGTGATTTTTGGATTTTGGATCTAAAGGACTAAAATTAATCAGGTTTAAAAGTTCTTTAAATTGTTTAAAAGTTTTTAAAATGGTATCACTCTTTGAAGAATTGAGAATGGAACTTAAAAAACAGAAAGAAGATGCACAAGAAGGAAGGGGTTCTTTTGGCTTCGTATTTCAATTTTTAGAAATGGAGATTCTGAACTATACGAAACAACAAGAAATGTCTGTAGAACAAGAAGGGCGGGACAAAGAAGAAGCCATCTTCAATGACCAAGTACTTCTATGTGGGGAAAAGAAAGGAAAGGGGGGAAAGAGAGTGAAACATTTAAGATCCGAAAAAACAACCCCCAAAAAGAATAGTTTGAAAAGTAATTATAACATTAGGAAGCAACAGAAGAGAGGATTACAAAAGAGAGAATCAGAATTAGAGAGAGAAGAGGTCAAAAAGGGAAGGGAGAAGAGGGAGAAGAGGGACAGGAAAAGAAATTATAAAGGATAGAACCAGGACATAGAGAAGCAGGGAAAACGTACAAGACACAGAGATAATGGGTGAAAACTTAATTGAAATGGGGATTCTGCAATAGTACATAAGATAGTATTGTTATATTAGAAATAGAAATGAACTTTGAAAATATGAAACAAGTGTGATTAAAATGATAGATAAAATACTCATTGTAATGTAATGGAATGTTTAATAAATAAATTAAATAAAGAGAATGAGAGAATGAAATTAGGAAAGGAGGAGAACATTTTAATTACTATAAATGTGCTATAAAAATTTAAGTGAAGAGTAATATGAAAGAAACATGAAAAAAATTATGGAAATATTATAAGTGTTCCTAGAAGTATGATACCCTATTGAAAAGAAATGTTAAAGATGTCAAAGATTATAACTAACATTAATAATAGAGCTGAATTGGAATAGAATAAGTATTTTATTTAATATTTTTTTATATATATTTTTTCTCTTTAAGAACTTAGTGCGTATTTTAAGAATGTACCAAGCAGAATTTGACTGGAAGTTATGTGCTGTATTGAATGTTATAATTGTAAAGGCATAAATTGAAGTTTAAATAAGAGTTGAATGGATAAAAATTAAAAGATACAAAGGTGTCATACTCCAATTAGTAACTACAGGGAAAAATTTTGTTTAATGAGAAAAGAAAATATGAAATTGAAGCAGGACAGACAAAAGTATAAATATGATGACTAGAAAGGTATTGAAACTTAGAAAAATATATATATAATTGAATTTAGAAAGGAATGAGATAATTAAAAGTAATATTGAGAAAACTAAGGGAAAGGAAAAATTATTGAGAAAATGTTAAAATAGTAATAAGATATGGAATAGAACACAAAGATGAATATGAAATTGAATTTGTGTCTGTATGGAGAAGTGATAACCCGGGACCATGCTATTCTCAAAAAAAGAAGTTTTACTTGTAATATGTTTTGTGAAAACCCAAATAAAATTTTTATTAAAAAAAAGATCAAAGGTTAACAAGCCATAGGATGTCCTTTCCAACATGCTGCATTTGCCAGAGGACTGTTTTTATAAAAAATCCTCATTGTAATCCAGAAAGAAAGATCTTATTATTTATTATTCCAGAGGGGAGCATCTTATTGGTTAAATTTAGTTGCAAGTAATGGACTTCAAGCTAGATATCAAGGGGAACTTCTTGATTATATGAGGTGTCAACCAATAATGACTTCTCATTCACTAGAGGTCTTTAGGCAGGGCTGGGTGATCTTCTGTCATAGATACTTCAGTTGATCCAGGACTGATTAGGGAGATTGGACAAGATGTCTTCTCAGATGCCTTCCACCTCAGCGGTTCTAATCCTTACCCTTCAGTATGCAGCAGATCTTTAGCTAAACTGAGAAGTTGAAACAACATCCTAAAAAATGCAATACCAAGATCCTTCTGTATTGTCTTTTTTAATTGAAAATTATTATAATATAAAATACAAAAAAAAAAGATAAAAGAGGAGTGTTGGAGGGGAAAGAAAAGGGAAGGGAATGCCAAGTAAAGGGGAAAGAAAAAAACCAGTGACTTCTAACTTTTTAAGTGCAATAAAATACAAAATACAATTACAACCCCAACTTTCTATTTTACATATTCAGTAAATACTACCCATTTCTATAACTAATTTAACAGACTAATTTAATCCAAAATCAAATATTTTTTCCCAAGTGTAAAGTCCAAATGTGGTTTCCAAATACAACAAAATGGGATACATGTTTTCTTTAATTAGAGCAGTTAATTTTGCCATCTCTACCAGCTCCATCAGTTTTTTATCCATTGTGGGGATTGACATATCTATATTTTTGTGCATATAGAATTCTTACTGCAGCTAATATACCATATATAATACCAGAGTTCCATTTTTTAAAAGCTCCTTGTCCAATAGTCATAAAAGAAAAACTTCTGTTTTCAATTTTCTATTTGTTTTAAGCATCTTCTGAATTAAAGCATAAATCTAGCCCCATTTTTCTTTTATTGTAAACTCACCAAAGATGATAAAAAGTACCTTCTTTACAATCACATTCCCAACAACTATTAGAAACAGCTTTATACATCTTCGACAATTTCTCGGGTGCTAGATATCCACAGTGCACCATTTAAAAGTTTTCTTTCAGCTTAAAATTCAATGTAAATTTCAAACCATTCATCCAACACAATCTAACATATAAATTGGGCCAGTTTGAGCTAAAAACACACAAAAAAGGAAAAATGTCTGCCAACAGCTGTATTATCCTCTGGCTGCCAAGAGCTGGTTTGTCTTCCTGATGTACAGGAAGTCATTGACTTACAAAAATTCATTTAGTGACCCTTCAAATTTATAATGGCACTGAAAAAGTGATTTATGACTATTTTTCACACTTATGACCTTTGTAGCATATGATCAAAATTCAGATGCAAACCTATGACTGTTACAACATCTCCATGGTCACATGATTTACATTTGGATGCTTGACGACTGATTCATATTTATGAAAATTGCAGTGTCCCGGAGTCATGTGATAATCTTTTGTGATCTTCTGACAAGCAAAGTCAAGGAGGAAGCCAGATTCTCACTTAACAAACGTGTGCCTAGCTTAATAAATGTTGTGAGTCACTTAACAAATGTGACAAGAAAAGTTGTAAAATGGGACAAAACTCACTTAACAAATTTATCACTTAGCAACATAAAATCTGGCCTCAATTGTGGTCCTAAGTCAAGGACTACCTGTGCTGGATGGTTTTCATGACCATAATCTCTAGCAAGGGTGCCTCTTGCCTTGGGCAATTTAAGAGACTCATTTTCTTTTCCAAAAATCTCATAACACATATACAATGAAATATTTATTGAGCTGTAATGCAGTAAAAGTAGCAAATGATATGTGAGTTCTATATTTTCTTTGCCCCTCACTGTGTTTTAAACTTCTGTAACTCAGTGAAGGAATGCAAACATTGTGTAATGTTGCAGCTGAAATTATTCACTGTGTCTGAAACAAACAAACCATTGTAAAGAGCCTTGGATGCTGAAATGTTTTCTAGTTACTGAAGTAGCCTCTTGTTGTTTTTCTCCTTTAAAGCAATTCAACTATCAACTTTCATAAAAGCAATAAAATACAAACTAACGTAATGGAGAAAAAGAGGAGGGGACAAAAGGGAAAAATTTTAAAGTAACAAAAACAACACATAAATTGGGACCTCTGACTTTTTTCAACAGAGACAATTATGAAATACAATATCTTCTCTCTAGAATTAAGTAAATAATATCCATACCTAAACATTTTTAAAATGTTAATAACTAATATTCAAATGTTCTTAGTTTAACTATATTCTTACAGTAGTTTAACATATAAAAACCTACAAATAAACCATAACCATATAGCTAACATCCACAATATTAGTTCAATCACATCAAATCTAATCCTCAAACCCCAAAGTCAAAATCAACTTTTAACAACTGTTTTAAATACAAAGCCGGCATTTTAAAACATAAAAAGGAAATCTTCTCAATATTGGTTGTAATTTGCTTTAAACAATGATAGTTAATTTATCACTGCCTTTATGACACTCCCACAGTCCAAGGCAGTATACCTCTTTAATGCTAATTGCTAGAGGGACAAATGAAGGCATTTTACATTTAATCTGTACTATCTATTGTGACACATACCATTAATGGTCAGGCACTATTTTGAAACAGCTATGTTGGCAGTCTGAGAAGACAACAAGAATGGAACTTGACAATAGCACCTAAGTCAATTTAGTTACTCTAAATTGTGGCACAAAAAATGAAGTAATTCTCTTTCATGAGGGGCAAAGGTGAGATGAAATGCTACTGTAATCACTTCCTACTTATCTTGCTTTGTTTGATGTGTTTTTCTTTTGTTTTTATGCTTTCCAAATCCAACCATCACTCTCATCTGCTGCTCATTCTTTGGCACACTTATTACTTTTCCATTCTTTCAGTTTGGCTTAGAGTAGGCTTCTTATGCATACTTGCTCCTAGGATATCAAAGGTGTCTCCAAATGAACAGATGCTCCCCGACAGCAGGCTTATATTTAGCGAGAGTCTGAGGATATGGTGATCTAAGATCATGTTTCTCATTGCCGACAAAAGATTTCTCATTTCCCAATTGGATATTCTATCTGCCTACCCAGGTAATATACAGTAAAATGGGATTCAATAACTGGTGTGATGTAAACTGAAGCTGGCCCAATATCTTACCAAATTAAAAAATGATGTTATAGATGAACAAATACAGGGAGCACTCAATTTATGACTGGTTAATTCGAGATCATTCAAAATTATGACAGATTCACCCCAAAAGTACTTAGGACTCATTATGACTTATTTTGAAATTACAGCCATGTGTTGACACTTTTTGCACTTGGCAATTGGATCTCCTTTGCAGGATCCCATGGTCATGTGACCACGATTTTCAATGTTTTCTGTCAGTTTGCAGTGTTTATTTTATGTTTCTGGCAAAAGAAAAACATTCATTGGGAATAATGGATTCATTGAATGACAATGGTATTACCTTTGGTTCACTTAACATCAACCACAAATTTGTCATAAAGTTAGGTCTGACCTCATGTTGACCAGCTTAAAGACCACAATTTACAAATGTAATTCCAAGCTCAATTATGGTAATAAGTCAAGGACAACCTGTATAACTTGGCTTTAAGCACTGTAGGGCCAAAAATGACCTTCTGAGCAGACCAAGTTATCTCATTTGCTTCTGTTATTATTTTATTATCTGTAACATTGTTGAGATTTGAGAGAACAATCAGTTCTAGAAATTGGGAGTGAAAATGGATGACAGAAGCTTTATTTTTGAAGTATAACTCAAAATTTTCCTAAAGAAAACACTTTCAACTTTTTAAAATATATCTTTTTATAGTAAATATTTCAGAAAAATGTTTACAAAGCAATCTTTTTTAAAAACAAAAGTTTTGAAATGCAAAACAATACAAAAACCAGCGTGGGTCCATGATTCTTCTGCTTTTTGAATCAGTAAAATGCTATTTTTTAATTCTTCATGGGATTCATAATTGACCACTCTTCAAAAATGGCTGTTTTCCTCTTCAGACTTAAGTTTTAATGTTTGTGTTTTAAGAGGCATTTTAAAATGCAAACTTTGATTGTTCTTTCTGTATTGTTTATCAAATTAAATAAAAAGACATAGCAGGGAGGCACCCTTAAATATCGAAGTATTTTGTGGGCTTATACCATCCAATAAAAGCACTTTTGATATAAATATTTAGGGTGGTCATTCTAGCAGTAATCCCTTGCACTGTTTACATCTAGTTAGGTGCATTCTGGTTCCAGTGTTTTGCCTTATCCTTCTGAAGGCATCAGACTAGTTTAGGGCCATAGGGCAGGTATAGTAGTATATATATTTCTAGAAGAGGAAAATGGGCATGAAACTTAAAATAAACCATTGAAGAAGTTCCTTCTATTGGATTTAACTGTCCCTGAATCCTCCTTCAGAGGAGTCTTTATTCTTTCTTTTTCCCTTCTATTCCCCAAAGGCAGGAAAGATAGAAAATAATCAAAGAGAGAACCAACCTAGAATTAAGGAGAAATTTCTTGACAATTAAAACAGTAATCCCTTGCAGTATTTACACCTAGTTAGATGCATGGCTGGCCCCAGTGTTTTGCCTTATGCTACTGAAGGCATCACTAGTTTAGGGCCATTAGGTTAGGGTTTATGGTAAATTCAGTGATATGCTGTATGTCTCATTTGGTTCAAAAGGACTGGTGCCATGTGAAAAAAGTGAGAAAAACTTCTTCTATCATGTTGCCTTTGAAATATTTTTTAACATCTTACATCAGAACCAGTGGTGGGATTCAAACATTTTTACTACTTTTTCTGTGGGCGTGGCTTGGTGGGCGTGGCAGAGGAAGGATGCTGTAACATCTGCAGTCAGAGGTGGTATTTGCCTGTTCTCTGAACTACTCAAAATTTCCACTACCAGTTCTCCAGAACTGGTCAGAACCTGCTGAATACCACCTCTGATCAGAACTCACTACAAACTGTTGTATACCCATATGGATGGAAACTAATCAAAGAGACAACCAACCTACAGTTAAGCAGAAATTTCCTGACAATTAAAACAATCCATTCAGTGGAACAACTTGCCTCCGGAGTTATGGATGCTCCAACTTTGGAAGTTTTTAAGAAGAAATTGGACAACCATTTGTCTGAAATGGTATACGGTTTCCTGCTTGAGCAGGGCTAGAAGATTTTCAAGGTCTCTTCCAATTCTGTTACTGAGTTATTCCCTTGAATAATTTGGAGAAATCATCCACTTATTTCAATTTATTGCAGTCAAAGAGCAATACAGATAATAAACAAAATAAAATTTAAGACAGAGCTAAAATGATATTTATAAAACAACTTAGCTAACATCTGTAAGTGAGATCCAGAATATAATCTATATTAAATTATAATGTAAACACAAAAAATTTATTAAATACAATAATATCTAAAATTACAAGAAGATGTAAAGGCATCAAACTATTAATATCAATAAAGCAATAATGTCTAAAATGAATTATAATTGCAAAGTACATATTGCAGTATATTGGCACAAGAGTATTCAATAGATCTTGTATGTTACTGTATAAACCCTAGCAACATGCACTGTAACAAGGGATACTTCACCTATGCATCTGGGCATAGGCCAAATCTGGGTTACTAGGATATCTATTATTCAGAGGTAGTATTAAAATGGTTCGGATGTCTCCATAAAAGGAGAAATGAAGAACATGTTCTGTAGTTTCTACTTCTGAATCATAGGGAAGAAGAATACTTTACCCATTTGGAATATATACATATCAAAAATTCCATATAAATGCTAACTCTTCTTAACTCTAAATAGTAGTCATCCCATGACTGAATGCATTTTTAAATTTTTTTTGACTACAGTTAGAGTTATCGTAATAAGACAAATTCTTCTCTGCCTTCAGATTGAAATTTTTGTTACTCTTTTCAGTATTTGAATTGACTATTAATAATCTCAAAAAAAGAGAGGAAGGAGAGGGAAGGAAGGAGAACACATAACTTTGCTAGGAGATATTTAGGTATTTATATTGTCATATTTATGACAGTGAGAACAATCAACCAATGGAACAGCTTGTCCTCGGAAGTTGTGGGAGCGCCATCACTTGAGACCTTCGAGAAGAGATTGTACTGCCATTTGTCAGAAATGGTGTAGGGTCTCCCACTTGGACGGCGGGTTGGACTAGATGACTTATAAGGTCCCTTTCAACTCTGATTATCTGTTAGGTAGGGCAAGACAAGGAAGTTGAATAACAGGTGTTTGTAAAATGATAGAGAGTCTACGTCTGTTAGGGCCTTTTAAGATGCCGAAAAGTTTCCTTAAGTGTAGCCAAGAACTGAAGCAATATGTGAGGTTGCTATGGAAATAGAGAGCATGGTGACATTTTTCTTGAAGCCAGAATATTGAACCCTAGCTTTAAGATTGCTTTGAGTAATGTCTGTTCACAATGCTCATTTTTGATCAGATAAATAGCTTTAAAAGACCTAATGTCACAGTCCACTTTTCTTTTCTCCATGTTACCTGTTCGGATGATATACATTAGAAAAAAAAATCTATCCATGAGGCCTTTAACTTATATTCAGTTTTTTTAAAAAAATTAAAGTGCCTGATTGGATTAACATTTGTAATTATAGCTGCTGGAAATTTGTTTTGGGGTAAATCTCATTTACCTCAATGTTACGCTCCTTAACTGCAATCTAGATGAGAAATTTCCCTTGATACGGAATCCAGTCTTTAGCATAGTAGCGGAGCTAAGTCTGCAATGGTTTATAATGCAGCCCTCTATATTTCTATATTTATTTATTGTACAATACCAGAAATTGAATATAAGCAGTTTTCAAATCATTAGATTTTTGCTAAAGAAATCAGTCACTTCAAACCAATAAATATCCTTAGCAATAACATGGCTACTTGCTATGTCAATATCAACCATAAAAATTATCCATGTTGACTGGAGATTATTGCCTGGTCATTCAGTGCAAATAAAGTGGACCACTTTAAGGTGACCATAGCCAAAAGTGCATATGAGCGCTGCAGATGCAGTGGTTAGAATGCAGCATTGCAAGCTAACTCTGCCCATGGCTTGGAATTCAATCCTGTCTGTCTCAAGGTTGGCTCAACCTTCCATCTTTCTGAGGTCAGTAAAATGAAGACCCAGATTTCTGGCTCTGTAAACTAATTAGAGAGTGCTGTTAAACGGGTCGCCAACCTTTTGAACCTCAGGGACCACCAAACTTATAACTTTAAATCCCGCGGACCACTAAAATGAATCCAGCATGCTGCTCGCTGAAGCATCTGGACTCCCACTGATGGGATGGGGTCCTTCAGGCACTTAGCTTGGCTGCCTGTTTCTGCAACCTTAAATACTCAGAGTCATTTGGACCCGTTTCCCACAGAAAACAAAACACCAGGATCTCTCATCTCTCTTTCTCTCTCTCATCTCTCTCTCTCCCCCTCCCCCCTCCCTTTCTCTCTCTTTCTCTCTCTCTCTCTCTCTCTCTTCCCCCCTCTCTCTGTCCCCAGGGGTGGGGAGAAAAGAACCTCTGAACTGGTGCTGGGGGATGAGAATCTGATGTATGGAAGCCAATGAGCCACATGCTGAAGACCAGCTGGCTGGCGGGGAGGTGGGGCAACGGGTGATACCAGTGGCGGATGGACTCATGTGCACAGGAGATCGCTGGTGTTCCCTGGCCTGCGAGGGGGTGGGGGGAAAGGAACCTCTGAACTGGTGTTATCTCCTGCCTCCGCGCATCGAGGAAGTTGAGCAGCTGCCAGCGATGCCCTCAAGGAGATGTTGCAAGGGGGAGGCTCAACTCCCTCCCCTCAGGAGCTTCTCTTTTTCCTTTCCAGAAGTGCTCACTGCCCCTCTGGCACCCAACAAGCTGCCTCCTTCCCACTGGGCATGTGAGCGCTTCTGGCGAGGAGGAAGAGGGGGTCGAGCCTCCCCCTCGCAACATCTTCACCTGAAGGCATCGCTGGCTGCTGCTTCCTGTGGCTGAGGAGGTCCGCACTCTTGCCACTGCTGCTCAGCCTCCTCGATGCGCTGAGGCAGGAGGCAGCAGCCATGACACGGGTTTGCTAGGGAGACTGCAGGATTTCCCCGCCTCCCTGCCAGCCATCTGGTCTTCAGCACGCTGCGGCCCATCAAAATTTTCTCGTGGCAACCACTGCTGTAAAACACTATGAAATGGCATATAAGTCTAAGTAATTTGGAAAACAATTACATTGCAGAAGGTTTCATTTAAAATAAATGGATTTCTGAATTAAGCCAAATGGTGTGCTTGGCATGACAAACTATGGCAAGCTAACAACTGGAAATAGACAATATTCCATAACTTAATGTGTAGGGCTTTTTTAGATTAGGACATCTGACTCTGTATTAAGCAGAATTAGATGAGGAGGAAAATTGCATTCATGAGTCATATATTATTTTGTAGGACTGTTCCTCCATCAACAGATTTTGTTTCTCATTCTAGCCAGGGGGAAGACTGAATTCCATGGTGAATTCTTAGTGTAATAGCTCTCCCTTATAATAGCAGGCTTACTTTGATTTCATACATGCCAGGCAGAATGTTAATAAAGAATATAGAATTAATTTGCTGATACATCAGATTGAATTTGTTTCCAGCACATCAATAAGGTTCAGACTTTTAGAACTTGTGCCAGATGTATTGCCAAAACTAGATATGGGTCAAGAACCAAATGCAGCAGTTACTTTGAAAAAAAAGAGACAAAGGGATATTGGCGAATATGGAGGCTAGGTTGATACTGCAGGCTGAGTTTGTAGGCAGAAGTACCACTGGGTATCTAGAAGCCCAGCTGCCTAGGAGTACATCTGGCTGAAAATTACAATCTCAATAGAGTTGAAGAGCAGTAGGCTGTTCTATAACTATCAGCAACTAGTCATTTCTTAGTTTAAAGGAGCAAACAAGCATGTGAAAAGCAGAAACTTTCACATAAGACAGTATCGTCTGCAATTAGGTTCCAGGTTGAAGGTCCGTTTGCTGATCTTATCTCCCAAATCTCAAGGCAATTCTCATATTTGGTCAAAGCAAGCCGGAGACACAACAGGATTCTTTAAGGCCTTGAATTCAGAATGTGTTTGGATTCTCATGTTTTGAATGGATACTAGTCATTTATTTTGTGAACCAAGAAAATCAACAGATTCATGAAAGACTCCTAAAAACCAGAAGAGAACAGTGTTGACTAGAGCTTAAAGGAGATGTAGTCCTACATCCTAGATGGAGGAAAGAAAAATAAATGCTTTGTATCATAGAGAAGGAATTTCAGTAACATTACGTGGTGGGAATAAAAATGAAACCTCAGCTGTTCAAACGATAGATTATTTGGAACCACAATCTGCTCATGTTGAAGTGTTATTTTTACTTATTTTAACTAATTTTTTAAACAATGCTTCAGTTTTATACGGCGAAGAATTTCTGCAAAGAAGTTCAAAAGAGGAAATAATGTTTTCCAAATTATTTTGCAAGCAAGCTGTGATCTCAGCGTAAGGCTTATAAATCATATTGAAGCAAGTGGGATTTATGAAAGAAGCAAGCAACTTTGTGATTAATAGTGCATTTTCAATGTTTAAGCATTTAGGACTAACTTGCTTATAGTTTGAGAAGTTAGCTTATAATTAGTACAGGGAGGAAATTTGGACAAAATTTGGGAGTAATGAATGCTGGCAGTTGCCTGGCTATTAAAGAGATCCTCCAGCTAAAGAAGGAAATTTTGGCCTGTTTATATGAAACACTGCCAAAACATGTCCCTGGCACAAATGTTTTACACATGTGTTCTTTTGAAACTGCTTTTTGTCAAAGAAAACACGGTCAGGACGGCTGAAGAAACAACCCCATGATCCCTAATATAGAAAATGATTTTACTTTGTCTGCAACCCAAACAATATTTATCAAGTTGTCAGCAAATATGAAGATTTGATAAGTCAATAATAAAGAGCTGTAGATTATTTTTTAAAAAATTTTTTAACGTTATTCAGAACAAAGTGAAAATAAAAAATAAAAAACTCAATAAAAATCCAAGAAGAAAGACATGAAAGAAAAAAAACCCACAAAACAATCAGAACATTAAAAAGGGTGCATCAAAAAAAACCCAAAATATTATGCACATATTATCCCCGCTAGTTGAACATTGATTAATATATTACTACAACTAATAGATTAATTTTAGAAGACTGATAGAGGAGAATATTTGTACATCAGGGTTGAAATGTGCGGTCATTGGTGCTCTCTGAGCTTGGTTGTTTTCTTGCAGATTAAATGAATTTCAGAAGATGAAGGATGGAGGAAGGACAATCAATACAACAAAACATTTAGATTTAAAGACAATTCAAAATCAACCAAGTATTGGCACCTTGAAAGTGGATAAATACATTATGGTGTATATTTACACTACCTACTTCATACGCACTTTTTACTAATTTGCACTTTTAGCAAGTTTAGTGCCTATCTATATCAGTATTCATTTGACACCCAGTTTAAAGGACTTCGGTATTCATTTCAAAGAGCTGGTTTCTCCTGTATTGTCTAAAATATTGAAATATTTCAAGTTGTTACTGAAAGACATAAATATACTTTATAAGAAAGCTAATATAGGTAGGAATAACATAGGTAGTAATTTTCTGCTTCAGTGGAGTAAAAAATTATTAACAACATGGCTATTTGATGTATTTTCTGTCATAAAAAAAATAACAGACTCAAAGAAAGATTTGTTATTCAAATAGATAGCATAGTTAAGTAATGAAAATCTGCAAGAAAACCACTAAGCTCAGAGAGCACCAAGGATTCCACATTTCTTAGACCGTTCTGAGAACTTTGTTGGATATGATTTCTTTTTTCTGTAATACAGATAGTCCTGAACTTACAACAGTTCATTTAGTGACCAAAGTTGCAATGGTACTGAAAAAAGTGGCCTTATGACCAGTTTTCTGACAACCATTGCAGCATCCCCATGGTCACATGATCAAAATTCAGATGCTTGGCAACTGACTGGTGTTTATGACAGTTGCATGTTAGTAGCTTAACAACTGCAGTGATTCCCTTAACACCTGTGGCAAGAAAGAAACTCACTCGCTTAGCAGTAGAAATTTTGGGCTCAATTAGAGTACTAAGTCGAGGACTATCTGTATGTGAGATCAATCATTTGATAATGAAATGAAAAATAAAATTTTACTGTTAGATTGCAGTACTGCAGGCTACTTCTGCTGTTTGCCAGCTGCAAGCAGTTCAACAGTTCGAGTCCCACAGGCAGGGGTGGGATTCTACCTGGTCGGACCAGTTCTATACAACCGGTTGTTATAATTCTGCGCAGTTCAGAGAACCAGCAAATCACGCCTCTGGCTGGCCCCTCCCTTCCCACTCACTCCTTATTTGGCATGCGCACCATTAAACTTGCCTGCATTTGGTAAGTTGCTATTTTTCCTTTCCCGCCCCCCCGACCATCAGCTGTTCTGCTGTGCTGGGAGATTTAGATTAGCTAGAAAGCAGGAAATAGTTGGATTTCTTGCTTTCTAGCTAATCTAGAAGCAGAGCTGAATCTTCTTTAGGACAGAATCTTCTATTTTTCAGTGCCATCTCAGTAGCAGATTGTAGAAGGATAGATCTCTGAGTGAATCTGTGATTCTGTGAGCAACTCAATCTTTCTGCTTGCTTTGCCTGATTTTGGGGTAAAAGTTGCTCTTTTTAAATAAAAAATTCAATATTTACATAAATATTTATAATATTTACATACAAGCCATGTCCTCCCAGTCACATGACCAAGCCACGCCCAGTAAGCAAGGTATACCCACCCAGTCACATGACCACTAAGCCAAAACCACCAATTAGTCCACGCCCACAGAACTGGTTGTTAAGAAATTTGAATCCCACCCCTGCCCGCAGGCTCAAGACTGACTCAGCCTTCCAAGTCAATGAAATGAGGACCCATACTGTTGGGGGCAATATGTTGACTCTGTAAAGTGCTTAGCCTGGGCTGTAAAACACTGTGAAGCAGTATATAAGTCTAAGTACTATTGCTATTATCTTTAAGTTAGTGTCTACTTCTAGCGATTGACTGGACAAGTGCCTTTAGTTTTCTTGGCAAGATTTCAGAAACGGTTAGCCCTTGCCTTCTTCTTAGAGCTAAAACGGGGATAGGTTAAAGACAACCCAGCTGATTTCATAGCAAAGAGGACTAGAACTCATGGTCTCCTACCTGGTGCTTTACCCACTATACCAAATATAGGTTAGTAGACATTGATCTCATTGTTTTTTCCAAAGTTTTTATTTTTTTACAACAAACATACGAACAAAACATAAAAACATAAAACCCTCTTTCAATTATATACATACAATGAGTCAGTTGGTTACAATCTTTTGTGCTATCCTTTTTTTACCATTACTCACAAGTTATATAAATTCTCACCTTATCAGTCTAGCTTGTGCTTATATAATATCAATTATTAAACATTTATTTGAGTACTTTTCCATCATTTTATATGAGATATTCTAATTTTCATTATGATTTAATCTTATACATTCATCCAATGGTTATATATTTTATATTGTATTCTTTATCAGTCTATTAACTTTTATTGTAAGGGTTACTAATCTATTTCTTTGCCATGTCTTTTTATCTAACCATTGATCAAATAAATCCCATGTCATATAAAATTGTTTATCCTCTTGTTCTCTAATTTCAAATGTCAATTTACTCATTTTGGCACAGTCCATGATTTTCTTAATAATTTCCTCCTGCATAGGTATTTTTTCATTTTTCCAATTCTTAGCAAATACAATTCTAGCCACTGTTAAAACATTTACAATCAAATATTTTAATTATTTACAATATATTTCTGGTATAATTCCCAATAAAAATATCTCAGGTTTAAAGTCTGTGTGTTGTTTTGTCATTTTTTCCAACCATGTGTGGATTATAGTCCAATATCTTTTTGCATCCGAGCATGTCCACCACATGTGGTAATATGAACCAGGTATCTGATGACATTTCCAACTTTTATCTGATTTATTCTTGAACATCCTCGCGATTCTCGCCAGGGGTAAGTGCCACCTGTAAAACATCTTATACAGATTTTCTTTATATGCAGTTGACATTATCATTTTATAATTCTGAGACCACAATTTTTGCCATTTATCTAAATCAATCCCATATCCAAAATTTTTCCCCCACGCAATCATTGTTTCTTTTACTTGTTCTTCCTCTAATTTAAACTCTAGCAAATGTCCATAAAGTTTTTTTATTACTTTTTCATCAGTACCTGTCAAAATTTTATCTAAATCAGTCAACTTATCATAGATACTTTCTGTTTTAACATCTTTATCAAATCTAGATTGTATTTGCAAATATGAAAACCAATTCATTTTTACACCTTGTTCATCCAGCATTTGCATAGATTTAAGTTCAACCTTTTTGTTCCATATCTCACCATATCTAACTGTTTGTTCCTTTTTATATATTATTGGATAGGAAAAAGCTTCAATAGTAGATAACCATAGCGGAATTTTTAAATAATATTGCTTTTTTATCTTCTCCCAGTTTAGAAACAATGCTTCTCGAATATAATGTCTTCTAAAATACCCCTGCATTTTAGTTCCCTTATACCAGAGGAAGGCATGCCACCCTAACAGCAGGTCATGTCCTTCTAAATTCAAAAGTCTAGCATTCCTTAATGTTATCCACTCCTTTACCCACATCAGACTTGTCGCTTGATAGTATAATTCCCAACTGGGCAAAGCAAATCCTCCTCTTATTCTTGCATCTTGTAACAATTTAAGTTTTATTCTCACTTTCTTCCCCTGCCAAATGTATTTTAGCACTATTTTGTTTAAACCTTCAAAAAAATCTTTCCCTAATCTGATTGGAATTGTCTGGAATAAGTATAAGATTCTGGGCAATACATTCATCTTAATTGTAGATATTCTCCCAATCGGTGATAATTGAAAATTTTCCATTTTATCAAATCTGTTGCAATATGTTGTTTAAGTTTGAGATAATGTCCTCCTTAAGTGTGCTACATCTTGGTGTTATATGTATCCTTAAATACTTAACCTTGTTTGTGACCTTGATCCCCCAAACAGTCCAATTCTTTCTTTTGTCTTACTAACATGTTCTTTGCTAAAATCTTTGTTTTATCTTTATTTATTTTCAAACCTGCTATTTTGCCATACTCTTCTATTTTTTCTACCAGTTTAAGTGCAGACTCCAATGGATCCTCATTTTTATATGCCACACAGATGCAAAGATCATAAAAATATGAGGTTATGTATTTTCCCAGTTGAATTCCACTTCTCAGTGCTTTCTCATTGTACAGATAGTTTCTTCTCAATCGGGGTTTGAAGCTGTTCTTTACTTTTTGTAAGAGTTTGTAAATTTTCTCTCCTTTTTTTTGCATTGGTACTTAGAATTGTTTTCATTCATAACCAAAGTACTCTGAGCTTGAAGGAAAATTGTTGCTCTGGTAACAGCATATTAATCCCCACTTGCTCTTGACAGTGCCAACCTGTTTAGTTTATGTTTAGTTTAATTACAAGCTGTTCAATGTGATTTCTGTGTTGATTAAAATGACTAAAATTTCTGGTCTATTAGCCAGGTGCAATAAGAATAAAGATACTTACAAAAAAATGAAGTGACAAAGATTTGCATCGTGGGGAGAGGGGGATGTTTATCCTATTGAATAACAAAAACAAAGATTGTTTTCTTAGGACCAAATAATTTTCTTAGTAATAAAGATGTCCCTCTGAACAATTGAGGTGGGTTAAATATTATTCCCATGCCAGTAAAATTTTCTTGTTTTCTTCTGCATTTTCCTAACAGCCAATAAATGCTATTAGTAGTTTGAACTGTCTGTGGAATATTGTAAATGAATGATCAACTAAGGGCAAGTTTTATCCTTAAAAATGTTTTCAAAATTGTCTTCTGCAAATGTTGACATTTAAACTCCCATTTCTAACAAGGCAATACAATGTCATACTAATAACCTGGAATGCCTAAATGTCTCATCCTATTTTCCTCCTAGTAAACTTTGTGCACCTTCAGATCTTCTGAGGAGAACTGGACAATCCTCCAAAGGAGACTTGAGGATACATAATAAGCAGTGGGGAGGACAGGGTGATATTTTCCTTTGATCGTCCCATTAGGAGGAGAAATGGCATGCATACATGGAAGTCTACAGCCCTTGGGGGGTATGGAGTGTCAAAATCTGTAAGATCTATCATTGTATTCTCCAAAAGGAGTGGGGCATTGATTGCAATGCTTCAACCTATTGAAGGCAGAGAAAATTTTCTTGAAGGACACATAAAAAGCCATTGCAGAGGCAATGATTAGATAAGAGGGGCTTGAACTCAGGCCAAGAAAGTAACCTGAAAAAACGTGACAAACAAGCCACTCCCTAGTTCACAGAAATATAAAGGGAAGGAAGAGAAAGCACATTCGGACTGGCTGTTACTATGGCTTCTAAAATAAAAGTAGACATAATTTATTTGTCATTGGTTTCTTCATCTAGTCTACTTTGTAGGGATGGTACCACATTGGCCATTTTGCAGATTTTGACCATCCTATATGTCGTCTTGGAAGCATACAATTTGATTGCTTCCTTGGTACATTTGTGCAAAAATGCTAAATTTGACAAGTGTGATCAAAACAATATGGCAGAACCATGGGATATGAATTTCAGGAATAATGAAGGGAATATATTTATGAATTTATCATAGGCAGGAGCTCTCATAATGGAAAAATTCCTAAATCTATAATAAGTAAATAAGAAAGTGGAGTGTAGAATATTAAGCACTGTAACTCTCAGCGATATATCCAGTTGTGCATATTTGTATTTTACACTGGAGCATATTCACTATGATAATGAGTTCCCACCTGGTGCATGATGCTGGTTGTTTTACATTCAGTGTGCGTGAATAAAGACTTCGGCATCAAACCATTCTTTATTTCAGTCGATACAAAAGTTATCTTTGATAAGAAGTAAAATTGGTTAAGAATTTTAATTAACTGGATTTCATGTCCGGAGGGGAGTCATATTTCAACTACTATATTTTTTCTAGAATTTAACATGTTCTTTTGCGTGAACGATTGAATTAATTGCACATTATGTTGTGCCAGGTGCCTTGCAAATTGAGACTAATTTTTAGCAATACTGAGAATTTTAGGTAACAAAATGGCAAGCATTGCATTGTAGGAGAAGTTGTAGGAAAAACTGTGGATGCATTTTAGAACAGTTCTGGAGGAGAATATGGTGCTTTTCTTGGTACAATAATAATATTAAAATGTGGCAGCATTGCAAAGTGATAAATCTCCATGTATTTCTGTTGGCATTTGCCTCTAATGCAGATCCTATCAATGGAGGTTCCTTGGCATGCAAGGTTGCAGTGTGTCTAAGGCGATACTAACATTGCATTGGTCAATTTCGGCAGACTTCATGGTACAAAGAAGAAAGAAAAGGCATTCTTTCTCCCTCAGAAAGTGTGATACCACCACAACTTGTACATCAATTTTAAATGAGGATGGAATACCCTGTATGGTATAGTTTTTAGAGCTGGAATTAAGAATAGGGAGAGCTAAGTTCTGAGTTCATATCCCTATTCATTCTTATTAAATTATGAATCAGCTATAATATAATTTGATTATTTGTAGTTAGCATGTTTTGTGAAAATATTTTTATGAATCCTGAGCCAGGTTTTATATTCTGTTGTATCTTGTGAATCCAAGTCATTGTGGCATATTGAATATGGCATATTTAGGCAAATTAATTTATTTTAGAGTGTGAATCTAGTCACTTATCTCAGAGTGTGATTATGAGGACAATTTAGTTGCTTTAAACAAATCAAAGCAGACCCAAAGCCACAAAGGTTGTACAGCAAACATTGAAACATTATTTAAATCTAGATCAAGTCTCTCCTTTTTAAATTAATCCCAGTTCTCAAATCATGTAGTATTGTTAGTTACAGTAACTGTTTTTTCCTGCTGTATGGAAAGTAGGGTTCCTTGTAACGCCTGTAAATTATGCAGTATTTAAAGCATGGCTATGAAGCAGTGATACAGGGTTCATGCTTAAAATAACTGTAACCTAAAACTTAACAAGGCTTTCCAAATAATTTTGAACTGGGGCCATCTCTTGGAACCAAGCAGGGATTAAAGGACCAAGTAGAATTGGTTATCTTTGCAGTTTTAATTATACAAGAGGGCTGAAGAGAAACAAGCCTCAAAATGTATTGAAAAAAGTAGAAATCTATAATTAAATATCAAATTTTATACTGGTTGCCTTCTATAATAATAGATGCCACAAAAGATTTCAAAAGCTACTTTGGATTTTGCAAATAAACGTGTGTCCTGGTTCCCATTTTCCAGGGGTATCTGTTCACCATGTCAGAACAAGTCAGAGAACTAATACAATTTTCTTCATCCTAATACAGATTTTTCCAAACATAGAGACAAAATCTGTTTTACTGCAACCTGTGCTCTGGATTGTCTCTCCCCATATCCTGTTTTCTTTTTTGACACTTTAGTATTTACATTTTTTATTTGATTATGAAGTACAAGAGGTTTTGTTCTGCCACCCACTAGGCTAATGAACTTTAGTACCTCATGCTTTACTCTCTTATTCCTCTGCTTAATTATCTGCCAATTAGGCTGTTACAAATTGTGTTTGTTTTAGTTTGGATCTTCCAAATTTTTTGTCAAAAATATGATTGTGGAAGAGCTTAAATAGCAATTGATGAAATATATTATTATGTTGTCCAAAAATAATTTTTCATAATTCTTGTCATCTTCTTTTTCCATAAGATTTTAATGCATTCCTATAATATTTAATTTTGTTGTATGAAGTGCAATGACAATAAAGTAAACTAAACTAATAGTCTACACAGAAGTAAGTCCATTTAACATTAAATATCTCCCATACCAATTCAATGAAGGATATAGCTATTGATATAAGATTATGGAAACCTTAGTAAACCATAATAAATCGGCTCATTGAAGGTCCTCAGAGGGTGAATGTTGTCATGAATAACATGAGATGATCATTCAAATGATGAAAAGAATGTTTTGATGACAGTGTTGCAAATTACAAAATTGATGTCATTTATGCCAGCAGTTACCAACCAGTGGGCCACAGCCCACTGGTGGGCCATGAGAAAATTTTGGTGGACCACAGAGAAATATCACCCCCAGAGCACCCGCCCCTCAAAGCAATTAATCGAGGCTGCACAGAAGCACAAGTCTGCGCTGCCCACATGGCCCGTGGGAACCCTCCTCGCCCACTCACTCCTTACCCGGCAAACTTGCCTGCTAAATTACTATTTTTCCTTTTTCTGACCATCAGCTGTGGGAGATTTAAATTAGCTAGGAAGCAGGAAATGGTTGGATTTCTTGCTTTCTAGCTAGTCTTTAGATCTTCGGCTCTGCTTTTAAGCACAGCCGAACCTCCCTTAGGACTGAAGGTTCTATTCAGTGCAGACTCACGGTAAGCAAATTTTATGTGACAGACTGAGCTAGCCGATGGCAGATAGATACATCACTGAATGATTCTGTGAGCAACTCAATCTGCCTGCCTGCTTTGCCTGATTTTGGGTAAAAGTTGCTCTTTTTAAAATAAAAAATTCAGTATTTATATAAATATAATATTTATATACAAGCCATGCCCAGCCAGTCACATGACCACTAAGCCACACCCACAAATTAGGCCATGCCCACAGAACCGGTTAGTGGTCCCTGGGATTTAAAATTATGAGTTTGGTGGTCCCTGAGGTCCAAAAGGTTGACGACCCCTGATTTATGCAACATGACTTGAATACAGGTAAATTTAAAAGTAAAGTCTAAATATAGACCTTGTTTTTCAACTGCAGTGTTGTTGTTTTTTAAAAAAATGTGACCAAGGTGTACATTTATGACCTTTAGAATATCTCTCAGGGATATGTTTGCCCTTACAGTCAGTCAGTACACATTGTCCTAGGCCTGACCCATTTTTTTTTCTTTCTCCCCCTCCTCACAGAGAGGAAGTGATTACAAGAGAGTCAGCAGACACACAATGGAGAATGCACATAAAAAGGAATGCAGTGTGTGTCTGATTAGTCTCTAAATACAAACATTAATTCTCTTCTTAATAATTACTGCCTGGCTGAGCATTCGAAAGAGCAGAGGAGGGAGGGAAGGTAGGGACGTAGAAATAAAATCATAAGCATAGTTGCAAACGTGGTTTTTTCCCCACTAGTGATCACATCACTTAGAGACCAAGTTGCTCTTCCAATTATGGTCACAAAAATGAGGACTACTTATTTTGCTATTCAGGTTCTACCAGACATCTAATTTCTACTGGATAACTATGATTGGATCCTTTTCTCCAGCTGTGGGTTCCAAGGGTATTACTGTGGTGGGGTGGGGTGGGTTGAAGAAAATGACATTCTAGCATTTCTTAAAGTAATAACTGACAGTGTGACAGTGAGATGGGCGGGCAATGAATTAAATAAATAACCATGAAAAAGTTAACTTCAGTAAATGTATGTGAAAATTGGCCAGGAAAACAATAGAAGACTGTTTTTTTTTTACCCATCAATTTTAGCTTTCCAAGCTAATTTCTAGGACTGCTTTCTTTCATGTTACTTAGAGCTGTGTGCAATGTTTTGTAAGTAGATAAACACTCATACTGTGGGAATAACCAGCTGCCTTTTTCCCCTTTTGTATCCTGAAATTTGTTTCAATGTTCCCAAACCAATTTGGAACAGATTGGTGAGATCCATTAAGGGGAAAAAAACGGAGCCTTCCATCTATGAACAGATAGATACAAGAAGAAACAATCCCTATTTTTCCCCTCTGAAAATTTGAACAAATTAAATTGATACTTATTTAAAGCAGTTAGCAAAAAATCTGTTTTAGTCAAATTGAATGTCATAAAATAAACATCACTTTGTTTTTATTGAAATGGAATATATTAAAATAACATTTTCAGCTTAGGAAATTTTCTTTTGGGTATCTTGGTTTAATAATTCATGTTTTGTAACTCTCCTGATTGCTCTTGTATGTTAGCAGGAGTGAAATTGTGCAGTCACATTTTTAAATTGTTTCTATATAGAAGCATCCCAAATAGCTTACAAAATATCAATGACACAATGAAAACAATATATGAAAGACAACATAGAAGTCATAAAGGACAAACACTGAAGTACAAGAAAGACTGTAGTGATTAAAAAGGAGTTCAAATGGTGCCTAAAAGATATAATGAGAAAAATCTGGCATATTTTGAAGGGAAGGATTATCAGTCAGCATTATATTATGTCAGGGGTGTCAAACCGGTGGCCTGCGGACCAGATGCAGGCCATACCCATCCCAACTCCACAAAGGCAAAAAAACCCCATCGTGATACATCACAATATGTCATGTGATACAACTGAATTTGACACAGTGTGTTATGTTGTTATGTTGTTTGTTATATTGCATGTTATTTATTTGTATCGTGACTTTATTATTTCTACAAATAGCTCAAGATGGTCAACACATCCAACACACCTCCCTCTTTCTCCTGTTTTTTCCACAGCAACAACCCTGTGAGGTGGGTTAAGCTGGGAGAGGGTGACTGGCCCAAAGTCACCCGGCTGGCTTTTGTGTCTAAGGCAGAACTTGAACTCATGGCTTCCAGCTTTCTAGCCTGATACCTTAACTACTAGAGCAAATTTTATTATTGAGTGCCACATATACAAAAATAAGTAAAAACGAACAACAAAACCATGACTCTTTTTTTCATTCATCCCTTTTTCAGCCAGTGCAAAATATGAAGTTAGAATATAGAAGACAGTTCAAAATACTTTCCTCTTACTTGAATTTTTACTGACCTAGCAGAAAGTTTTTATATAAGGCTGGCATTTTCAGAAATGTCTTGTGTAAGAATTTTTTTTCCCTTTTAAGTGTGCATTGCCATAACTCAAGAACAAGATGATAAATTTAGATTTCTTTTTTGCAAGAACACTTAATGTAGTGTTTGACTTTTACTCTCTTCAGAATTAATTTACAATGTTTAGGACCTTTTAAGGATAAATACATTGCTCAATATCAGTGACACACACATGTATTTACTCCTTAAAAGCTATCTTTTTTTTAAGTACGAGGATACAAAAATGATGAAATGTGTATCATATAATGGCATAGCAGAAAACTGCTCTCTGACACTTGCATTACAGTGTTGGATACAAACATGTAAAGTTTGTTGCAGTGCACTACCACCATAGACATACCTCTACAAGAAGCCCGGGTGATCAATGCAGTTGTGACCTCAAAGCCCTGCCCTGTTTTTACATGACATCCAGCGATAGGATTTATTTTTTTTTTACTTCCGGTGGGCTTGGCGTGGCAGGGAAAGATTACTGCAAAATCCCCATTCCCTTCCCACCCCACTAATCTGCTTTCCAGCTCCATTCTCCTGTGCAGGGCAACAAAAGAAGACCCAGCCGATCAGCTGGGACTCGGGAGGCAGAGAATAGATGGGTAATCAGAGGTGGTATTTGCCAGTTCTCCGAACTACTCAAAATTTCTGCTACCAGTTCTCCACCTCTGATGACATCCCTACTTGTTCCCCACCCATAGGTCTCCGTAGTAATTGCTTTTATAATTCCATTGTTCAGAGACAGACTTTGCAGCAAGTAAAGTAACAATCTCACCAACTCTCTCCTGAGTAAGCCTTTACCAATTATACTTTTATTAGCTGGAAGCAAGTCATTGGAAACTAAAAGCAAAGCACGACAGAGGAAAAACAGAGGCCATCTGGAAAGAATTTATTTTATAAATCTTTAGCATTTTGATTCCAAAATGGCATTATATTATTCAGGAATTTAATGCCTTTAAGAACTGCTTCTCAATATTATAGTCTAGGAATTTTTAAAATCCTTTGGATCTTCTCTGGAGTTATGTAATCTCACTTTTTAAAAAATAAGCAGTTTTTTTTAAAGATATCCAATTCCATATATTTATATTTGACATTAAAAACAAAATCAGTATGTATTTATTATGACTCAGGCACTTTTAAAAATGGCATCCAGAGAAATAGTTGTGTTAGTCTGTTGCAGCAAAAATCCAGAACTGGGGTACTTTAACTGTTTTGATTAATTGGTACTATACACCATAACTTTTTCAGTATGTTTTTGTGAGACTGATAGATTTCTACACCAGCATGGCTATGGTTGGCACCTCCTCCAGTTTCCAGAGGCACAGTTGTGTTTGTGTGATTGCACAAAACCAGTGGTGGGATTCAAAATTTTTTACTACCGGTCCAATTGGCGTGGGTTGGTGGGCGTGGCCAAGTGACTGGGTGGGCGTGGCTTTTTTCTTTTTTCTTTTCTACAGTTACCCCCCAATCATTTTGGGGGCCTTCTGGGCCTCAGAAGAGCCCTGGGGGGATGTTTTTGCTCCCAGAAGACTCCTCTGAGGCTCAGGATGGGAAAAAATGGAGGGGGGCTGAGCCCCTCCCTCCATTTTTTGCCTTCCTGGGCCTCAGCAAGGGAAATCCTGGCACAGCTGATCGTATGAATAGCTGATTGTCAGGAGGGGGAAAAAAAGAAAGAAATGCCTTAAGGGGCCAGCGTCAGGCGGGCGGGGTGAGCGAGCATCAGGCTGGTGGGGCAAGCAAGCCAGTGGCGACCGGGCAGTCGGGTTGGGGTTTTGGCCAGCCAGAAATTACTACCTGTTCGGCGGCCCATGCCAAATCCTTGCTACCGGTTTGGCGGATCCGGTGCGAACCAGCTGAATACCACTACTGAGTGAAACCGATGAAGAGCTTCTAACATTTTAAAAACTAACCATTGTGGCATCAACTTTATGCAGTGATTTAGAAACTGCAAATTGAAAAGTAGATGATTGTGAAAATTGGTCTATTTGAGATTCCCAACTCTAATTGCCTTTTGCATGTCAAGTCGAATCAACATGGAGACAGCTTACATGTTCAGGCATTAAAAGAAAGTGCATGATTCTAAACAGAGATTAAAACTGTTTGCCCCTGTTTGAACTTTTACTGGATTTAACTGTACTGTCCAGAAGAAGCTCTGTGAAGCAAACTCAGTGATGGAAAAGGATTTTGTTGCATTGTTTCTTAAGTATGCTTCCAAATGATTTTTTGTCACTCAATCACTCTCTGGGAATCACAGTAGTTTGGGTGTTACCTGATTTCTTTTTTAACTCTCACTCCTTTGTTTTCTTACCTCCCCCATCTCTCCCCCACAAAAAAATCCCATTAAGAAAAGAAAATAATTCTACAAGGAGTCAGGAGCTCCATATTTGGAACTTCTTCCAGATGAATTATAGTTTGAAGGGTACCAGGTTTCAAATATCCAAATGCTGGCAGAAAAACAAGATGGAGAGGAGAAAGATTTGGCATTTCTTTCTTCTCCTTCTCCTCCTTCTTCTTCTTTTTCTTTTTCTTTTTCAAATCAGTGTTGAATCTTGGCAATTGCCTGGGCTAGTCTCTGCAGTTTTCTGCAGTTTCAGAAGTAGTTTCCCATAAGCTCCTTCACAGGATTGAGATAGAACCAATCAGCCAAGGTCATCCAATTGGTTTCATGCCTATAAGACTAGAATTTGGTATATGCCATTTTGAGTTTAGTGCCTTTAAGATGCCATCCAAAACCCTGTACAACAAGGGTGTCAAACTTGTAGGCCGAGGGCCATATGCGTCATGCACTGGCCACGCTCACCCCCAGTTTAGCAAAGGGGGAAAAAGTCATGATATATCACATGACAATGTGACACTGCGAGTTTGACACCCCTGCTGCACAACCCTGAAGTTACTTTAAGATGTCACAGAGCACATTTGTTGTGAAAGGTAGTTTTTTTTTAATGCAATTGCATGTTATTTTCATACAAACACATTTTTTGCAATGCTTATGAATGCTTTCTTAATTATGAATGGAAAAAAAAAAACGGGCTGATTCTTCTGAAATTGTGTTTGCAGCTGAAAGTTAATGCTGGGATGCCACATGTATGACAGAAACAGTAAATTGCATCTACAATGCCAGATCTTTCTAGTCTGATGCTGCCAAGATGTATTTGCCTGCAACTCTGTTAATTCCTAGCTGATGATATGAGATTTGTAATTCTGATTAGTAAAATTTTAAAGAAAGCTACTAATGTCGTTTCTGAGTTTCGTACTCTAGATTTTACGAACAGCTAAAGCCAGCCAAAATGCAGACTTTTAGGATCCATTGCAGTATAAACATATGATAAATGTTCTTATAAAAACATGCACATCTAAAATTCAATGCTACCAGTGTCAGTTGTGTACATAACTTACAAATATCAGGACATTTTGCTTTAGATGTATTGTTTTGTTTCATATATCTTCACAAATTACATAAATACTGATTGATAAAAGTGCAAATGTTAGAATTGAGAAGGGAGAGAGATACCAAGACAATAAAGACAAAGTATTAAGTGTTGAAAGCTGATTCGGAGGACCAATTTGACTGCAAAAGGAGAATATTTTAAATAGATGGAATAAACAGCATACATGATCATATACTGTATCACAAATAAGCACAAAACATAACTAGAACTATTAAATCTTTTGCGTAGATAGACTACTCTATGACAGCATCCATTGAACCACTTAGAGAAGATGAAATCCCACCCAGAAGAAGTTTATAATTTCATCTTCACTGCTATGCCACACCCTCAAATTAGGCCACACCCACAGAAATTTGAATTCCATCCCTGGGTGGGGGGCACCGAGGATGAGTTTGTAGCACCAAGGGGGCGGTGGACTGAAAAAGTTTGGGAATCACTGATTTAAACTCATCCAGGCTAAGTGAAAGTAATGTGTGTGTGTGTGTAAATGTACATATATATATATATATATATATATGTATATGTGTATATATATGTATATATATATATATATATATATATATATATATATATATATATATATATATATATGTATGTGTGTATATGTGTGTGTGTGTGTATATAAATATATTTTCTTAAGTTTTCGTGGGTACTTACATGTATGGTATTCAGTTTTGCTCGGGTATTTTCCCACGTCATTGTAGTTGTGCTTTTAAAGTTGTAGCAACGTTTCGGCAGGATCTCATCTGCCATATATATCATACTGAAAACAAGACAAAGTTGTGATCCAATCTTACATTGTCCTGTCTCATGAATTATGTGTCAGTTGTCAATAACTCAAGAGCTGAATTCAGACAGTATCTGAAATTTGAAGTCACCCCAAACACATCTTGATTTCATATAATAATACACATAAATGCTTTTAGTTTAATGTTGCTTTATTTGCCTATATTTTTCTTCTATTTTCATTATTGTTGTTCTTTATTTGCTTTCTGTCAAGAGGACAGTTATGTGAGCCACTAAGTCGGAAAGGCTTGTAAGTTAACTTCATTAGTTATAAATCATTGTTTTCTTGGTGCTAAACAAATCATAAGGAAAGAGAAAAAACAACAGTAATAGGAAATTGCTTGTCTTTTGACTGGTTCACACATTAAGACAAAGGCTTAAAACTCAGAAGTATATTGTATATACTGCTCGTTCTTGCACGTTAAATCATTAGTTAATTGGATGCTTTGATTAATCTGAACACTCCAAATTCATGAAGTTTTTGCGAGTTTCAGAATATAGCAATATTTATATCACTCCAAACAGAGCTCCTTACCTAAGCTCATGCTGAGTTAATATATTGTATTCCGAATTACAGTAAGTGGGTTATTTCTTTTGAAAGGTTCCCTGCTTATGAAATATGTGGACAGACTGTTTTCCTTTTGTAGGAATTCTATGTCCAACTTCAGCTACTGGGCTTTAAATGTTCTCGCATCTCTTTCAAGAGGATAGAAGATTCAACAACTTTGCAATTTCATGCTACGGGAACTACTGTGACTAATTAATTAATTTTTTTAATTGTCTGATAGACTTTGATCCTGCAATTACTTTTGTATGGCATTACTGCTAATGAGCTGCATGGCACAGTAGTTAGAATGCAGTACTGCAGACTACTTCTGCTGACTGCTGGCTGCCAGCAATTCGGCAGTTCGAATCTCACCAGGCTCAAGGTTGACTCAGCCTTACATCCTTCTGAGGTGGTAAAATGAAGACCCAGATTGTTGGCGACGATATGCTGACTATGTAAACCACTTAGAGAGGGCTGTAAAGCACTGAAAAGCAGTATATAAGTGCTATTGCTATTACATTATGGCCCTAATGGAGAAAGGGCTGAATATCACATATTGGTTTGGCTGTAGGCATCCATGTTTAACTTTGGCATTGTTATTTGAAAGCCCCATGACCTGAAATTGTTGAGCGTTCCTTTGATTGTTCAAATAAACAGGATCATAAAGTAAGAGGTGAACCGTTAATTGCATATATGGAGAGTTTTTAAAGGGACTCTAATAGCAGATTTTAAGCCCACGTCTTCCTGCATTTAACAGTTATCTTTAGTTGTTAGTCTTCCCTTTCACATAACCAGGGTCAGGATAATTTAGGCCAAAGTGCTTTGTTCTCTTAATGAATTGGGAGCATCCTGAGAAATTTAATTCAGAGAATTGCTGTGGTCAAGATTCTATGCGGGAGTCTTCCCACAATCTCCCTCAACCCTTCTCTGGCCTAGTTTACACACTAATGGCATGGGTCAAAGGAAATGGTTCCTTAATTAGTTAGGCCATTGATTCCTTTTTGCTATACTGCTTACTCCCAAATGCTAGATAAAGGCCTGCAGCATTACTGGTTATTTGCAGTTCTTTTAATTGGATGTGGCATGTGTTGAGCTGGGAACTTCTACATAGAGAATCAATTTTCCCATTAGGTTAAAGTTGAGAGCCCTGTCATTGTTATACTCTCAACCTATTTCATATTGAATTCAGAGGGCTAATTTGTATTTTTGAAGCAGTGTAAGATCTCTATAATCGAAGGACTATATCTTCCTGTATGCGTCTGTCTGAATAGAGATGTTATCAACAGCCTTTTCTGCAGCACTTCGCTCAGTCTGAATTGGGGAATTAACAAATAGGAAAGTTGCTCATTAGTTTCAAACTGTGATTTGCTGCCAAAAAATAAAAATTGCTTTTTAAAAAAAGAATAAGTTCATAACACAGCAACATGAGGTACAATTCAAATTTCTTTTAGATGTTTCTTAAGGTATAATCCTAAAAGTATATATGACGCTGACACTCTGATGATCCATTCAATTTTTTCTAGAGTTGATTCCAAACTGAATTAATCACAGCACTCAACTACCCTAAATGCATTACATCTAATAAATCAAAACTTTTATCTTCCACGCTAGGATAATATCCAAGTTAAGATTCTTTTTCCATTTGTAACTGCTCATATTTTTCTTCTGTTGAGTTTCTGTTTTGATCTCTCCAACTGCATTTCGTTTCCAATTTTCCATTGCTTGCGTTTCAGAATTCACCTCTCATTATCTCTTTGCATTTATTATTGCTACTTGGTTTCTGCTGGCAGTTCATATTTCTAGATAATCATTATCAAAAAGTCAGTTGCATGAATAAACACTTGATTTAAATCAAAGCTTTTTTTAGCCATAGAGAAACAAGGGGCAGAAGGCAGATCCTTTTTGTTGACAAAGCTGAAACTTTCATGGCAAAAAACAGATAAAGATAAGAACAAATAGTTGACAAAGATCATAAAAACAGATGCTATACAGTAGATGGCAGAGTTCCATGTATTTTTGAATGTTTCTGATAGAATTTTCTGGCTATAGATTTATTTATTTTTTTGAAACTAGAATAGAATATAATTCTTTATTGGCCAAGTGTGTTTGGACACACAAAGAATTTGTCTTGGTGCAAATGCTCTCAGTGTACATAAAAGAAAAGATACATTCGTCAAGAATCATCAGGTACAACACTTAATGATAGTCATAGGGTACAATCAACAATCAAATCATACTAGGAAACAGGCAATATAAATCGTAAGGATACAAGCGACAAAGTTACAGTCCTACAATCACAAGTGGGAGGGAATGGGTGATAAGGAGTGATGAGAAGATTAACAGTAATAGTAGTGCACACTTGGTAAATAGTTGAACAGTGTTGAGGGAATTATTTGTTTAGCAGAGTGATGGCTTTTGGAAAAAAACTGTGCTCGTGTCTAGTTGTTCTAGTGTGCAGTGCTCTATAATGTCGTTTTGAGGGAAGGAGTTGAAACAGTTTCTGTCCAGGATGTGAGGGATCTGTAAATATTTTCACAGCCCTTTTTTTTTACTTGTGCAGTATACAGGTCCTTGATTGAAGGCAGGTTGGTAGTAATCGTTTTTTCTGAAATCCTAATTATCCTCTGAAGTCTGTGTCTGTCCTGTTGGGTTGCAGAACTAAACCAGACAGTTATAGAGGTACAGATGATAGACTCAATAATTCCTCTGTAGAACTGTATCAGCAGCTCCTTGGGCAGTTTGAGCTTTCTGAGTTGGCGCAGAAAGAACATTCTTTGTTGTGCTTTTTTGATGACGTTTTTGATGTTAGGTGTCCATTAGGGTAAAAGAAAACAGGGTAAAAGAAAAGAAACTTTGTGGTAGAGATTTGATATTGTGATGAATCCCACAAATCTATGTACTCTCACCCAAAAGAGGCTACAATTTCATCAAAGATAGGCCTATTGTTTGATAAATGTGCAGTATCTGTATAAAATAAGATTTTTGTTTTGTCTGTTTCTTTAATTTTTCATATTCTTCAAAAGAAGGCATACTGTCCCACCTATGGCAATTTCTACATATATTTAATGCCAGTTAGTACTAACACTATGTATGTATGTTCATTCTATATTGTTTGCTTAGTTATTTATGTTCTTTTCAACCCAGATTATATCTTCCAGCAAGGCTAGCTCCACTCTGTTTTGTTCCATAGGTTAATTCATGTAAACTATTCTTCATAGCACACATTTACTCATGGTAAACCATGGTGATGTAATCATGATTCATTAGTCCAGTTCTAAGGTTATATGCAACACAATCATACATTAATAATATTATTCACTAACCTAACATGTTATTGGTTATTTTATGTGGATTCATGGATATAGAAGGAATATAATATTCTAGATTATATTTTAAAGTTATAAGTAGGCAAGTCATATCTTGACTTCTTTCCAAAATGTAATATTTTCAGGCATTTAATAAATCAATACCCATGAAATCTTACCCATGACCAGTGCAGCCATCTGACTCCAAGGAAGGCTTTCCAACATTGTAATTGGAACTGTATTGCTAAATATTAGGTATTACATGTATTTCAATCATAACACAAGTCCTGTAATTCTCTCTCCAATGGGGGAGGACATTAAATAATAACACAGAATCTTAATAGACAGCTTAACAACATTAGCATGTTGGACAGTTAATCTTCAGTCCCAAATCCTGGTATGAGCCAAGCTGCTAATTCCAGGAAATTGCTTGTAGCATGGTAAAACTGCATTCGTATTCATCCCTAAGGTAATTTAAGAATGAATATTTCATTGTCCCGTTTTGTCAGACAAAATAAGATATGAGATTTATAGCAGTAATATAGTAAGTTATTCTTCAGAGAGAAAGATGAAAGGTGTAATGAATATTTAACTAATAGTAGTTAGGACTGTTGTTGTGACTTACTCAACGATATGAACCCTTTTTTCATTCTGTTTTTGGAGCCTAGGAGTACGTATGAATGTATTATAAGGCTTCTACTTTCTTAATGGATGTGGGGTAAAAGGCAGAATTTCAGAAAGGGTCTTAGGTTAGACATTAGAGAAGGTCCTGATAAGATCCTCCAGTGGTAAGATTCTCCACCCATGACTTCTTGAGGGAAGCCATTCCACTGATTAATTGTTCTCACTGACAGGACATTTCTTCTTAATTCTAGATTGTATCTTTCTTTGATAAGTTTCCATCAGGTACTTGTCCTGTCCTCGGGTGCTTTGAAGAATAATAAAGATACAAATAAATAAATATGGTACCCAGAGGAGCCACCACAACAGTTACAAAAGAAAAAAACTCTCTTGGATCTCAATCATTGGTCTACATGAATACATCTGGTTTTGACAGAATACAGAATTAGTTTCCATTGGCAGAATTTTTTTCAGCCTCTCAGACTAATTCGTAGCCTGGGGAATTTTCATATGGACCCCATCTCAAATGCTAACCAGATAGGGTTAAAGTTTGATTCAGGGATGCTGTTTGTTAAAAAAAAAACCAATACTGCTGCAAAATCATAATATTTAATGCATCAGAGGAGAATTGTTAAATACATGAGGTATAGTAATAGCAGGAGTGTTTCATTAAATTGTAATTAAATCATGTTGAATTCAAGTTTTGCTCTACACACTTCATTATCCTGACCCTAACTATTTATTAGAACAAGTTTCCACTGGGAAAATTAAAAGCTAAGCATGACCTTGTTTCAATAAAGATTGACTATTCTGGCCTTAATAGCATTCATCGTCACAAGGTTTTTATTCCTAATGTGCCTTTGTAGTTTATTCAGAAGAAAAAAAATTTCGGCTCCAGTGCCATTGTTTCTAAATTTTAACTATAAATAAATATACCACTAGTGACTTTATTTTAAAAGAAAATGTTTCAATGGAAGAACTATGTGAACAACCAATTAAGGAATAATTGCATTTCAACTTTGTTTTTATTGTGTCATGTAATAAAAATCATGCCCAGGCCTGCTATATATGTAAGTAACAATGAATGCTCCATGTTGTTTATATGAATCCTCCATATGTATACTTGTATACTTCTAATAGAATTCATTGGGCTTCAACAGCAGCATCCTTTTTCACGAGGGCATCCATACGGTGGCTGCGCCAACTCCAGAACAGATTGCCTGTTTCTGACCTTCGGTCTCACCAAGACCGTAATAAGATTATTGCAGTGGCAGAATTCACTGCGGATGCCACTCTCAATTCTACCAAATTTGCATCCAAGACCATGGCATTTTCTGTAGCAGCAAGAAGACTTTTATGGCTCCAAAATTGGCAGGCGGAGTCACGCCAAAAATGGAAGCTGGCTTCAGTTCCATTCGCGGGTGATAAGCTTTTTGGCAATGCTCTGGAACCTTATCTCATCGAAACCAGAAATAAACATAAAATTCTCTCTTCCTGTGGGAAGAAAGCCGACTATCACCCTGCTCCTTATCGCCCTCCTGCCTTCCAAGCGGAGACCTCATCGTGCTTCTCCTGGTCTCACAGGCTGTACTCCCAATGCCAAGACCAACGGGCGGAAGCATCTGGCAGGCAACAACCTTCTATTGGTAAACAGCCCTTTTGGGGAGGGAGGGGGTTGTTCCTTCCGTCACTTTAAGTAAAACCTCATTCTCACCACCCATCAGAGGTCTCCTAGCCTTCTTTGCCTCCAAATGGGAGGAGTCAACGACGGACGCCTGGGTGCTCAGCACTATTAGGTCAGGGTTACAATTGGACTTCCTAACGCCACCCCCAGAAAATTTTTTGATCTGTCCTGTCTCTTGGGACATTTCCAGGCAAGCCCTCATGAATCAGGCCATTCAGCGCCTTTTTGAAATCAGGGCTATTCAACCTGTTCCCCCCTCTCAACAGGGACGTGGGCTTTACTCTCACCTTTTCATCATTCCCAAAGCCTCAGGGGGGTGGGGGTGGTGAGCCATCCTTGATCTAAAATTTCTCAACCAATTTGTAAAATACAGGCAATTTAAAATGCAGACTCTGCATTCTATTTTAGAGAGCGTTCGGGAGGGAGACCTCCTCTCCTCCATTGATCTCACTGAGGCTTACCTCCACATCCCAATTTGGCCTCATCATCACCAGTTTCTCCATTTCTGTTATCAGAATACCCATTACCGGTATCGAGCACTTCCCTTCAGCCTCTCATCAGCTCCAAGGGTCTTCACAAAGGTTCTGGCAGCATTGATGGCATCTCTGCGTTCTATTCCAGTGAGGATCCAATGCTACTCGGACGACATTTTGATTCTATCCTCTTCCATCCATGAGGCCCATCAGGATCTGCAAATTACCTTGTCATATCTCCAGAGCCACAGATTTTCCATCAACACCAAAAAGAGCCAGCTCTCTTCCACAACCAAATTGCAACACTTGGGAGCAGTCATCGATACCATGTCGTGCCAGGTTTTCCTGTCCCCAGCTCGTGGAAAGAGCCTTGCAGAGATCATCAGTCAGATCCAGCAACATCAAATTGTCCCACTGTCGCTGCTGTCCAAACTTCTGGGGAAGATGATCTCCTGTATTGGCATCATCCCGTGGGCTCGGCTCCACTCCCGACCCCTCCAATGGTTCCTGCTTCCCTACCAATGAGCAGGAACCAGCCACTCATCCATCAAGGTCCCATCCCTCCACAAATCCAGAGATCTCTCAATTGGTGGTGTTCCCCATCAATCTAGAGGGGACTCCTCTTCAGGGACCCAGACAGGCTAGTGATAACCACCAATGCCAGCCTCCTGGGTTGGGGTTCCCATATGCAGGGCCAGATAGCTCAAGGCATTTGATCCAGATCAGAGCAGACCCTTCCCATAAATTGGCTAGAGCTCAGAGCCATTTTTCTGGCTCTCAAGCATTTCAGGCAATCAGTGACCGGCTCTCATGTTCTAGTCCTTACAGACAACATGGCCGCAAAGGCTCATGTCAACTGGCAAGGGGGGCGAGGTCCAAAGCCCTCATGAGAGAGGATCTACGGTTGGGGTTATGGGCAGAGAAATACCTGTTGTCAATCTCAGCGGACCACATCTCTGGGGTCGACAGCTCCCAGGCCAATTGGCTCAGCAGGAGCCTAGTCGACCAGGCAGAATGGTCCATTCCTCCGTCTCTATTCAGGGATCTTTCCCTCAGATTCGGAACACCGGAGGTGGATCTCTTCTCCACTCCTCAAAACGCCCAAGTCACCAGATTCTTCACCACGTCTCCTTGCCAGGGAGCGGAGGGGACCAATGCTCTTTGGTGCAGATGACCCAAGGGTCTCCTCTACACCTTTCCCCCGCTTCCTATCATTCCAGCAGTAATTCGGAAGATGTTGGAGGAACGTGCGGAGTTCTCCTCCTGGCACCCTATTGGCCAAGGAGGCCCTGGTTTGTGGACCTGGTCAACCTATCGGTGGCTTCTCCTTGGAGGATCCCAGCCCATCTAATCTCCCTTCACCAGGGGGCCCTGCTCCACCCAGAGCCCTAGTAGTTTAAGCTGACCATGTGGCACTTGAGCGGCAGCGGCTAGAGGAGGCTGATCGGAAGAAAGGGTCATCCTCACTATCCTGGCATCTCGCAAACCTTCTACAAGGCGCATCTATGATGCCACCTGAAAGGCTTTTTCCCAATGGTGCCTCAGGGAGGGTCTTTCTCCTGCTTCAGCCCAGTTGGCAGAAGTTCTTAGCTTCCTTCAGCATGATCTGGAGAAAGGTTTGGCCCCCAACCGCAGGCAGGTTGCGGCCCTCTCCTCGGTCCTTTCATGGGGTTCCTTCCTTCCTTATCCCATCACACTTCTGTCAGGAGGTTTTTGAAAGGGGCTTCCAACCTGCACCCTCCGGTGGTTCACAGGTATTCTTCCTGGGACCTTCATATGATCCTTAATGCCCTTACAAAGCCCCCCTTTGAACCCCTTAGAACAGTGTCTCTCCGTTTCCTGACTCTGAAGGTAGTGTTCCTTGTTGCCATCACTTCTGCCAGGAGGGTTTCCGAGCTTGCTGCTCTTTCCATCAGACAGGACCTTTGTTCCTTTCACGATGATAGAGTTGTTCTTCGTCTGGACCCCTCATTTATTCCGAAGGTTAACACCTGGTTTCACAGGTCCCAGGACATTGTTTTGCCTGACTTCTGTCCTCTCCCGCACCATGACTTAGAGCGGCAGTGGCACACGCTAGACCTAAGAAGGGCTTTTAGAATATACATTAAGCGCACTTCCTCCTTCAGGAAGTCGGAAGCCATGTTTGTTTCCTTTTTCCCTTTTCACTTGGAGCACAAGGCCTCTTCTCCTATTATTAGCAGGTGGGTCAGGTCTTGCATTGAGCAGGCCTACAAAGCTGCGGCCCTTCTGGTTCCCCAAGGTCTGACATCACACTCTACCAGAAACGCGGCCACTTCTGCTGCCTGGGTGACCCAAGCATCCTTGGAGGAGATTTGTTGTGCGGCCACGTGGACATCCCCATCTCCTTTCATCAGACACTACTGTCTGGATGCTTTTGCCTCGGCAACTGCAGCCTTCAGCAGACGGGTGCTTCAACGAGTGGTTCCACAGTCGGTGTGATGAGGACCTGTCCGTGGACATGCAAGCTTTGGTATGTCCCATCCTGGGCTCTCGATGCAGCATGGAGGAGAATGGGCGTTGGTAGAAGTTACTGTGAACACTCTTTCTATCTGTGCTGCAAGAGAGCCCAGCCCCTCCCTTGATTTGTCCGGAGAGGGTAAGACATATTTCTGTATTTATTTTGGGCTTTCAGAGACACCTTTCAGTCTGTCAAGTATCTTCACCAAAGCTGGGGTCTCTCCCAGGGGCTGGCTTTTATATCTTAGTACAGACTCAGCTAAATGATGTCATAGGAAGGAGTCAACCCATCCTGGACTCTCTCACAGCATAGATAGAAAGGGCGTTCACAGTAACTTCTACCAGAGCCCATTTTACTCTAGGACACTCAGTGACTGTACTAACTAGTGTACTGGGGCATTATCATTGAATTCCCCCAGCAATGTATTTAGTTACTACCTTTCTCTTCCAGAGCAAATTAACAATAAGAAAGGAAAACATAATGTAGAATAAAGGAAGGTGCTATATATCCTTAACTATCAGGTTTAATTTTTTTTTTCCTGTTAACTACTGATTTTTAAAGCTTTTGTTTGTAATTTCTGAATGTATTTAAGCTACGGTTCTCATAATCTCCAGCCCATGGAAAGCTGTACAATTGCGTATAACCTGTTGTTGTTGTGTATAACCTATCCAGACATCATGCTAAAATCAAAGATGAAAGTAAATTGATTGTCCCTTTTTCATACCTATATTGTACTTGTGTAGTGCCACCTCCTGGTTGTATTTCTACAGCTGACACCATAACATAAATTGCCGTTGGCACCAAGTTGCCAAATATTGCCACATGTTTCCTACTTGTCATCAGCTTTCTCTATAAGATTTATTGCCCTCACTTTTTAAAAAGTAGCTCAGGTAGAAACATGTGGTATGCAAATTAGTTACTGTTTGCTATTGACTGTAAAGCAATGCAGTTGCTTTCATATCAGGTTACTAATGAAATACATTTTATCCAGACAGATAAAGCATCTCATTTCAATATCTATCTCATTTTAATCTCATTTTAAGCTCTCTCATTTTAATATCAATCACATCATTTTCTACTGATGTGGGATGTAACAAAGTGCTGTTATAACAAAATATATTACCAATTAATGTACACTACAGTGTTTAAAATCAACATTAAAAAACTAATATAAAAAGAAGAGCTCCATACAGTAACAATTTTATATAAATAATAGGTTAATTCAGGCTTACAGTTACCATTACATGTAGATCATATAGAAATACACTGTTCCAACTAATTTTTGGAATTTAAAAAAAAGATGCTCTGGTAAAAATAAATTATCATCAGGAAGATAAGCTTCTTTCCATTTATGCAAACTCAAAAAAGTCAAAATGACAAAATAGCATTATTCACTGATAAACGTATGATTCAGTTTGTAGGTGTAGATAAATTTTGAGCTGGAATGTTTTGTAGTTTGCTAATGTGTTGCTGATCCAAGAAACAGTTCTAGGCTAAGATGGGTTGTTCGAGCATCTTATGTTCTTATAAGATGCATTTTTCTCATTGGATGATAATGTTACATTCATATAATCAATTGCTCCGCTGCAAAATCTAACCTGTCAAACATTTGGCAAAATCATTGGCAAACTAGTGCATTTTGTCATGAAAGATATGTTTAAATATTCTCAAAATCCCTGAGTTTCAACATGACTTACTATTTACTGCCCTTTGAGATTTCCTTTTCAACCAGCGCATTTATAAGGGGAGACGTTATGTTGCTTATTCCTCTCCTTCAGAATTTTTGTCAATTGCTATTTGTATGTATTATTTATTTCATGTTTTGTAAACCGCTCATCTCCCTCAAAGTGGGATTTAAAATTCCATTTATAGTACATGGAATCTGTGACCCTCTTTAACCAACACTTACCAGCTATATCATCAAGTATTGTGGTCTGTAAGTCCTAAACAAATAAAAACTAGGGGAGTTGCATTTCCTGTGAAGACTTGATTTATACATTGGTTTCGGTGCCATGATTTTATATGATTAGGGCCCTAACTGCAAGAGAGTGGGAGCGAAACATTGTGGTGATCCTAAGATAACCTCAGGGGAAGAATGGCATGTTTGCTTTGTGAATTATGCCTACTACTTGTGCAGTGTTTCAATGCTACTAACTTGGCATTAACTGCTTTGCTGCTTGTTCAGAATTTAGAGAGTAGCAAAAATCCGTGGTCAAAATAAAGTGAAAGCACCAATTCTGTTCTTGTAATTGTAACAGTGTATAGGCTGCCAATTTCTGAGGATATTTTCTATTGTCTTAATTTTGAAGAGCAGCATATCAGTCTACAGGTAGTCCTCAACGTACGACTTACAATGTAGCCCAAAATTTCTGTTGTTAAGTGAGATATTTGTTAAGTGAGTTTTGTCCCATTTTATGACCTTTCTTGCCACAGTTGTTAAGTGAATCACTGCAGCTGATGTTAGTAACCTGATTGTTAAATGAATTTGGTTTCCCCATTGACCTTGCTTGTCAGAAGGTCACAAAATGTGATCACTGAATCTTAGGGACACAGCAAAGGTCATAAATATGAGCCAATTGCCAAGTATCTGAATTTTGATCACATGATTATGGGGATGCTGCAATGGTCATAACTGTGAAAAATGGTCATAAGTCCACTTTTTCCAGTTCTGTTGTAACTTTGAACAGTCACTAAATGATCTGTTGTAAGTCGAGGACTACTGTATTTTGGACATGTATTTGGAAATATATTTTTAATCAATGTTTTTTCATCCCTCTCATCTGTAGGGATGCTACTAAAACAACAAACCATTATGCCAATAAATGCAATAGTCATTAAGTGATAATTAATATATAAAATCACTTTTCCATATGGAAACATATAACTGAGCTGCTTGCTTGTATGCTTGAGCATAGTCTTAAGGAATTCATCTTGTAAATCACCACAGATTTCTCTGATCTTTATTGCTAGGGAGCAAAAGTAATCCAGATAAGTTTAACTCCTATGCTTCTAATTCAGTCATAGTAGAATTATACTAGGTATGCCTGCTCTAATTTAGAATCAGATGTGTTGGATAATGAGTTTCGCAAGAAGCATGGCTGTTGGCCATACTAGCTGGAAATTTAGATTTAGACAATCTAAATTTCCAGATAATTGCAGATCATCTCATATGAAGAACATTAGGATAGGAACAGAACTGGTTATGAAATCTTTTACCTGCTTTGGCTGGTGGCCAGCTATCTTTCTTAGCATCTTCTCTTTCATGACCTAGTTACCTCCAAATTACATTCTTGGAGTGCATTCCCCATAGAAGAATGTCCAGAAGTTGCAAATGGCACAAAATGTGATCACTTCATTGCTGGTTGCATTTTAACAATATCGCCTTACTTTAATAAGTATAATCATACATCCCTTTATTTCTGAATTTTCTTTAAGCTGCTGGTGTTTACTTTTAATGGCTCGAGAAAAAGTTATGTTAGTGGCCTTTTTCTGATCAATTTTCTGCATGCTTTAGTCATCTCTTGAGGCCTATCCTTATAGATATGTAATCACCAAAATTCATGCAGTGCAGTGGTTGGATTCAAAAATTTTTACTCCCAGTTCTGTGGGCGTGGCATGGTGGGCATGGCAGGGGAAGGATACTGTAAAATCTCCAGTCAGAGGTGGGATTTGCTGATTCTCTGGACTATTCAGAATTTCCGCTACTGGTCAGAACCTGCTGAATACCACCTCTGATGCAGTGGTTCTCAATTTTAAGTTCCCAGATGTTGTGGAGCTATAATCTTTCTACCAACAGTGCCAATAACATTGGAATTTAGTGTGAATTCCTTTCTACTGACTACATAAGGCTGAGAACTACTGGTCTAAATATTTCTTCTGTGATTATGCCTGCCTTGTGGAATGTTTGGCTAAAAAACGGTTTCTCAAGCACTCCGTTGAAATTAGATAACTGGTCATTCATTCATTTTCATTGAAAATACTCAAATGCTGCTTTTCGCTTTAAAAATATCAAAAAGTTTTACTGCAAAAAACTTTTAAAAGTTTTTATATTACACAAGTTTAGCTTTACTCTTCTTACAACATGAAACGTATGTTGTTGATGTTTAAGCTGAGATTTTAAGATCGATAATATGGCTTCTTTCATAACATAAACTCAATAACGGTCTCTGCTCTCTCTCTCTCTTTTTCAGTTGTGAATAATAGCTGTTCAAACCATTTTAAGATTTTATTGAATTTCACATTTTTTCCATATCCAAATTCACTTCTTTAAAGAGAAGCAAACATTGTATATTTCAGTTATATGTAATATAGAAGTATGTATGTATTGTGGGGATGAAGAATTAAAAAAGATGCCCTATTGTTACCTTCCAGATGGCAATTGTAATGAAAATATTTATTTTGTAACCTCCTGGGATTAATAGCACCATTCAAAATGTGATAATAGTGACAGCATATTACATATACAGTGCGTTTCGTGTCAATATTCTAATCTATTTTATGCAATATTCTGTTTTCCTGTTCTCCATTGAGCCGAAGGGAGAATCCAGGATGGGTAGTCTCTAGTCTCCTAGCTCCTCCTAACTGAGGACACACCCCCTGGTAATGGTCCCCAGTTCTTCACTCAGTCTCAGCGTGTTCAGACCACCCTTTAAGGGCTCTGAATAGTTAAGATTGTAGAAGAAATTTCACCCCCTGGATTAAGCTTTTTTTCACAGAGAGGCTTAGATCAGGTTTGACAGCTAGCCGGCTTGCCGGTTTAGCACTTTCATTTTTTCGCGCCTTTTTTCCGGTTTGCGGGTTTTTTGCTTGTTATTTTAATTTTTTGACTTTCTTTGCTGGTGGACTGGTTTTTGTTTTGTTTTCTGCCAAAACTTGAGTGGAAGTGACCCTGAGAGCCCATGTGGCCCGGGCTAGGGTGGGAGTCGGCGTCTTATTTAACTCGCCTCCTCCCAATCCACTTTCCCTTGCCTGGGACGAGCCGCAGCTGCTGCTTAGTGCTTCTGTCCCTTTTCGACAGCAGTGGCCATTTATTTAGTTTGGGGACAATCTTGCAGTTCATCATCCAGGATTGTCCCTTGGGGGGTTCTGGCCATCAGGATTAAATCCTGACCCCCCATCCAGTCCCCAGAGCACCGTGGCAGCTGCGAGATGCTTGAGTCTGCCTGATAATAGCGGTGCAGCCAGCGTCAGGCTCGCAAGCCTCTGACTTGTCAGGGCTTGCTGCAATTCAAAGAGTCAGCCATTTTTTTCAACTTTTTTTCTTTGACTCAGCTTTTGAATTGCGGAGCTGGGCTGAGCTCACCACTTTGGGTCACACTAGCCTTCTGAAGTGGTGGACAGCTACTGTGGATGTAGCTGACAGCTTAGGCTGAATATTTTTTATTTCATTTTATTTTAACTTCTTTCTCCCTTTCTCTACCCCTGTCAAGTGACAGTTATTTTTGGCGGGCTCAAAGATGGCCACCAAGGGAGCTGATCAAGAATTGTCAGGTCCTCAGCAGGGTAGAGAGAAGGTCTGTTGGTCTGGAAGCAGCAGCTAGGATTAGAGCCAGGGCTCTAGCCCCTAAGACAGTGGTCCCCAACCTTTTTTGTGCCGCGGCCCGGTACCGGCATCACAAAATCATCCGCGGCCCGGTACCAGCATCAGCACGCATGGCAAGGCGAGCCGAGCGACCGACCAGCCAGTCGTCCCCCCTTCTCCCTGCCACCTTCAACTCCTCCTTTGTACCTGTGTCGATGGGCTTCGGGACGGCTTCAGGATGGTCGCTCGGCTCGCCTTGCCATGCATGCTGAAAGAATCCTCGCGCCTTAGTTTTGTTCGAAGCCGCCCCCTCCGATGAAACTAAGGCGCGAGGATTCTTTCAGCACCCAAACGCCGCTTTCTACCCAGAAAAGCTCACAGGAAGCACTTTTTCATCAAAACAAGATGGCAGCGCCCAGCAAGCCGGCGGCCCGGTAGAAATTGTTCCATGGACCGGTACTGGTCCCCGGACCGGTGGTTGGGGACCCCTGCCCTAAGAGATCCTCTGGGGCTGAGGATAGACAGGCCAGGCGTAGACAAAAAGCCATAGACAAACAGTTTGACAGGGCAGTGAGAGATTCCAGGATGGCTGAATACAAAGCCACCCCTCAAACTTTGCCTCCTCAACATGACAGGCAGCCAGACCAACTGGCAGATAGGCAGTGTATGACTGCCTGGTGTCCTGGGGACTCAAGTACCCACGATTTGCAGGGTAACCTCCAAATCAGGGCTGACACCTCTCACAATTTTTCTGAGCCGCCTCAAGGGATCTTGATGGCGGCACCTGCAGTCCAAGTCTCCAGTGGGGCCAGACCTATGCCTAAGCCACTTTTACACCTACAGCAGATGGCTTATGACTAGAAGAGACCCAGATGCAAGAAATGCCATCCTTCATGAAAGCCTGGATCTCCCAGACAATAGTTCCAGTGGACCAGAAGAGACAGGGTTTCTATTCAATGTTGTTTGTGATTCCAAAGGCCTCGGGGGGGCTGGCGAGCAATCCTCAACCTGAAAGGGCTCAACAGACATCTAATCTCCCAAAGGTTCAAGATGCATTCCCTCCACTCCCTTCTAGAGGGACTGTGGGAGGGAGATTTTTTGGCCTCTGTAGACTGGACGGAGGCCTACCTCCATGTGCCCATACACCCCAACCACCGTCAGTTCCTGAGGTTTTGCTATGGTGGCCACCATTTTCAATACAGGGCTCTCCTGTTTGGCCTGTCATCAGCCCCTCAGACTTTTACCAAGCTCTTGGCAGTGGTAGCGGCACACCTCAGAGCTTTACCCATAAGGATCCAACACTATTTGGACAACATCCTGATAGCATCCTCTTCCAGACCCCAGGCAGAGGAGGATCTGATGTCGACAATCAGGATTCTTCGAGAGCATGGGTTCTCGATAAACCTGGACAAATGCCACCTAGTACCATCGACTCAGCTCTTGCATTTGGGGGCCATTGTAGACACCTTGGCAGGACAGGATTTTCTCTCACAGGAGCTTCGAGACAGTATCACGGAAGTCACATTGCTGATCCTGTCTTCCAGAGAGGCTCCTATCATCTTGCTATCTCAACTTCTCGGCAAAATGATATTGTGCATCGGGATTGTCCCATGGGCCCGCTTTCACGCCCGACCCCTTCAGTGGTTCCTGCTCCGAGGGTGAGCAGGGGCGATTCTCCAAGGAGGGTTCGCGTCCCCTTGCCAGTTCTTCATTCCCTCCATTGGTGGCAGTCCCGAGTCATGGATCAGGGATGCTTGTACAGGGAACCCCAGAGAATTATCATCACCACCAATGCCAATCTCTATGGTTCAGGGGCCCACTTGGGAGCCCAGGTCACCTAGGGGAGGTGGTCATGAGAGGAGCTCGCCTACAACATAAATTGGCTAGAGCTCAGGGCTGCCCTCTTAGCGCTCAAGGATCTAAGGCCAGAGGTGGTGAGCAGACATGTGCTTCTCCTCACAGACGATGTGGCTACCAAGGCCCACATAAACCGGCAGGGGGGCACATGCTCCAGATCTCTAATGCAGGAAGCAACTCAATTGTGCAGGTGGGTGGAGAGAAACCTGTTGTCCCTACGAGCAGAACATATCTCGGGAGGATCCAACGTGCAGGCAGACTGGTTGAGCAGGGCCACAGTCAACCAGTCAGAATGGTGACTGCATCCCAGTCTATTCCAGGAGATGACGGAATGCCTCGGCCGCCCGATTCTGGATCTCTTTGCATCACCAGAGAACATGCACCTCCTGAGGTTCTTTGCTCAATTCCCTGCCTGAGGAGCAGAAGGGGTCAACGCTCTCCGGTGCAGGTGGCTCCAGGGACTATTGTATGCCTTCCCCTCTTCCCCTGATTCCGGGGGCAATCAGGAAAGTACTAATAGAAAGGGCAGAAGTTCTGTTGGTAGCCCCTTACTGGCCCGGGTATCCTTGGTTCGCCGACCTGGTGGGCCTGTCAGTCGCCAGACCCTGGAGAATTCCCCTGCACAAGACCTCCCTTAGCAGGGTCCGATCGAGCACCCAGATCCAGCCTGGTTTCAGTTGACCATCTGGCGCTTGAGCGGGGGATCCTGAATCAGAAGTTTTCTACAAAGGTCATTCAGACCATCTAGGTGGCCAGAAGACCTTCCACAACCAGGATATATAATGCAACATGGAAGATTTTCTGCAGTTGGTGCACTTGTCACCAATTGGAACCCACTGGGGTTTCTGTTACAAAGGTATTAGAGTTCCTGCAGGACTGGTTGGATAAAGGTCTCGCCCCCAATACCTTGGAAAGACAGGTGGCTGCCTTGGCCTCAATGATTTCGGTCAAGGGCTCTACTACTCTGGCCCAACACCCTAGGGTGAAAGCCTTCCTTAGGGGAGCCATGAATCTGAGGCCACCAGTGGTCCACCACTACCCTACCTGGGATTTGCCTAAGGTCCTGCAGGCATTAACTTCTCCCCCATTTGAACCCTTACATAAAGTCTGCCTTCGTCTGCTCATGTGCAAGGTGTCATTCTTGGTGGCCATTACCTCGGCCAGGCATATTTCGGAGTTGGTGGTGGCCTTATCCATCAGGAAGGATCTGTGCATATTCCATGCAGACAGGGTGATTCTGCGGTTGGACCCTACCTTCCTACCCAAGGTGAACTCCTTATTCCATCATTCACAGGTGTTGATTTTGTCTAATTTCTGTCCTGAGCCTACCCAAGCACTAGAGAAAAAATGGCACACCTTGGACGTTAGGAGGGCTCTCCGTATTTACATTAAAAGAACTTCTTCTTTTAGGAGTACGGAAGCCTTGTTTGTTTCCTTTCAGCTGTCAACTTTAGGTCGCAGGGTGACACCTTCCATAGTAGGTTGCTGGCATTACAAAGGCCTATGAGTTACAGAGCCTTCCTGTGCCCAGGAGGACCACAGTGCACTCAACCAGAAGTGCATTGACCACCGCAGCCTGGGCAACACAGGCATCGATTCTGGACATTTGTAGAGCTGCAACCTGGTCATCGGTGACCCCATTCATAAGACATTACAAAATTGACTCCTTTGCCTCTGTGGAGGCGTCCTTTGGAAGACGAATCCTGCAGGGTGTGCACGTAGAGGTGGAGACCTCCGACCAATCCAGATCCCACCCGTAGGACAGCCATCAGCCAGCTTTGGTGTGTCCCATCCTGGATTCTCCCTTCGGCTCAGTGGAGAAGGGGCTTTGGTCCTACCTGAATGCTTCTTCTTGGGGAGCCAAAGGAAGAATCCAGTCCCACCCTGTATACTGTCTGGTCGGAATAGGGGAGGAAATGTCCCTTTTTTTGCAGTATCAATGAACTATCTGTTTGAAGACAAGGAGCAGCTGAATTCGCTTCAACGTCATTCAGAACTGGGGACCATTACCAGGGGGGGGTGTCCTCAGTTTTTCAACTCGGTCTGCAGAGCTAGGAGACTAGAGACTACCCATCCTGGATTCTCCCTTCGGCTCCCCGAGAAGAAACGTTCAGATAGGATCAACGCCCCTTTTCATTTCTTTGACAAACTCTAGTAGAATTCACTGACCTCCGTGTTGATGAGGTGATAGGGTAGGCCTGGTGTTGATTTGGCACTTCTCCCTTTGGTAGACACACTTTTTCCCCTCAGTTGCCTTGTACAGAGTCATTCTGGTTTGGGAAATAGAAAAATCTGGCTCTTTCAAATCAAGATTGTTCCCTCTATCTTGCCAAGTTTCTAAATCAATCTCCAGCTCAGAGATTTAGACCAGCCTAGTGGAGCAATTGATCATGATGGTAGTGGGAGGTGGCAGAAGAAATAAGAAGTGTGTGTCAGTGGTGGGATTCAATTTTTTTTAGTACCGGTTCTGTGGGCATGGCTTGGTGGGCATGGCGTGGCTTGGTTGGCATGGCTTGATGGGTGTGGCAGGGGAACGATACTGTAAAATCTCCATTCTCTCCTTCACTCTTGGGGAAAGTTATTACAAAATCCCACTCCCTCCCCACTCCACTAACTTGCTTTCCAGCTCCGTTCTCCTGTGCAGGGCAACAAAAGAAGATCCAGCCAATCAGCTGGGACTTGGGAGGCAGAGAATAGATGGGGGAGGGGCCAGTCAGAGGTGGTATTTTCTGGTTCTCCGAACTACTTAAAATTTCCGCTGAATACCACCTTTGGTGTGTGTGACAGAGACCTGGATCAATCAAAACAGCTAACGGGAATTTAGCTCAGAGGCAGATAAAGAGCCTTTTCTCTTATTTTACTTGCTCCCTATCCCAGATTGGTTTGCACAGCATTGTGTGATTGATGGCCAGTTTTTCGGATGATATTAAGAAGGTATTTAAGGAAAGCCTGCCCAGAATATAAAATAAGGATAATTTCTCCTCTGGCTACAAGCAACAAGCTAGGAAAAGGACAATGGAGATTAGCTATGGGGAAAAATATATGTTGGAAGTTAAGTGAGTCAGGGGGAAGAGATCACTTGTTTTCCTAAGAAATTGATGTAACAGCATAACAAAATAATAGAGTAGGAAGGGACCTTGGAGATCTTCTAGTCCAACCCTCTGCTCAAGATCCATAAAGAGGCTGTTGTTTTAGTATAATCAAGGACAAATTGCCAGCAAAAATATATCTAGCAAGGTATTTAGTGGAAAAACTATCCAAAAGTCAAACAACATTCATCCCTCAAAACTAAGGCAAGTTGCTATGAAAAATAAAAGTTTCAAATACTTGGAAAATGTACAATTAATACTTAATTCATTTACTAAAATGTACAATTAATACTTAATTCATTTACTAATTTTTATCCCATTTTTATAACTCAAGGCAGAGTACATAATTGTCCCTCTTCCTATTCTCCCCCCCCCTCAATAATAGCAACTTATACAGTACACAATGAATCTAATACTACACAAATACACATCAATTTTGATTAGCAAAATTTCAGTTTCAATACAGGTAGGCCTCGATTTATTTTATTTATTTATTTGTCAATCACGTACAAGATAATAGGTATAAGTATAAACATGAGTAAGAATACAGAAAATAGGTACGAATAAATGGGGACAATAGGACAGGGACGGCATGGTGCACATGCAGGCCCCTTACAGACCTCTTAGGAATGGGGTGAGGTCAATAGTGGATAGTTTGAGGTTAAAGGAGTGGGGGTTAGAGGATGTAACAACAGAGTCAGGTAGTGCATTCTAGGCATTGACCTGTTGCTGAAGTCGTACTTTCTGCAATTGAGTTTGAAGCGGTTTACACTGAGTTTGAATCTTTGTGTGCTCTTGTATTGTTGCGGTTGAAGCTGAAGTAGTCATTGATTGGTAGGACATTGTAGCAGATAATTTTGTGTGCTACGCTTAAGTCTAACCGTAGGCCGCCTAGTTCAAGGTGGTCCAAGCCCAAAATCTCAAGCCTGGTGATATAGGGTATTCTGTTGCGAGCAGAGGAGTGTAGTACTCTTCTAGTGAAATACTTCTGGACTCACTCAGTTGTATTAATGTCCGATATACAGTGCAGATTCCAGAGCTGTATTCGAGTATTGGTCTGGCAAAAGCTTTGTATGCTCTAGTTAACAATTCAATATTTCCGGAGGTTTACAACTCTTAATGCCTTTTTGGCAATGCTGTTACAGTGAGCTTTGGCACTTAGGTCATTTGATATGAGAACTCCAAGGTCCTTGACAGAGTGAGGATCATCAACGAGGTCATATCCGCCTAGCTTGTATTTGGTGTACTGATTTTTTTTTACCAATGTGTAGGACAGAGCATTTGTTGGTCAAGATTTGATTTATTGGTTGAGATTATGACCAATTTGAGCCCAAAATTTCTGTTGTTAAGTGAGATATTTGTTAAGTGAGCTTTGCCCCATGTTACCACTTGTTTGTCCCAATTTTTAAGTGAATCACTACAGTTGATAAGTTAGCAACTCGGTTGTTAAGTGAATCTGGCTTCCCCATTGACTTTGCTTGTCAGAAGTTTGCAAAAGATTATCACATGACCCTGGGATGCTGCAACAGTCATAAGTATGAACCAGTTGTCAAGCATCTGAATTTTGATCACATGATCATCGGGATGTTGCAAAGGTCATAACTGAAAAACGGTCATAAGTCACATTTTTCAGTGACCATTCTAACAGTCACTAAATGAACTGTTGTAAGTTGAGGACTACATGTATAGATAACTTTGAGGCTGTAATGTTTCAGTCTCAACTTTCTGAATTTTATTTGTCTCTGAACATATGTTCCTTTCTTTTATTCGCCCCCACCCCTTTTTTCCCTTTCCTTTCCCTACAGCAGCTTCAGGGGAACCACATATAATTCAGTGTCGATCACCTGAAATGGAGACATTTTCATGTTATTGGTATACAGATGATTTTCCTCGTGAATTGGAATCAGGAAAAATTCAACTGCTGTATTCCATAAGGTACTGAGAAATGAATCATGCCCTTGGAAAAATGTTATCTGAAATGATTTCCATGTTTTGTTGGAACTGCAGAAATAAAGACCCACGTTCAATTATGAGAACATCTTTCTTTTAATACTTATTAAGCTATGCATTACTGCATTGCCTGGAGGATCAGAAGATCAATTTGACACATTAAATGACAACCAAGTTTAATGTCATGGTTAGATAACAGAAGAGTGTAGGTTTCTTCCAGACCGATCTTGCTTGTTCAGACACATGGAAATATGTTTTTAGTCATGTTATGGTGGGCAACATGTAAAATAACTTCGTAAGAACATAAGATCCTAATGAAGAAAATCAGACATATATTTTCCGCCTCCAACTTTGGGCAACCAGATGCCTCCAGGAAATTCTTAAATAAAGTTTAAAATAGTGGTGCTTATAATCCCTCGCTTCGGGAATCCCAATGACACATTGCTTCTCTACTGAGGTGTTGCGTCTAATTTGTAATTTTAATGAATTTCTGTAATGCTCTTTTAGAACCATCTAGTGACCATTAAATCATTCAGTTCCACCGAATTCCTTATCCATCTACAGATAATCCAATTGTCAGAATTAAATCTGTTATGGAAAACAAAATTTATTCATACAAAATATGAAAACAAAATCCTTCAGAATAGATTGAAACACATACAAAATATTCAAGTGTCACTTTATATACAACGGCTCATTTTTCATGGAATTTTGATTAAAAAATGAGGGTTGGCTTCTCCATAAATGGGCTGATCCATGTATATTGTAGTACTCATATCTTCCAGGGTTTTTCTACTGAGATATTTAGTTGGGTTCACATGCAAAGTTACCACATTTTTATTGCCTTCATCCAGTCTTGAAGCCAACTCATGCCTGAGGCAGTTGTCTTTAGCTTTTCTGGCATTCAAGCACTGTTTTCCCTTTTATATAGCCAACAAATTTTGACAATTTTATCATAGGAACCCAGAGTATACAGCATGGTGAAATAAAACAGAGACAATGGCTTGAATACACAAACTCCATGCCTGCCATTTTGTTTGTTTATTGATTTCTATATTGCCTATCTCACCTAAGTGATTCTTGGTGGTTTGCAAACAACGTTATAAAACAATGTTAAACATTACTAAAAGCACAGTTAAAATTTTAAGTTAAAAATCAAGATTAAAAATTACAAATTAAAAGTAAAAAAAATCTAACTTAAGAAATTGACACAGCTAAGAGGTTAAACAAGATGGAGGAAGTGCCTTCAAGCCATCAGCCACCCACAAGGTTGCATCAAACTCTGACCCTGCCATGTCAATTGGCAGAGCCAGGACTTAACTCTACTCCAGAAGGCAGAAGAGTGGAGGCCCACCTCACTTCTTTGAGTAAGATATTCTAAAGGATGGAGGCAACAGCATGTTCTTAGAGCATGACAGTTGAATGTGCAGGTTGCTTTGGAACATGATTTGAGTACACTTCATGTTTACACACAACTTGAACAACATCTAATAGGCTTGGCCATGTCATTATCACACATTTTGCATATAGTATCCTTTCCTATTGTGAAGCCTTAAAAAACAAGAATATTCTTTTTTTTATTCAAAATGCTGCCACATTTAAAAATAAGTAAGGAAAGAGGTTGATGAGACATTTTCTCAGGATGAAGAACATGTTCATATATGCTGGTTCAACCCTGACTTTTCTTTTCTAATATAACATACATTTTCAGAAGAAATTTTGAGAGAACAGAATAGAATAGAATAGAATAGAATCGGACAGGACAGGACAGGACAGAACAGAACAGAATTATTTCTTGGCCAATTGTGATTGGACATACAAGGAATTTGTCTTGGTGCATATGCTCTCAGTGTACATAAAAGAAAAGGTACATTTGTCAACAGTCAAGAATCATAAGATACAACACTTAATAATAGTCATAGGGTACAACAAGCAATCAAATCATACTAGGAAACAGTCAATAAAATCGTTAGCATACAAGCAACAAGGTTACAGTCAAAAGAAATTGGAAACCCACAAAAAGACAACAATTGAAAATTGGAAGTTTTCTCCTCAGCCATACTTGTGATCCTCTGAGCTGGCCATCGGTTTCCCCTTCCTCTTTTTAAACAAACAGTTAATAATATCTGCTGAGGTGGTCAGTGTCCCTAATAATGTCATGATGTTGAAGTAACACTTCCTTGCTTGTTTGTTTTCCCCCTTATTCCAACCCTGTTCAAGGACTGTTTTAAGATATGTAAAATCATGTATACTTCTATTAAAGTCTGCTGAGCACCAGGAGAAATAAAGCTGCAACATTTTTTCCAGGTTGGTAAGGGTATATCCCATTCCTTCTTCCCCCTGGTTAGCCTCTTCTGCCATCATTCTGCCGTGGTATCAGTGCAACATTGGAAACTCATTGGATTTGCCCAAGAGCAGTAATGATAATGATAGCTTGATCAGGCTGAAATAGGGAATGGTCTAATAAAGTGGTGTCAAACTCAAGGCCCACAGACCACATCAGGCCCATGGAGTGCTTAGATCTGGCCCGTGGGGCTGCCCTGGAAACAGCAAAGGACTGGCCTGTGGTGCCTCTGCCAGCGAAAACAAAGTGGCTCTCCCAAGCTCCGTTTTCACTGGCAGAGAGTTACAGGAGGGTGTCACAGCCGAAAACAGAGCTTGGGAGCCCGTTTTCACTGGTGGAGTGCTCAGACCACCACAGGCACCCCCAATATGAGTGACCTCAAGTTGGCCATGCCCACCTAGACTCCCTGAGGTCAAACACAACCCTGATGCGGCCTCAGTGAAATCAAGTTTGACACCACTGGTTTAATGGGACTTAATTTGACAGAATGGGATCTAAGAGGAAGGGCAAACAAAACGACATAGTGATACTTGACAGAGGCCTGGTGACAGGACACCCTATTCAGTTCTTGCATTAATGTCATTAATGATGGGTTGAAGAGGGAGGGCAGCAAAGCTGGTAGATTAACCAATCACTTTGCCTATCACAACCTGCACAAGCAAATTCAAGACCACTCCCTCTGGCAGTGATCTAGTATAGATGCAGTAAAATCTGGTCAGGGATCAGCAATGAAGATAACAGATGACATACCAGTAGTCTGTCAATAAATTTGTAACTTGGTAATTGGAAAGGTTCTACCTGCCTCTTTCCAGTCCTTTGATTCCATCTTAATTATTTGGTTTATCATTTCTAGGTCGAGTGAGGTGGAAGAATGGAAAGACTGTCCTGATTATACAACTTCTGGTGAAAACAGCTGTTACTTCAATGCATCCTTCACCTCCATTTGGGTCCCTTACTCTGTTCGGCTTTACATTGCAGATCAATTATACGATGAAAAAGAATTCCGGGTGGAGGATATAGGTACTTTTTTGATATGAATTCCCTTTGCTTTGCTTCTTAGACTAGAGTAAAAGTTTCACACACAAGGATTTTCATAAAACAAATTCATCAGCTGTTATTACAATTTGTGCTTTTCTCTAAGCTTCCTGCAATGGAAATTGTGCTCCAATCTGTATCTCTTCCTGAATTTAGTTCTGGATGAAGGTATCACTTATGCTTCCCAGTTCCTGCCTACCTTTGTTCTTTACAACTTAGAGAAGCATGACTTTACTACTCTTGTCTAACAGGTTTAGTTCAGGTTCAGTTTGAGTCTAGTAAGTTCTAGGTAGGTCTTCCCATAACAACAACTCTGCGGGGTGAGTTGGGCTGAGAACAAGATCTAAAATCGCTGCTCAGCGTTACAGTGGCTCAGTTCAAAATCCTATTCAAAATTAAAATAGCTAAATGTGAGACTTTGAAGCAGATGGGGACAATGGTTCGCATAATGTAGAGGTAGCAGTAATGAAGAGGGGCGGCTGTCCCAGTACAAAGATAGAACCTTATTCAACTGTTTGAAAATTATTTTAGGGTACAGTGTTCATGTATGTCCTGTCTTAAATTGGAAAACAATGCATTGGGGCCAGTTTTCAATAACTCTGCTGCCAAAAAGTGACAGTCATATCCTGGGGAACATTAAGGAAAGATTAATGGACTATAATAACTTCTCAGATGCTATTCCTCATCCTGCCCTACAACATCATTGCTGGCCAAAATCCCAAGCTGCTTTTTATCCATAGGAACTTTACTATCCCTCTTCAGTACAATTTCACAATACCAGTCCAATTTGTGCATCAAGTATTTTAAGTATTTTAAAGTATACAATTGGTCTTTTCAAAATAATACTGTTTGTATTATTTATAATATGTGATGAGGGAGGGAGGGACAGAGTATATTGTTAAATGACTTTTTCTATTATATTTTGATTAACTCTGTGAAAAAATGTGTTTAAATCACAGTAATTCCAGATCCTCCAGTTGGGCTGAACTGGACAGTGCTAAACACCAGCCCGAGTGGTGTCTATACTGATGTTCAGGTTACGTGGAAGCCTCCACCCTCTGCAGATGTTCAAAATGGATGGATCATACCTTTCTATCAGCTTCAGTATAAAGACGTCAATGCAACAAAATGGCATGAGGTATGTATTGCAAGAGCAAAACTTGGAGACCTTACCCAAGCAGAGGCCATCCAGAGGTATTGGGAATGAGAGACAAACATCAAGGACCTGCAAAAGCTTAAAACCTTGTAATTTACATTTTGGGAAATACTTTGAAAACAATACATCTGCACATTTGCAAATCAATGAGTTATATATTCATAGACTCTATAAACACACTCAGTTTTCCTATGTAATGTATAGTGCAAGTGGAACTAGCAACAAACTTTAGTGCTTCCACAATTCCAGCCATCTCTTTCTATTTCTCATACTGTGTTCTCCTCCCTTGCCTCATGTATTCAGTAGTTAATATTTAAGAGATGGAGATCCCACTATAGAATAGACCTCCGACATTTTCTCCTCTGCTTCTCTACATCCCTCTTTCATATGGATAAGACCAATAGAACAGCTTGAACTTAAAAATAAGTGTTGTATTACATCAACAATGTACACTTCAGTCATGTAGTCCAAAAAATAAACTTGCACAATCAATTTCACAGCCTACTGTAAAAGAAAAAAAAATATGGCCTCACATTTAAGAATTACTGTGGGTATCTGCAACTTATACAGAACCAAAGAAGTGGGAGAGATCTTAGGAACCATCTTAATTGTTCAGAAGATTCAGTAAAACATCTTTGGACAGTTGATGCCATAGTTTCTTTGAAGACCTATAGCGAAGGAGATGTCACCACTTCATATGGTAGCCTGTTCCACAATCATCCTGATGTTTAACTTGAATCTGCCTCCTCTAGTTTTAAACTTACTGGTTTGTGTCTTGCTCTTTGGGGTGACAAAGAATAAGTCAACTTCCTTTTCCACATAACAATACTTCAGATATTTGAAGACAGCTATCATATCTCCCCTCAGCCTCTTCTGTAGTCTAGACATACCCAGAATCATTCTTCAAGTGGGTTGTTTCCATGACTTTCACATTTTCAGTAGCCCTCTTCCAAATTAACTCCAATTTGTCACTGCCCTTTTTGAATGTCCAAAAATAGACATAGTATTCCAAGTGGGGTCTTATCAGAGTAGAGTCAAGTGTCACAATTATTTTCCATGAAATAATTTCTGTGCTTCTGTTAATGCAACTCAAGATTGCATTTGCCTTTTTAGCAATTAACTTCTCAACCTCTGACTCATGTCAACAAGGGCATCCCAAAACTCTTTTCCATTTACTTCTACAGGCCATGTCTGTCCCCTCCCATATTTGTGCCTTACATTTTTTCCCTAGATGCAGAATTGTATATTTATCCCTATAAAATTCCCTCCATTTCAATCAATCATTCAAGCCAATCTCTTTTTTTTTCATGTAAAATCAAACTTTCCAGTTTTTTATCACCTGCAAAAATTTTAAGTGTCCACTCAACTCTCATTCAATTAATTGATTAAAAAGTTGGAAAGTATTAGAACCACTTGCTGATACGTTAGTTCTAATATTAAGCATTAGCACTAATATTAAGCACTAATGCTTAATACATATTCAGGTAGTATTCACCTTAATACTTGATAAATATTATTGTAGAAGAAGCGTTTCCCAGGTTATTTTTTTTTACGTATGACTGAGGATTCTGGGTATTGAAGTCTATCACATCTGGAAAGCACCAGATTAAATTTAACAAAGATTATTCTAGAATTTCAAAACACTCAGATCCTAATCCTAATTCTGCCTCCTTGCATACATTTTATGTTTATAAAGAGTACTTTTTTTATCAGTGTCAACAATTAATTGAGGAGATTCAATATATTATTACAGCTGGATCCAAAACGTGCCACCGAAGTTCCAGTATATTCTTTAAAAACTTGCCAAGATTATGAGATACGGGTTCGAGCAAAAGGAACACCTGAAGTTTATGGCGAATTCAGTGATGTGCTATATGTATCATTTGATTCAAAAGGACTGGTGCCATGTGAGGAAGGTGAGAAAAACTTCTTCTATGATGTTGCCTTTGAAATATTCTCGTAACATCTTACATCAGAACTCACTACAAACTGTTGTATGCCCAAATGGATGGAAACTAATCAAGGAGAGAAGCAGCATAGAACTAAGGAGAAATTTCCTTACAGTTAAAACAATTAATCAGTGGAACAACTTGCCTCCAGAAGTTGCTCCACCACTGGACGCTTTTGAGAAGAGATTGGACAACCATTTGCCTGAGAGTTTCCTGCCTAAGCAGGGGGTTGGACTAGAAGACCTCCAAGGTCCCTTCCAACTCTCTTATTCTGTATTTGGCTCATCCTGTGCATGGGATGCTTGAGGGCATGTGTGCAAACTTCATGCTTGTGTTCCAGTGGTGTTAGACTTCAATATCCAGATAGGATAGTCATTGGAAAATTATAGGCATTGAAATCCAAATTATCTGGACCAAGTTTAGAGAACTAAATAAGGAAGACCTACCTGAGTTACTAGGGTGATACCATGTGTGGGAGATGTACTCATCACATGCAGATACTTTCTAAACAAGCATGAAACAGCAAGATGTTAATCAAAGAAACACAAACAAAACTGGGAAGTGATACAAATGTCACATTTTAATTGTTTGTTTTTTTGTTTCAGAATTCCAAATTCCTTGGCCTTTGGTGATGGCCTTTGGAATACTTGGCCTAATGGTGATGCTGTCTCTAGTCTTCTTTTCTAAACAACAAAAGTAAGCTTTTGATAGATTTTCGCCTCTACTCATCCATTCTGTGGCTTTTCTCTAAGAAATTTTTGACAGGGACAATTTATTTTGGTTCTCCCAGGTACATGTGTTTTTTCATCAGGACAAAAGGATGTTCAGACACTCTTTCCAGACAATTACTTTTATGACTGATGGTAGATTGTGGTCATGCAGGGAGCAAAATAATCTATTGGAGATATTGGAATGGGAAACTATTGAAAACTGCAGGGATAGTTCCTAGCAGTCAAAAATGACTTTAAAACATCTTGAAGTGTGTATATATGGTGTATTTCCTAATTTTTGGACTTTTACTAAGAAGTCTGTAAACATTTTAATGTATCACTATGATATGTATTTGAAATTTACTTATATACTTGTATTACAACACACTCATTTCTACCTGGTTTGGGAGAAGCTGATTAAAAACATTATTTTCCTCTCAGGAAATGGCAGAAATGAGAAGAAACTTAAGTTTCTCAGTTCAAATTGCTTTTACTCTCATTTCTTTGATGATGAGGAACTATTTAATCTCTAACAGCCCATTTTTCAGTATGACTGAGGTCATTACCCTAGATAATCTCCAATTTATGTCTCCTTTGCAGTGTATCTTGGAGTGAGCCAGAACAAATTCAAAAAGACATCTGTGGTTGTTACATGGTGGGCCTCTGAAAGGTTGCCAAGCTGCTGTGCTAGAGTTTCCCTTGTAGACAGTATGTCCTGAGTTGACTAAGCTTCACTCAGATTTGCATACTGAGTACAGCAATTAGGGTAACCACCCAGCTACTGGCAGCAATGTTGGAAAGGATTATGAATTAGATTGTGCTTACAGGCAGGATAAAAGATTCCCTCCCACTGAAGGGAAATAGCAAGTGACTTTTTAATTAAAATAACAATTGCACTGGATTCATTCCTATGAGAAAGAAAGGGTATTTAAAAATTGCCACAAGGTAGCATATTGCTCTTTAATTGCTTAGAGAATGCTGCTTTGTAAAGAAGCCAAAAAGAAAAGTTAAAATAGCTTCACTTTTCTCAGAAACTATGCTTAGGAGTCAAAGGACAAGTGCAGAGTTGCAGAAGACCAATTAGCTAAATTGTTGAACAAATTGGAAAAAATAATATTGCTGAACAACCCTATGTAAGAAACAAAAATTTCTTTATTACCCAGAACTGAAATTCTAAATCATGAGAAGTAGAATACAACTGGATGAATCTATCCAAGAAAATCTGGAATTCCAAGCTTAAATTGAAAATCTATTAAAGCAGAATTTGTTATTCATAAACTGTAGTATATGATAAAGGAGCTATTAAAAGATGCAATTCGCCAACAGATAAACATCTGTGAAAAGGTTTTTCGGATAACAATGATTTGGTATGGTTTAGATCGGTGGTTGCCAACCAGTGGGCTGGGGACCACCGGTGGCAACCACTGATCTAGGAGAAAATTTTTGGTGGTCCGCAGAGAAATGTCACCCGCAAAGCAATTAATCCAGTCTGCACAGGAACACAAGGCTGCGTCGCACACATGGCCTGCGGGAACACAAATTATGAGTTTGGTGGTCCCTGAGGTCCAAAAATTATTTACTACTTATTTATGAATGAATGAATGTTTATATGACCACCCAACTATTCCAGGTGACTTATAAGGATAAAAACCCAATATAAAAATAAAAAGCCATACCATCCCACCCACTCCCTAGCAACAACAATAAAATCAGCCATTTGATGGACTCCATCCCACTTGAGTTCCCAGGTCCATTGGCAAAACCAGGTTTTCAGGGCATTGCAAATGAATACCAAAGTGAGATCAATCTTATCTTAGCTGGGCTGATATTCCATAGGGAGAGACCCACCATGGATAAAGTCCCTCTCCTTGGTCTCGCTAGATGGACCTTTTTAGGAGAGGGGAACCATAGCATTTCCTGCCTCATATAGGGTTTTGAAAAAATCAATAGCCACATGAGAATGACATAAGTGCACCTCTAGGCCTGCACCAAACCATGTAAGCAGCCATATTTTGAACCAACTAAAGCTTCCATATATTTCCAATTTTTGTTAATATTTATGAATATAAAGACAAACAATTAATACAACCTAAGAAAAATATAAAAAAGAAAAAGTGAAAAGAAAAAAATTGAACAGTTAAGAATACGCACAGTATTCTGGGGAACCAGTAATGGAAATTTTGAGTAGTTCAGAAAACCGGCAAATACCACCTCTGACTAGAGATTTTACAGTATCCTTCCCCTGCCACACCCACCAAGCCACGCCCACAGAACTGATAGTACAAAATTTGAATCCCACTACTGAAACACACATACATATATGTATATTCCTTCCCTTTGCTTTTAAGAATCTTTGCTCTGAAGATGTTAAATATATTCTCCAACTGAACCAAAGCCAATTTAGCAAGACTCTCAAGCTACAGGTAGTGTCATTTGTGTAGCTTGTGTGGAAAATGTGGAAGGTAGTATCACAGGGCTTTCCCGGAGGACAGTGAGAATAGACCCATTCTATGTTATGAGTGCCACATATTAGCAATAGATCTAAACTAAATATTTTTCAGACTACTTCATTTTCTGTAAACCAAAGGCTTTTTAATGGAGGTTGAATAGGATGTCTCATTGACAACCTGAAATAGCACAATGGTACAAATTTGAGGTTCAAAAAGTAAAAATATCCCACCATAATTTGGGATTTGCCAAGATATAGCCACCTGCTAAAATAAGCAATTTTATTGTATTTTCTTGATGCAGTTTAGAAGTCTTAAAACTTAAATGTTACTCTTTCTTTTTCAGGCTAAAAATACTGATATTTCCTCCTGTTCCAGTGCCCAAAATTAAAGGAATTGATCCAGACCTCCTAAAGGTAGTGTGAAATAGATTGCTGTTGTACAAAATCAATATACTTGAAGGTTTTTCTGCATAGCAGGGATGGATTAAATAGTCTAACATGCTCTACTGTCTAAGGAAAAGTGATGCCCAATTTGTTGCCCAAGTTTATGTAATAAATGCTTACACATTCTTTCAACTGTGTTTCCCTGAAAATAAGACCCTGTCATATATTTTTTGGCACCAAAAAGGCACCAGATCTTATTTGTGGGGGATGTCATCCACTGACTAATCTCACTTGTGCGTGTCACCCCCAGCCTCCTTTACGCTGTCCAAGGTTTTCAGGAACTATTTTTTCTGCAACCAGCAAGGCTTTCCTGAAGGACTCTGCAGCCGATAATAGATCTGTGGATCGATCTGGAGCTTTGTTATCAGCTACAGAGGCCTTCAGGAATGCCTTGCCAGCCTTTCCGGCTGCAGAAGAAATAGGCCGGCAAAGATGTTGGGGTGTGCAAGGCCTGGCTACAACTATGCAAAGGTAAATAGCAGGGCAGCTCCGCCCCCCGATCCCCACCCTAGCTTAATTTTTACCTGTGCACTTGAGTAGGTGGGATCTTAATTAGGTCTTATTTGGGGGGTAGGGCTTATATTGGGTGCACATGTAAAAATCAAGCTAGGACTTATTTTCAGGGTAGGTCATATTTTCAGGAAACAGGATAGTTAGGTATTGACATTGATTGGTTGATTTATTGATTATGTGCAATCAAATTGGTGTCAACCTTTGGTAACTATATACATTTAAAAAATTGTAAAGGACAGTCTATCCCCAAACTGATTTTTCAGGCCTTCCAAGGATGCACCCATCCCTTCTGTAATTGTATCCATCTACCTTGTAGCTAGTTGTTCTCATCTTCTCTTTCCTTCCACCTTTCCCAGTATGATAGACTTCTCCAGAAATAAATGTTGCATGTACTGGAATTAAAATGATTCCAAAATGGAACAATACTACTATATTCATGCAGATTTTATTATGGACCTAGTATTGTCTACCAATACTGTACAAACAACTTTAATAATCCCAAGCCAGAGTAATAATAAAGCTAGTAATAGTAAAAGACTCAAAAGAGAATGAAACAGAAAGCAGGAACAAATGCTATTAATGCTGATTCCCAAGTCTCCTTCTCATGGGAGTTTCCAGGAAAGCTAGTATTCTTGGATATCTCAGTAAAACTTCTGGTTTCTTCCGTCCTCTAGGTGACCATGTTCCAAGTCTGGAGCCATAATTTGCATGATCTTTTAATTAGGAAACTGATTAAAAATTCTTTCTGAATAGAGTAAATACTGCTGCCATGCATATAGAATTCACACATGAATAATTAAATTTCAACAATGATTGCTACTCTTTTGTTTTATTTTCAAACATTTGTTTTCAGAAAGGAAAACTGGATGAAGTTAATTCCATTTTAGCAAGTCATGGTAGCTACATGCCTCAGCTTTACGGAGATGACTCTTGGGTGGAATTTATTGAGCTGGATATAGATGATGCTGAAGATAGAACTGAAGGATCAGATACAGACAGGCTCCTTGGTGATGTTCACACGAAGTCTCATGGCTGCCTTGCAGTGAGGGATGATGATTCTGGACGGGCCAGCTGCTGTGAACCTGATATCCCAGAGACTGATTTTAGTGCAAGTGATACATGCGATGGAACTTCTGACATTGATCAGTCCAAAAAGATAAGTGATAAAGAAGAGGATCTCTTGTGCCTTGATCAAAAAGATAACGAGAAATCAATCCCAGGTCTTGATGTTCCATCCGCCTGCTTGTCATCAGATAATCCAACCAAAGAACAGGACCTAAAATCCCATGTTCCTGCCACCGAGATAACCAATCCACTTGTCCAGACCCAGTTAAGCAATCACAGTTCACTAGGGAACATTGACTTTTACACACAAGTCAGCAACATTACACCAAGAGGAAGTGTTGTGCTATCCCCAGGACAAAAAATGAAGACAGGGAAAACTCAAAGTGAAGCTCAGAGAGAACCAGTTGCACAGTGTCAACCAACCTTGGCCATGGACAATGCCTATTTCTGTGAGTTGGATGTGAAAAAATGTGTCACTGTGTCACCCCCCAAAGAAGAGGAGCCAGAAGTTCAAGTCCAGAGCTTTTCTGAGGATGCTTACTTGACCACTGATAGCCTTGTTATTCATCCCGTGATCCCTGCTATGGTAGCAACAGCTGCAGAAGAAAAAGATCCGGAAACTTCTGAGATACCTGTGGCAGACTATACCTCCATTCATATGGTACAGTCTCCACAAGGTCTAGTTCTCAATGCAACAGCTCTCCATGTGCCAGACAAAGAATTCATCATGTCATCTGGCTATGTGAGCACAGAGCAACTTAACAAAATCTTGTCATAGGTTTCTTTTCTTTTTTTAGTATATAGGAAACTGTATCATCCCTAGCTCTATGAAGCTCAAAATACATATGTAGTTGGAGCTTTCCAATTCAGTACAGTGTTACAGAAAATGTCTGAAGTTTGCAGAACATTTATTAATGATGATGTGAATGGGCAGGCCAATTCCCAAAAGGAATTCCGTGTTCCTATGCTTTAGCTAGAGCCAAGGTGTCCAACAGTTTCAGATGATTGGTGATGATGCAGTCCTTTCTACTTCTACCTGTGCTGTTGACTCAATCACAGTATTGCTTTTGTGTCTTGTCAATATTGTCTAACCAAATGTTGCTGGTGCTGATTCAATAGCATGACTGTCTTTTGTTGTAAGTGTTGCTTTGGGCTTCTCCCAAACACATTGGGTATCTGTGTCATGCATTGTAAATCATTTTTTTCTTCAAAAAGCTAATAGCAAGTGTGGAATTTTGTTTGTTCGCTCGCTTGTTTGAAGATTTTGAAATGTTTATACTGGGAATTGGAGAATGAAAGATTAGATAAAGAAGCAAAAAGTTTTGTTAAATAAAGCATTATTATGGTTAATATAAATATAAATCTACTTTAATACTTCAGGTAAGCAAGCATTAATATTTTATACTTGGACTGCATAATGAAGTTTAATTATTATGGTCGATGTATGGAATGTGTCTGCTGCAATCAGTATAGCAATTACCAAAAAATAAGGAAAAATATGTTTATATCTCCACCAAAGCTATACAGAATGTTAAGTTGCAGCACTGCTGGGGTGGGGATGGGGTGATCATTTCTTAAAAGCACTATTCATATTTTACCTTTTGTAGCAAACCAAAAACATGTACAACATTGAATATTTTTTTACTGGTAAAACCAATCTGCCATTACAATTTTAAAGCCTAAGATGAATTTGGAATTTCAGGGCTTTTTAGGAATACGATTAATTTTTTTATGACTAAATAGGCAATTTAATAGTGTTTTTTACAAGAAAGCGTTTACATCCCTTAAATTTTAAACACCAAACCTAATATTAATATAGACTCAAAATTATCAGCATTTTAGATTTTGAATCAAATGAAAATTCAATGGAACAGTATTATAAACAGTATCACTTTTTTATTTAGGATAATCTGCTAATTAATACACATGTAGGAAAGTTTTAAAGAATTAGTGTGCTTAAAGCCTTACAGGTATCTGTTCCTTTCTCAAGGTACGCCCTAACATAGTTTAATTTTATATTTTGTTTACATGAACAAGGTTTAAATTCCAAGACCTATATGCAGTCTGCTTGGTTTTTTTCCTTATTGTTTTCCAGACTGCTAATATTACTCTCAGCCTTAGCCTGCCTGCAGGTGATGATTCCTAAACATCACACAAATGTCACACAAACTTCCCAGAATTACTGATTTTAACTGGGAATTTATGACCTAGAGGTAGGAAGTTTTGTGCCATATAAAGGTTCCTTGTTCTGATTCAGAAAGCTTCTCCCCTTAGCTGCCTTATTGAACTTAGCTTCCCCGAGATCTTTAGCACAGGTCTTTTACATTACCTATTGCCTGAGTCTATTTTTTTAAAGATGCCAGGGGTCAATCTATGGACCCTTCTGCACATAAAATATGCATTATATCACCGAGCCACTAATCCCTGACTGGAACAAAAATGTGACGGGAAACATTGCAGTGAATTCAGAGGTACTCCGAGATTATTATAGTTGACCCCTTATGGAAAGGGTGCAGATATTTTGCACTGAATCACAATAATGGGAATCCACAAAAAACGACTTTGGGAAAGGGGGAGGAATGCATAGGATTTGCCTCTGAACTGGTCTTAAAAGGATTTAAATCTAGAAGAAAAATCCTTCCTTTCCATTGCTGTTCCCTTCGTGGGCCATTACAGTTAATGGCCATTTGATAAGCTGTGATGAATATAGTATGTAGATTATAACTGCCTACGTGGAAATATGTTGATATTATACCTGGGTGGCAGTTTTGTTAGTATTGTTTTGATTTGTTTTAAAGAAGTAAGGTGAAGGTCATGTTACGTGTATTTGCCATAGTCTTCAGTCTTAAAGACAAATGTAGTGCAATTGTTTCTGGTTTATTTAGAAATAAACCAAAGTACGTGCTTTCAGGCCAATTTCCATGAGGTAGTTTTTTTATGTTGGCCAACCAAATAAGGGTGAAGTTTGCAAAAGGCTCACATAGGACATCTAAATTAAGTTGCTTGGGATGACATCACCACAGAAAAAGAATGTAAGCTTCATTTATTTACATTTTTGAAAGATTGGCTCTTTTTTCCATATAGGTACTCATCCCACTCAGCTAATTGGCACTAGAAAAATTGGGAGTGGGAAAGAGGATGGTGGGACATATTAGCAGGTTGTAAGAGACCCTGTCAGCAAAGAACAGCTAGAATGAAAAGAATACCAAGTGAGCAGATCACAGCAAGCTTTAGTAAACATATGAAATGGTGCAGAAATTTAAAAATGACCACTCACCTGGTTTTCAGCTACGATGTTAATCCTGTGTAATATAAGTAGGCCTTGAGTAGAAATGCACATTTTAGCTGGAGATTGCATCATGTATAAGCATCTTAAAAGGAAGAAAGTTGCTTAGAAACAAATCAATACTTCAGAAATAAACTTTTCTGATATTCATTCTTAGGCTTGTATTTGGCTTTTGTATTTAAGATGTATTTTTTCTAACAGCTGGAACCTTTAATTTTAGGCACTATTGCAATTAAAGCTATGTAAGCCGCTCTTAATGACAAGGGAAATTAATGATACATTTCTCTTGTTGGATGTTTTTTTCCATCACCAAAAACTAGTTAAATACCTCAATCTCAGAATGTCATTTGGTACTTTGCTGGTTACGTAAAACAATATACCATAGTATGAAGATTTGTGTATTTCTGTTTTATGTGTTTAACTTGCCTTATGTCGGTGTTCTGATTCCATCCTCAAAAGTTTAAATAAATTTATTTTCTTTAATTCATCATGATGTTGTTGCATACTTTATTGCCAAACCCCTACAATGAAGGGGGAAAAATCAATTTCAGAAGACTTAGTTTACTGTATTGTCAATGGAGGCCATTTTTGCATGTTGTTTCTATGCAATATAAATGAAACCCTTGGGCATACATAAAGCATGATTGGCAGCTGTAATTTCCACATATAATTTTTGTTGCTGAGAATCAGGCAGTCCAATTCTACTCATAGATATGCCAGATTGGATTCTAAGAATTATAATCCCACTCATCTAGTTCAGGGCCCCTGATTTCTGTAGTTGTAACCCTCAGGATGCCTTTTGAAAACTGAAATCATTCTTTCACATCATTTTGTAAACTGTAAAATGCCACCGTTAAAACCCAAGAAAAGTATGCAAAAGCCTCATCAACATATGTGGTGTGATCCTATGAGATCTGTGGGTTTTTCAGAAATGAGATCCTTGTCCATGAAAAGGTTGCTCTCTAAGCTGCAGAAGGTTAAATTGCCCCATGAACCCTGCTGCCTCCACTGATGAAATTTGGTCTGGGGAAATCTGAACAACATTTGATTCATTTGCTTCATGAGGGACTCCACATGGGAATTCTAGCATCTTGAACACTTCCAGAGATGTTATTTCATCTTTCCATCTGTTTCAAAATGAAGCATATAAATTACTGAATAAATTTTTAAAATCACAAGAAATCTTCACAGGTGTAAGACACAGCAGGTAGAAAATTTCTCTAAATACTACAGGATATGTTTTGGCTTCATTGTACTAATAGAAGAGAATATATGTAGCTGAGAGTTGAACTACAGAGCCCTTGATGCTCTCTGAACTTGATTGTTTGCTCAGAGATGGTTTATCACATGCCTAGGCAATGTCATCAGTGCACAGATGTTGTTACCCAGTTAGATAATGAAATGTCCGCAAGCAAACAACCAAATGCAGAGAGCTCCAAGGACTCCACACTTCTGATTGTGGCACATGTGAATGCTAATTCCATTTCTCCAGAAAATATCACACAGTTCAGGGATTCTCCGGAGCAGTTGAGTAATGAACACTTTGGATTCACGATTCCTGAACAGTTTTTTTTTTAATAAAGTTTTATTGAGTTTTAACAAAACAAATAAAACATCTTATTTGAGTACAGCATTGTTCCGGGTTATCACATTTCCATACAGACACAATTTCATATGCATATTCATCTTATGTATTCAACTTCATATCTTATTACTCTTTTTTCCAACTTCTCACTACTTCTCCCTTTACTTCTCTTAATTTTCTTTTATGGTTATCTCATTTTCTTATCCAATTGTATTTCTTTTACCTAAATTTCTATATCTTTTTATTCATTGTACTTATACTTTCATCTGTCTTGTTTACAATTTCATATGTTCTCTTCCAACATTCTTAAGAAGCAAAATTCCCCCTATGATTGCCAATCGAAGTGCAGCACCTTTAAATCTTATTGTTATTATCATATGAAATCTCATTAAACATTGAATTTGTGCATTCTAAAATTATAACATTCAAATTTCTAATATCTATTTTATATCATGTAGATCTCATCATTCAGAGTCTGCTTGGTACTTCCCCTTGAAAATGTAAAAAGAAAAATTCTAAAAACATAGCAAAAACATATATATATACATATATATATATAATAAAAACATTAGTAAACAAAATAGTTATTCAAAATCATTCTAGTACTGGTATGAACCTTGTAAATCTTTCACGTTTCTTTTCAATATCTCAGTCTTTGAGAACAATTGAAATGTTTCCCTCCCTTCTTCATTATTACTTAACTGTTAATAAGCATACCATTGGATAGTCATACAGTTTTATCTTATAAATTATTTACTATTAATTAGCAAAATAATTATTCAAATTCATTCTAATAACTGGTATAAATTTCCTTGTAAATCTTTCACATTTCTTTTCAATATTTTATCAATCTTTAGAAACAATTGCAATGTTTCCCTCTCTTTATTATTGCATTAATTATAAATAAACATACCATTACATAACAATACAGTTTTATCTCATATATTATTTACTTATTTCATTTCTAATTCATTACAGTATTCTACTGTCACAACACTATCTTTTGTACCTTTGCAGAATCCTCACTTTTAACTAAATTTAACCGTTGTCTTTGTGTTTTCTAGCTGAGCAAATACCTTTAATCCTAGTACGTTTCCCCTTTTTCTTTATTTCCTGTTTTTGTCCCTCATAAGTTCTTTCCCTTTCTGTCTTTCCCCCCTTTTTCTCATCCCTTTTTTTATACCCTTCTCTCTCTAATTTTCCCTTCTTTAGTTTTCTGCTTCTCCTTGCTGTTATACTTCTTTTTCAGACTATTTTTCTTTTTGGCTATTCCCTTTGATCTCAAACTTTTAACTCCTTTCCCCCTTTTTCCCCTTATTACCACACTTTGCATTATTTGATCATTGAAAATGGCTTCTTCTTTGTCCCGCCCTTCTTCTTGCTCTTGAAGCTTTTCCTTTTGCTTTTCATAGTTCAGGATCTCCATTTCAAAAAATTCAAATATGAAGCTAAAGGATCTTCCTCCCCTTTCTGCATCTTCTTTCTGTTTTTTAAGACTCATCTTCCATTCCTCCAGGAGTGATGGCATTTTAAACTCTTTAGAACAACCACCGGATTGACTTTAAGTAAAATCAGAAAAGGAAAAAAAAAACCAATGCCAAAAAGTTTTTTTTTTTGATCACCAAATGATCCCAGACTGTTCCTTCTTGTTTCTTTCCTTTACTTTTCCTTTCCGTGGGTTACTGTATCTTTTAATAAGATTTTAATAAGATCCACTCGACTAGCAATTTCCCCCCTCTTCACCACCTCTATGGGGTGGCTTCAGCCCTGAATCCAAAGGATCGGGGCACTCTAGCAGCGAGCACAGATCGAAACCACGCACAATTGCGGATTTCAGTCTGTCGCTGAAGAGACCCAAACCGGAAGTCCAACAATTCCTGAACAGTTTTAATAGGTGATTAGGGGGCAAAACACTAGATCACATGAGATCACAGCCTAGAAAAAGAAAGCTGAATAAGATTTAATGCAAATCAGACTTTCAGTAGGCAAAAAAACTTTCCTTCTCAAGTCGTTATTTCAGTTGTGAGTAAATTTATTCGTTTCAAGATTCTTATCAAATCGGCATTATGATATATGCCAAGAGATTATTCCTGATTTAAAACTGGGTCCTCATCCATTAATAAATTATGAAACACCAACAGGATTTTCTTCTTCCTGCCATCAGAAAAGGTAGAAAGGAAAATGGTTGTACTTCAAAAAGAAAACGGTGATGGGACAGACCGAAGTTGAAGTGTACACATGGAAGCTGTATAATAATAACTTATTAAGCTAATAGTACAACATTCCAGACGATCTGCAATAAAACTCAAATATGCAGAGCAAATTACCATGTACTGAATAGCAAAAGTACAATTTAAAAATTAGTCTGTGATATTTTTAATTAGAATTTGGGAAAATATTGATCCATGTAATACAATATATTATTAATGCTTACATGTAATAGAAGCACAGCCAGAGGTCTGGTGCTTGAATTAGTAATTTATTTCTGTTTTGTGACTTAGAAACAGCTTAGTCTTGAATTCCAGGTGTATGGATGTCTTCCTTTTTGACAATAATCTTGAATCTAAATAAATTGATACAACCCTCAGATTTCTGCTAAAAATGAAAAAAAATCATTATTTTTGCTAAAATAGTTGTTTCTGTAAAAATCAGGGAACAGTTTCTATCAATATCAAGAGTTAAAACAGCAAGTAAACAGCCATTTGGAATATCTAATCTCTGTGCTCTTTGTCATTAAAATCTCTGGTTAGCACTCATTAAATTTGTTCGCTAGAATTCATTAAATTAATCAACCCTGAACCTGAACCTAGTGAAGTTGCTTCTGGTATTGTTTAATATTTCCAAGTATTAAAACATAGCATTAATTTTTAGGCTTGCAAACATGTAACGAGCACAGTTAATGGTCTGTTTTTAAAAAAGCAAACTATAGGGATTGGGGGGACTTTTTTTGCTGTAAACAATCAATGATTGAACCATTAAATGGCATACTTTAGGAATAAATTCTTTCTCTTACAACAAAACATCTCATTCTTCTTTCATCTTTCAAATTTGTAGAAAATTCAAGCTTATTTCCTCTTTTATCCCACCTTTATCACTTATATAAATCTCAAGGTGGCAAACATACCTAATATTCCTTCCTCCTCCTATTTTCCCCACACTAACAACCCTGTGAGTTGAGTTCGGTTGAGAGTGCCTGGCACAAAGTCATCTAGCCAGGTTTCATGCCTAAGGCAGGATTAGAATTCACAGTCTCCTGGTTTTTAGCTTGGTGCCTTAACTACTAGACCACACTATATCTCTGTTCCCTCTTCTTGTGCTAAGAATGCCCTCACAAAACCAACCCATTAGCCAGCTAACTCAAGGAATAGTTTTGAGTACAAATGTGGCACTCAGATCATTGAAAGTAGAGTTAGCAACTGCGATGGTAACTGACAGTGGGAAGACCTCTGCATAATTCGAAGCTGATTACCTATTAGAGGCCCCAAGACAATACACAAACACAGAAAACTTGAAGTCAACAAACCATTATGCTGTATTAAAAACATGGTTTCTATATTTTACAATTCCTTCTCTCATAAATGCAAGAGTTTTTTATTTTCCCCGGCTTCTATTCTCTGCTTGTCATGTTTTCCACTGGTACTTATTTCAGGAGGCATTCATGCATCATGCAATCTTCTTCCCTGTATTATAGTTTCCTCATTTATGAATAGATTGCATTTGTAGCAGCAGATCCCAGCAGTCTCACAGACCAAGAGTCAATGACCGAACTCTAAAGAACAACAGAAAAGATGGAGATTCTTTAACAAATTAAGTGCTGTGAAGTTTTCATTCTGAATCCACTCAATATCTGACTGTGCCTAAAGGGGGGAAAATGCATGTGCATATGATGCCGATGGGCAATGTTAGACATTGGCAATGGCAAGGGTGTCTGCAGGAGAGGTCAAAAAAGTCAAATGGCTGCTATGGCTGAGTAATTGATACCCTGTCCCTTTTTAAAGCAGATTGAGCATGCAATACGTATCAAAATCTATGGAGTTTCAATTGGCCGGTTGTGGTTGCATCTTGATTATTTAAAACCTTTCCCTGCAGGTGCCCCTTTGTGCGGGGATGGAGGTGCAATTGTAAAAGAATGAAAAAATTAAAATATTTGACAAAATACTGCCTGAACTTTCTCATGATGAAGAGGATTGCCTCTTGGGAGTGGAGTCAAAGAATCAAGATAGAAGCCATGATTGTGTGAACAACACCAGCCTTTTTAATGCATATACAACATATCTAAAGGGATAGGGCCTTGACCTAGCAGTTGCAACCACTATCTTGAATTTTTTGCCCTGCTACCACCTTGTCTGGATATGCTAGTTGGGTTCCCAAAAGGCATTAAACTAAGCTCCCAGAACTGTGAGTGGTCCTTCACTGAAGGTTGGCCTAGAGGTGAAGCTCTTACCTCACAATCAGGAGGCTGTGAGTTTGATCCTAGGTAGAGGCTAATATTTGGAATAGGCTCTCCTGCTCAAGTAGGGGGTTGGACTAGATGACCTCCAATATCACTTCCAGCACTATTTTTATTATTCTAAGCTAAAGTAGGTTTGGTAGTTCGTTGTTTTTTTTTAGAATATTTTGTGAAATAGATTATCTTAAAGCCACAACATAATGGATTTGTCATTACTATGTTAATTACATTTTCTTTATCTAGCAGTGCTCCTGGGTTTTTAATAGCTGCACAGTTGGTAGGCCTCTAACAGATAGAGTTTCTACCATCTGCAAATATTATAATTCTTCTGCTTAATAAGGAAAGGAAAGGAAAGGAAAGGAAAACCAATTTTATAAATTGATCATTTAAATGAATATAGGTTTCTTTATATATCAACAATGGCCAGAACTTTCCCTTGATATACAATCACTGTTTCTTTTTCTTCCAAAAGAGCAGTGGTGAAATTTTTTTGTAATAGTTGTTTTGCTTGTTACTTGACCCTTCTCTGCATGAGCACAAGGTTACTTCCAGAGAAGACTCCTAAGAAAACTGCAGAAGGAGCTCCCCAAGTCCTGGGGCATTTCACTACGTGGGTCATTCAAACATTTGGGACAGCATAGGGAGAACAATGTGTGTGTGTGTGTGTCCCCTATTCTGGATGATGAGTGGTACATTCCATAAATTGGTCTTCTATCTAGACTGGGTCTTTCCCTGCCTGAGAGTTTAGTTTCAGGGGGGTTTCTTCTGTCTCTGGTTTGTGTGTCACTTTATGATGCCACATAAAGATTAAGCCCATCGGCCTTCAGAGCTTCTTGCCTTCTCTCTTAATGTACACAATTCCTCACTTGGAGTCCTATGGCTTATTTTACCTACTTATTTTCCATTCACTTCAAAAAATATATTCAGATACTTTCCTTCAGAGATGGGGTTGCCAGCTAATGGATAAAACATAGATTGGGCCTCCTCTTCTGCCTTCAAGGGATATTTTAATGATAAAAACCAGCAGGAACAAGAAATAGCTTCTTTATTTACAAATGAAATTAAACTTAATTGCAGATTATGTGAGATATCATAGAATTATCACTCGCACCCACCATTTTTTCCTCAGCTTAAGTGCAACTTAATTTTAAAACATAACTTTTAAGTGATACAGCATTTTTCCGAGATAAATAGAAATATAATCCTGCTGAACATTTTTGTTGCTCTTTTACTGCTTCAATTTTTAAACATTTATCAATACTGTAGGTTTATATCCTGCTTTCAAGGCCTAGACACTTAGAAAGCAACTCACAGAGAACAAAAGCAATGCATATGTTATATTATATAAGATATTATTCAAGAAATGTAACAATTTACCAATGTTGACTAGATGGGGATTTGGGAACTTCTCTACAACAGCCTAGCCTGCAGTTAAAAGATAAGAATGGCACAATACATTGCAATCTGTAATGTTATACACACACAAAAATAACAGATAAGTTTACAAAAAAACTGCCAATTTTGGGGGTTCCTTAAAGGCAAAATTAGTACTGACTGAAAATGTTGTTTACAAATGTAGAAATTTCAGTTACTTTAAAAAAAAACAGACATAGCCAAATCAGAGAAAATATCAATGCTCAAAGCAGCATTGCATTTTATTTTTTTCTCTTTGGACAAGCTCTTTTGCATAAGAAATTATCTTGACTATGTATACAGATCATCATGGAACTAGTACATATAGTGTTTAAACTACATATTTCAACAAACTCTGAGGAATGCTTTTTTTTTAGCACGATACAAGACAGACTTGACAAATAACATAAGTAGAGTTGCTTCAACAGTGAGATGTCCTGCATATAAATTTAATAAATAAAAATACACTGATGAATCTATAATTGGGAAGAGTTTAAAATATCAACAGTATGTAAGCAAACTGAAATTATGCAAACAGAGCTATTTAACTCAAACATTAAATTTTAATAATTTTGAAATATCAAAATTCTTGATGTTGATACTTGAGTTTAAAACAGGAATCTTAAACATACTTAAAAATAGCAAGATTGTTAGCATATTTAAGAATTTACATTAAGCGTTGCTATATACAGTTCATGGCCTTGTCTACAAAAATGGCTGTAACATTTCTGAAAGCAGATCACAGAATGTGGGCATTGCAATATGCTTTATTATTAATTATGGCACTTCTTACCATATTAAAAAATACTATTTCTCCCCATGGAAATTGCTTCTCACATAGCAAAAGAGTAGACCATTATGCTTAAAATAGCTTAATTAATAGATATTACATATTTCTCTTTCATACACAGCAAATTGTGAAGCAATCTTGCAACATGAAGAAAAGCAGTGCAGTGAATCTTGACAAACTTTTAGTGGACTTCTCACATATAGAAATGGTAAAAGATCAAATAGAAAAACAATAATATACCCAAATTTTTATATGTTTGCCTAGAAAGTTAGCAATTCACTAAAGTCACTTTGAATAGTGAGAAGGCTGCTATATAAATTAAATAAATATATATTTTCTTTCACTAAGTCTTTGAAGTTCCTCTGCTTATGGATCTGATTTTGCAGTGGAATAGAACTCCTAATAATTAAACATGTGAAAAATGTAGTAAGGCATTGTGTAAGCTCTGATCTCATTTAGGAGTTTCAGCTCTTCAAGTCAATTAAGTTTTCAACTGAAAATGCTTTTTAACTTTGAAGTAGAGACAGGTAGTGTTTTCCCCGATGTCTGTCATAGACCGAACCTAATTGTTTTCTCTCATCATTATGGGGCTATTTTTTCACTCACCTTTTTAATATAACAAGTTAAGCTTCAGGGAGAAGACCCATAAGTAAATAGAAAGAAATTTGCCTTCCTAAGGGACTCATGGAATCCATTTTTTTCAAAAAAATAATCTCTGGAAAAGAGTAATAAAATCTCTTTCCTGAATCCCATCAGTCAGATAACAAATTCTATTAGTGTTTTGTTCAGAAAGTATTTAGTTTCAGAATGGCTATGAAATCAGTCCCTTTAAATTCACCATTCTCTATGAAGCACATCCAAGATCATTCTGGTTTTTATTTTAAGGATCATGCTTTCAGATATCTAATGCTTGATCAAATATCAGCAAACATTCAGCATGTATTTTTTTTTTAAGATTTTTCTGTCAGAATAATTGAGGAGCTTGGAAGGATACTTCAAACAAGAGGTTTCATTTGGAATTCAAATTATTTTCCTACAGAAAATATCAGAACTTCATGGAAAAAATCATCTTCTGAATCTTGAGTTGGACAAAACAAATAAATTGCTGACAATGAGCCAGTCAAGGGAAGAAATGGCTAAACAAGGTAAGCATTCATTTCCTTAGTAGTGTTTACCACCAGACATGTTGGAACCCATAAAATGTGTATATGTATTCTATTTTTGTGTAATTAAAGGTAGTCCAAGTGCAGAGCAACCCCAATACTCTGGCTAGTGGCAATGAACTTTGTTATTGCACCAGCGCCAAAGAAGCTGGCATTCAAAGCGTAGGGGTTTTGTAGTGGGAAGAGCACTTCCCTATACATTTTTCACTATTTAAAATTGGAAAGCAGTTGAATCTTTTGGGGAATGAAGTTCACTGCCACTTTAAAATGGCTCTGGATATTACTAGCAGGTAAATGAAAAGAGTCACAGTAACTAAGCCTTAAATCTTTAGACATGGAACAGCTGTCATAATCATACATTTCTTTTTCTTCCATTCAGTCATATTCAATTCGCAGAGATTGCCTGGACAAATCGCTGCAGTTTTCTTGGCTATGTTTTTCAAAAGTGGTTTTCCATTGCTTGTTTCCCAGGGCTGAGAGAGAAGAGCTAAGGAAGGACTAGAAATCATGATCTCCCAGTCTGTAATCTGATCAATACTATACTAAATTGGCTGCCTATAGTCAGTCATACATACTATCTTGCTATTTCTTCATGCTCAGATGTATTGCTGTGATGCAGGCTAATGATACTCCATCTGAAGCAGTTCCCTTCTCTCTACCTTGGCCTCTGCAATGCAAGCACCCTGCATACTCTCATAATAGATATACTGCGCTAGAAAATTGTTGTGGGTTTGCTAATCACTGTAGGACAGTGGAGGTAAACGTATGATACAAGTGTCAAAGGTATCAAAGGTGACAGGATTGATATTTGGGTGACACACCAGCATTCACTTGACAGCAACTATTATTAAAAGGTACACTATATTTGAAATTTGCACAATCTTGTGCAATTTTCAGAACTGTGGAGATCACACAAGAACGGAATGTGCTCTTGGAATGGCCCTTGGATCCTCCAGAAGTCATGTGGTCTTCAAAGCCTCTGAAAATTGTGAGACATAAGTGGTTTGCAGAGGCTGCAGAAGAGGATTTTCCAAAGCTAACTCAAGAATGTGGCCCAGAACTGTCGTAGGTAGGTCTCAGGGGTCTGTTCACAGATTCCTTCCCTTTTGTTCAGGTGTGCATATGACATGGCAGCAGAATCAAGTTGACATTTTCTGAATTGTTGACATGCTGGGCCATTTGCCATATGCCACATGGACTTACAGTGGTTCAAATGTTAATGTCCAGTCCAGTGGTGGGATTCAATTTTTTTTTACTACCGGTTCTGTGGATGTGGCTTGGTGGGCATTGCAGGGGAAGGATACTGTAAAATCCCCATTCCCTCCCCATTCCTGGGGGAAGATTACTGCAAAATCCCTATTCCCTCCCCATCCCACTAACCTGCTTTCCAGCTCTGTTCTCCTGTGCAGGGCAATCAAAGGAGACCCAGCCGATCAGCTGGAACTCAGGAGGCAGAGAATAGATGGGGGAGGGGCCAGTCAGATGTGGTATTTGCCGGTTGTCCGAACTACTCAAAATTTCCACTACCCGTTCTCCAGAACTGGTCAGAACCTGCTGAATACCACCTCTGGTCCAGTCCACCCAGCCATTCAAGGATAGGATAGTCTATGTTGAAAAAATCATACATTTGGCTGGTGTAAGCTCTTGATGGACATTCGGACAGATGGATATTTTGTCGAGGAGCACTACAGTCACACTGAGGGGTAGAGATAGGACCCCACTTAAACAATGAATCCTGGCAGACACCATATTGGGTACAGATCCTTTTCAGAGTTGACCAGTGCTGGCGAGGAAGGTCAAAACCTGGCACAAAAGCATTAAACATAACCAACATAACAATCATGTTCTCTTATTCTATCATAAGGAGCAACAATGAAAAAACTAACATAATGAATAACTCCATTGTAGAACAGACTCCAACCATAGTATGTGTATCAAATGGCCTTATGGGATAGCCAGGTCTTTAATGGATTTGAACCTTTTTAATATATAATCATCTGAACATAGATTATTCCTTTGCTCATTACTTCTTTGTTCATTCAGTGTGTTTAATTTTAAACCCTTTTGCATTTGAAGACAGGTTGAGAATTGCATTATATGTTAAGCCAACAATTTAACAAATTAAAATATCATTTAAATAAAATTTATTAACCATTATTAATCAGTAATACACAATCAGCAATGATAATTGCTAACTTTTTCCTGGTGATGTTTCATCCCACCACTAAGCAGGCCCAACTCTGTTTAATCACTAAGCAGGCCCAACGTTTTCAGATCAGCTTAGGTTTGAGACAGACTTTTAAAAAGAATCATGCATTATTATTTTATAAGCGAGCTTCATCTTGGAAGAAGCATTCTCTTCTCTGTGAAAGATAATGCTTTTTAAAGACAATACCTGCTTCTGTCAACTTTCCATAAATGTGTGTATTGAAAGGAACAATTACTCAGAAATGCTTTATAATTAGTTACTTTATAATTGATCTATCTTGAAATAATATATAAGTGCTAGATAAATGAAGTGATATAATGATAACTGGTAACAATATAAATTGTGCAACATACCTGAACGTTAGGATTCAGTTTTCATTAGAAATATTTAAAACTTTTTTAAAATGCTGAAATAATTAGGTACATAAAGAAAGCTGAGAGAATGAATGGATTGTTCCAAGATGTAGCAGTTACTGCTTTACTTGAACTCCACTTTGGCAACTATAAATGTGAGGCAAGCCCAAGGCTGAAGAAGGAGCAGAAACACTAAAATATTTAATTGAAGGTTCAAACATGTTATTTCAGCCATGTGATACTTTTTCCTTAACAGAAATTGTTGGGCATTTTTAGATCTCTCCAGAATGGGAAAATATAATGTGGCTTTAAATTCTCTGAACTCTTAAGAAGCAACATTTCACATTTTAATTTTAAAATTAATGTTATGAATAAATGGTCTGAAAATTAAGGATACCAGAGGCCCATCTTGTGGCCACTATTTGCAATTGCAGATAGTTGGAATATGAGTACAACTGCTATGTACAATTGCTGATACTTCAATAAGCAAACTTAAAATAGAAAAAAATTATACTTCAAATATCAAAGTTGGGTTTTCTTTCATTATATCCATCTTGGAAGGATGTATGCCTCAGTGCAATAATTTTAAAAGGTTAGTATAATTATCAAAATAACAATATCTTAAAAATAAATATATTAATTTCTTTACTTCTTTTCTTTTTAAAAGACTGTGCTACATTCCAGAATGTGATTAAAGGTCTTCAACAAACTATAGAGGACCAATATAACTTGAGAGGTAAAGAAGTGCAATGTTATTTCGTAGAACGTTATTTTTCTTGGTTGAGAGGGAGATCCTGTGCAGGTAGTCTTTGACTTTAGAACCATTTATTTAATGACAGTTCAAAGTTACAATGGCTTTGGAAAAAATGCTTTACAAACTGTGGTCACCTTTAAAACCATCATAGCACACACACACACACACCCCAGAGTCACATGATGGCAATTTGTGTCCTCATGATATAACTTGTGAGCCTTTTTACCTGTTTCCAGCAAAAAAGCCCATTGAGGAAGCTTGATTGGTTTAATGACTGCTGTGAAAATGGTCATAAAATTGCATTCAGTCTCATGGTGGCTCTACTTAGGACTGCAATGACTTATGATGGAAATTCTGGTCACAACTGTGGTCATAGGTCATAAGTCAAGGACTTCCTGTATAGCCAGAAGAATTTATGTCTGATCCTTGAAGAAAAAAACACAAGCAATGCATAATTTTTCAGTACAGCACAGGCAGTGTGTTTTTCACAAGAAGCATCTTTCCTATCTAAACCATCCTTCAGAGAGTAAGTTGTTCCTTAAATATTTTCAGTTTGATTGCCACTCTTAGATTTGCATTCCCTTTTTTTAGAATTCTATTCCATAAAAACAAGTAAAAACATTATTCTTTTACGGCAGTACTGATAAATTTTGCCAGCATATCCAGTTGAGGGAGAATATGAGAATGAAAAGATTCATGATTTTTAAAGTCCTTTTCTTCTCTTGTTTTCTTATGCAAGAACCCCTGAATTTTGATAGCCCTGCAATTTTAAATCAGTGACATTCAAGTCAAGGATTGTTACTGTTTTTTTTAGAGTTCAGAATAATTGGCAATTTATCACCTTTATTTTGTAATATTAATATCTTTATATAGATGAAAATGAGCATCTCAAAAACACAATCCAGATTTTAGAAGAGAAATTGAAGACTCATGAAAAGGTAGGACCACTCTGTTTTCAGAACCTTTTGTTTCTGATTTCTAGCAATTATTACTATCTTCCTTACTGTTCATTAATGACTTAAATACAAGCATATTAGATTGTTGGATTAATACTTAATGTCTTTTTTGTGGCTAATAATAATAATAATAATAATAATAATAATAATAATAATAATAATAATAATGGCAACCTTGTCACCTGGTAATTTTATACTTGCTCCTGACATCTCCAGGACCTGTAACTGGAGCGAAACAATTATTTGAAAGTGCATAACAGCAACAATATATTATACTATATTTTAAATTGGTCAAAATGGAATGTAACATTTTATGCACTTAAGGCAATTATGAATTGCATAGATACAAACATTACTGTTGCATTTACTGTTTGGAAGGGAAGATTTGCCTTTTGCCACTAAAGCATAATGTTTGAATGCAAATCTATGTCCAATTTCCAGTTTGAAAAACCTTGGAAAATTATTTTATTAGAATATTGAAGGGGCTGAGTGGATTTATTTCTGCATGAGCTGCAAGTATTTCTGAAATCACACACATACATACCGACATCATGGTTTCATTTGCAATGATAGAACTCTGCAGAGTTTGTGGACAGCTTGTTTTCCTATTGTCAGGAAGCTTCACCTTTCCTCGGCTTTTAGACTGAGGTTGTAAACCGTTCATAATTGATAAAGGGGAAACAAGACTTGCTTCTCTACCACAATTTAGATTTGTTTTTAATACAATCAAACACATGCATACATTCCTGTTGATTCCACTATAAAAAGATTTATTCTAGCTCTTTTGGCTGCAGAACCTTGAAGCCTAGTAATTCAGATCAAAGAAACATAAATTGACAAGACTTAAGTCATGACTTCCTCTTCAGCAGGGAGTCAGTGAATTGCAAAGTGGCACCCTGCTACTTGTCTTACTTTGAGCCATGTCCTCATGGAAGGGAAGGGTTTGCAAATTGTTTTCTTTTTGTGTGGAGTGAGAGGATTTTTGTTGCTTTAAGACTGGCTTGGTCTCTCTTGAGGAGAATGGAATTTGAAGAAGGCATCGAGTATCTCCTTCTAGCCAAGTTAAAATGCTTATCCAAAGATATTGGCATAAGATTTGCTACAGGCATGATACTGTCAAATAGGGCTATTCTCTTTATAATCTGGAGGGCATGTTAAGGACAAGGATTGGTAAATTCTCTTGGCTTAGTTCTTCTCCACCACCAGGCCTCACCAGCTAACAGGAAAGAATTAGTTTGTCATTCTCAGCAGGGCATCAACATTGGATGGGGAGGCAAATTTTGATAGACAGCTAGACCTCTATACCATATGTTCAAAAGAAGCCCAAATCACAGCTGATAGGAGGATTGGACTGTGAACCAACAGAGAAAATTAGCTCCTTGTCTTCATCCACCATCACTTTCTCATACACACTGCCTGTTCCCCATCACTTTTAGACAGGTCTTGTTTTGGTTGGTTCGGTTTTCCAAAATAGGGACTGTTTTACTGGTAGGTATAGGAGGAGAGCCCAGTTTAAAAGAATTGCACTTTCCATCTGCCCATGGCTCTGGAAAACCATGCCCAGGAACCAGAGGGTTCAGGTATGCCCACACCACCTAAAGTGACCAATAGATGCCAGAATGATCCCAACACTAAAGGAATCCCCAAGGAACCCAATTTAAAGTTTTGATTAAAAAATGCAATTTGCAAGAGTACATTGAGTGAAAACTATATGGAGATAAATCAATTGCAAAGACTTAAATGTTTCAATAAATTCCTAGGAACATGAAAATATGGTTGATAAACTCATTATGGAAATAAAAAGCAAGGAGAAGGAACACAACCACGAACAGAACAAACTTCACAGCGACATGAACAAGCAACGTAAGCATAATAGATAATGTGTGCACAGTATTTGAGAGACACAGAGTGTAAGGCATAGTTTTCATTGAGTGCACTATTAAATTATTTTTCACTAATAAAAGACTGAGAATTGTATGTTTCAAGTGTTTTGAAAATGTTTCTTTCCAACTGAAAAAGAGAGTAAGTTTAAAGCTCTACATGTATGCTCTGCATATCTTTAATAACTTATTTTCCATTCTAGCAAATTAAGCAGTTTCAAATGAGTAACACAATTTGTTCGTTCTTCCTTTCAGATACAAATTGTGTTATTAAAAAACCTTACATCAGCTAAAAAATGAACTAACTTTGCTTCTGTTTAAAAACAGTAAAGAAAATATACAAGTGAAAGGGAGGAGGAAGGAAGGATTTCTTCAAGTTTGCAACAAAGTTTATTGCTACCATTTACCCTCAATTCAGACCAAACTAGTCTCTGAGCATCAGTTGGTGGTCCTTCATGGATAGCTGATGAAGAGAGCAAGAATTAAGTGATTTTCTACTCTTGACTCAAAAGCAGCTGTAAAAATAGGAGCTGATGTTTCTGTTTAGCAGGGAGGAGACAAGCAACCTGCAGCAACAGCTGCTTTTGCTTTAGCTAATGTAGAGAGCCAGATTGCCTTCTTCTTAGTAGTATGTTCTTTCTGGAAAGCAAGGTATACAATCTCCCCAGTGGCCCTTGGCCCCCTTGGCAGATGCATGAGGATAGAATGTGCTGCTATCACTTAGTTCTCCAGTTCCTGGACAGCTGCTAATTGTGGTGACATGTTCTATATGATATGGAGACATGAACAAGATATGAAGAATACCGAAGTATTGGGGCTTGTCCAATGCCTTCAGAAGGACTTTTTTTGCAGAGTGAATACATATTGTTTTCAAAACATTTAATCTAATTTTGTTACAAAAATCTAATTTTGTTACAAAATATTTAATCTAATTTTGTTATAGAAGTATGCTTGACTGCATTGAAAATGAAAACGAAGCATTAGAAATGACACATAAAACAGAGAAAGGTCAAAAGTAAATTTGATTGACCAAGATTACAAGATCAAGTGTCAATTTATAGCAGGGGTATCAAACTCGCAGGCCATGGACCAGATGCGTCACATGCTGGCCCCGCCCCTCCCAGTTTAGGAAGAAGAAAAAAATCCTGATATGTCATGTGACGACGCTGTGACGATGCGAATTTGACACCCCTGGTTTATAGTATGCTGAAAACAATGGGAAAGTGTTTCACTTCTCCCTTATTGCTTCAATAGGCTGTTGATCATCAGCCTTGTTTAACATAATAAATTCCCTGTTAAAGAAGGATGAATGGAAGAATCCCCAGTGACCACTGTTGATCATTTTACTCAACATTTTGTTGACTAAGTCACCCAAATTTATCAACCTTGACTTCTCCTGTGCAGAGTCTGATTTGATGATTGTGGCAACATTTAGTTCTGTTATTTGAGATTAATTTGGTCTGTTGACTCCAGAGAAGTAAATATGACCCTTGCCATTTGAAGGAATTATTCATGTTCCTCCTAGCTCCCCTTTATTTAACATACTCAGCTTGATATTGCCACCTGCAACATAGCTATGGATGGCACTTATTCCAATGTCAGGATGTTGCTGCAATCTGGATGGTATGAAAGATGCTAAGGTTGAAGCCTAGGAAAATGGAGTTACTGGTTGCCCTGTGTAGTTTTCTGTTCATTCCATTCTTGTTTTCTAAGGAGTAGCATCACCCTTGAGGAAGTAGGTCACAGTTTGTAGGTCCTTTCTGGGCTTCTGATTACTGCTAAATGACCAGTGGAAATAATATATAGGAGAAGCTTTGCTCGGCTTCTCCTGGGATGTATCAGCTGCAGCACGTTTTTGAGTGAGAGAACCTCACCACCATGCAGGTAGACTTCTTCAATGTGTTGTAGACAGGGGCAGTGGCCTACTTATTGACTATTGTTAATCACTATTACACTTATTTTGCATTGGTTCCCAATGATTTCCCAGATGCAATTCCAAGTGCTAATTTCCACTTTCAAAATCCTGTATGGCTTACTACCCATATACTTGGAGGACCAACTATTATTAATAGACTTCATTTGTCCAAAATGTATGAAATTTTCCCAGAAGAAACTAATTTTATGAAGTGAAAGGGGTTGAGGCCAGAATGTATACCATGCTATGTGTTTCATAGCATGATACCAATGCTATGAAACATCTTCTGCAAAGCCTCTCTTGATGAAGGCCACTTAAGAATTAATGAAGACTGAAACTTCTGAAATTTGTTATGGTGCACAATTTTTCTTAATTATGATGACATTAAAATAATAAAGTATATCATTCTATTTGATTAATGCAATTATTTTGCTTCATTATTTTTAATTTTGTATATATGAACAATTGCTTTAGTTGAAAGCAAGATGGAAGAGCATAAGAAACTAATGGAGAAGAAAGATCTAGAGATTTTAGAACTAACTAAACAACTGAAAGCTCAAGAAAAGGAAAAGCAGAATGAGATAATCAGATTACAAATAGAGGTATGTCATCTGTTACACCAGTCAGATATATGCTACATTGATAATTTATTATAAATTGTGGATCAAAACCAAAACATTGCATTTTACAAAATTAAAAGAACTACCTAACAAGGAATCATTTTAAGGAAGAAATTGATATGATTTCAGTATGCATTCATGTTATATTTTTCATATTTCATCGTTTTAAGTTCAAATTCGTTTTTGCCAGAGCTGTCACAAAGAATATTTTCTCTTACTGACTTGGGATCAGAACATTGATGAAAATACCTCAGGAATAGTGTCTTCCTAGTCTATTGAGATTTGTGCTTATTTAAGATTGAGAATGACAGTTAAAGTCTTTTTTCATTATTACATACAGTTTCTATGTTTGTAAAAAGTATTTTGCATATTTAGAATTATTAGTCCATAACCTCCTTTATTTGCATGTGCAGTATCTTGAATCCTGCACTATAGATTATTGGGTCTCAGATAGTAAATTAACATGATTCAGGATTAACTAGAAGCTGAGTGGACAAGAGTCAGTGAGATGACCAAAACAGTATCCTGCAATGCTGCTTGGGAGGTTTTTAAGCCAGTGACTTCTGAAGAAGTTGACAGAGTTCCCTATAATTTTATTTTGTTTACTTGCATACCTGACCTCTGCCCTTTCTGGCTGGCTGAAGCCATGGAGGGGGAGCAGGGATATGGATCCAAACAGTTGCCATGAAGGCCTGTTGAGGGAGGAGTTATGGTCATCTACTGTTTGGAATGAAATATCATTGGGGTGCAGATGATATCCAGTTAATGGTAGTGAATAAGTTTAACATTAAGATGGCAACAAAAGTATGTTTTTGTTTCATGTTTTGATTCATTTTCTCCCCTCCCCGAAAGTAGTAAACAAAAAGTTATTATAGAGTTATTATTTTACTTTATAACTTTATAAAAGTTATTATTTTATGCTCTATACTAAAAGAAATGTATTCATGCCTTTAAGAGTTTGTGCTGATACCATAATTGTTGATAATTTATTAGAATTACAGCCTTAATATCTTTCTTTGTTCTTATAGTCGCACTTTTCGCTCACCATTTCTACAAAGTCTTCAGTTCTTAGCAGTAAACAAATACATGACCCAATCAATTAAGCTACCCTTAATCACATTGGTTTTGTATGTATTACACTTGCTTTTCTGCATTAAACTCTGGGAAAATTCTATTTTTACATTATCTTTGTAACAGCTCTCTAAAATTGATAATGCCAGGTGATGATAATGAGCCAATTTTACCCATTTGCGCTTCATGGTCAAATGGGAACCCCTTTCCCTGTGTTATGTAAATATCCAAGAGTTGCTTGTACATTATTAAAATAGCATTCATTACAAATAAGCTTTTTCTCTCATTTACATTTTTATCAACACACTAATTCTTTTTTTAATCAGTTTAATACTAAACTGGAAAGGCTGCAGACCAAAACACTGAAAGTACAGGCTAACCCCACCGGACTCCCTCAAAATATATATAGAAAGGTAAGTGTTTTATTGTTTTCCCGAATGTAAGTTAGTTTAAGGGTTAAGATGATTTGACTGCAGATATTTTGCCCTTCTCTGTTTATAGTCACATATGTGAGGTGGGCAGCTATACAATTAACCAGATAAAATAAAATAAAAAATTCTGTTTTAACAGTGTCTTATGCTGGGATGAGGGGAAAATATCCCAAAGAGCTACTTCAAAAGAAAGCAAAGTTCTATAAATGCTTTTCTCATTTGAGATCCATTTGCAGTGGGAGGTTGCCTCCAAGTCATCCATTTATTTCATAGTCCTGAAAAAATGTACGAGGCTCCTCCGTAGTTTCACATTTTTAGTATTGATAGTTCTTCACTTAAACATAAACTTTTTCCTAAAGTAAAAAATTGGGAAATAGAATTCCTCTCAAATTTCAAGTCCACTATTGTTACCATTAACTGGAGAGCAAGTAGAGATTAGTCTTTGGAAGGAAAATATCCAAAATTATTGAAAACCTGTAGTAGTTACTCCCATTAAGGGTCTTGAATTTCTTCAGTACGATTCTGCCCTACAGCTTTAGGCCCTTTGCACAGAGCAAAAGTGTGGCTGTTAGGATGCCATTAAGCATTTATGCAGCAATACAAGTACACACTTCCCATTGACGTGAACTCCAGCCTTAAACTGCTTGCCTCCCTTTCCTCCCCATTACTTACTTAGAGCAAGGCTTCAAGGTGCTTTGTCACCATCTCCTTCTCATTCCCAGTTGATTTGAGAGGCACAGCAACCAGCTGGGTGTTACAGTTCCCATCTTCTCCTGCCACAGAAAGCAAACCCGTCTTTATTTATTTAGTTATTTAGTTATTTACTTAGTTAAGAGGCCTGCAGGGGGCATGCATAAGCGCACCAACGTGCCTACCGTCCCTGTCCTATTGTTTCTTTTTATTTTTCTTATATGTATCCATTTCATGTATTCATAACTATGTTTATATTTATACCTATTATCTTATAAGCTATTGATAAATCAAAGAAATAAATAAAAAATAAAATAAAGCAAAATGGAGACACAGCCACTGACTGGGATGGACCTTTTTGTGCTTACTCATTGGCCACCTGAAGGGAGCAGGTTTAGTGATGAGTGGATTTAGCAGTTGTCCCTCTTGTAATAACTATAGAATGTTTTAAATGCCAGGGCTATGGAGAAACGCCCTTTATTGTTTTTATCTGGCAGTGCCACTGATTTGAGTTGTCTTTAAGTATTTAGAGAAGTATATTGAGTTGAAAAAATATTGAATAATTGAAATGATATAACATGATATTTTGCATTATTCCCTCTATGTAGATACTCACCAGGAATCATGATTCCCATGCTTTAATAAACAGCCTGGTTGTTTTGACTTGTTTTATTTTAGTTATTATCAGATCAATTTGATTTGACTTCTTTGACCATAACTAAGTATTGTTCTATAATACAATACAGTATGTTGTATTGTCTGGTCTAATCCTTAAATATTTTAGAATAATTTATAATAAATATTTTAGAATAATGTTTTTCTTGTTTTATTTGTTGGTCTATGACAGCATAAATATTTCAGATTCCTAGAAACTAAGTCATGAAACACATCAATATCTCTGAAGCATCTAAATTTGTGTATGTGTATACATTTCTGGACATATGAATACACATACACACTTTTTCATATATAGGTATAAGATGGTATAATTTATTTATTTATTTGTTTTTGTAGAAGCTCCAGCATCTTCAAGAAGAAAAGAATAAAGAAATTGAATTTCTTCGAAATACTATCAAAGGCTTAGAAGAAAAGCTCGACAAACGTAAAAATTGCTATTTTAAACAGCAGCAATTTTGAGAACATGAAACCACAAGTTTTACTTTGGAGAAAGAACTGAATGGGAGACACACATTGAATTCAAAGATATTTTCATTTATTAAAACATAGTTTGTCCATCTGCAAGATCTTCAGTTGTGTGTACTTAACTACTTTCCCTCTTGTAAGCATTCACCATAAAATAATTCAGGTTTTATAGGGGTACGATTTCCCTACCAAACCATCATGAACTATGGCAAACACAATCTAAAGAATCCTCTGTTCAACATTTTCTTCCTCTCTAGAACTTGCAAAAATTCGGTTAATTTCAGAAATTTCAGAAACTATACTATTTTGCTACATAAAGATAGATGTTATATAAACATGCTTCATCACTTACAAAAGATTGTCCAAATCACTGGTTAGCAGAAATAATGATTAAGTGTAGGTCTCACATTTTATTACCAGATACGTATGCTTATCCTTCAATGAAATTACTGTTTCATCCCATCCCATCAGTCTCACTTCATGTTTTTAAAGACTGTTATCCCAAATTCCAAATGAACTATCATAGTGAACAGTCTCAGAAACACAGAAATTGATTTTAATAGGTCACACTTTATAACATAAAATCTGATGTTAAAGTAGTGAATTTTGTAGACTTCTTGGTGAAAATATCTGGTTGGAATACTACGCACAGAATTCTATACAATTATCTTAAATGGCTTTAGAGTTTCATAGAAGAACACTTTCATCTATTCACTTGGTCTTAACTTATAATTGTAAAACATAGTTAGCAAATCTTTTCTTATCCTCTCCTGTTCTTATTTGCTCCGTATCAAACAGAAGCCCCTAGGTCATAGTTTCTGCTCCTGTTTTCATGAATGCAAACAGAATGGTAGAAGAGGAAACCAAAAAGGAAAGCTAACGAACACCACAGACACTTGGAACTGGCATTGAGAAACAACTCCATACCGTTATGGGAAAGTTTTGTTCTAACTGTTCAAGGCAAAGTCGGATGACAAGGACTGTATTCTGTATCAGTGAAACCACAGCACATGACAACACCTGAACAAATACAGCCAAAATCCAAGAACTCTTGCTTAACTGGCAGGTGTAAAGGTTGTTTTTCTTTCTTTCCCAATAATTTACATAATGGTATGTGTGCCAGGAAGATTACGGCTGGAATGCATTCCTCTGATTTGATGCCCTTCAGTCACCTATGGCAAGGGTTTCCAAACACTTTGGCAGAGATAGTAGGACCAATTTCAAATGATTATGGAATGCATTCCAAAGTCTTCCATAGGTGTTTAGATTGTTCCTCAAGCTCAGTTGTCCAGCCCTGCTCATTGTCAGGTTTCACCCCTTCTTGCTGCTGGTGACAGTCAAGCAGCTGTTGGCAGACGTCACTGTCAAGACTCAGCCACGTTGTCTGCCAACAGCTGCCCTTGTCACCTTCAGGAAGATGGGAGCTCTCCACGACAATGTCAGGAACTTGTGCTTTGCTGATCTTCAAACAACAGGTGTCGTCAGTGTCAGCATCAGCTACTGGAGATGGGACCTGTCAAGAGCTGCCAGTTTCAGCTTAAATGGCGCTTGCAGATGCCACTCCCCCTTTCTCAGAGCCTGTCCCCTTGCAAAGCTACAGCTGCCGATTGATGGGCAGCTTTGGCAGGATCCAGGCCCAAGACACTGCTGTTATGCTGATTGTTTACTTCTGGCCGATCCCCTTTGGGATGATGTCCATGATGATGATGATGGGGATGATGATGTTGATGATGATGAGGGTGATGCTCAGTGGGAGACAACGGTGAGGCAGAAGCTGCCATGATTTGCTTTTCTTCTGAATTCTCTGAGATTCTTTTACATATTTCTTCAATTTCAGGTGTCTGAAAAAGTTCAGACAACATGGTCAGAATTTCAACTGTTCTCATACAGTAGTACGTCAACACAAAATATAAGCGGAAATCAGTTTACAGAAAATAATGTAACTAAGCCGAGGATTTCAGCCTAAAATGACAATCAATGTGTTCAGCTTCTCTCATGACTATTCTTTTCCAAGTCATTTCTAAAGTGCCTTATGCTTAGATCAGCATGAGACTGACTTTAGAAAATACCCAGCTTGTTATAATTTTCTGACCATACAAAAGCTGGAGGGTCCTAGTTCCATTTGATGTTGGTTATTTACTTGGTTACTTTGCTTCCTTCTCAAGGAATTAAAAACAATGTATAGAATGCTACTTAATTACAAAGATCTGAATTTTACACATCTGTGATGGCGAACCTATGGCATGAGTGCACATGCAGGGGGTCATCCGTGCATGTGTGGGGGTCACGGGGTTGTGCACACATGTGCAGGGTTGTGGGGGGGTTGCATGCCCATGCATGGGGGGAGGCCATGCGTGCTTGCATGGGGGGCAAGGTGCATGTGCAGGGTGCACATATGCATTGCATTTGGGGGATGCGCGCACACTCAGTTTGATGCCAAAAAGGTTAGCCATCACTGTTATGCATGAACAGCACTGAGTTTAATGGCAGTTTGGATGTGGAGTGGCAATCCAATCATTTTGCAGTTGGGGAAATGCTCATGGGTCTGCATTTATAGGAATGTATTTTTTTCTAAATTAAGCAACTGGAGAGTAAATGCCTCCATGGTGAAACATGAGATATAAGAATGATATAGATATATCTATGCAGATATAGAATGAGATCTATACAGATATACAGTACCTTACCTGGCTTCATATATTATACTAACTGAATTTGAGCTTAGCATGTTATGTGAACTCCTGGAATCATATGGTTGCAAAGGAACTTGGAGGTTTTCTAGTAGAACTCTCTGCCCAAGGTAGGAGTCTTCATACCATCTCAGATAAATGGTTGCCCATTCTTTTCTTGAAAATTTCCAGCAGTGGAGCACCCATAATTCCAGGAGACAAACTGTTCCACTGCTTAATAGTTCTGACCATCGGGAATTTCTTCCTAATTTCCAGTTGGATCTCCCCCTGATGAACGTCTATCCTTTGCTTCTTATCCTACCACCAGATTACTCTCAGGAATGAATTGACACCCTCTTTCCTGTGACAGCCCTTCAAGTATTGGAAGACCGCTATCATGTCTCCCCTCAGTCTTCCTTTTGTTGACTCAGTCACTGTGACTTAATAAATCATAATTAAATATATCATTGGTTATATATCTTTCTCTATTTTTTCTTGAAGAAAGCTAGCAATCTATTTTGTTTTGGAATAAAAAACACTTGAAAAGTTTGTAATTATTTGCTAAGAAGTAATACAATTCTTAGAAATTACAAAAATGAAATCAGTGGTCATAGGTTCTTTACATTTTTAAATTTTAATTTAATCAGCATTTCTTTTTCCTAGATACAACAAGGAAAGGAAAAAATGAATACATACTGTGTATGAGCAATTTCCACAAGTGTCTTCACAATAGGCGATCTGAATAGCTTTCTCTACATATGGAAAACTCAGGAAAGTATAAGGTAAGCCAAGGTGATAAACAAGACGACCACACCTAGGAAGAAAGTAACCCAGTTCTTAATATCAATGCATCACCATATTTATGAAGAAAAGTTTTACAAAACTAAAAAAAAAAACTTTTTTGCATCTTAAGTTCCTTGTCTTCTGCTGCGATTCCCAAAATCCATTGTTCACATATTATAGGGAAATTGTGGATTAGGGTCACACTAGGACTGTTGTGATAGCATGATTACGCTAATTCTTAATCCTTTGTCTTCTACTATCTGTTTTGAACGAATTGTCTCCACCTGAACTTTCCTACCCTTCTGAAAGCAAAACAGTGATAAACCCCATTAAGACGGACCTGATAAAACCCATTAACAGGAAGGGCTCATATGAAAGTATGTATTCTCCCTGCAAAAAATCCCATTAGTTGGAAAAGCAGCAAAACCACGGGAAAGAAAATGTAAAGTGAAAACTTGTATGCAAGGGCCACAAATACTTGTAAGGAAGTTCATTCATTTAAATAGCATAAATTGATACAGAGAAACCACTTTCGGGGAAAAATAAACTATTTGTAATGGTTTGGGTTTTTGGTGCCTTCGAGACAATGTTGACTCTGGGAACTGCCCGGACAAGTTCTTGCAGGTTTTTTTAGCAAGTTTTTGGAAGGAGTTTGCCATCCCACCTAAGGCTAAGAGAAAGTGACTGGCCTAAGGTCACCCAAATTATTAATGCCCAAGATAGGATTAGAACACATGATCTTCCAGTTTCTAGCTCGATGCTTTAATCACTAAACCAAACACATATCACACTGAAGTAGCCAACCACTCACATTTTCTGTGAACCTACTCAGCCAAATGAATGGAGAAAACCACTTTTATGTACTCTGAATGTGTTGTGCAGATAGTGGCACAGAGCCTCTTATGCAAAACTCTAGGATGCCATCTGATCCAAATAAGCCTCATGTGCTTTCAAAATATGAAGTACCTGTCGTAAATCAGGAAATCGTCTTTTTTGCCTTTTAAAGTAGCCCAGATATCAGGTTGCGTTGCATTCTGTTGGTATACAGGAATGTCTTCTGAAACTTTTTCTCTTAGAAGTTGGTACTTCAGCTGGGATTGGTGTCCTTGGTGATTGACCACAATGAAGGTGATATTGACCAGTCCACTATTTCCCAGCTTCAGTTGCAGGTCTTCAAGTCTAATAAGTAAATAACATTTTATGCATTCATTTTTTTCCCTTTAGAAAAGCAGAATTTGCTTGGGCGTGGGCAGAGGTGGTACTCAGCAGGTTTTGACCAGTTCTGGAGAACCGGTAGTAGAAATTTTGAATAGTTCGGAAAACCGTCAAATACCACCTCTTACCATTTTACTTTCCCCTGCCACGCCCACCAAGCCATGCCCACAGAACCGGCATTAAAAACTTTTGAATCCCACCACTGGGGGTGGGACATGTTATCTACCATTATCTAAGTTGATACTACAGAATTAGGAGTCCTACTATACAATCAAACATTACAAATAGATTTGAAAAGTCACAGCAGCTTTAATACACCTGGATCAAAAATAAACTAAACCAATCTGTTAGCCTGGGAACAATTCCTAAGAAACATGTCATATGCAATTGGGTGGACAGTCACTAATTTTTCAGAAAAACGATTTTGGGATTAAATTCAAAAATGAAGAGACAATGTTACTGAAGAAGGCAATAGTAATAGCCATAGCATTTAAATTTATTTAGCACTTCACAGTATTTTCCAGGCCTCTCTTAAGCAGTTTACAGAGTCAGCCTATTGCCCCCAAACAATCTGGGTCCTCATTTTACCAATCTCGGAAGGATGGAAGGCTGAGTCAACTGTGAGCCGGTGAGAATTGAACTGCCAATCTACTGGCTGTCGACAGTCAGCAGAATTAGCCTGCAATACTGCATTCCAACCACTATGCCATCAAGGTGTTTTGTTCTTACAAATTGTCCCATGGGGTTGTTCAACAAAGCCAGAATGCCAGTTTCAGGCCAAAAATAACTATAAAGCAGTAATTTTGGCAATCAAGCAAAAGCTACTGTGCCAGAAATCTTAACTTTTTTTCTCTCCCCACCCAAAGCTGAATAAAAACTTCTCTTGCTTTAAGAAACAGACCCACAACGGGATGTACATTCATGTGCAACTGCATATTTCGGTGGTTCTTACCTGGAAGCCTGCAAAAGGCACAGGTATCAGCTAGCCTGGAGCAGAGCAACCACTGTCACTGTCCCTCTTGACTTTATCATGGGATATTCTACCCCGATTCGCCATCCTGGAGGTTCTTTACAACGACCCTGATGCTCTGTTCCTCCTCCTGGGAGGAGACAGAGGACCAGGGCTAGTCCTAGCCCAGCCCACATGGCTGGACGTGGCCTGCAAAGCAGAGAAACAGGTTAAGGAAGAAAACTAAAGACTACACAGGTTGTCCTTGACTTGCAACAGTTCAAATTTACAACGGCACTGAAAAATATGACTTATGGTCGTTTTTCAGTTATGACCTTTGTAGCAAATCATATGGACAAAATCCAGAGGCTTGTCAACTGGTTCATACTTATGACCGTTGCTGTGTCCCAGGATCATATGATTCCCCTTTTGTAGCCTTTTGGCAAACAAAATCAATGCAGAAGCCAGATTCACTTAACAACCGGGTTACTAACTTTTCAACTGCAGTGATTCACTTAACAACCATGGCAAAAAAAGATGTAAAATGTAAAACTTACTTAACAAATGTCTCATTTAACAACAGAAATTTTGGGCTCAATTGTGGCCATACATTGAGGATCACCTGTATAAGGTATCACACAGCCTGCCCTGACTCTTTCAGAATAGCAATGCCAACAGATTCTGAAAACATGGGGCATCTCTTCTCTAAAATTGTTTGGTACAAATTAAAGCTACAGCACATAAAAGAATTAATTTGCCAAGCCAACTTGGTGTAGTGATTAAAATGTTGGTCTAGAAAACCAGGAGATTCTGCTTCCTGAATTGCCATTCTCCGTTTCGGTGTAGGCGTCTGGCAATTCTAATCAGAACATGACTTCATGAAAAGTTGTACTTGCATATACGGTACAAAGCAAGTATTCTCTTACAGATCTGAGGCATGGAAGCCAGGTCAGCCCAATCCTACCTCAACAGGGTTGTTGTGGGGAAAACAGGAGGAGGAAGGAGTATTATATACGTTTGCTGCCTTGAGTTACTTATAAAGTAATAAACGCAGGATAAAAAAAAATCTACTCAATCAAAGAGTCCAAGCATTTTCATTTTAAAATATTTTTTCTACTCAACGATGTCTACCATTGGAAGAATATGTTTGAAACCTATGAAAAGTATTTTTTCTTCTTCAATCTATTCATACATAACTTGAAATATTTCACATTTCTTGGTTACTAGAAATTATGCAAAGTGACATGTTGTTTGGGGCAAATGAAAACTGAAAACATAAGAGACAGAAAGCTTCACTATGAATCTGTTTACTCAGAAATCACTACAGAGTTGCACTTTGCATTGCAGAATGCAATGCAAAGAATGCAATGGGTTTGATTAAATTCTGATCTACTACAAAGCTACCCAGAAATCAAAAGGTGTCTAGTAGCATCAGTTTAGTCTAACAACTTTTGTCTGAAAAGGTGCTTATAAGACTATATATATAAAAGGCTTCCACAGACTAACATTGTACTATGAGTGACAATGCAATCTTGCCCATCTACACAGTATTTAATGAATTGCCATTCTCCGTTTCGGTGTAGGCGTCTGGCAATTCTAATCAGAACATGACTTCATGAAAAGTTGTACTTGCATATACGGTACAAAGCAAGTATTCTCTTACAGATCGTACATCTAAGCTGGGAATAGGCATCTGACAGAGGAACAGGGCAGTATTACAGAAATGTGTCATCGGAGCTTGTACAAGTGCACAATCGGAATCGTACTTCGTGTAAAAAAAGAAAAGGCTGCAGCCCTTTCTATATATGAACGAGGGAGCCAGCCACGCAGAGCTCAGCAGGTTTATTGCCGAGTGAAATTAAAATGAGCAGCCTCGCATCCCAAAGTACTAACTTTGTGTTACGTGCAACCTCGCTAGAGAATTTTTTTTTGGGGGGGGGACTTGGATTCTATGTTTCAAACGACCCCCCACCGCCACTCCAACGATCCCCAGTCCCCGCTTTCATCGCTTGAACCAACCAAGCTTCCTAGGCGCGTTTTCACGGACGTGCATTCAATCCAAACCGTATTTTTACACGCGCGCGCGTGGATCTCGGCGTCTTAAGAGGAGGAAAATAGTGGGTCTTTTTTTTTTTTAATGCAAAGCCCCCCTTTCCCCTTCCCGGCTCCTAATGGACCTTCAAAATCCCCTTCTGCAACTTCCACGAACATTTCCAAGAGCGCACAATAAAACTCACCGCGCAGCTCGGGAGAAACTTCCCCACTCGCAAGCCTCTCGTTCACCCTCCTCAGCTGACTGGTATTTATACCCCTCGAGTTGTTTGTCTCCTGAGTTTGGATACGGTTCAAAGTTCGGCAACTCTCGCGCGACATCTCCAAGAAACCCAAAGTCTGGGGCGAGGAAGAGCAGCAACTCCCCAAACCGAAGGTATATGGAGCTTCTCAGTCAGGGTTTGTCCCAAAGGTGCTTTTATTTTTATTTTTTCCTCCGAGAGGCGACTGGACCTTCTGGTTATTTTTTCCTTGAAGACGTTTCCCTTCTCATCCAAGACGCTTCGGAGCTGAAGAAGCTTCTTGGATGAGAAAGGAAACGTCTTCAAGAGGTGGGGGGGGAAAACACACAAAGTCCAATTGCCTCTTGAAAAAAATAAGGAGAGATTTAACCTGGGAATAAGGAGAAACTTTCTGACAGTGAGAACAATCAACCAATGGAACAGAAGTTGCCCATGGAAGTTGTGGGAGCGCCATCACTTGAGACTTGCAAGAAGAGCTTGGACTGCCATTTGTCAGAAATGGTGTCGGGTCTCCTGCTTGGGGGTGGGTGGGGGTGGACTAGATGACCTCCAAGGTCCCTTCCAACTCTGATTATCTGTTATCTTTGGGTGCCCAAAGCGAAGCATCTTCCCTGCTGTGCACAGGGTCCCAAGTCAGAGATGAGGAGGCTTCAACTCGGGATAGTCTTGGCTGAAGGGAGAAAGGGGAGATCTCTTTTGTTCTTCTCTTTTCTCCTGTTGTTCTTCTCTTTTCTCCTGCTGTATGTTTCCCCTCGAGGGAGATTCCATTGATCATTTTGGTACCCAAAAATAGATTTTCTCTTACAACACAGCAGCCTGCGCTTAGTGGCGGATTAAGGCTGACTGGTGCCCTAAGCACTGACAAATCTTGGTGTCCCCCTCCTTTGTACAGACAAGATTTTTTTTACAAATCTTCATTGGGGTTTTTTTTCTTTCTTTCTCAACTTTGTGGTGCCCCCTTTGGGCCTGCTGCCCTAAGCACATTCTTAGTCTGCTTAATGGTTAATACATCACTGCCTGCGCTGAAGGCACTGAATAAACCCCAACACTCAGTGCCATTGGAGAAATGGGGTTCCAGGACTGGCAGTGTCTAAGCTGTAATCTTCTCCCTAGCCCCCAACATAGCACCCAAGAACACCATAGCCCCTGAAGACATCATTTTGCTATCCAGAAAGTTCCCTGACTCTCTTGGTTTAGATTTCAAACATGGTTTGTTTTTAACGTGTGAAGCAATCCAGCTCAGCCACTGTCATTATTTCCAAGAATGCCTCTTGGCTCCATAAGCTGCCTACAGCAGCCCCTCAAGTGAGAAAGGCAGCAAATAAATTGAATAAATATGGCAGTTCTTTTGGAAATGGGTGCCTTGTCCTGGCAGCCCTTTCATAAATGGGAGGAATACCGCATCCCCAATCAAAAAGACACCAACCCTTTTGCGTTAATGTTCATACTATGTTCTAAAATTGCAGATGTATTTCCCCGCCCCCCCGCACCCAATCAAAAAGAGGGGCTGGGCTCTTACCTTATGCTAGGCCATAAAGGAGCTGGTTTGGTGTTGTATAAACTCCGGGTAACCATAAAAACCACTTTGGATTAATGTTTACATTAGTAATGTGATAGCATGATGTGTGAATCAGATGTTATTAGCATGTTCAGCTGTATATATCATCTACGCATTATAATGACTAGCAATGGCCAAAGATCTAGGAGTAAACAGTTGCTTCTAGAGTTGACTCTAGAAAAAGTACAGAGAAGAGCAGCCAGGATGATTAGGGGACTGGAGGCTAAAACATACAACGAACGGTTACAGGAACTGGGCTTGGCTAGTCTAGTGAAGAGAAAGACCAGGGGAGACATGATAGCAGTCTTCCAATATTTGAGGGGCTGCCACAGGAAGGAAGGGGTCAATCTATTTTCTAAAGCACCAGTAGGCCAGACAAGGAATAATGGATGGAAACTGAACAAGGAGAGATTTACCCTGGAAACAAGAAGAAACTTTCTGACAGTGAGAACAATCAACCAATGGAACAGAAGTTGCCCTTGGAAGTTGTGGGAGCGCCATCACTTCAGACTTTCAAGAAGAGATGGGACTGCCATTTGTCAGAAATGGTGCACGGTCTCCTGCTTGGGTGGGGGGTTGGACAAGATGACCTACAAGGTCCCTTCCAACTCTGATTATTTGTTAAATCTGCTTCTAGGCATGAGTTCCTGATGTTAATATTGTGTTATTGTTTTTCTGGTAGGGAGAGGTTTTTCCAAATTTAACAACTCACCATGTATTGCACCACAATTCCCATAATTCAGCAATTTCCCTATGGGAATAATACTATAATCCAGAATTGCTGGAGGGCAACAGGTGAGGAACCTTGTATTGCAATGTAGTTTTAAGGTGTGTCAACAAATGTATCATTTCTGGATCTCAGGAAGGAATGAACCCACTATATGCTGCATTGTCCAGGTCCGTTCTTGAGAAATGGATCTTGCTGCGGGATCTAGTCATCTCCACTAGATACGTTCCAAGCAGAACAAGACACCATATCCCATGAAGACAAGTTGAAAGATCTGCAAATACTTAGCCTTGGGAAGATGGAAAGAGACATAATTGTACCTTTGTCAGTGCTCCAAATGATACTTTTCAGTTGTATAATTTTGTAATTGTTTATGCTTTGCATGAAAATTTGACAGCCTCGAGAAAACTTGCAAGCTGGAATGTTGGTAAAATTGGCTATAACTTGCAGTTCCTCTCTTGATTAGGCTGGAAAAGTTTAATTAATTTAGTTCAATCAGTAAAACGTTTAACTACAGTTAACATGTTTCAGCTGCTTAGTGCTTTTCTGCTTCTTGTTTTCAAAATTTCTACTTTGACTGTCCTGACTTTAACTTAACCAGTGTTTGTCAACGAGGGCAACTTTAAGTTGTGTGGACATCAACTCCCATAATTCCCCAACCAGCAGGGCAATTCTTGGAATTGAAGGCCACGCATATTAAAATCGCCCAAGTTAAGAAACACTGCTCTAAAGGCTTGTCTGTTGTGGGGTTTTGGGGGGGAGGGAGGGGACAACAAAACCTACTTTCCAAAACATGTTTCAAAATGTACTGCACTTTCAAAAAACACTGCTTGGAGGTAGAGACAGGGCTGCTTTAGGAGTGAAATCAAGGTACAGTTGAAAGTTCTGACATGATAGTTTAATATTAACTTTCCAAGCAGAATGACCGCTGGCAGTTCCTAACTATACTTTTTTTAAAAAAAGTAAATATATACCCTTCTGTTTTAAAAGAATCTTCCCCTTAAGTGCTTTCATAAATGTAATTGCAGCGAATGTACTTTTTGTAAGAACAACTCAATTGGCATAATCAAATATTGACACACAGATCAACGGTTCAGGTCTCTGAAAGCTCCCCAGGTGGTAGCTCACTTAGTAACAAATATAACACACACTGAAAAATGGCAGGGATTGCACAAGGTACACATCATGGTTCATTACACCATGACATACTCCATGTACTTTTTTGGGTTTGCACAACATACATGGTGGCAACTTTAAAAGACCATAAACATGGCTGGCAGTTTTGTGATCTAGTGGTTGCTTCCTTCACAACACATCCACACAGCCCACTGACCGAATTAGCCTATTTTCTGTGTTTGTTTAATAATAGTAACAATAAACTAACTGAACAAGTTGGATTTGTACAACACACTAAACAACGAATAATTTACAATAATCAAGCTTGGAATGCATGGATATTCTAGGATTTTACCTGTGTTTAGAGCACTGTGGGCAGCATGAGGTTTAAATAGGTTATGTCCAGCTTTTAAACTAAGTAATAACACAGATCTCCTCAGCATTGAAAATTAGCCCCAATCTTGTTCTGACCAAGGCTTCTGAGACTAATTAAGCACACGCTTCATTAAAACAACTCTTGTTTTATTTTAACCCTGGGAATTATGTTCATTCCCAGCCGGTAATGAGACCCTTCGAGATAAGCACCCACCTTTCTTTCCTTTGAATTGCTGCTGCCAGACTCTGGAGGCTCCGGAGTCAGTACACCACTCCCAGATGGTCCTGGCCCCATCTCTACATTGGACACAGGACTCTTGTCCGAATCCTCTCCAGCCTTCCAGACTGGTCCCCGTTCTTCCCCTCTCTCCGATTCCGCTGCCATCTGCCCAACAAAACATTTTATTGAGCATTGTTCAATCGACATCGACTGTGGTTAAGCTAAGTATGATTTATTCAGTTAATCTAGTCTGGAGAATTCATAGGACAGTGAAGCATTAACTAACTTCAAAAGCTGGCCTTGCATAGCATACTAAGCTATTGCTGATTGACTATCTTCTGTTGGGTCCCTTCCAACTGCCAGAAGAGTATTGTGCCTACCCTGAAGCAATTATCACTTAAGTCAAGTGGAAACTGATAACATTCCTAACATTCTCCAAAGGTGTTCAGGGAGCTAGAATGACTCAAATGACTAGTTTTTCCCACTCAGTTGTCAAGAGGAAGGAATGGTTGAGGTCTGTGAATATAGCTGGCTTCCAGGGACATAAAAAAAGGGCAGGAATTTGATTGCAAAGTCACTGCCATTATTTTGCCTTTTTTGCCTCACTTGCAGGCATCTCTTCTAGTTCTCAGTACATCTGTGCCTCAGTACATCTGTGCCAAATAGCACAAGAGCAGTCTGAGTAATTTTTTTAATGCTGCATTTTCAAAAGTCTTAAAAAATAATTCTGAGATTAGGAAATTATTAGATTAGATATTTTCAAATGCCCACTTTAATATTTTCAGCATACCCTTCCTTCTTTTTGGCCAGGGAAGGAAAAAAAAAATGGAAATACTAAAAAACTAAAAAACTCAACTGGCACCTAATAATACTATCCCCCCAACCCCCCGGCCCCCCCCGGCCCCGTCCCCGCCAACCCCTTCCTTCTCCTATTTTGCTCAGAGTTGGACTGAGAGTGTGTGAATGGCTTGAAGTCAACTAAGTAAAATTGAGCAACTGGCATTTATTAAGGTCGCAAACAATCCTATCTGCCAAGATATGACTCAATCAAATGATCTAGATGATAACAGGCTATCAGATATTGCAATTGGATAAGTGCAGTTTTGGAGCAATGTTCAAACAGATCAGGTCAAGAATAGATCTCATATTTTTATCATTATGATGGTTCTGTAATGAATATATGGATCTCTAATATGGGGGTTTGGAGCTGGTCTACCAAGTTGAATCTAACAAAAATATGTTAAAAAGGCCTCAGTCAATCCATTTCCATTCTCTTCACAAAATATTGCAAAAATAAAAGGATGTCTACCGACTATAATATTTATTAGTTTCCCCATTTTGAGAACCTCTAGATGTGCTGGGCTAAAGCTCCCATCCTCACACAGAATCCCTGTCCATCTGTCCATCCAAAGACTTCCATATGCATGCTGATCTGACTGGACCTGGTTGCGCAAACAAGTTCACTTTAGATATTTGAATATTTAGGGAAGAATTCTATGGCTCCCTAAAAGACATGTTGTAGATATAAATAGTGTCCATAATTGAAGGTCTAGTCTTCATATAGCCTCTTGGTGATCAGTTCTGAATTTGATGATAGTGTGAGCAACCTAGAGGTCAACCCTAAACAACTGCAATGATTATATCAGTATAACGGGAATTTAAGATGCTGGCTGGATAATTGTGGGAGTTGAAATCCATGCATCTTAAAGCTGCCAATGTTGAGAAATACTGATTTAATTCATCACTCCTGCCTTTGTCTAATCTTGGGACTTGTGGTCCACAAAATTAGGCTGGTTTAGATCCAATACCGTAAAAGAAAATATATTTCAAGGTTGAACTGTGGAATCCTTATGCTTTCTAAACTTGGTTCTTTACTTGGAGACGTTTCATTATCCAACTTGATAGTAAGCAAACAACCAAGCTCAAATAGCACTGAGGACCCCATGGTTTAGATCCACTGCCACTCCAGAATCTCACGGTATGCTACCCACTAATCTTCTCTACTAAATGGTAACTCTTCTGCTCTTTTTCAAGGAACATGACCATCAAGCAAGTTCAGATTTCAGAGGTAGAGTAAATCTGGTTTGTTTCAGGTAACCTTCAAAGCATTTGCCAACAGTTCCCTATGAACATGCTTTCATTAATGATTTGTTTACAAAGTAGAGACTCTGGCCCTGATTGTCAGCCAAATTATGTCAGCAGACCTGCATTCTGCTTCTTCCCTTTTCAGCTGATTGCACAAGATTGAAGTTAGCAAAGGAGAACAAAGGGCACCAGTGGTGGAGGGAAAGAGGGTTTCCCGGTTAGCCATTGAGCCACAAAGTAGTGGCAGCACAGGATTTGTGTGCCCAAAGCTCCTAGGTTCACTCTCTCTACTTCCAAGGAAAGCAGCACAAACTAAGACAGATAAACCAACTGGGTGATGTAAAAAGAGACATATTTTCCTTACCTGGTTGTAAACAAGGTATTAATCAGGCAGTATAACTAAATGGAACAATACTTGATGGCTAAGACCTTGCCTATTAGATACACAGAGTCATATATACAAGCTGAGTATGTATGTGTAGTGGGAGTCATTATGAAGAATAGATTCTGATGGTCCAAGAAAATACCCTCTCCGATTTCCAGTTGCTTCAGAGCCAACCCCAAAATTCAGCTCATTGTATTGTAAAAGTTCATCCTACTGAACACAATAGGAGATGGAAGTCCAAATTGATCTTCTAGAATAGTGATAGTACTTAATTAGCAAAGTCTATCTTTCTCTAATCTGTACACTTTCAAAAACCACACAACCTCTTAAATTTCATCATGAGTAGGACAGAATGGACAAGGTTGTGGCTCATAATACCCATGTAGTGTGTTGTGAATACTTACATTGTCTCCTACACTACACAACATAAGTCTATTTCAGATGGAGCAGCTAAGAATATCACACCATTGTCTTGGTACTGGCTGTCTGATCTATCATATATGCCACATAAAAAGTGCCATTGGGAAAAACTCCTGAGTCAGTAGCCATGCCATGGTGTAATATATAAAGACATTCCTTTACTCGAGAGAGGCAACACACCTGCTAATTTGGAACAGCTTAATAGTGGCAAAATATTAGTTGACATAACACGCGTTGTCCAAATAAATAAGACCTTTTATATGATAATCCAATTCACAAAACAGGCTGAAACAATGGGAAGATCCATGGGTGGGATTCTACCGGTTCAGACCAGTTCTGGTGAACCGGATGTTAAATTTGCCTCTGGTTTGCCAAACTGGTATTTGAACCAACCGGCTGGCCCCTCCCAGGAGTCTCCACACCTGGTCCATTTTCGATGCAGGTAAGTGCAGGGTCTGCACAGAGGTTTTAGGAGGGGGAAAACGGGCCTTCTGGAACTAACTACTGGAAGTCCAGAAATGGGCCTGTTCTGGCTTCCAGAGGACCTCCAGAGCCTGGGGAAGGCCATTTTTGCCCTCCCAGAGGGCTGAGGGAAGTCTCTGGACCCTTGGGAAGGCAAAAAATGGCCCTCCCAGAAGTGCCAGAAAAACAGGAGAAGGCAAAGCTGTGTAATTCTCCTGTCTTCCCACTCCTGAAAAGATCTTCTCCTCTTATTGGAAGAAGCTAATGTGTAACCCATATTGATATCCGATTCAACAGACATCCCAGGTAGTTTTTGTAGGAGTGGGGAAGAAAACAGAATTACCAGTTTCTATCTTTGCTGGGCAACAGTCATGGGCCTCTACAGAAAATGATCCCTGGGATTAAGTCCATTGCTTTTCATCGTTTCTTTGCGATCTTGCTGGATCAACAGAATGAAACTCCGTAGATTAATCCAATTGCACTTCTTCAGAAAAGGAGGAATCAATAGTTGTGGTTGTCTTATTGCACAATGATTCTGGCTTTCAAAACGGGGGCATCCCAAGCCCATAAGCTTTTGAATTTTTGCTGACAGTTATGATTTACTGAAGGTTTATGAGAGAAACACAGGGAAAAAATAGGTGGTGGTTTCTGCTGACTCTGCAACTTGGAACTTTTGCCAAGCTTGAGATGAGTACATGTCAGAAGGAAATAAAATGTATCTGTCAAATCTGACTCTTGGAAAAACAGGGAACAGCTGGAGCCAGAAGTCTTGGCAGGATGTGCTTCCAAAAGCAGTCAACAGCTACATTTAAACGTTACAGAGAAGGGGCATTATCTACAAGTGGATAAAAATGAATAAAGGAGGTCAGTCTTCTTTTCTTAACTTGACACATTGGGTGAAGTTTCAGAAATACAGCAGTGGGGGTGGGGGAGAGTTTTGTTAGTGATCCTAATTTGCATTGAGGTTCCAGGCCCTAGAGCAGGGGTCTTCAAACTTGACAGCTTTAAGACTTGTGTACTTCAATTTCTAGAATTCCTCCACCAGTCATGTTAGCTCAGGAATTCTGGGAGTTGAAGTCCACAAGTCTTAAACTTGCCAAGTTTGAAGACCCTTACACTAGAGAATAAAAGCTGCAGCGGTCAGCTGCATACTATCAGTATAGAATTAAAACAGAAGAACAGCTGGGTGGAACTCTCTTACAGCGACCAGTACGATACTTACAAGATGCTCAGAAACAAAATTCAGAGACATTCCCTCACTTGTTGTGGTTCCAAGAACTGGTGTTTGGAGACATGAGTTTTAAATGAATGTCAGATCCATGTATCTGCCAGTCTTCGATGGAAGAATGGGGGGGAGTTGGTACAAGTAATCCTTTTTGATGTAACTTGAATATCTTAAATCTTATATTGAATCTGTATAACTTGCACATGATTACAACTGGAGGACTGGAGCCAGATGTCTAGAAACTTGTCACCTCTTGGAGAGATAGCAAGAGGAGAAGGGACCATAAAAATTCCAGCTCTGAAAGATACTCCCTGGGAAACTTTCCTAAGATACGTTCCCAGAAAAGGGAGGGGGAAAATTAACATGTTGGTTCTTTGTTTGACTAAATCCACATCAGAATGAGGGGAGGGGTTCTAACTCCCTTTATCTATTACTGTATGCCTGGAAGCATCTTAGATTCTGCTTTGACTAGTACCGGGACCACTTCCTTTCAATAAAGAATTCCTTTTGAAGTACCTAGCTTTCAGAAGTTCATTCTTTTCGGTTGAAGGGGAAAAGTCCAGAGCTTCCAATGAATAACTTTTGCTCGATCCATTCTCCAAATGTTTGCTAGGTAGTCCTCAACTTACAGCCATTAGTTTACTGAATGTTCAAAGTTACAACACTGAAAAAAACAACTTACAACCAGTCCTCACACTTATGACTGTCACGGCACACTTACGGTCACGTGATCAAAATTTGGGTGCTTGGCAATGGGCGTATATTTACAACGGTTGCAGCATTCTGACCTTCCCAACTGACATCCAACAAGCAAATTGATGTGGGAGGTTGGATTTGCTTAACAAATGCATGATTCATTTAACAACTGCCTTGCAAATTCTGGTCCCAATTGTAGTTGTAGGTTGAGGACTAACTAGATTCATTTTGGGAATCATAACATTCAGGATAGAATCCTAAATGTATTTTTTGTACATTATAATTATGGGTTTTTTTTTCATATTCTTTGCATTAGGTATATCTTTCCCTCCTATAGATAATTATTTGCAGATAATGGGGGGGGCGGGGGAAGAGCAGAGAAACCATTTTCTCTTTTCTCCTTCTGCTTTGCAATAACATGGGAGAGTTTTGCTACTACCCTCTTCCAGGATGTTTTTTTCAACTCCCGCTGCAGTTCCCTGAAAGCTTCTTAGCCAAATGCTAATCAGCCTGCGCCTGCTTAGTTTTGAAGCCCAGAGAAGGACCACCAATACTGCCCCCTAATGTCACTGAAAGAAAAATAGCACACAAGAGGAAATGGAGGTCAACTGGAATTTTGACTCTTTTCTCAAGAAGGCAAGACCAAGTATTTGTTTACTTTTGGATCTACTGTTACCCAGGGAAATTCCAGAAAAAAAAAACATATATGTATTTCTGAGACGAACTTAGAAAAAATTAAGTCAGCAATTCCTTTCTGGGCTCCAAAATTAAGGAGGAATAAACCCTAACATAAAACAGAATAAAAGAATTGGAAGGGACCTTGGAGGTTTTCTAGTCCAACTTCCTGCTTAAGCAGGAAACCCTATATCAGGAGTGTCAAACTCGCAACGACACGTCATATGACATATCGCAACTTTCCCCCTTCACTAAAATACGGGGTGGGCGTGGCAAGCACATGATGGATCCGGCCCATAGGCCGCAAGTTTGACACCCCTGTCCTATTCCATTTTAGACAAATGGTGTCCAATCTCTTTTTAAAAGAGATTTAAAAAAAAAAGAGTCAAGGATAGGGTTTCTCTGAGTATTTGCAACTGTTTTTCTTTTTTTAAAAGATATTTGCAACGTTGGTTTTCCTTAGTTTCTTGCCTCTGCCCCAGTAAGCTTTTTGATGAATAACAACTTTCTTCAAAAAAAGGAAGTCAAGCAGATATTTCAGGCATTCAATTTGCTGAATTTGGAATTTAATTTAAACCAAAAAACAAGCTAAGAAACACTTTATCTCTGAATGTTGCTAAGCACCAAAGGACTTTGACTTAGAAAGAGGAAGCTCATCCAGGATTGGGAAAAGATTAAAATGAATGGACATGACAAATACGTGAATTATCAGCAAATGTTTCAAGGAGGGAGATAGAAAATATTTTCCTGCTTGGGAGTTGGGGTGGGGGACTTGCTGTAGTAAGCATTTTTATAACCATTTGGCCTCTTTCCTGAATTCACAAGCAGAAAGCAAAATGCTTCCTTTTCATTTTGAGCACATGATTACATATTTTAGGCCAGTATTTCTCAATCTTGACCAGTTTAAAGTGTGAAGATTTCAATACCCAGGCTGGGGGATTCTGGGAATTGAAGTTCACATACTTTAAAGTTGCCAAGGTTGAAAAACACTGTATTAGGAATATAATACTTCAGGGGTCCTAAACTTGGCAACTGTAAGACTTGTGGACTTCAACTCCCAGAATTCTGGGAGTTGAAGTCCACAAGTCTTAAAGTTGCCAAGTTTGGGGACCTCTGCTCCAGTGTGTTGATTTCAGTTGTCATAGTTGAGATCAGAGGTGGTATTCAGCAGGTTCTGATCAGTTCCAGAAAGCTGGTAGCGGAAATTTTGAGTAGTTTGGAGAACCAGCAAATACTACCTCTGGAGATTTTACAGTATCCTTCCCCTGCCGTGCCCACAGAACCTGTAGTAAAAAAATTTGAATCCCACCACTGGTTGAGATGCATGGACTGGGCATTTTGGAAGTTGGCTTCAAACTTTGAAGAACTCTGGTATAAAAGCTGTTCTCAGAAACTATTTCCCATCTGTCTATTCTACAGAGAAATCCTATGAGTAGCACTGTTTTTGGTGGTTGGTACCTGAAATGTTTCCTATTTATATGGACTTTGCTATTGTAAATGCTACGTTGGCAAAACTGAGGTCAGACTTAGCAACTTTCCAAAGGAAAGACGAGGGACACTGATGAACTCTGAATTCATTCATTCAGGTGGTTTGCAGCCATTGCAGGAGCTGTAATAACTTCTTAAATCACCCTATCTTATTACTCCCAAAATATGATAGCAATTCCACCAGGCTGGAGCCGATGTGTGTGAAAACCTAGTTAGAGGAGGAAAAACATTCATATAAACATTTACCTGGAGTAGACCAGCTCATGAGCCAGGAAGGGGTGGAGTTTCAAGTTCCTATACAAGTTCTCAGAAAATGAAATGTTAATTGGGTTGGATAAAGCAGGTTGGAGTTTTGTCAGAGTTATAATTACAATGTGGAGGAAAAACTTCATGTCCTTGGGACAGTCTGTATTATAACAACAGTATTTGTTGTATAAATTATCTATTCTACATTCTGGGCATCAGGAATTATCTGCAATGGAAACTTTGGAGTATCTTTTAATTACATTTGCAGGATATTTAATTACTAATGTGTGATAGCTTGCAATTAAACATAATAAGTATAGGGTTTAGTAGGCCTTATGTTAACCTTGCTCTGCCATATATCTAAAGAATCATTATGAGAACTGGCATAATAGTGTGGAACTCCCTGTTTCAGTGCATCATATTTCCTGGAAAATTGAACACACAAAAAGGTACACGTTAAGAAAGAAACACGTTTCACTGACCTCTTATACTTAAAGGTCATCCATACAACATGTTTATTGTGATATGAAGATCCCTCATTTAGTATTTGTTGAGAAAATACCTTCATAAGGGCACCTGCATCTTGTAGGCAGACATTACTGAGATAAGCTGAAACCAGTTTGAGATGTTCCAGATGAAAATAATGTTTTGCCTGGGAAAGCAGAAGACATCCCAGCCAGCCAGTCCACAGTGCACAAAAGAGGAGGCTTAAGAATTAGCTACCATTGGCCTGGCAGGAAACTTTCCTATTCAGTCCAGTTCCTGGGCCTGGAGCTTGTTCTACAGTAGGATTTTGGCTGTGAAAGAGACTGGAACCACTTACATTTTTTCACATGTCAGGCCCTGAAGCTGAAAACCTGACTCAGGCTTAATTCTTTAATCAGAATAGAGCTGGAAGGAACGTTGAAAGTCTTCTAGTCCAACCTCATGTTCAACCAGAAGATTCCGTGCCATTTCAGACAAATGGCTGTCCAATCTCTCCTTAAAAACCTCCCACAACTTCTGCAAGCTATTCCATTGATTAATGGTTCTCACTGGAATTAAGTTTCTCCTTAATTCCAGGTTGGTTCTCTCTTTGATTAGTTTCCATCCATTGTTTCTTGTCCTGCCTTCTGGTGCTTTGGAAAATAAGTTGACCCCGCCTGTTTGTAGCAGCCCCGCAAATACTGGAATACTGCTATCATGTCACGCCCTAGTCCTTCTTTTCTTTAGATTAGTCATACCTAGTTCCTGCAACCATTCCTCATATATTTTAGACTCCAGGCCTTTTTAGTTGCTCTTCTCTCGCATTTTCATTCAACCCATGTCATTGGAAGTGTGATTGAAAAGTCCCTGCTGTGGAACTTCTGTAGTTTGCCATTGCCTCAATATATAGCTATTTTCCTTCCCTTTTCTACCATTTTTTTTTGTGTATCCTGAGATTTTACACAATAACATTTCTCAAATGTTGGTTCTTCAACACTATCCAAATCCAGTCAACTGCACTGCAGTGATGAATACTTTCCTGCCATCTAGTGGTTATAAGGTCAATAAATGGATAGTCTTTTCTGGGGCGGGATGATTGACAAACCCATCACATATTCTTATAGTGGGGTGGAGTGGGCCATGGGAGACGGCTGTTCCTACAGTTGTGACATTTGAATTTCAGCCAAGGGAAACTGCCAGTGACCATCAATGCAGTATCATGTGGAGAAGCTCTATGGAGAACAGCCCACTATAGTTTATTCTAGATGTGGTTTAAGAGCATGCTAAGGAAGCAATGTGGTTTATGCCATCAATTTCTTCAGTAGTTGTTTGGCTGAGCCATCAGAATGACTGACTAGAACTCAAGGATGCTGATGTTCTTTCTCTCTATGACTGTTTTTTCTCCCAAGGAATAATTGGTTGCTCAAGAAGTCCTATACCCCACTTTGTGGAGAGAAAATTAATTAGTTAAATATGCTGTGTTATTTTGTGAGAATGAGGATTTTTTCTTCATAATTATGTAACAACTGGTTTGGTTTCTATTTCCTTTTCTGTATGATAATCTAATCTTCATACAATCTTTGCTCTTCTAATCTAGGATTAACTATGATTAATACCATTTTAGGTCTTGGTGGTGCGATCCAAGGGTGGGATTCTACCAGTTCTCACCTATTCGCTAGAACTAGTTAACATTCTAAGCAGTTTGGAGAACCGGTTGTTAGAAGAAATTACTGGCCTAATCCTGTAAAGAAGGCAGGAAGGAAACATTCTAGTGTTGCTTACAGAAACTTGCCTCTCTGTTAACCCTTATTACATTCTTGGCAGGACTAGATTTCCTGTCTCAGGAACTTCTCTGAATTTCCCCCCCCTCCTTTGCTAGTACTTTGCTTGTGTGGAGTGACCATTCAAAGTTACAATGGCACTGAAAAAAGTGACTTATGACTGTTTTTCACACTTACAACTGTTGCAGCATCCCCACAGTCATGAGAGGCCAGGCGAAGAGATGCATGCCTCGATGTGAGTGATGTTGAGTTGGCCACGCCCATTCAATAACATGACCACCAAGCCATGCCCACCACCTACACACCCACAGAACCGGTTGTTAAAAATTTGAATCCTACCCCTGGTGCTATCAAAAGTATATTGACTCCTGGTGTTTTCAAATAATGCTTGAATCTTTGCCTGCTTTATTGGTGGCGTTTTATGGAGGATTTGAGCACTTCTGTCTTCAGTCATCCCAAATTTTTCTTCTCTCTCTTCTACAACTTGCTTCCCTCCTCAAACTATGCAAGAAGAAAAAGAGTCTAATTCATTTGCTAGTGCTTGTTCTTAGCTAGCCATTCTTTGGGGGATGTTTTCTAGCTAATAATAATTAATAAAAACTGTCTCAGATATTTGTCACTAGATCGAGTATCTCAGGCTAGATTAAGGATGTTTATCTTCAGAAGAAATCTTTTCTTTTTTAAAAAAAGTAGCAACAATTATCACAATTTAATTTTAAAACAGGTGTTGACTATATTCATAAAGCAGAACATTTGTTTTTTGGTACAGAAACAAAACATTTTCATAGTAAATTAGACAACAGTTTAACATAATTTCAAACAAGCCAAAGGATATTGACTCTGATGATTCAGAAGAGTGCACTATTATTATTATTATTATTATTATTTTTGGGGGGAGAATGACAATTTGTCACTTTCTGCCAGATTTTTTATTTTATTTCCCAGTTTAACCTATAATCCAGAGATTTCCTAGTGGTCTCCTTTCCACGGGCTGATATCATTAAAAACATTTGTATTACAATTTTTATTTTATACATTTATACATTTCCTTTCTATGTTGAGCAGCGTGGTCTCTAGGTGTCCAAGGGGTTAACATACAAATGATAACATCATAACATATATTATCTTCCATTATAGTATCAATTATATAACCAGCAGAAATGTTTTTCTTTCTCCTATAAACCATATTTCACCTAATTCCACTTCTCTAACCTCAATATCTGTCATTTAACCATTTATAGAATAGTTCCCATGTTATAAAATAGTCTGAATCTTCTTTTCCTTTAATATTTCGGGTTAACCTATCCATCTTTGTGCATTCCAGAATTTTTTTTATTATATCATCTGTGGGGGTTTCTGGGTTTTTCCAACACTGTGCATATGTAATCCTAGTCGTTATTAGGATGTGTAGAATGATATCATTTAAAATGTTGAGGTCTACCAAGACAGTGCTGCTATTGAGAGATCTAGTTTACATACAGAATGTAAACTCATTTTCAGATTTCTTTCCTGATGTTTAATGGCATCCACCCAAACTAATTTCACTGCATGTTTCTGTAAACCAAGACTGAAGAACGTTGTGTGTGCATTAATATTAACATATCTTCATGAATGACTATGTAGGCTGATAAATACGATATAGCGGCTTTCTTTACTAAACAAAAACCGATGTCTGCCTATAACCCGAACCTCAGCAAAACACAACTCGGCTCCTCCCAGAATGCATTGCACAGCTGGGGGGAGGGGGCAAATCAGCCTCTTCCAGCATGCACTTGGCTCCACCAGTTTCCCGAGAGCGCCCTGACAGGTAAAGGAGGTCACTGGATTCGCCATTTCCGGTGCGCAATGCAGGACGGGAATGCGAGTAGCGCTATTGGCCGGTGCTTTCTCCGCTTTTCGCCGAGATAGGCGGGCAGGAAGGAAAAGCGGCGGCCGAGGCGGCTTGGTGGGGCAAAAGATTTTTCCCGGTGAGTGTTATGCGGAACGGTCCGACTTTGTCGGGGTCGGCGCTCTCTCCCGGACGAGGCGGGCGTCGAAAAGGGATCGATTTAATGCGCGGTTTGATGACGTAATAACGGCTCTGGAGACGGAGCCACCGCTGGAGTTGCGCTGGTCCATGCGCCGGCTCCAGTGGACTCTTTCCCTTCGCCCCGGCCCGCTCTAGCCTCTCCCGCGATGCCCTTTATTCTCTTTCAGAGACCCTTTCACTCCTCGGCGCCCCCCAGCGGCTAGGCCTTCCGTTTAGCCCGCTCTGAGCGCTCATTGGCTCCGTTCTCTTCCGTTCCGGGGTCCGATTGGTAGTTGTGGAGATGATTGACAGGCAGCCCCAATAGGGTCATCCCCAGTATGGGACCCCAAAGGTAGTCTTCCCCGCCGAGCCGAGGCTTGCGCCATCCTCAGCTGGCGTAGGCAGGATGGCTGGTGCGGACAACTGCCGGTTAACATACGTGCAGTGCTGTAGTTACGGCCAGGTGTGTGTCTGGGGTCAGCCAGCCATTGGGGTCTCTGTGTGATCCGTACGAGGGGAAGACAGAAGCCAAGTCCTCTTCCTCTGGTATCCCTAAACGACCAGTGTCAGAGCAAAGTTTCACGCCCATTAGAGTTGCCACGCTAAGACGAAAAGATGCAAGACTCCTAAAATACGGGAAAGAGAGAAAGCAGGAAGGTCTTGCTCATGGCTCTCTTCTGGCACTGTCCAGATGGTTGCAACTGACAGCTTTAGGACCATACATGGAAAAAAAGAAAAGAAAAATATTGTATGCCCCTTCCCATTAATTGCAATATTTAGGTGCTGTGAAGTGGACCATACTTTTGGCATGGAGCCTGGGGAACTGCCTGCCGGTTTTTGCCCATCCAGTGCAATGCAGCAGAGTGGATGTGCTCCAGGTCCCATCAACCACACAAAGTCATCTTGTGGGACTCAGAAAGTGTGCATTTTCTAGCACAGTGTTTCACCTCTGAAGGAGATTTGCCCCTGAAATCTATGTGGCTTTCATCCTCTTGATGGTCTGTAAGACCCTGAAGATTTGATTCTCCTGGCTTTTGGAAAAATCCTCTCCCTTGGTGTTGGGGGGTTGTGTGTGCTGAATGGCTTTGTTTTCCAGTTGGTTAGGCTTTTTATATTTCTGCTGTTTTTGCCTTGTAAGCCACACAGAGTTGTCAGAAGGTCAAGTCACTTCTAAATTTTGAAATTAAAATTAAAATACAGACATAAATAAAAATATTTTGGTATTTAAGGTGGAGGACCACAAACACATTGGGTGAAGAGTTTGAAGTGGTTTATTTATGCCATCATGCATTTTTTTTGCAGTCTCTACTGTCATTTTCATCTGTGAAGAAAATGCCAATGATATATTCAACCAAATCCAGGAAAGCTCTGAGAGCTGCAAAAAAGGGTCTTCAATATCACCTGTAGTTTCAGAGCTATCAGTTACTCACTCTTTGCATAAAGGAATTGTTAACAGCTTCTGTCTGATCAATGTTTGGATGGGAAATTACCTGAGCACTTTTTAAAGAAAGATAATGATATAAATGTAGTATATAAAGACATGCAGTTGCATGCATGATCACTGAGCAATAATTTTTGCACCATCACTTCAGGAGAGTGTTAGCAATGGGGCTAACTTTATTTGTTATTAGTGTTCATCTATACCAGGGCTGTCAAACTTGCCCATGCCCAGTTTAACGAAGGGGAAAGTCACAATATGACACATGATGCACCGTGATGAAGTGAGTTTGACACTCCTGATCTATACAATTTGCAATCCAATATTTATTGAGTTTTTTTTCTGAGCCATGTTGGGGACATTACTCATAAATGGCCAATTTGGCCCTTCTTTTCCTTTGCTTTGTTGTTCCTGTTGAAAGCAAGAATATATTAAATAGAGTTCATGCATTTAATAGATGGATTTGCTTTAATTTTATCTAAGTAGTTGTAGTTAAAGATAGGAGACATCAACCTAGCCCATTCTGCAACATGTCAGAAAAGCTGAAATGGAGAGGCTGAGAGAGGTGTGTTTCAAATGCCTAAGCTATCTCCACCCTAAAATATTTCCAATGATTTTATTTCATTAAAGCATTTTCATAGATTTTTGCTTTGTAAGTCCAAAATTTCAGAATAGCTTACAATTAGTCATTATATGTGAAAGACTGTCTTCCCTAGGTTCAACATTCAAAAAACATGTTAAGCTTGATTTCAAAATAGCTGACTTTCTCTTCCCCCTTATATATATATCCATGTTATAAGACTCCTGTTGTTTCCATCTACTTCTGGGTTGAATTTTTGAACTGGTAATTTTTTTGTTTGGACTATGGCTTCAGAAGAGGGAAACTTACTTACCAAGATCTTGGTATAATGCCTTCCATTTTTACTATTATTAAGAAGTTCTGTTTCCTATTTGAAATTTCCATATCTGGCAAAAATCCATGTCTACTTTTTCCTGATCTTTTTCCTAGACAAATTTATTAGCCATGGAAGCAGAAGAGACGATGGATTGTATTCAGGAATTTCCAGAACATTATAAAGTAATTTTGGACAGATTAAATGAGCAGCGGGAGCAGGATCAATTTACAGACATCACTTTGATTGTGGATGGTATGTAATGATGCAAACAGAGTAAAATTAGGCACTCTTCAATCCAGGTCTATTCCACAGAAAAGTTAATCTGAAGTAACTGGTTATAAATTAAAATTGAAATTATTTAAGGAGCAATTCTCTATCACCTGTAAAGCTGGCTGAAGAGCTGTTGGATTTGGTGGAAGAGAGAGGGTGGGGAGAGAGGGAGGGAGGGAGGGGGAGAGAGAGAGGCTTTTAAAATTCTCCTTGGAAGGTAGGAACCCTTTTTTTACCATGATTTCCTTGCCAGTTTTCTTAGTTTTTCTTCTTGCTCTTAACTGTGCTAAAACTTGTACTTATTCATACTGCAAGCAGTAGAACAGGGAGCTCTCTCATCTCCTCTGCTAAGGTGAAGCCTTTAAAAATTGGCAGTAGTTCCGTTCCAAATCTTCCATCAAACTGCTCTCAAAATTGCCATAAGATTGCTCTGTTACATGAAGTGGGTGGAGCCTGGCTCATTTAACCTAAAGATTAAAGTTTTAAAATTAATTATATACTTATCTAGGAGATATATATAACTGTGTAGAATCAGTGTTCACAAATTTGTAAGAGACAAATTGTGCTACCCTACAGACTATTAGTTCCTTAAAACAAATTTTAAATATCCGTAGGAGTGGCTGAAGCAAAATATAAACTCAGAGTTGGAACTTAAAATTCCTGAGCAGATCATTTGAAAGCTTTTATTTTTATCTTTCTTTTATAAAGTTGAAACAATAGCAAAACTTGTTAAGTACTTGTAAGTGTATGGAAGAGAATCTTGTTGGAGAGGTTTTTTTGGCAATTATGACTGGTCAACAATAGACATTGCATTATCAATTAACACAAATTTGATATTACATATTTTTTCTTACATCCAGTAGTATCCAACATGGGGTTTCATATAGTATGGTGATGTTGTTTTTCATTTCCAGGTCATCATTTTAAAGCTCATAAAGCTGTTCTTGCTGCTTGCAGTCAGTTTTTCTACAAATTCTTCCAAGACTTCACTCAGGAGCCACTAGTAGAAATTGAAGGTAATTTACGGTTTCAGTCATGTACAGAAGTACTAGAGGATATAAAAGGGCTCATGGCTTCTTTGGAAGCCATCCACTCTGGTAGACATATAATTGTACCAGGATTACAAAACCATTGTGTGACTGTGATTTACAATCTTACTTGTTGGCTTTATACAAATAAAATCAATGAACAGCCTCACACTCTCCCTGAGCCATGATGTGGTCGTGTTGAGCATCCTTGGCTACCCTTCACCTGGCAGGAATATTTCTTTTTTAAAAAATAAATTTTATTAATTATACAATTAAAACAAACGAACTACACACACACAAATGAGAAAAAAGGAAAGAAAAGAAAGCGAAGAAAATAGAAAAAATAGAAAACAATTAAACACATTCTCATCTTCAACAGTTTGTAAGATCTCTCTCTTTTTTTTTTATAACCCTTAATTTATGCCATTTACACACACCTAATCTTTACCTATCTCTGTATATCGCTGCTATGGGTTTATCCTATCCTCTTTTGCCTTATAATGTAAAATCTATCTTTGGTCAATCCATTTGTACCAGCAGTTCCAGCTATTGTAGTATATTGAGGTGTCTTTATTTTTTAGTGCCAAAGTTAGTTTGTCCATTTCTGCACAACTTGAGATTTTTTGAATGATCATTTCCTCTGATGGAACCTGAGGCTGCTTCCAACATTGGGCAAAGGCTAATCTGGCCGCTGTCAGAATGTGTATTATTATATATTTCACTTTTTTTTATATTTGTTTGCCAAAGATCCCTAACAGAAAGGACTCTGGTTTGTATTCAATCTGCTCTTTTGTCATTTCTTCCAGCCAAATCTTAATTTTCTGCCAGTATTTTTGAGCTTTTATACAGGACCACCACATATGAAAAAAAGTTCCTTCTTTTTTTTTGCATTTCCAGCAATTCGGACTCATATTGGGGTGCATCTTCGCTAACCTCGAAGGGGGAAGGTGCCATCTATAAAACATTTTATAGGCATTTTCTTTATATCCTACCGATTTTGTAATCTTATTGTTTCTACCCCAGACCTTTTCCCATTCTGTTAAGGTGATGCTACATCCTACATTCCTACTCCAGGCAATCATGTTCCCTTTTACAATTTCTTGTTCTAGTTCGACTTCTAATAAATAATTGTAAAAAATTTTTTTTGCCTGATCCTAATAAAATTTTGTCTAATTGCTGGGGTTCGTTGTTAATTCTGAATTCTTTCTTGTCCTGTTTATATCTACTTCGAATTTTAAGGTATGCCCACTGATCAATTTTTTGTCCTTGCTCTTGAAGTTCTTGCCTCGATTTCAGATTCCCTTGTGCATCCAATAACTCCTTATATTTAATCATTTTAGTGATGTCCAGATTATTCGGGTAGATCATCGCCTCCATTGTTGAAATCCAAATTGGTACTTTTATATAGTGTTTTTTCCGTATTTTCTTCCAGTTAGTTAATAATGAGTCTCTGATTAGATGTCTGTGGGCGTATTTTTGACTAGTTTTCCCTACATCCCATAAAAAAGCGTGCCACCCCCTCTGCAAATCATGGCCTTCTAAAAATAATATTCTCTTGTTAGTTAAATTCATCCATTCCTTCAACCATACTAAAGAGGCAGCAATATAATACAGCTCCCAATTTGGTAGTGCCAGTCCTCCCCTGCTCTTCATATCCTATATTGCCTTTAAATTTATTCTAGGTTTTTTTCCTTGCCAAATAAATTTTACAGTTATTTTGTTGAGCTCTTCAAAAAAAAATTTGTGTAGTTTGATTGGAATCGTCTGAAATAGGTATAGAAATTTTGGAAGAATATTCATTTTAATGGCAGCGATCCTTCCTAATAATGAAAGTTGCAGCTTACCGCATGATTCTAAATCCTTCTTTACCTGTTGCATTAATTTATCATAGTTATTTTCCTTGAGTGTCTTACAACGTGCTGTCAACCATATTCCTAAGTATTTAACTTTCTTTGTCACTTGTATTTCCATAACTTCTAACTTTATTTTCTGTTTTTCTGTTAAATTTTTAGTCATTTAGTTTTCTTCCTGTTAATTTTGAGTCCTGCTACTGCTCCATATTATTCTAATTCATTCATCAATTTTTGTCTTCTTTCTATTGGTTCCTCAATAAAAAAAATCATATTGTCCGCAAACGCTTGCAACTTATATTCTTCTTTCTTAACCTTTAATCCTTTTATATCTGGATTCTGTCTAACTCGCATTAATAATGTTTCTAATGATAATATGAAGAGCAGGGATAAGAGTGGGCAGCCCTGTCTGACTCCTTTTTCTATTTTTATTGGGTGGGTATATTCCCCGTTTATTAAAATATTGGCTTATTGTGTATCATAAATAGTTGTTATAATATTTTCAAATTTAGTGCCTAGATTCATATTATAAATTTTTTGGATTAAAAATTGCCAATTTAAATTGTCGAAGGCCTTCTCTGCGTCTAAAAACATAAGTGCAATTTGTTTTTTGGGATGAGCTTCATAAAATTCTAAGACATCTAATACTGTTCTTAAATTGTTCCTGATTTGTCTGGTCAGGAGAAATCCATTTTGGTCTTCATGTATATGCTCGTTTAGCATTCTTTTTAATCTGCTGCTTGCTATAATAGAGGTAAATATTTTGTAGTCGGTGTTTAACAGTGAAATCGGCCTATAATTGTTTATATATCGGAGATCCAAATCCTCCTTCGGGATCAGCGAAATCAATGCCCCCCTCCATGAGTCCGGCATCCTGGCTGCCAGTAAAACATCATTAAAGACTTCTACCATAAGAGGTCCAATTTGTTCTGCAATTGCCTTGTACAGCTCCCCTGGAATCCTATCTGGGCCTGGGGTTTTGTTGTTGTTTTGGTTCTCTATTGCTGATTTCAATTCCAACCAAGTAATGTCTTTGTTTAATAGTTCTACCATTTCTTCCCCAATTGCTTTATCCTTCACTTCATCTAAATAGTTTCTTATTCTATCCTCGTTAACTTCCTTTTTATATAAATCTTCAAAATACTTATGAGCAATTTCTTTTTTCTGTTCTATCTCCTGCTGTATATCCCCCTTACCATCTATTAGCTGATATATCATTCTCTTTTCTTTCCTTTTTTTTAGTTTATAAGATAGCCATCTTCCTGGCTTATTAGCATGCTTGAAATAAGTTTGTCTAGTCAAATTCAAATTTATAATCATTTTCTCTTGTTCAATTAAATTCAATTTATGTTTAGCTATCATTATCTGGTTTTGCAATTTTGAATCCTTTGGGGTACTCTGTAATTGAGTTTCTAGTTCCTTAATTTTTTGTTGTAATTTACTTTGCTGGGCATATTTTTCCTTATTCCTCTTGGCATTATATGAGATGGTTATACCTCTTATTACTGCCTTCATTGTATCCCAAATGTTTTGTTTCGTGGTTACTCCATTATCATTTTCATCTGGTAGGAATATTTCAAGCCCACCCCTCCCAGGCTGAAAGGGATGTCCCACAGAAGAAAACCAATGCTTATTTTTTTAAATTCCAAAATTTGGGACATGGGATAATGTATTTATATTACAAGGAGGCACATTCCAATTGATTGTTAGGGCAAGTTTTTTTTTTTAACAGCGCACTTCACAATTAAAGAACTAATAAACTATTTTCAATGGAGGTGTTTAGGGAGCTGCTGGATAGTTGACTGTTGTGATTTTTAAAAAATCTTCAAATTGTTATATTCTTCATTAGACATGCATTCTGGAGTGGGACTAAATTGCCCTTTTTAATCTGTAAATGTGTGAAGTTACCTTTATTTATAGTCTTACAAAGCTTAGATTTCTGTTTTCATTTCACTATGGACTATTAGATCACCAGATATTTTTTGAAAAATCCGATTTGTAGTTCAAGAGAAAGAAAGCCTGGTCCAATGCTGAAACAGTAACCAGTTTTTAGTACATCAATTAAATATTGGAATTCTGGCAGATGCCATGTAATGTAAATATTTTATCCAGCAAAAATGTTTCATATTCTTCAGCAAGAGTATATAATCACAATTTTATCAAATTTAATGTTAATACAACTATTAGTTCCTGCCTAAGAATTCTTAATAGATTTAAAAATACTGATTCTACAAATTAATTGCACGGTGATGTCATCTTTTTTATTATTAATTTTTATTACACATTTTCACCACATTTCCAATCTTTACAGTGCTTCAGCATCTTGTAATTTTATATTGATATTTACATTTTTCTTTCTTTCCTTTTATATACTATTCCTATGGTAACATTCTTACATTTTCACAAATATCTATATACGTTTCCTGTCGCTGGTCCAAAGTCACTTATCTTCGGCTTCCTTGCCTGTCAAGATTAGAGCTCCCTGTTCCCAGTTCCTAGGGCCTTAACCATTAGACTAAACCAACTTTTATTTATTATCATCAATCTAAACAGTGCACTGAAGGATGAAGTTTATGGATTATAATCAATTATAAAGATCCAGTGCAAGTTGATGGATTGCTTTGAATTTTACTGAGGCTGAGAGAGAGTAACTGGCCCAAGGCCACCCAGTTGGCTTCCATGCCTTAGAGGAACTAGGATCTTTTGCTCCCTGCTCTTTAACCATCTAGCACTTTAACCATGACAGGACAATTTATATACTGAATATAAATATACTGATCCCAAAATACTGAACAGTCAGCTCATCTTTGCTTTAGATATAAGTATGGAAATAACTGTTCCAATCCTGTTCTCAAACTGCACATCTATAATTTTTTTTTCATATTTAGAGATGTTATAGCTTTTAATTTTGAAATATAGGAAATGACTGTTAGTTGTAGCAAAGGGCTAGATATTATGTTCCTGAAAGGTAGGGCTGTCAAACTCCAGCCAGCGTGCTGGATGCGTCACGTGCTAGCCACGCCTGGTTTAGTGAAGGGGGAGAAAGTCCCAATACGTCATGGGATGCTGCCGTGATGACGTGAGTTTGACATCCCTGTTAACACTCTTGTAAAACAAATGATATTTTACAACCACAAATCTGAAAAATGTATGATTGAGTTCTATATTTTTTCTTTTCCCTACAATTAGGTGTAAGTAACATGGCATTTCGTCATTTAATTGAGTTTACATATACTGCAAAACTGATGGTCCAAGGAGAAGAGGAAGCAAACGATGTCTGGAAAGCAGCTGAGTATCTTCAGATGTTGGAAGCCATTAAAGCACTTGAAATCAGGTGAGTGTGGTCATATTACAGTAAGATCATTGTCCTTTTGCTATCTTTTCAGGAACATTAAGACTTTTTCATTCACTTTTGACATGTCTCTGAAATATGACAGTGGTGCTGGGAGATTTTATATATACACCTTGTAGTGTTTGCAGCTGAAAATGAAACTTGACAGGGAAACACACCCAATTCTTACTCCCAGGAAAATTTATTCATTTTTCTGCATATTCTTTTTTAAGCACATGTTCCCAATCTGAAATAAGTGCAACCTGAAAAAGCTATTAACATATAGTTGGGACAAGCATGATTCTTGATTTGCTTGAAGGCATTTAGGCTGCACAATAAAGTAGACTTAATGAGGCTGAAACATACGTAAGTTGAAACAATGTAAGTTGAAACAAGCAATAGATTCTAGAATCTAGTGTTTTAATGCAATAAGCTGAGATGAGGAACTAGGGGTTCTCATGATATTGCTGGCCTTCGTCTCCCATAGTCTCTGACAGTTAGCCATGGTGACTGGGACTAAGGACAACTGAAGCCTGACAATATCTGGATGGCAAGAGGATGCCACATCTGTTAGTGAATAAGCCTCTGTGTACAGTTTTAATGTGTGTAGAATAAAATTTTGTTGAAAGCCAAGCACTACGATTTAATGTTTTGCAGAATGCAGAAGAGTTATGGTCTCCCTTCAAAGAGCTTGCAGTCTAAATGAACTGGGCAGAACGTATTTGATCATAGAGGACCAGGCTTATAAAGAAATAGCTGGGGTACGTTATTCTGGGAATCGAATCTGAATTCGAACTTGCACCCCTGGCAACCCAGTGATGAGATGGGAGGAAAGCATAATCAGAACTAAATAAATTGAAGAGAGAGTTAGGGATTTAAGGAGCTTTCAGAAAAAAGTGTAGTCGGTGGATAATATTGAAAAAAGGGAGACCATTCTCTCTATGGAGAAGTCACCATGGAAAATAAGCATAAAATCATGACTAAGGCAGATGCATTTAGGTACAGTTGAGAATGAGAGATTAGAAATAACAGTTAATAGGAGTCAGCAGATAGACAGACTAGCTTTGCTGGCTGAGGAATTCTGGGAGTTGAAATCCACAAGTCTTAAAGTTGCCAAGGTTGGACACCCCTGGACTAGATGATTCTGAAAGAATTTGCAAGGCTAATATAGTTGTAAAAGTGATAGAAATAAAAGATTGAAATATAGAGATTGTGTTTACCATTATGTTGGTGTGAACACCACCAGTGTTAAATATAGTATTTCTACCAGTGCCACCTAAGACTACATGGCATTTAGGGAACGGCTTGTAAGTACCAACTCCTGGGAGGACTCCTACCTTGCCCTAGATCATCCTCTTCCCTGTTAAGAAGACTCAACCAGGGGAAACGGCCACAGAAAGTTTGATTGATTTATGAAGAGTGAACAGGGAGTATCAGCTTACTAGCATGGGAAATGTGGGGGAGAATTGAGCAAGGACTGAGTGGAGAAATTCCCAAATACTTGGACCATCCCAAACCATGGCTAGTAGAAGAATAACATGTATTAATCAACTGTCAACCTGGAGAACTTAACATGTGTAGACTTACAAAGTCCCCCAGCCACCTTGCTGGCTGAAGAATTCTGGGAGTTAAGGTCCATGCAATTTAAATTGCCAAGGTTAAGAAGCACTGGTCTAGACAACTATAAAGTTTCTGTAACTGCCCACTCAGGGCTAGTAGATACTAATGGGACATCGGGGAATATTACCACAGAGTTTCAGAAATAAGTACAGAAAGCTTATGCTTAAACAAACATGGAATATTCAACAATTAGTGCTGGGATTTTAGAAAAGTGGAGAATGGAAGACACAGCCGATAGAAGAAAGATCCTTCCATCTTAACTAATAAAATGCAGGATATAGCAATATTATTACACAGTCTTCTTATTAAAGGTATTAAGGTGCTATTCAGTATGAGTATTTGTGATTCTGATTGGCTAACTCTTCACAAATGTGCAAATGAAGGAATGGTCTGATCAGAAGTTTTACCCCAAAATTCTGGGAGTCTGTTCCTAACATGGTACCAATTTTCAGACAAACTTTGAAATTTCTTTCCCTTACAAACTAACATTTGACAAATCATCAATCATCATAGCACTGAAACGTGAATAAACTTACATAGCTTTGATATGTCGGTAGAAGTTGCACATATTGCAATGGACAATATTGTGAACATCCTTTTTCCTTCTGATTTAATCATGTTTAAGTGTCAGGCATTGCTTAGGAGCAATTTTCATTTTCCCAGTCCTTCCCTTTAAGGAGAATACATTCCTGCCAACAAGTCTAGATAAAGCAAACCATTGCTTCTTTAGCAGTGTTTCAGTGCTTAACTTTAATCCTGCTTTTTTGTTCAGCCCAATATCAGTAGCCAACTTTACTTTGATTCTTTTTCATTTTTTTCATGCCTTACTGTGTCCTTCATGATCTTCTCTAGGAACAAAGAAAATACATCATTGCTTGAAACAAATCAAGTTCAGGATAAAAGCAAAGCCAAAAAGTGGAAGATAGCAGAGACCTCTAATGTTATTACTGAAACACTGCCTTGTGCAGAATCTGAACCAGTTGAAATTGAGGTGGAGATTGCCGAAGGAGCTCTTGATGTGGAGGAAAATAACATTGAGTCTCTTGAGGAAGTGGCTTCTGGTGAACAGCCAATAAAATACATACAGACTACAGGTACTTCAGATGACTCTGCTTTGGCTCTACTGGCAGATATCACCAGCAAGTTCCGCCATGGAGAAAGGAAAAATGAAATTCAGGAGGAATGTGACAACTTATCTGATCCAATGGGCAAACATGTGGAAGGCATTGAGATCATGGAACTTCAGCTGTCGCATGTCAACAATCTTTTCCATTGTGAAAAATGCAATCGTACATTTAAATTCCTTTACCACTTTAAGGAGCATATGAAAACACATTCCACCGAAAGCTACAAGTGTGACCTATGCAACAAAAGATACTTGCGTGAGAGTGCATTGAAGCAGCACCTTACTTGTTACCATCTTGATGAAGGTGGAGCAAACAAAAAACAAAGACCTGGCAAAAAAATACATGTTTGCCAATACTGTGATAAGCAATTTGATCACTTTGGACATTTTAAAGAACATCTTCGGAAGCACACAGGTATCTGCAATTTTAGTTGTATACTTTCCGTAATTCTGCCCAGAGTTGCTAAACTCTTAATTCAATATGATATATCTTAAGGCTGTGCACTGCTTTAGTTTCAAAGGCAAAAAAGTGCTTCAGAAGTGTGACAATGTGAATGTAGATTAACTCTGAACCAAGCACATCTTTTCCCACAATTGTGCACCCATTGTAGCCACTTGTTTCAGGCAAAAGGCAAGAATAAGCCACAAACAGTGAGGTTTTAAGTCCAAAGTTTGCAAGAGAAACAGGAAAACATTTGTTTTTGTATAGTTTATTTTCCTATTTGAAGTGGCAGAGTGGTGATGTTCACTGATGTAGACAAGCCAGGACATTTGTTACTCCTGGAGTGATTAACAAATTGGGTAACCATAATCCAGGCGTGTCAAACTCAAGGCTGGGGGACAGAACTGGCCCTCAGGGTGCTTAGATCTGGCCCACAGGGCTGCCCTGGAAAAAGCAAAGGACTGGCCCACGGTGCTTCTGCCAGTGAAAATGGAGCTCAGGAGCCCATTTTTGCTGGCAGAGCGCTTGGGCCACCACAGGCGCCCCCCTCTGTCGTGAGTGACATCATTCTGGCCATGCCCAGCCTTCCCCCCCCTCAAGTTCAAACACAACCCTGATGCAGCCCTCAATGAAATCGAGTTTGACACCCCTGGCATAATCTGTGTTTTTCTGCGAGTTGATACGTATTGACTTTGGGAACAAAACTCCATGGAGCGTTGAATTATATAAATATAAATTCCAGAAAGATTCCCATGGTTGAAGACTTGAACAAATTGGATGGATATTGCTGGGTTCTTTTTTTTCTTGAGCTTGAAAAAATCTGAATAATTAGATTGAATGTAATAACTAGATGAAATAGTCTTTTATCCTGATGAGAGAGCTGCTTGTTTTGGCCTTATTTAATGGAATATGGTAAGATGAAGTAAGCTTTTCTGATACATCCTTGAGGAACTACTGTTTCAGCCATATTAACAATGAAAGTAAATTTCACAATAATTTGATATGTGTTCTCATGTGGTTTCATTAATACATAAATGTATGAACTGTATTGAATGTAAAAGTAGTTCTTCATCTGATATTTTGTATTACACTTATAACTTTCCTTGATTTGAACTCCCAACAACTTTAGTCAATATGGTTACAACTGAGGCATTATCTTAACAGAAAGAGTTATCCTTTCATATCTTATGTCAGTGATTTGCCCATTGTAGCCTAATATTACCTTTGGAAACTTTTCAATTTTTGGAATGAATTTATAATTGGGAACAGTGCCTTAATTTTGAATACAGCCATTTACATTGCTAATCTTACAGATGGAATGCAATATGTGACTGATCCCGTATGCTGGTCTTTAAATGAATTTCTGTTTGTTTATAGGTGAAAAACCATTTGAATGTCCAAATTGCCATGAACGTTTTGCTCGGAACAGTACCCTCAAATGTCACTTGACAGCATGCCAGTCTGGTGCAGGTGCTAAAAAGGGACGGAAGAAGCTTTATGAATGCCAGGTTCGTAACAAGAGAAAATGATTGGTTTCTAATGTCACAGTAGCAAAATTAAGGAGGAATTTGATGGAGGAACAACACAATTGTCTCCTTATCTTAATTCCTTATTTTAAAACTATTTTGTACAAGGAAAATTAAAGATAGGCGAGAGTCCCAAAGACGCTTTTTCCAAATGGCAATCTGGACTTTCTTTGGGGGTGGGGAGTGTTCTTTTAAAATGTTTCATTTCTCATCTAAGAAGTTTCTTCAGTTCAAACTGAAGACAGGTGAGGGATAACAGTTCTCTTTCATACTTTCTTAAGCATCTAGTAGGAAACTGTGATCAAAATTGTGTTTTAGACCCATGTCCTTCCTGGCTTGTGAAAGCTTCCCAGGAGGTGACACGCGGGTGGACTCTAGTGGTGATTAATGCTTCTCTACAGGAGGGGATGGTTCCCCAGCACTTTAAGCAGGCTGTGGTCCGTCCTCTTCTTAAGAAACCATTGCTGGACTCCACCCAGTTGGATAATTTCTGACCTGTCTCCAATCGTCCCTTTTTGGGGAAGGTTGTTGAGAACGTGGTTGCGCAGCAGCTCCAGAGTTTTCTGGATGAAATGGATTATCCCGACCACTACCAATCAGGATTCAGGCCTAGATTTGGGACAGGAACAGCATTGGTCGCACTTTTGGATGATCTCTGGTAGGAGCGGGATGGGGGTAGTGCATTCATCCTTGCTCTATTTGACCTCTCGGCAGCTTTTGATACCATTGACCATGGGATTCTCCTGGGACGGCTTCGGGGGATGGGAGTAGGAGGCCTTGTGCTGTCTTGGTTCACTTTCTTCCTCTGTGGCAACCCACAGTCAGTGTTGATAGGAGGGGAGAGATCCAGCCCTCGTCCACTGCTTTATGAGGTTCCACAGGGCTCAATACTCTCTCCGCTTCTGTTCAGCATTTATATGAAGCTACTGGGTGAGATCATCCATCACCATGGACTGAGGTATCACCAATATGCTGATGATACTCAGCTGTATGTCTCAGCCCATGGTGAGTTAAGTGTTGCTGTGTCCTCCCTCTGGCAGTGCCTGGAGGCTGTTAGGGGCTGGATGGGGAGCAATGGGTTGAAACTAAACCCTTGCAAGACGAAGAATTGCCACCTTTGGTCTTGGATGGGGTGGCACTACCCCAAACAGATCCTGTGCTCAATCTAGGGATTTTCCTGGACTCACGACTCCTGCTCAAAGAGCAGGTGGCAGTCATGGCCAGGAGGGCCTTTGCGCAGCTGCTGGTTGTGCACTAGTTACACCCTTTCCTGGACCAACAGTCCCTATTCAGTCACTCATGCCCTAGTCACTTCCCGTCTTGATTATTGCAACGCGCTCTACATGGAGAGACATCTACTTGAAGAACATCCGGAAGCTCCAGTTGGTGCAAAATTCAGCGGCCCACATGGTTTTGTGCAGACCCCGGTGTGCGCATGTGTCACCTCTCCTGTGGGAGCTGCATTGGTTGCCAATTTGCTTCTGGGTGCAATTCAGGGTGCTGGTTGTCACCTTTAAAGCCCTTCATGGCTTGGGTCCGGGTTATCTGAGGGACCTTCTCTTGCCGGTCCCATCTATCTGACCCATTAGAGCAGGGAGGCAGGGAATGTTGCAGGTCCCATCCCTGAGGGAGATACACCTGGTGGGACCCAGAAGAAGGGCCTTCTCCGTGGTGGCTCCCCTCTTTGGAATATCATTCCTCCAGAGATTAGAATGGCCCCCACTCTAGCACTCTTCCAGAAGGCACTGAAGACCTAGTTCTCCAGCAGGCCTGGGGAACCCAGAGCGAGATGGAGCCCATCAAATGGCTAGTATGATCTGTTGTTGTCGGGGTGGGGGATGGGAGTTGGGGGTTGATTTTTATTTTTTTTATTTTTTCCAGATTTTGTTCTATTGTACTTTATTAATTTATTTGATTCTTTTTCTTAGTTTTTCTTGTTTTTTATTTTTTTATTTTATTTTTTTTGTTTTAAATATGGTTTCACATTGTGCAAGCCGTGTTGAGTCGCCATGGGCGAATAGGGGCAATATAAATTAATTAATTTTTTAAAAAATAAACTACCTGAATGGCTATTTTTGGTATCTCCTTGATGCTGTTCTTCCAAGATATCTTTTCTTCCAAGGGGTGGAAGGATTTTTTTTCTTTTTTAATACTGCTTTGCCCTCAACTCTAGAGTAATACAACCATTTCACCTTCAGGAATATTCTGAACGTTGGGAGGCCTGAGCTGTGCTTCAAAACTAGATAAGGCAGAGCCTCTTTTTTTATGGGGACTGAGGGGTTTTGAAAGAATAAAATGGATGTTTAAACATTTTGCAAGGCTTAAAACTCCCCAAACTCTGTATACAAGAAAAAAAAACTCCCAGTTTTTGTCCCATCCACTCTTTTATAGCAAATCTACAAAAAAAACAAATCTTCAGCTTTCGTGCTGTTACTCTGTATTCAGTAAACAGAAGCTTTATTATATCTCCTTCAGACAAGTTTGATTCTTGGTGGTGTCATGTCCTCCGCCCCCCGTCCCCCCAGCATATTTGTTGGTTTGCTTTTTTCTTACATTGCTTATATTTTATTCCATCTAATTCAGTAGATTCCTGGCAGCTCACATTATACTATGGGAAGTTTGCCAATGCCTGTTTGCCAGTCTAATTCACATATCCTGGAAACTTCCCATTTAGCAGGACCCATCGCTGCTTAGCTTCTTGGCTTGGATGAGGCCAGGCAAATGCAGCCACTTGCTAGGAACGAAAACTTATTGCCTGTGGTCATATCAGGAGAACAATATTCTCTGTTGACAACGCATCACAAGACAGGATCTCTCTGAATTTAAACCACGATCTTGTTTTTTCATGGGAGGATCCCCAGTGCCAAGAGACATAAAGACTTAGCACATTAAATAAAAAAGCCCCGCCTTGTTTGGGAAAGGGAGGGAGGGAGGGAGGAAGGGCAAATGGATGCCAGGTTAGTGTATTTGCAGGGTCCTTTCAATCTCCTTTAGACCTTGCAGTTTTGGGGTTTAGCACCTTAAAAAAAATCCTTAAAACTTGAAATGGTTTGACATGTGTCAGGAAGTGGTCCTAAATCAGGCCTGTTTCATTCTTGAACCAGTTCATCCAGTTCTCAGAATTTACTATAGAAAACTGCTTAACTGGCTGGTTGGATTGGTTTGGTCTGGAGGAGGTTTGGCTTGATTCAAGGGAAACAGAACTAATGGCAGAATGCTATAGAAGAGTATGTTCTTGGATTAAATGAATTTAAACATCCCTGAACATCAGCCATATATTAAATGTTTCAACAGCTTTCCTAAAATCACTCTGCCTTGCTCTTTCAGGTCTGCAACAGTGTGTTTAACAGCTGGGATCAGTTCAAGGACCATTTGGTAATACACACAGGTGACAAACCCAACCACTGTACCTTATGTGATGTTTGGTTCATGCAAGGCAGTGAACTCCGGAGGCATCTGCAAGAGATCCACAACATTTCAGAGCACATAGTATCTGACGATATTCTTCCAGTGGACAGTGATCCAGTGGCGTCCATGACAATTATAGAGCAGGTGGAACAAGTTCATGTCTTGCCCGTAATTCAGGTCCAGGTGGATCCAGCCCAAGTGACTGTAGAACAGGTACATCCAGATTTGATACAGAATAATCAAGAAAAACATGAACAAATAGCAGAGCTACAAGAGCAGGTTGAAATAAGCTACTTAGAGGTTGAACACATTCAGACTGAACAAGGTACTGAAGTACATATGGAAGAGCTGGATGTGGGACATGTGAACCAGTTACAAATGGAAGAAGTTGAGGCTCAGCTTATGGAGGAACATGATCTAGAACAGGGAGAGTCAGTGCCCATGGATCAAGAACTGACAGCAAGCAGCAAGGTGCAGATCATGCACAAGGCACAAGGAGCAGATCATGAAGAATCCCATGATTTAAAAACTCAGCCAATAATGGCAATGCAAGAGGAAAAGGTGGAGAGCTAAACAATTTGGACCGCGTTATATGTGATTTGTGGGGGGAAAGTTAATACCAAATTATTTTTGTTAAATTTCTTGTTTGACTTTTGCCCTACCCATGGGACAGCTCTCTTGTATCAGTGCCCTTAGGCAAGTGGACAGGTGGACCAAAGTTAGAATATTTGATTGAACTCCCCTTCTTTATTTCTAGGAAGGAAAAAACCCTTTTGTGTGTGTGTGTTTTCTTAAAATAAAATAACACGGAGCAAAGGCTATTCTGGAGATGAACAGCTTTGTGTGAAGTTTAATTGTAGAGTTCTGCTAGATTATACTGTTTTGTCATTGTGAGAAATTTCTGAAGCAAGTTTTATTTTCCTTTCAGAATATGGAGTTTAGTATTAACATGGCAATGTTAGTATGGATTATCTATAAATTTGGGTAATCTGCTTTAAGAAAAAAGATATTTTTCCTTCTTTCCCATTTAATATTTTGCGGTAGTTGCATTATTTGCTGATGTTCCTAACTTTAAGCACTATTTTCAAGGTCTACTCTAGAAGATTATTGGGATGGAGGTAGAGTGTGCTTAGGTTTTGTGAATACAACAACAAAAAAAAACAACCTTCGTGCCTTCATACAATAAAGTAATTAAACTTCCACAAAGCTTTTACAGTTCTTACAAGCTAATACAAAAGGCAGTGTACATAGTACTGTATAGTGCTTTGTAATCTTGCTTACAATTGTTTGCTATCAGGGTTTTTTTCTGCATTAAAATAAACGTGGATGGGGGAAAATGGATTGAACACTGGCAATTTTTAAGGGCCAATTATACTGGGAAAATGCAACTGCATCTGTAACAAGATATGAGTTGGCTAATAGGTTGCACTGGCATCACCAGATTTTTATTTTTTAGAAAAAAGGTACATTTTATATTTAAAGGAAAAACATTAAAAATACGAAGTAAATGTGTCTACGCAATGGATCAGGCTACTGTTTTATTATTTAAACTTTATGACCCATGACTGAAAGATCTTGTGCTTAAAAGGTTTGAGAAAAATCCAAAGCCATAAATATGAGTGTTTTAACTGCGGATTTACAGACATAGGAGTGTACATATTTTAATCAGTATTATTGGACAATAAAACTACCTATCATAAGCTTTCAGTCAATGCAGTACTATTTTCTTTGGGGATGGATATAGTTTTGAGGGGGGAGGGATGAATTTTTCATCACTGTAAATTCTAAAGCTACTTTTTTGAAGCTGACCAGCCTTCAGTTAGATATATTTCACTTAGATCGGCCCTGAGAATTGTGGAAAGTGGAATCAATACATTCTGATGTTACCTGGGTTGGAGAATACTTCCATCAAAGAAATCGCAGTCTGTCATGGTTCTTCGACAACCATATGGGCTTATTATATCTGTCTTCAGTTCATTAATGCCAATCAAAGACTTTTTGCTATCTGAAGTGATGCTTTCCATCTTTGACTAAGGCTTATATGTTAAAAATTGATGACCCCATAGTTACCAGGCAAATTAACACTTGTAACTTCCATAATCCCCAGATTTGATGGTGCTTTGAAATTCAACATTTGGAAGACTGTCCCTGCTTTGGAAAAATATGCACTACCAGTAAAGTGGCCTCTGGGAGTTGGGTGGCTCACCAGGTTAGAATGCTGGGCTGGCAATGGACAGCCTCACATTCAAGATTTGTTGTTGCTACAGGGCGGGGTGAGTTCCCGTCACACACACTAGCTCCTGCTGACCCAGCGCAGGGCTATCAAACTCCCAGTCCACAGGCTGGATGCGTCATGCGCTGGCCACACCCACACTGTTTAGTGAAGGCAAAAAAGTCCCGATATGTCACGTGATGTCACCATGATGACGTGAGTTTGACACCCCTGACCCAACGGTTCAAAAGCAGGTGAGTGCAAGTAGATAAATAAGTACCACTTTGGTGGGTAACTTCACATGGCTGCAAAAGAAGCCCCCGAAGGCTACGGTGCTGTAATTGGCAAATCTTTTCACTACAGAAGCACTGGTGTTTCTGACATGGAAATATTAGTACGGTGGCAACATTTTCTTGGAAAAAATAAAGGACAAACTTGAAAAGGTTAAATCTGAAAAGTTCAAAAGGATGCAAAAAATTTTTTGTCACTCTTGGCTTAAGCCACCTTACAAAGTTGTTGTGGATAGGACAACGAATAGGAGGCATGAGTATTAAGTAAGCTACCTTGGGTTAATCAAGTCTACATCTTTATAAAAAGGACAGGATAAAATCTTTTCATCATACTAAGTTATTCTCACAGGAGTGGGCAACTTAAAAGAATTAAATGGTGGTGAGTCAGGTCTGCAGAGAACATAAGAGCACAAAAGAACTATTTCATGTAAATTGATTCCCATTCATACAAAACTAAGAAAACTTACTTAATCAAGGTTTGTTATATAAACCAGTTGGCATCTTGGGGTCATGCCATCACCATTTACAAATTTCCTAGCCAACTTTCCTACAAGCAAAATCCATGGGGGAACCTGAATTTGCTTAAAACCACTCGATTCACTTAACTGGAGTGTGATTCACTTCAATGTGGCCAAAAGGTCAAAAAATCAGGTGGAACTTACTTAACGACTACTTTGCTTTTCTACTTGCACTGCATCTCTGCCAACAGTTTTCTGCAGAATTTTAATAATCGGCTAGGGTGGGAACAGCCGAATGGGGCAGCCCAGCTCTGCCCATGATGATGCAGGACAGCTCCTCTTATGCTTTTGATTACAAGCGGCACCTTCCTCGACCACACAGTCTCCATGAAGGCTATCAGTTCCAACACCGGACACCGTCGGCTGGAAAAATAGGTCGCCATTAGATCCCTTCCTGCTCCCTATGGAACCAAAGTTAGCTGGTTGAAGAGAGGGACGGTTGCAGTTCTACCTGCTTTAGGACGCGGGAGGCTATGAACAGGCAGCCCGCTCTATTTAGTTAAAAAAAAAAAAAGATATATATTTTCATTAAAAAGAGCGGGCTGCCTGTTCATAACCTCCGGCGTCTCTCTTCAACCAGCCGGGCGCTAATTCGCGGTGGTCCCACGTGGCCGGACGCCTCCCGGCCCTCCAGACCTGGCGCGCTCTCCTTTTCTCGGGCGCGACTGTCGGCCGGCCGTCCAGCTCTGAGGCGGCTTTCCTGAACTGCTGGCGGCGGGTGAGGCGGGGGGGCCGCTCTTCGTCTTCTTCTCCAGACAGCTTCGTTCCCGGGTCAGCGAGGCAAGCGGGGACAGGGCGACTCTTCGGAGGCGAGGAAGTAAGTTGGAGTTAAGCCGGGCGGCCGCTGAAGCACCCAAACTCCTGGAAGGAGTGGAGAGTCCGTGGATGGCCTTGGGGTTCCTTCCCCGCCTTCTCTTCATCTGAATAAGAAATTATTGCCTCTTATTTTTATTCCTTGTTTACTATTATTCCTCCATATGAATAAGAATTATTTTAATGTAGTCCAACGTATCACCCAAGGATTGTGAAAACCCTCCCTGGAGGATGGGGAAGTGAACCTTCCCAAGGCGGTTTGCCTTCCGCCTTATATCTTAAGCCAAAGGTGCTATATAATGCCTCTTATTTGGCATCAAAACAACAACCAGGAAACTATTCTTTGGGAATTAAGGCTCCGGCAGCAACTGCCCTTTTTCGTCCTGACTGGGCAACTAAGGATAATACAGAGCTGCATCTTCCTAATATGTAAATATATGCATGTCTGTGTCATCCTCACAGTGTGCAGGTATGCCTACAGGAAATATAGGAAGCTGCCTGTGGATGCATGTATTTTTTGGATACATGAATTTTATTTTAACGTGCTTGATCAAGTGTTTAAGGGTGTGTTTGTTTTATCTAGGTCTGAAATTCTGTTATTGTAAAGATTTTCTATTATTATTACAATTCATTTTGAACTCAGGTTAATATAACTAATAATGTTATTTTTCATTTGTAATGTTAGTTTTAGATTAGATGCTGTGCTGTAAAGTTTCTTTGTGAATGTAAAAATCCTCTAAATATTCAATATATTAATTCCCTATAAGCATCCAAGAAGAATCCATGTATGAAAACAAAGTTCCATGAACTTCGCAGATGATGCTTTAAAATAAGTCCATAATTATTGCAAAAGACTATTGCATGGAAAGAAATTTTTCCTTGAGAGGGAAAAATGTTGGGGAAAGGAAATATCTGCAATGATGTTGTACTATGTATAAACTACTGGAAAGATAGTTTGCACTGTCAATATTAGTAACTGTAAAGCCGAGAAATCTAGGCACAGTAGAATGTGGTATTGATAAATTATACCCTTAATTGGGATTAAATGGAATTATCTTACCGTATTGTTATATGCCATGGGCATAGGATAATTTCATGTTACTAATAATCCAGCTATGTCATTGGTGGAGGCATTATCAAACTTTTCAGGAAAGTTGTTTTCCCTGTTTCCTTCTTCTTCCTCCTCTGTGACTGAGAAGCACAGTTCTGTTGCTTATTTAGTGTGTGCATTTTGTGGTTTTGCTTGCATCCCTTAAGGATGTATCTATTCTATAGGGCATGAAAGCAGGAATTCTGTTCAGCAACTAGAATCAGCTAGATCACTCTTCAGTTCCAGCCAGGTTTGAGCTATCCATTCAGAGGATATCAAGTAGGAGAAGACCACCCTAGGTTATTGATTGACTGGCTGATCAACTAAGAGCCATCAAGTCAACGTAGATTCTTAGCAATCATATTCTCTCCAAAACTATCCAAAATTGGCCTTTTAGATCTCTCAGTGGTATCTTGGTTGCTCTCATAATCAAATCTCATCACTGCCTCAGGAGTGTCATGTTAAAACATCTCCTGGATATTGGGTACATTTGCCTCCTTTTGAATTTGTGACTGTTTTATAAGGGAAAGGACTCTCCTTACTTCATGAATGCTGCACGAAAGGAAGGGTTTTGAACTTAGTTCACAGCTGCTTCAGCCTTGCCCCAAATGCAATCACAATCATTCACCTTGTCTTTGTTGGATGCCATAGTTCACATCAGGTGTAGACAACGTGAATTCATCTGCACTATCTAGTAGTTGTCATATTTGGCTTAGTGAGGCTGAGGGTTTTTCAACTTCAGTAACTTTAAAATTGTGGACTTAAAAATCCCAGAATTCCCCAGCCAGAATCCCCCCTGCTAGCTGGTTGATTCTGGAAGCCTGTATCCACATGTCTTAAAGATGATGGGATTGAGAAACTGGCTTTGCAGACAGAAGTTGTAATGGGCAGCCTATCTCCTAAAGAAGATGGGTTTGTTGTTCAGCTTCCTGAGATTATTAAAAAAAAACCAGTAATATATAAAAAGTATTTATGAGGTTTCTCTGATACATGATTGACTATACTATATGAAAATAGATTTGTTCCAAGAGGTTTAATGAGGATGCATTTTTCTGTTCGTTGTCCTGACAACGATGACTCCACTGAGACATTGATTAATTCATAATTAGCTCATCAGTAGAAATTCAATTTCTGAATTAGCTCATCAGTAGAAAGAAGTAGAAAATTATATCTGGGATCAGTGGCCTGGGATTAACTAAAAGGAACCCATTTCCCAAATATTGGGGTGCTGGATGCATTCTGAAGCCACATTGTTCTTAATAGAAGATGCTGGAAATGGTTGTTCATTGTCAAGAAAAATTAAGAGTTAGTATTGTAAAAAATTCAAGTTTCTTGTTTCTTCTTCAGCAGGGTTACCAAATCTCATTGCAAAAATCTGGGTGACCATTAGATGGCAGCAAAGAGTCAGAAAACTGTCTCTTTTTTAAAAAAAGATGCTGCAGACCAAATGGGTCCTTGCATTTTGCCTTGAAAGAGACTCCTCGTTTGAGATTAATCACCTGCAATGGTGTACAATGTCCCAAAGGTGCTTTTCTAAGAGGCAACTGGACTTTCTGGTTTCTGTTTGAAGATGTTTCACTTCTCATCCAAGAAGCTTCTTCAGCTCTGACTGGATGGTAGGGAATGGAAGAAGAACCATCCAGTCAGAGCTGTAGAAGCTTCTTGGATGAGAAGTGAAATGTCTTCAAAGAAAAAACAGAAGGTCCAGTTGCATCTTGAAAAAGTACCTTTGGGACAACTATGACCTGGATGACTGAGAATCTCCTTAGATATTTAGGTGTACAAGATGGAATATTTATTTGAAGAGTTGGAATCTCCATCTCTTTTTCTTGAAGGACTGAGCAAAGTTACTGGGTTTAAGCATTCTTAAGACCCCTCAAGTGTGTGGAATTAGTGTTATTCTGGTGTAGCTGTATTTGTTAGCTGATAGGGCTTTTATCATGGTCCCACCTAAATGAGTTGTGAGAACAGGGTGTCTTATCATAGTGAATTAAGATTTGGTGTGATATTCCAACTGGCTCAGTACATAATCCAAGAAAAATATTAAATCTGCAGTATCATCAGGATGGTCTTTTGCTTCCATAAGTTTCCTTGCAATGTTCTCTTGCCACCTTAGTCTTTATCATAACTGGGAAAATCAAGTAGGTCTTTTTTCTTTCAAATATAGCTGCCAAAGCAACGAAGGAGTCAATTGACTGTATGCACTGAAAAATTCCATGCCCTCCAAATCTGTTGGTCCCTCAGAACTTTGGAGAAACTTGCACCGATGATTTAAGGCAGCGCCTCAAACTCAAATTATCATCCAGTTTATTAGATTAAGTGATTTTTTCCAGAAGTACATAGCCTGTGTTTCTTTTGCTGTTGTTTACAGTTGCTAATACTGTAAGCAGACCAGGGTGTCATGGATTTGGTCAGCTTCTAAATTGCAAAATGAATGTAAGCAAAATACATTTAAAAGAACTGCTGTGATTTGTGCAGGCTGGCATCAGGCGAAATGTTCAGCAAATCCAGAATGGATTAGTAAGTGAAAGAAATGCCATGAAGAGTGTGTGATCATGGATATAAAAATAGCTTTAGCTCTTTTGAATCTTGGGATCCAGAGTACAGTATTAGCTTGTAGATTCTCTTGCGCTTTAAATACCAGGTAATAGCCTCAGAATTCCTACTGTAGTCTGGATTCTCAATATATTTCCTTGGCATTCTGAAGGTAGAAGAGATCGCTTTTCTGTGGGATCCTGGGGTCTGCACTGCTCAAATGTTGGGCCTTGATATAAATGGGCAAGGTAGATTGGTGCTAATGGTAACTGGCATGGGCTAAGAAGAGCATGAATATGTGTCAGTATATTCAGTGGAAATATACCTACCAAAAATAATAGAGATTTTCTTCTTTCCCTGCATGACTATCCAATTAAAAGCTGAAACAACTTTTGTCTAATTCTAGCAGAGCAAGATTTCTCTCTTCATAATACTGTAGTCTTGTATTTTAGGGAACTAAGTTTATGGATATCAGAAAGCAAACTTTTTTTCAAAGAAATATCCAGGTTTAAACCAGAGACCATGTGCAATTCTTAGCTTTCATATTTGGCTGTTGTAGTAGGCACACAGCTGCAGTAGTAGTTTTTTGTAACAACAATGACCCTTTGCTGTCACTTCATTCTATTCGAACATATCTTACTTTTTAAAAACATACTTCTTTTCTCTTTGGTTACATCTTTTAGTTATTCTTTCCTTTGAGCTAAAATATTATAAAATAGAAATTGGAGCTTGGTTGATGAGTGTGATAAGCCTTGTACTTGATTGAAGTAAGTTAGGGTGAGAATAAATGGAATGAATGGTTTAGTGTTAGGTGAGATATTGGATGTTGCTTGGTTGTTTAATGTATTAATAGGTGAAAGTAGAAGGAATGGTTCTTATGATGTGATAGAGATGTGATATTTGAGGATACGAAAGTTCAGGTACTTTGGTATGCAAATATTATTGTACTGTTGGCTGAAAACCCAAATTACTTGCGTAAAATGTTCCAAAGATTTATGATGGAGCTGGATGTATGGGTCTGGAAATTAATATATTAAAGAGCAAGATAATTGTGTTTGAAAATGAAATGTAGTAAACAGTTGCAAGTTAGATACAAATGGCAAAAATGGAGTTGGTGTGCAAATTATGCAGGTTGGTAGAATGTATAAGAAAAAAGGGGAAATGTTAAGATATGCAAATACTGGTAGAAAGGTAGTTTATTATGATAAAGGACAGTAAGGGAATATTGAAAAAGAGTGAAAATGGCTATTATAAGAGATACCCTCTCTTTCATTTCACCTTTGGTAGAGTAGTGGTATAGGTACTTCAAAGAACAAGTGAAAATGTGGGCCAAGGAAAGGGTTAATTTAAAATATTTCCTATTCATTAGAATCCCACTTGAGGGGACTGTGTATTTTTGTATTTCAAAGAGGTGGGAGAATGGTTGCCTAGTGTGACCAAAGGGAAAAATACAAACATAAGAGGATCAGATGAGGAGAAGGCTGCAGCTGTGTGACTTTTTATGTTAAGCTGCTGCAGCTTTTAAGAAAAAAGCACAATATGTAATAACTCTATTTTAAACAAATAGAACCTGTGTTCTTTCATGTTTTTGTATACCTTGAAACAAAGCAATAGCTCTTTTGATACCTAAATTAAAATCAGATATTGATTGAACTGTACAACTGAAGTTAAATGCTACTCTGTTTCCCAGGATTTGATTTGTAAACATTATATTGAGTTTAAAATTTGCAAACCTCCCTAGGTGGAATATATGCATTAGAAGGGAGCAGGAAAGAAAATAGAACATTGAAAACACTGAAGGATGTAACTAGCCAACTTGTTAGTTTATATTATTATTATTATTATTATTATTATTATTATTATTATTATTATTATTATTATTATTATTATTATTATTATTATTATTACATAGTTAAAGCATCAGGCTAGAAACCAGAAGACTGTGAATTCTAGTCCTGCCCTAAGCACGAAGCCAACTGAATGAACTTGAGGCCAGTCACTCTCTGTCATCCTTAGGAAGAACTTCTGAAATCTGGCCAAGAAAGCTGCAAGGACTAGTCCAGGCAGTCTCCAGGAGTCAAAATTGACTTGAAGGTATGCGCATACCCCACAATTATTATTACATGTTTTGCAAAATTCTTCTGCAGTGTTCCATAATCACTGTCCTCTCTGCTGGCAAAGAAATATAGGAGTTGAAGGCCGTCATGCCTATAAGGTATCTTATGGGGAAGATATTGCCGCTTCATTTTTCCACTTGGGAAAAATGGACTGCTCTGAAATTCATGCTTCTTCAAAAGAGCACAGAAATCATTCCGCTAACAGTCAAAGTTAAATATACCCTGCTGTAAATTACATCTCCTTCGAGTTAAAAGCAATGAAACTGATATAACTGCAGCAGGCTGCTTAAAAAAACTTTGCCAGATTCACCCAGAGATTAAAAGCTTGCCAAAGAAATATCATTAAAGTAGAAGGTTAGTAATTGCAATGCAAGTTACATCAAGGAATTTGCTTTAAATTGCTGTTTTTCTTCAGCTGCATTTTGATGGTGCCATTGTGGGCTCACTTTATATAGTAATGGGTAGAAAACCTCTCCAGAAATTGGAGGTGCTTTAACAAAGTAAGATGCATTTTAAGATACAGAAGAACCAATATTGTGTTAATGATCTTCTTGGATGCAAGGAGAGAATTATGAGTCACTACGGCTTGGGTTCCTAAACTAGAAAGCTACTATCTTTGTTTGAACTGGGGAAAATGCATCTGTTCCAAAATACACATGTTTCTAGTGGTATCCACAGCAAATTAAAGTGAAATAGAGTTCAATTTAGCATAATTAAACTATGCAAAAACTCTTGGGATTTCTTAATACAACTTGAGAAAAAGGAAAATAACAATTATAAACATTTATTTTTGTTTTTCATCCTGTGATAGTGAACATTGGATTCATTCAATACAACTAAGTTGACATGAAATAATACACCAAGGTTCAAACTTTGGTAATTTTGTATAGGAGGCAAGACCTTATGTACTGCAATGCATTTATTTAAAGTAGGGGTTGGAAACTGGAACCACTTCAGGGAAGAGATTCAGCGCCCCTATTTGACCAGGCAGGTTAAATGGTGTCAGGATGAGATCTTACGATTGGGAGTTAGACCTGTCATCTTCATCCTGGATGGAATGGTACTGGCTGCTTCACACCGTCACCCTCTGGGAAAAATGTAGGTAGCTGTAGCAAAACCTTTTCATTGATCCCAATTGTCTGGTATCTTTCCTCTTAAGGTGTCAATGGCGATTAAATTTATTTGCTTGGTTATTCATCAGATTTATTTATATGGGCGCCCATCTCAACTGAAATCTCTGGGCAGCATACAGTAACCAACTAATATAACATATGTTAAAAAATCATTAACACATTTTTAAAAAATCAGTATTAAAAATAAAATTTATTTATTTGTAAAATTTATTAGCCACCCATCTTACTACATGTCAATTCTAGGCAGCTTACAATATTAAAAAATAAAATTATATAATTTATAATAATATAGATACAATACTATAAGATCAACCTAGCTGAAAAGAAAAATAATAAAAATTTACTCCCAGTCCAACTTCAACTCATACAGTTTGACCACAAAGCAAGTGCAGATATGCAGTGTTAGCTGGAACTCCTTTAGTGAAGGATGATGGAATAGGTTGGGAAAGCACCTTACTTTATAAGCCAGATAGTGACACTAGGTCCAAGTGTCTGAAACAAACCTGTTGTTAAATATACATAATAAGTTTTATTTACTAACCAAAGCTTTACAAAAATTCATACAAAAATAACATTGTTTAAAATATTTTGTATTTAAAAAGCAGATCCATCTTACCACAGGGTAACTCTTACAATTATCAGAAGCCCAGCGATAAGTATTATTTTACCAAAATTCTACCAGATGATGCAAGGGGCAAATACTGTATTTATATAAAACCTGAAAATACCTGTGAAGATCTTGTTGTGATATATAACATTCACTCTCCCGTTTTGGAATATCTTACAAGACAAGTGGCAACAGCTGAGCACTTGTTCCTATAAAGGGAACAATACAGTAGATCATCAATGTTCATCATTTGTTCAGTGATCTTTTTAAGTTAAGACGGTGCTAAAACTGGTTTTCCCATTGCAGTCACATAATCAGAATTTAGGCACTTGACAACCAGCATATATTTCTGACAGTTGCAATGTCCCAGGTCAGATTAACAGATTAACAGAGTTGGAAGGGACCTTGTAGGTTATCTAGTCAACCCCCCTGCCCAAGCAGGAGACCCTATACCATTTTTGACAAATGGCAGTCCAGTCTCTTCTTGAAAGCTTCCGGCAATGAAGCTCACACAATTTTTGAAGTCAAGCTGTTCCATTGGTTGATTGTTCTCACTATCAGAAAATTTCTCCTTATTTCTAGGTTGAATCTCTCCTTGTTCGGTTTCCATCCATTATTCCTTGTCTGGCCTACAAGTGCTTTGGAGAATAGCTTGACCCCTTCCTCTCTGTGGCAGCCCCTCAAATATTGGAAGACTGGTATCATGTCTCCCCTGGTCCTTCTCTTTACTAGACTAGCCAAGCCCAGTTCCTGTAACTATTCATCGTATGTTTTAGCCTCCAGTCCAGGTCATGTGATTGCCATTTTCAACATTCCCAAACAGCTTCTGGAAGTAAAATAAATTAGGAAAACTGAATTAGTGTTGAATATTCAGTAGGGAGTGGATTCTGACATTCGAATCCACTAATTGGAGCAATTTACCTGGCGGGAAATTGAAGTCCTGTCAGTGGCTGAAAAACTGGACAGCTTCCGGCTTAAAAGCAGGGAGCTGGTGGCGGCTCGGCTGCTTCTTTCCAGATCTTCAATAAAGACTTGTTTTACTGTTCCTGATTGTCCTGCCTCTTCAATTGACCCTGATCCAACAATTAGTTTAATGACTCTCTGATTTGATAAATGGCTGCGGCAAAAGGTCATAAAATTGAGTGTGATTCACTTAATAATCACCAAGGGAAGTTAACAATTTAGCAACAGAAGTTTCAGTTGTGGTTGTAAGTGAAGAACAACCTATTCTGAAGGTCATGACTAATTCTTGTTGTTTGGTTTATTAGATTTCAAGGCTTCTTAACTCCAGAATTACTCTGAGCAGCTTATAATTAAAATCATCATTATCGGGGTCGGGGGAAGCTATAGTTCTTATACTATAGAAATAAAGCGCACTAAAGACCTTAGGGGACAACCAGTTTTTTTAAAGAGTTCTGGAACCATTACAAGTGGAAGCCAGCCGGATCTCTGAGAGGATGCTATTTCACAGGACAGGTGTTTCCACAGTCAAGGTGCACTTCCTGAGACCCAGTAAGTGGCCTTGTTTCATGGTTGGGAACTAAGGCCACCAATTCTGCCTGATCTTACTAGAGGGGCAGAAACTATGGAAGTTAGTCCTTCTAAGGGCCTGGTACTACACCATGAAGGATTTTGTAGATGAGAGCCAGAACTTTTTATTTATTTATTTTCCCATTTATACAGCTGCCCATCTCATTGTTATGAGTTTGGTGGCCAACAATAGTTAAAAACACAACATAGCAACAACATAACAGTAAATACGCAAGATAAACCATGAGCAGCCATCAACATAACCTGATTTATGTTGTATCTAAATTTTCACTAGCAACCAGGGCAGCTCATGGACCAGAAATATCATATGGCGATACTGAGGAAATGCCTATTGCTGCATGGACAGCTCATTTTGGACCAGTTGTAGCTTTATATTTATATTTTATTTTTTATATTTTATTTATTTGTCAATTGTTTACGAGATAATAAGTAAAAGTGTATACAAAATTATGAATACATGAAATGGGTACATATAAGAAAAATAAAAGAAAAATAAAAGAAACAATAGGACAGGGACGGTAGGCATGTTGGTGCGCTTATGCACGCCCCCTACAGACCTCTTAGAAAAGGGGTGAGGTCAATAGTAGACAGTCTAAGGTTAAAGTTTTTGGGGTTTGGGGAAGAAACTACAGAGTCAGGTAGAGTATTCCAGACATTGACCACTCTGTTGCTGAAGTCGTATTTCCTGCAATCAAGCTTGGTGCGGTTAACCTTGAGTTTGTATCTGTTGTGTGCTCTTGTGTTGTTATGGTTGAAGCTGAAGTATTCATTGACAGGTAGGACATTGCAATGTATGATTTTATATACCATGCTTAAATCAGATCGAAGACGGCGTAATTCAAGGTTTTCTAGTTCTAGAATTTCAAGTCTGGTGGCATAAGGTATTCTACAACGAGTAGTAGTACCATTGAAGATGCCCATAAGTAAGATGCTTATGGGCATCTTCAATGGTATCCTCATGTTGTACACATAGCAGTGGTCCAACTATGAGGTGATGAAGGCACAATGACTATCAAGGCCTTATGATAGGACCAGATACAATTGGTACACTGTAGAGGTCTACAAAGTCCCTTTGGGTTACAGCTTCTATCTGTTGTTTAAGCAAGAGCTGTGAGTCCGAGGCAATTCCTAGACTGCATATCAGTTTCAGATGATCAAGTTATAGCCCCATCCAAATCTAAAAGTGGGAAATCTCCAGCTCTAGGGATCCCTAATATCCATAGCCACTTCATCAAACCGAACCTGAATCTATTGCTCCTCATCCAGCTCACATAACTTTCAGACATAGGAACAGGATGGAGATAGCATCATTTGGCTAGATTGGGGCTGAAACATACAACTTGGTATCATCGGTTTTTGATCAGTTTTTGATGATACCCAAGCTAAAGAGCAAGTGACTGCTGCCAGTGGCTCCAAGTGAATGTTAGGCAGAAAGGGAGAGAGCATTGAATCAGAGCTAGCCTACAAATAATGGGTCAGAGTGCACCATCTCCCTTCTTATCAACACTGCACAGTGTTGGTAAATAGCATTCAGTGGTAACACTTGGGCAAACAGTAATCAGAAGAGCAAGAATAGATGCCCTAAAACAGTGATGGCTAACCTTTCCGTCCTCATGTGCCAAAAGTGTACCAGCACCCATGAGGCAATGCATGCGGGGCCCCCATGCCCCCTGCATATACATGTGCCATCCCCCATGCGCGCTGTGACTTTCTGCACATGTGCACCTCCCCGCCCATCTGCACATGTGTGGCAGCTACCCGATGATCAGCTGATGGGTGATGCACGCGCCTACGCAGTGGACCTGTTCTGGGGCGACGGCTCACATGCTGGTGGAGATGGCTCTGCGTGTCACTTCCTGCATGCGTGCCATAGGTTCACCATCATGGCCCTAAAGCAAGGGTCTTCAAACTTGACAGCTTTAAGACTTGTTGACTTCAACTCCCAGAATTCCTGAGCTAACATAACTGGAGGATGAATTCTGGGAGTTGAAGTCCACAAGTCTTAAAGCTGTCAAATTTGAAACCTCCTGCTCTAAAGGCTTACATGAGAGCCCAGTGCATCTAGTAGTTAAGGCACTGGCTAGAAACCAGGAGACTGTGACTTCTAGCCCTGCCTTAGGCACAAAGCTAGCTGAGTCATCTTAGGCTGGTCGCTTTCTATCATCCCCAGAAAGGAAATTGCAAACTGCTTCTGAAATCTGGCCAACGAAAACACTGGGACTAGTCCAGGCAACCACCAGGAGTCAAAACTGACCTGAAGGTGTGTATGCCACACACAATACAAACAGTCCTGTAGGACAAATAGGCAAGACGTGCTAGGATTGCACTTATTTATGATTGTTTGCTACCCAGAGATGGTTTGAGATGGGTGTCTATGGAAATGATAAAAAAATAAAACGAAACAAAATAAAATGAACAAATGAATAAACAGCATCTCTTTCCTTTTAGGAAGGCATGCAACTGGCAGTATTTGGAGAAGTGGAAATATGAAAGCAAACCATCTTCTAAATCAGGGGTGTCAAACTTGCGGCTCATGGGCCGGATAAGTCATGTGCTGGCCCCACCCCCGCTCGGTTTAGCAAAGGGGGAAAAAGTCCTGATACCTCATGTGATGACAACGTGATGATGCAAGTCTGACACCCCTGTTCTAAACCGATGATGGTTGAAATGACAGCCCTTTCTTTGATATTTCACTGACCTTTCATGTGACTTCATTGGTAAAATGCATTTTGTTTTCTCTTTCCCTCAGCCTCTTGTGCACTTACAGTCTTCCTAGCATCCTCTGGTGTCACCCCCTTTTCCCTGCAGCTACAATGAAAGAAACACAAGTGACATTTTGACAGCAGAGCTTTGCAAGGGTGCCTAAGCCTTTCCAGGTTGGAGCAGAAACATTGCTGACCAAAGGGTATAATAATGAATATTGCATCATCCAGTTCTTGGGCTGAGACCTGAATCAGGAGAAGAAGAACCTCCACTCATCGCCCTTCTTTGATGTGATCGGCTATTCTAAGGGATTAGAATGTATACAGAACAATCAACCCTTGATTTGTGTGAATGATTGGACTCTTGAAACCTGAGTCCTCAGAAGTATTAAATTGGGTGCACCCCTCCCCCTTCCCTGCTTAGGAGATAATGAGTTTGTAGCTTTGATTGCAAATCTTTCACTAAACCTCCATGTCACAAGCACTACAATCTTCCTTGGCAGTTAAAAATGGCTAATGAAGATTGGAGGAAATGAATCTACTTTAACTATCAACCTTAATTAGAAGAAACTTGCAATATCTTGCTCCCAGAGAAATTTCATACAAACTCAATAAATATTGAACTGATCTTGAACTTATGGCTGCTTCCACAGTTGCAGATTTTTTTTAAAGACTTCTCTGGAATCAATTTATTATATCACATGGTTATGTGTGTCTCCCTGGACCATGACCCTGGTTCACTGCAATGGAGAGCCGGGGAGCCACAGTAATGCTAGGTGGAATCATGAAGATAACGGAGGGAACCATGCTAACATGAACACAGAAGTTGACCCAGGCAATCAGCACCAACTGACGCCATTTGAGAAACTCATTCTAGATATGTCCCAGAATGAAAAAATAGTAAAAGAATTAACTCTGGGCAAGAGGGTTGGGTTTTACAGCATCAGAGGTAAAATTGGAAGTGGGAATTTTTCCCAAGTGAAACTTGGAATACACGCTCTGACAAAAGGTAAGAACAATTCAGTGAGTGGAACTTGAGTCATGGGTGGGGGGGTGTCATGTAGGCCACAGGTGTCAAACTCACTGAGTCACATAATATTTTGTGATGTTTTCCCCATTCGTGGAGCTGTGATGGGTATGGCCTGTGCATGATGCCTCCGGCCCACAGGCTACCAGTTTGACACCCCTGATGTACGCTAAAGAGAAAACAACACGATGTGTGAAAAAGCCCCATGTTTTTCTCCCATATGTGTACTGAAAATATATGTCCTGAAAGCAGTAATTCAGATTGAATCATCCCAATTAATGCAAAAGCTGAAAGATTAACATATTTATTGACTGTCTTTTTGTGCAGACTCTTGAAATAGATCTCTGCTAATATAGTCTCTCTTCCAGTTTTCCAGTGCATATTATTTGTCTGATCAGTGAAATTAATTAAGAGGGCCAAAAATGTGGGTAGTTTTTAAGAGTATTTGGAGTATGAATGTTACTTCGTGCACAGTAGCCTGGGAAGAACTTTATGAAGCTCTTGTGCTGGATCATGGAGTTTTGTGTAAGGCAAAGAAATTGTGAATGTTCTTTAATTTACAGATTTGCAAAGTCTCTATTACCTGGCAGCTTACATTGCAATTTTCAGGAGCATTTCAAGAGAATCAATAATTCCAGCTGAACTAAACTGAAACATGGAAATAACTTGTAAGGGAAGCCTAAATTCTGTGTTTTTCTTCTTCTGTATCTAATGCAGAAAAATTGGGTGAAGCATATATTTAGACTTTTTCAAAAGACATTAGAATAGCTTTATTGTCACTTAACAACAGAATAACTTTGATGTACACTAATTGGCATACATTAAAATTAATAGTAAAATAATATAATAATTTTAATGTACATTAATTGGCATACATTAAATTAAATTTCATTGCATATAGCTCTCAAAGGGTCACCACCTCCAATATACACTACGTAAACATGACAAAAGAAATAAATACAAAATTCTGCATATGCCCACATATATTAAGAGAAACAACAGTCTAGTTCGGATGTATACATGTACATGGTGAGAAAAATCAACCCCGCAAGTTTACCAGACAGATGGCACAGGGAACAAAGATTGTTACAGAATCTGATAATCCTGCTAGAAATACATGATGGATTTTCCTTTTACACAAGCAGGCTTGGATGTTCACGCTGGAGGGACTAAATTAGATTTGAAAGTCTTTGTAATCTCACTACTAATCTTTAGATATGGTAATCATAAGCCCATGATAGCTAAGTATATCCAAGTGATCAAGGGAGATACAGTCACATGTCAAGCTTAGTTGCAAAACATAAGCAGTCTGAGGATTTTGCACAAATCGATCAAGATCTACTCAGTTTACCTCAATTCAATTTCTCTATTTTTTTCTTTCTAAGTGGCAAGTATCTCAAGATTTTCTTTAGAAGCTGATAATTTTGTTAAACAAAATGTGTTCAGGTTCATGTGAAGTCCATTTAAGTTTGGATTGTGATAAAGAGCTTTGGATGCATAATTTATGATCTCAGCGGAACAGAATTCTTCTCAATTTTGTTATTCTTGAATGTTTTGTACTAATTTCTTTGCTAAGTGAGAGATTAGTCATGCTTCCTGTAACGATGTGAACATCAAAATGGTATTTTCCAGAAAAAGTAGCCATCAAGATCCTGGATAAAAGTAAATTAGACTACAAAACCCAGAGGCTCCTCTCTTCTGAAATTTCTAGCATGGAGAAGCTGCATCATCCAAACATTATCAGGCTTTATGAGGTCATGGAGACCTTCTCCAAACTGTACCTGGTCATGGAGTATGCTAACGGAGGAGAGCTTTTTGCTAAAATCGCAATAGATGGGAAGTTATCGGAAGAAAAAAGCAAGCACATTTTTGGTCAGATTGTGTCTGCCATTAAACACATGGTGAGTCCTTTCTGTCTGGGGTTGATGAGTGTGGTAGCTCAGTAGCTCTGGAGGACTTCCAGGATATTTTGATGTTTGCAATGCCTTCACCATTCTTGGGTTGTGTTTTACTCTGAAAGCAGAGAATGCAAGACAAGCTTTCCCTATTGCTGTGATGTGTTGATCAACAATTCTTTCATGCTCAAAGCTATATTAACTGTTAGAAAAACTAATTGCAATTGAAAGCCGGATATTGTAGTTCTCTGTCTTTCAGTCTACTCTTTGAGGAGAAGAGAGTAGTAAATCTCTGCATGTCAAAGTGTGTGCATGAGAAAGAAGTACAGATACGGCACCACAATTTATATATATTTGTCCCGTCATGTTTCAGAATTGCATTTTCCCCTGGGGGCTCTTTGCTGTATATATCATAAGATAAAGTCCTGTAACTTCTTCTATTTAATTATTATGGCTAGATTGAATCTTTTGTTTTATACAGTAGCAGCAATTTATAAGTCTTTTTTTGGAACACTAACATCTTCCCTGTATTAGTTAATTCCAAGTTGTAGCTTGTTTTTAAAATTTGAGAGTTCTCAGAGCAAGTTACAAACCCATATAGACTACCTACTGCCCTAAGTTGTGACAAACACATTTTCTTTACTTCCTGCTCATACTACTGGCTTCTCTTGCAAGTTTCTCCTAATTAAAGGAGTTTCAAAACAGGGTGTGGCTTCCAAATTAAAGAAAGAAGACAAGGAGCATGAGTGATACCTGACATAGCGGTGTGTTCAATACTAAGCCGTATAATTGACATAATCCTGCTAGGTGTGGTCTAAGATAGCCAGTTACATTCCTCAAAGCAACCAAACCATCTCTTCCTACTTCCTTGAATGTTGCTTCTCTCCATGTTTCTGAGCTGATTCATCTTGTCCTTTCTTTAACCCCACATCCCTTTGAACATCTACTCGCTTACATCCAATCCTGCAGTACTCCGCGTGCTCAATACTTCCTAATTCTTCATAGCCCCTGTTGCTCTGCCTGCCAGTTCCACCTGCTGTGGGTTTCTTCAGCGGCCATTTTCTTAGCCTCTTCATATATTCCTAAACCATCTCAATCTGCCTTCACCCAGACTATATGGCCAGAACTGATGGCATTCTTCAGTGTTTCCCAGCTGTCTTCAGTTTTCCTATATTGCTTATAGAATCATAGACTTGTACAATTGGAAAGGACTTTGGAGCTCTTTTATTCCAAGCCCCACTCAGAGCTGAAATTCTCAGATCATTCCAGACAAATGGTTAATTAATCTTGAAAAACTCCATCTAGGAGAAAATGCAAGGAAGAGATTGCAAATATCTTTAAGGAAGCTTGTAAACAGTGCTGCTGATAATTTTGCAAAGAATTCTTAACTTACTTTATTACTGCTCACTGCTCTGCCTTAATGCTTTTTTATTAAAATATCTAAATTTACATTTTTAGCCCAGATAAAGAGTTTGAAAACCTAATAACTCAATGAGTTTCCCAGAGAACACTTGTCTGCTTTGTTCTTTTGCTTATATCTATACTTTTAAATTCTACTCTGCAGCATGAGAACAACATAATTCACCGGGACCTGAAAGCCGAAAACATCTTTTACGCCACTAACACATGTGTGAAGGTGGGAGATTTTGGATTCAGCACAGAAAGTCAAAAAGAGGAATCGTTGAACACCTTCTGTGGTTCTCCTCCTTACGCCGCTCCAGAGCTTTTCAGAGATGAAAATTATATTGGGGTTTATGTGGATATCTGGGCCCTAGGAATCCTCCTGTATTTCATGACCACAGGGTTCATGCCATTCCAGGCAGACACAGTGGCCAAGCTAAAGAAGTACATTCTTGGTGGGATATATAGCGTGCCACCATTCCTGTCTGAATCTTGCCAGAGACTGATTTTGGCCATCCTGCAACCAGTTCCGTCAGAACGCTGCTCCATTGATAACATTATGAACAGCGAATGGATGAATGGCGTGCAATGTCCCAAACCCTTGGAACCCTTTAAACTGGATCCCAAATTTTTGTCTGAGGACAAAACTCTCCAGAAGGAAGAGGCTGAGGTAAAAATCACTTTGAACCACTTGGGAATCACAGAAGAGCACATTCAGAATAACCACGAGAGAGATTACTACACCTCAGTAACAGGGACTTACAGAATTGTTCTTCACCGAGTGCAGAAAAAACGGACTATGGAAATTGTCCCTCCTGTCAGCCAACCTGAGAAAGAAAGAGAACTCAAGAAAGAAAGGTCAAAGAAAAATCTGTGTTCCTATCAGGACCACAAATATTCATCAAAACTCTGTTTGATTTTATAAAGCACCTTCTTGGATTAGTCTGACACAAGATTTTTTAAAAAAGAATTTAATCCCACCTTTATTACTTTTATAAGTAACTCAAAGCAACAAACATGCAATATTCCTTTGTCCTTCTCTTTTCCCTACAACAACCCTTTGAGGTGGGTTGGGCAGAGATAGAATTACTGTTTGGTTCTTTTGTTTGGTAGCAATAAAACTTGCCCTGAGTGTTTTTGTGATTTTGAAAAAATAAAAAGGATGCCTTAAAGCTTCTAATGTATGGTTCCCATTCCCAAAGCTTAATGCCAAAGCCTATGCATTCTGTGATTTAATTCCTTTTGTAGTGGTTTTTTTTTTCAGACTTCAAAATCTATCTGAGGAGAAGGTAAAACTCCGTTTTTGGAGGAATACTGCTGCGTAGAATTGAGTTTGTTGTGATAGATGCAGGCATCAACTGGTTAATGTCCTAAATAAATACATTTGTTCTCCTCCCACAACATTTATTAATCTAGAATGGTGATTCTCAACTTTCCATGTCTTATGAAAAAAAAAACATTTTTAAAAGTCACTTGTTCTGACGTCTATTTACAAGTATTCTTTTATTATATCATTGTTGATCAACTGCTATAACTGTAAAATAAATTTTGTTATCTCCACTTTATTGCTTTTATAAGTAATTCATGGCAGCAAACGTATCATTCTCCTACAACAACCCTGTGTGGTGGATTGGACTGAAAGAGACTGCCCCAAAGTCATCCAGCCAGCAGCTTTCATGCCTAAGACAGGACAAGAACTCAGCTCCTGGTTTCTAGGCTAGCACTTTAACCACTACATTATACAACTATACTATTAAACCAAACTGTGGTCTCGAAGGGCTAGTTGGGGGCTCTAATCTTATTTCCCATGGTGGGACAAGTCTTAACATACACTTGCTCCTACATCCAGATAATTAATGACAACAGAAATTGAAGCACTATTCTGCATAAATCCTAACAATAACATTAAAAGTAGTCCTCAACTTACAACGTTTTGCTTAATGACCATTCAAAATTACAATGGCAATGAAAAAAGTGATTTATGACTGCTCTTTGCCCTTATGATAGTTGCAGCATCCTCACAAGTCACATGATCAAAATTTGGGCATTTGTCAGCCAGTATGTATTTATGACACGACTGCATCCCTGGGTTATGTGATCTCCATTTGTGACTTTCCCAGACTGCTTTTGAAAAAGTCAGTGGGGGAAGCCAGATTAGCTTGACAATCATGATTCTTTTAACAGCTGCAATAATTGTGTCAAAAAATGTCAAAAAATCAGGCGTAACTCGAATGAGTTTGCTTATCATTGGAAATTTTGATCCCAACTGACATGATGAGGATTACCTGTACACCCTGTAATAGTGAGGCAAAGCTTACTGTCTCAAAGTCTTTGCAGAAAGGGTTTTCTAAGCCCAATCTTGTTGAAGATTGCTCTAGACTCCAACTATAGCAAAGGCTCAAGCTGCTTTGCCTGAACGCAGGGGTGTCAAACTTGTGGCTCACAGGCCAAATGCATCATGTGCTAGCCCCATCCTGCCCAGTTTAGCAAAGGGGGGGGGGGAATCCCAATATGTCATATGACGATGCGAGTTTGATACCCCTCTCTTAACACAATTGGAGACCAATGCTTTGGCTTTCTTTTGAGCGCTTTCTGGATTCCGAAAGGAGAGTCACCATATTAATTAGTAGTTGCAAAATGCTGCTTTAGGAACTGGTTTAGGTAATTGCACGATTTTTAAATGCATTGTCTTTTTTTAAATACATCATGGCTTTATTTAATAATGTGTATGTATGTATGTATGTCAGTACTTCATCATGCAATTTTTCCCCCTCTAAAACTGCAATCAATGAGACTATCACATATAAAAGAACAGAAAAATGAGCTTCAGTTATATGGAAGACTTAGAGTTTAATGGAACGAAGAGGAAAAAAACTTGTTAAGTGCCACATATTTCAAACCCATGGCAGCTCCAGACCTCAACTTCCAGAATTTCCCAGCCAGTCTTAATTTCTAGCAGGTCACAATCTGGTATTTTCTTAGTTTTGTTTTTCTGGATGGGAAACTATGTTTACTCCCAAAGGTGCTTTTTCAAGAGACGACTGGACTTGGTTTTTTTCTTTGAAGACGTTTCGCTTCTCATCCAAGAAGCTTCTTGGTTGCCTCCAATTGCCTCTTGAAAAAGCACTTTTGGGACAATCATGATCTAGATGACTGAGAACCTACATAGAAATTTAACTATGTTTACTATATATGCTCTTCGGTATCAACTCTGAAACAACACATCATTTGGTTTTTAAACTCAAGCACCATTGATTCTCATGAAAACAAAGTATTTTTCAAAAGTAAATTTGTCATCCAACCATCAAATAGCAATGGTAGGAAAAGTCTTTAAAACCCACTGACTTAGGTAGCTAGATCTCTAGAAGTCAAGAACATCTAGCAAGTCAAAAGAAAGCTATAGTTACAGAAACTCTAGTTGTCTGATGTTTTTTCCAGGGTTAGCTGAAGCCACTTTTGAGAGGAGGGTTCCTGGGATAGCCCAGCAGGAAAACCAAATGATGCCAAGAGTATGATTTTTAAATCGGGCACTCCCACCTCATTGGATCATCTAACATGCCCAGGCAGATGAACCAGTGAAGAACTGGTCTTCACCCAGAATTAACATTCATTAATGCCTGGATGTGATGCTCTTATAAAACATTAGCCATCTATGCATAAATAAAATTTTAAAACATGTAATCTGGGAACTCTGTAGATACTATTTAGATTGCTCCGCATACTTGGTGTTTTCAAGTTTTTGATCCCAACTCCAATGGGAGTGGAATCCACAAAGTAGTTATGTTTAACATCCGTGTTTTGTGTTAAATCTAGATCAAGGATGTCAAACTGGCAGCCTGGGGCCACACCCTCCATGAATGGGGAAAACATGAAACGTCACATGGCATTGTGACACCATGGGTTTGACACCAATGATCTAGATCATCTATGGATGTTGCCTTTCCTATAAATTTTGTCTGATTGCTCATGTCCACTGATGGGAGCCTCACAATTCATAGTAACTCACTGTTGTTGAATAAGGCAGTTAGCTGAATGTATACAACACATTATACCATAAACAAATTGCATACCTCAGTGCAAAGCCACAAACAAGCGCACAAACTACATTATGGCTTAGTAAGATATATAATCTTATGAAGGTTGTACGGTCAAATTTTTGGAGTTTTCAGGAAGCTGTACAGCCATTTCCCATGGATTGTTACACGTTGCAGGGGGTTGAAGTGGATGATCCTTGTGATCCTTGACTCTGATCAATTTATTCTCACCACACTACTATGCTGACACTCTTGACATTACAAATGGGAATGGACAATAAATATTCAAAATGTTTCCGATTTAAGGTCAGAAGCATGTTCTCCGAAAGGCAATTTCCTCATGTTAACATTTTCCTTCAGATATGGAATTGTATTATAATAGTTGAAATAGGAAAGCCTAGAATTTTAAAAAATATCAAATTGAAAAAATCAGAACATTCCCCACCCCCATCAAAATAGAATGAAAAGATACTTCTAATTTTCTCCCTATTTTTTTTTCTACACCTTCACATGTTTACTTGAGACAGAGTTATTTGGTGCCTGTCAGGAAGGATGCCCATTCATATCTGTGTCTCCTTTCTTGTCCTTAGATCAACATCAAAAGCCAATTTCAAGTTGTCTTTATATGCCATCATAAAATTAAGAAAAACTTAGGATAGCTGATTTAGCATCTCAACTGAATTTCCAAATCCATTTGTTGAATCAGATCTAAAACGATGATGCAAAGAGGATGTGCCCAAACTTGCTTTTATTCCAACGCATGTATAATCTGGATGTACCACAACAGCCTGAAGGCAATAGCCATGTTAAGTCTTTTGCAGCAAAACCCATAATTTTGCAGCACTTCAAAGATAATGTTATTTTTACATGGCTCATGTTACATGCATCTGGACCATGATCCAAGAAAACATATACACAGAACTAGGTTAATCTTTAAAGCACCATAGCACCCAGTGCAACCATGGATGACTTATCTGCTTAATTATGTAGATCTGTCTTTTGAAATGCCTGCTACTAATTCCTTGTTGACAGGTTCATAGGATACAAAGCATAACTTCATTGACACAGAAGATTCAAAGAATTTTAACATTTATTTTTACAAGGCATTTGCCTCATTGGTTTGTGAGGTTTATCAAGGTTAAATTTGTGCTACAGTTCTCAGCCCATCCATTGCCTGCAATGGACTGGATACATTTCTGACATAAAAATGAATCCCACAGCTCTTAGGCTACCAGTTTAATCAGTTAATGTTAAGTCAAAGGATATACATATAGAGAGATTGCCAAACCTTTTGTCACTTTAAAAAAGAAAAGCTTTATAACACCAAAACCATGCTTCTTGTGATGTTTGCACAATCTGCATTAGTTCTTCAAGTTTTATTAGACAATCTTTTGGAATTATTTTAAAGGAAAAGGAACCAAAACAGAAACTTTAATGTAAATGCATTATATTCTGCAAGCCAGGAAGCTTTTTATGTCTTAAGTTCTAGTTCATCCAAAAGGCAAATGGATTCTCTCAGCGAAGCCTATATTTGCAAAGGTTCAAAGGCTTAGTGTGATGGAGAACTATAGAAATCATTTGATTAGACTTAAGGAGAACTCACAGGCCAAAAAGCAGCCTACAAACAATGCTCTAGGTTTTTTGCTGTTTAAGATTGGCAATCAACATAGGAGCAGTATCTAGCAAGCTAGATGCATATCTGGTGAGTTGTCTTTGAAAGAGGCATATCTGCTGTTAAATGCTTGGAGACTACAGTTTTTGTGTATGCCTTCAGAGGTGACACAATGTTAAATAAGCTTGAAATATCAAACAACTTACACATGTGCAAAGCCACAGATATTCTTGCTGAACAACTTTTCAACTCATCCCTAAAACAGCACAAAATGATCATTGAATCTTGGATTGAACATCTGATTAGATCTTTATCACCTGAAACCAATGATATAAACCCTACTCTTGAGTAACCTTTATAAAAGATTACAAGGGAGAGTTTCCAAGAAATTTATTTTCCAACCATTTTTGAATTAAATGCCCATTATTCGGACAGTACTTTCAACAAAGAAAATCTGCTCAGAACAGAAACATTATATCTGGGAGAAGGGAAGCAATGGTGTTTACGAAAGTGTAAACACACACATACAGCTGGAAGCCAAGTTATCAATAGTTACATGCCTGGATAGGGTAGAAAGAACAACTGAAAAAAAAATCCAATTATTAGCACCTTGAAGTTGAGCTTGAGTTGCACTGACCTCAAAAATGTGGGGAATTCTGAAAAGTGAAATCAGAGTCATATTTAAGATTTAGGGCATTTTTATTGTTAAGGCACATAGGACCCTAACACTGAGATCAAATAGAGATATGAAAGGCTTTAAATCACAATAACTGATTGCAATAATGATTCTTATAACAAATCTGGCTTCTTCTCTGGAAACTAGTTTTATAAAATGTTATATAGAGCTTAGTCAAAAAAGGGAAGGAGGAGGAGGACAACTGAAGTTAAATAGCCTATTCCTGAATCATGACTATTTTTTTTAATAAAAACTATGTTTTCACAAAGAGCCCTTGGTAATTTTAGTTCCAAGAAGCACAAGAACTTTAGTGTTATTAAACTACATACATCAACAAACCGCATCAGACAACAGAGCGTCAAGCTTAACATTTCTCATGCCCCAGTTAAGCAGTACTGTACAGCTGAATGTGGGTTATAACAGGTTAATCCCATGTATGCCCCCGTGTTCCCCATATCTAATCAGCTTCCACCTCACAGAGGCATCTTAATGCTCCCCATTGGAAAGGGTAACAGCAACTGCTTCAGTGTCCATTTTTGCAGGAATTCGTGGTACTTTCTTGGCAGGGCTGGGAATATGCTAGAAAGGGGGAAAGAAGCCATAGATTAGGACCCATCAAAAAACAAATCTGACAAAGCTATTTTAAATGTGTGTTTCAAAATGTAATGAGAAAATCTAATGACACTCAAGGGAACAGTAGCATAATAAATACTTGAGCTATATAGTACTAAATACTGTTCAGGCTGTGAGTTGAAGTCCATGCAGTTTTAAGTTGCCAAAGTTGAAAAATGTTAGTATAGACCATTCTCTATAATGCATAACCAAGCAGCAGTTTCTCTTCTCCTGAGAGAAGTGCTTGGCAAGAGATACGTCAGGGCCCACCACATATTGGGGTGGCTATTTGTTTTCATCTGAATAATTGAACAATGAATGCCAAAAATCCCAAAGAAAACCATGCCACAGATTTAAAGGACATTGGTGACAATAAATTATAGTTAGGTAAGAGTTGGATAAGTTTGAATAGCAGTAGCATGAAATAACTGAGCACGCTTTAAAATCTAGAGGATGAAAACAAATAATTTTGAGTATCATGTTCCAAATTTAACAAAAGCCCAATTTATAATTTTTGGACAATATATACAGCCACAAAAACGAAAGGTGGTACATAGGAGAAACTGTATATGTAAGAGACGATTCTCTTTTACATTAGGTCAAGAAAGTGAGACTAGACATGATTTAATAGGATTTAAGAATGGATTGCCAGAATAGCAAGTACAGATGTAATTTGCTACATGTGCTTGTTGCACAGCTATTTATTTTGCAAGAAAAAGAAATACCAAAGAGAAAGTTAACAGTCAACCAACATGTAAAATAGCAAGGAAATGTGGTTGAGAGAAACCAAGCAGATTCCTGTGCTTCGTCCAAAAGAATACTCTTCCTTTGAGTCACACAGATCGACTAGCACTAACATTGATAGTATTTAGGGCACGCAGCTTTGCATTTAAACAGAATTTCTATTCGGCCAAGACTCTAACTTCAGCAAAGTCATTGTTGTGCAATTATGCAGTTTTAAACCATAATTAATGTTTGCAATTATGCAGTCTTATCCCAGTCAATATATGCACTTGCCCTTAAATATAAGGGAGGGACAGAGGTTATATGACTGCCCGGTTACCTCGCCGGCCAGGTTCAGATGAACTTCCACTCCTGCTTCCAGTGGTCTGTCACTCAGCATGGGACGACGGGCATATGTCCTTCTGTGCTTTTCATCTACTCGTACCAAGTACCATGTTCCCTCAAAAAGGTCGTCCACTGAACACTGGGGGATATAGTTTGCTGTAAAAAAATAGGAGGGTGGGGAGGCAGAATGTCTAAACAGGCATTTTATCCCAGGTATTAGCATATTGTAGTGATCAGCACCTTTTCAGATGACTCATTACTCTGAATAAAGTTAAGGGTCCCAAAATAAAAGTAAAAAGTGATTTAAAGTATAATTATATTCTTTTCTTGAAATTCTATTTCTTAAAAAAATAAAAATACCTAAAACCTAAAGCAATCTTACACATGAACACAGAAACCCAAAAGTTATGAGACATTTTTGTTTCCTACAAATTTGCATATTTTTAGAGATAAGTTGGTAGTAACAAGCCTTGTTACAAGCGTCATGGTGCCTAGGAATGCAGTAGAGCTACATAGCATGTTAGTGCAACCAATATAATTTGTAAAAACCTATCGATCCTAATCTGTTAGTAACTTTCCCAATAATTAGCAAATCTCCCTCAGTGGGAACTGCAATATATTTTATGCATCAACGTTTATTATCTGAGTACAAAATATGTTACTTATATAATTCAGGGGATGGAAGCAGGGCGTAAGGTGCAAATCCTTATTAATCACAAACGGGATGGTTTTATATCCTAAATATGGCCTAACCTATCCACATATCTCTAATTCATGAATGGAAAGTTTCCTAATAATTGGAAAATATTCATTTCATTATTGTTTTTAGAAAAATAACCATTAATATTTTAGGTATCTGTAGTTTTAATGTACAGTACATCATCCTTAATGTCATCTTAGGAAAGATGGATTTGATAGAAAGCAACAAACTCAACAAATTTGGCAAATTTTCTGATACAGGTCCTATTCATTTCCATGGGCATACACCAACTATGACTAAATCAAGATCATATATATCATAGATTCTCTATCACTCACCTAAGTGGTGAGTTTTTTCTCTCAGCATCATGTTTTCTTCAAATACTTCTGGTGAGATACATTTCCTTGAATCAAGCCTTGCTTTCAAATCAGTCAGGCTTGCTATTATTTTATCCAGAGAAGAGCCTGCAGTATAAAGGAGTAAGTTAAACTTTGTTGGAAAGAGTATTATAATACACAAACAGCTACAGACTTGGACATACAAGAATAAAGCTAGTAAAACAACCCTTTGATTTCCTATAGATACTCCAGAAGGGGATTCTTGTGGCCCTTTTTAATGGCATTAACTCAAAGACACTAGTAATGCAGAAACACACATCTTAAAGTTTCTTGACATTCATGCTAGCATAAACAATTGTATCCCACATTGTAACAGGACTTATCATCACAGCTACATTCTGATAAATTTTAAATCTATGCAATAGGGCTGGATAATGCTACAGATCTGTATCCAAAAAATACTTGAGCATCTGAGGGCAGAAATGCAAGATCTGTCAGCAACTCCTTAAAGCAACTGAATCAATATAGTTGTTTTAAAGAGTCACAAGTAATACTACATTCACACTCTGGTGCAAGCCAAAGTATCTCTTTGGAATCTAACCTGAAACACTGCCCAGACCTTCTGAACAATTTGCTTCAGAGGAAGTTATAGCAGACCACAGAAGTAGCTTTCTTTAGTTTTAATGTTTTGTACAAAAGATATTTTCATTATACATGGGAGTCTCTTCCCAATCTATTGCCCTCCAGAATTGTTAAATTCCTATAATATTAAGAATGATTTGAGGTGAAGATACCTGAATAACACAAAGTAGAGGGAGGTAAGTAGTGGACTTAGGGACAAGAATATAATCTAATCACAACATATGGAGTTAATATAACCAGTAATAGCTGCTAAGGATTGGCATTTCCCTAACTTGAATTCACCTATCTATCTATGATCAGCAACTTTTGGCTTTCAAAAGTTCCTCAAGAAACAACAGCATACATACATATTCATATCTCAACAATCACTTGCGCTATATACCCTTTAATTTTTTTAAAAAAAACTCAAGATTCTAAACATGTTGAATGGTATGCTTGCACAGAGTCAAAGAACTATAAACAACTACTAGTATTTACTCCCAATAGGAATTCAAAATTGGCCACATCTTATTGTGTGTGCCTGGGTACACACACACACACACACACACACACACACAAAAGTGATGGCTTTCCTCACCTGGGGTTGCATCTTGGCTAACCTTAATGGAGTAGAGAGTAGCAGCAAAACCAGAACCATATGAGAAAACTCCAATCCTTTGTCCTGCCAGTTGCTGTGGAGAATACCTGCATGTCATAGGAGTCAAGTGGTTAGCAAAACATTTAAAGAAGGCGAAGGAAAGCATCTCATGGTTATTTATCTAGAAAATCTAATTGGCTTCTTCCAGCCAATATTTCCTATTAAATAAATGAAATTTAGGAAACTTAACATTGTCCCTTTTTTCTCATTTTCCTAATTCCTCTTGTTCCTTCTTATTGTCTTTTGTTCTATTTCATGTACAATATTACATACATTTATAAAAGAGCGTCACTGGATGTCAATGTAAAAGCAAATATTCGGATAAAAAGGAAACAGGCAGCCTTGCTGTTTTAAAGGTACATGCATTTTTCTTCTTTCCTACTTGTCAAGTATTCACAATTGTTTTCTACCCACAAAATGCATCAGAAAACACTTTTTAAAGAAATGTATGGATTCTTGAAACAGTACATTAATGCTGTGTAAATTGCCAAGATTTTCAATTTCAGAAATTCCTATACTGTTTCTAGAAAAAAAAATATTTGGGGAACTTACAATAAAAATACCATTAACATCTTGGGGATTTATCTCTGTTTCTTGGCAAATTAAACCTGGGCTTTAGGAATATGCTATCTGAATCTGTAAAATAATTTCACTGCATCTCAAACACATTCCCATAGTACCATCATACATACTGGGCTAACAGAGAAGCAAGACAGCCATAAACAGATGGTGTATACATATTTCCGTTTTGATTGGAGACAAGCAAAGAAGCCTTTGTTTTTTGGCTGAAGATTTCAGAGCTAGCTTTCATAAAAGCTTTTTCCACATCTCTGTCAAAGTAGGTGTCTTCCAGTTTTAGATCTCTGAAAATAAGATAAATATGTAGAATAAATACACACAGAATCCTTTTTTCAACCTGCTGGGTAATTTGAGATTAGTGATGATTTGGAAGACATCTTATCTACAGGCAAACGATTTACATATATTGGATTACGCTGATATGAGGAACAATCCTAAAGCTTCACAATCTAAATTCACTTACTAAGATATAAATTCCACTGAATTCTTTAGAAAATATTTCTGAAAAAAACTATTTACTTTTATGCTACAATTCAGCTATCACCTTGACTTGTGCAAAGAAGCTTTCTCTCACATTTTTCTTCTCTACATTTTCTTTATATGCTCCTAGTGTGTCATTGCTGATCACTGGGCACTCAACAGCAGATCCCGGGCACTGTTAGGATGGCATATAAAGGAAGGACAATCCTTTCTGTTGGCATACCCCCTCCCCTTTCTTATATAGAATTTTATTAAGCATTTTATTTACAATATTAAAAACTAACACAAGCTGAATGTAAAGAAAAGAAAGTGCAAAGAATAAAAAGTGGATGAAAAGAGAGAAGAAATATAATAAAAAGAAAACAGATAAGGAAGTAACTTCCAACCTTTAACAAAACAAGTGTAAACAAACGTAATCACTCTTTGCCTTCTATAAAGTTAAACAGGGATCCATCCCTTCATTCCATATCCCATTACTTATCCATAAGCAAGACCATAAAACATCAACTTTTCAGCTCATGCTCTTCCTTTAGTAGGTAAACATTGTTGGGCACAACCCATTGTTTCAGCTATCTGCGAGTAGGCTTCGTACAATTTATCAATGAAGAATAAAATATTTGGATGACACATGACTCTGTAGCTCTCAATTATATATTGCCATTAAGTACAATGTTAAAAATATTTTCCAAATCTTGCTTTTGAGGTAACTCTTGTATTTGGATAGTTTACCTAAATGCTTCCAAGCCATTGTAAATGTCATTTTCTTTCGAGAGTGTTGGCTCATTAAGAAAGTCATTCAGCAGCAGGCGGGCTACAGATTTCTGAACAAGTTTGCAATATGGAGAATGGAAGATTATGAAGCCAAAATCATTCAAGGTGAAGTCCTTGTCAACTCCCTCTGAAAAAATTAAAAAGAAAAATAATAAAAACAATGACATTCTAGAAATGATACGTCAAAAATTGCAAACCCCATGTATGCCATTGAAAAACAGAGCTTATTTCCATGTAAGCAAACATGGTACTGGAATGTAAATATATTAGTTATTCTAAGATTAAGGCTCTTGAAAAAGAGTGTTTACAATTTACAAATCTTACACCTGTCATTTAATAAAATTTGACACCATCTCTCAAAAGATTCAGAGTAGCAACAGACACAAACCATCCTGGTTTGATTAAAGCCTCAATACACATAGGGGTAAGTATTTATTTATTGATGTGCTCTAGTTGTTCCTTACTCTTGCATACCTCTACCTTCCTTACCTGTTCTTTCAATGTAGACAATTCATTTATTTACAGTACCTGCATCTCACATTCTTATTATTTCATGAGTGGAATAGTATCCCCACTTTTCAAATACCTATTTCTCCCCATCCAGTATTTCCACACTTCCTAAAAATTATCAAGTAGGCTTTCTCTTAAAAACGTATAGGTCCTGTGCATCAATAAAACACACCTCTCAAGAACTATTATTACGCTCTTCCTGAGAAAGAGAAAGCTCTTCCTGAGCCAAAACTATATTAATAAAGTGCTACAATGTCCTTGCAGTAAACATTTAGTTTCAAGATCTTCTGTGTTCCTAAACCAATAAAAGATTTGTGGTGCCATTTTCAAGTGTGGATGGGAAATGTTTTAAGTCTGTAGTACCTTTCAAAATGTTATAGAAAATAGTAACACCCCAAAGAAAAAAAAGGGGAATCCGAGTCTACAATTACATTTTCTAGCAAGATGTACCTTTCTGCCACTGCGCACAAATTTTCTTGCGATAGACATTGTAGCAGCGATCCAGTGCATTGAGGTAGCATTGTATGGATAGCTTGCCATCTACCACAGGATATTCAGATACCATATCAGGTTTATAGAAGTCATATGCATGCTGCATATGGGTCCCACGCAATCCTATAGGGAAAAAATTCACATATGAAAGCGTTATATATTCACAAGCTTTTTTTTCCAATACAGAGATGCACTATGCAGAACTACAGTTAATGGGAAGTGTTGAAGAAGTGAGACAGTACTTTCCATTTTTCATTTCTCTGAGAAAATGGAAACTGCAGTATTTAACATCCAAAAAGAGGGTTTTTGTAGAATTATTGTATTCAGTTCTCTTGATCTTTGAGCCAATCCATTTGTATGGATGTTCATGTAAATAATCCAATTGCATTCCCAACGCAAAAAATGAATATGTTTAACTTAATCTTGGCTACCATACTTGGAAAATTGTTTATGACTATACTCTTTAACAGGTGGAAAAGAGGCAATTACTCCAGGTTTGTTAGCTTGATGTTTTAAAAGTGCAAAAGTCCAAAGTAAGTAAAACACGTAAACTGTCAATGGATATTGTTTACAGAATTCATTTGACGTGGTGACTAACTTAACCTTTGTTCTGGGGTTGCACAATACAATGAGCCATAAGCAAGAGCCTTTGTACTTAATCAGGGCACAAATATATTCCAGCAACCTCTGCCTTTCCTGCCTTGTTCTCATGTGTGATTTCCTTTATTTCATCCTTAACCTATCCGAGATTGTTTTAAAGTTAGCCTTAGTTGTTCCAGTGTTGTTCCCCTTTAGTGAGAAACAAACTGTAGCTACAATCTGATACTCTTCAGCAACCATTAGTCAGCTGATCTCACCTTAGAGGCAGGATCAGCAAGCATCACTTAGCTACTTTAGGCTGCAACACAGATGTCAAACCCCTTCTCGTCCCCTGGACACTGTTTTCTAAAGCCACTCCGCAGTGGGGAAGATCAGACCTTTCAATCTTATCTTTCTCCCACCCACATTAAGTTTCCCAGTTAAATCCTGTCTTGAACGCTTGGATCAGCCTGAATACAGGTAATCCTAGACTTAAAACCACAAGTGAGTCCAAAATTTCTGTTTCTAAGTGAGACAACTCTTAAGTAAATTTTTCCCCATTTTACAACCCCTTTTGCCACAGTTGTTAATGAATCACAACAGATACTATGCTAGTAACACAGTTAAGTGAATCTGGCTTCCCCATTGATTTTGCTTGTCAGAAGGTTGGAAAAAATATTTGACCCGGAGACGCTGCAATCATCATAAATAGGAAACTGCTGCCAAGCATCTGAATTTTGATCATGTGACCATGGGAATGTTGCAATGGTCGTAAGCATGCCAAATGCTAATAAGTCTCTTGTTTCAGTGCTGTTGTAACTTAGAACAGTGACTAAACAGATGGTTGTAAGTCTAGGACTACCTATAATGGCTGAATGGCGATGCTAGTGGATAAGAGCTGTTTTTAAAGAGACATTTACTGATTTTCTGGAATAACCTGCTGATCAATTCTGATTTGGCAGAACTGCTTTGAGCAGGTGCTTTCAGATTTTTATTGGAAATTTCAGAGTAGCCATAAGCTCATTCCAAAAGGTTAATAACAATTGGCTGACGGTTGAGTTTTCTTTGACACACCTGGGCAAAAAGATTTGTACTAAGTCTGGGCAGACGGCTAAACCAGCCAGTCTAACCACCTCAAAAAATCCCTATACTTTCATTCCTGTAGAACCCCACTGAAAGAGCAGGCTGACACTTGGTGGGAGGGGAGAAAAATATATCTTGATGAATCTAATAATCTCCATCTCAGCATGCCCTACGTAATACCATTTGCTGACCTGTATGTGGCTGGATAAGGATTACCAGTAGGTCAACAAAAGTTAGAATATGCTACCGTAAACGCAAGCGTAGGATATGCTGGTTCAAGGACTTTAAGAACTTTATCTCAGCCATGTGAAAGAACCTCAAACAAATGCCCTGGACTTGCGCATCAGGTTAAGCTAGCCAAAAACTCCGATCAAAGTTAAACCATGGAGTCCTTGGTGCTCTGAGCTTGGTTTATTGCCCAACTAAGTGACCTCATTACTGGCATGACATTACCTAGTTGAGTAATGAAATGTCTACAAGCAAACCATCAAACTTGGAGAGCACCAAGGACTCGCAATTAAACCCAGAGGTATACATATTAGCATACGTTGAAAGTTAAACTAACCAGATATGTGAGTGTAGAACTGTAACTGAGTTGGCTAAGTATGTTGTGTGAACTTGGCCATTAATGTGAACACTAGCTGTATAAGCAGTATTTCTTTTAGAATAAGTGGTAACAGAGCACTAACCTCGTTCAAAAATGAGGGGTGCATTTGGACCCACAAGCATAGCAACAGCACCAGCTCCTCCAGTTGGTCTGGCATTCCCACTGGCATACACAGCTATGTCTCCAGCTACAACAAGTGCGTAACGCCCTGAAAAAATACAGATACAAGCTATGAATGGACTGCATCAACATTAGGAGAAATGTCAGTTGAGACAATCTAATGCAAAAAGAAACAACCCCATCCAGAGTTATTCAACCTGCAACTATTTTAATCAACTGCAACCATTCATGTCTACATTTAGCATTAAAATCCCATTACAAATTTTTGATTATATTGTGTTGACACATATCCTATTACATAAATTTGCATTTTGTATATGAGGACAAGTGTGAGCATTTCTAAGTGGCATTTGTGTCAATAACAAGGAAGTAGCATAGAAGAAGGTATGTCTAGGTTAGGTGCCATAGAACTTGTAGGATAAGCAGAAAATGTTCATAGGGTAATAGCTTAAGATGATGCTGGATTTTTTATGAAAGCCTGATAAATTATAAAAATATTATCTCACAGAATATTCTTATATTTCAACTTTAGCTGACCAATACCTTTATAAGCCTGTTAGTTGCTACATTCAATGACATTTATCAAGAGTTTTGTCTTGAAAAAATTTCTAGTGCAGCAAGAACTGATTATAAAACCTACTCAAATAAGTGTGATTTGACAATCAGAATTTATCCTATTTTACAGATAGAACAATGACTAGCATCATTGTTATATGTTTTTCATGCCTCACATATCAAGATGCAAACCGCTATCCTCACCCAGATAATTTCTGATATCTCCGCATATCAACATTGCACCATCCTACTTCGTATAGTGTTGTAATCAGCAACTATTTCAACTAGATACTTTACACTTGGTTAGAAGCTGAAAAGCATTCATCATTAGTTCCTCCCATAGATTCACGCTGATATTGTAATAATTAAAATCTTTTTTAAACAGTCTTCTGCAATGTAAACAACAACAGAGGATTTGGCAATGCATTACCTCTCTGGATTTCTATAACATTTCTAACAAGTTGTGGCTAATTGAAATACATATCTAGAAAATCTTGATTTGAATAGGTATTAAGTACCAAGGTACTTTTATGAAGGGTTTTGGAAACTGTACCTTTGTTCACTCCTTTTTCAATTTATTCAAGGATTTGGGTTGCCCCAGATGATCAAACTTACCATCCCAGGAACTAGATTCCACCCAGTTAATGGCATTGAAGAGTGCAGCTGTGCCTCCATAACATGCATTTGTTGTGTCAATGCCCTCCACATCTGTGTTACCAGATTCTTCAAAGAGCTGCATCAGGACTGTCTTTACAGATTTGGATTTGTCGATGATCGTCTCCGTTCCAACTTCAAGTCTTCCAATGCAATCATAGGAAAGACTGCTCCGCTCCATCAGCTTCTGAACTGCGGTGAGGCAGAGTGAATTGATATCCTCTCTGTCAGAGCAGAAGCCCATCTTGGATTGTCCCAATCCAATGGTGTATTTGCCTGCATCCACTCCATCAAATTTCTCTAACTCTACCTGGTCAACATACTGGGAAGGAAAATAGATCTCCAAAGCTACAATTCCCACATCTTTTGGCCAACAGGCTTCAGCATTCACAGGTAGGGATCCAGGCATATTGGTGTATCTAAAAAAAAAAAAAGGTCATGGTTTTATACCAATGTACAATACTGAAATTTAGTTTTTGAAAATATCAATAATCCAATATTTGACACAGTAATTGTCAAGAACAAATATTATCTGTTAGACAGTTTTAAGCTATTCCAGAAACAGCTATGAGTAAACAGAAGGAATACTTCATATAGAAATGTACTCTTCTGCTTCAGTTGATGCTATTCTGGTCTATTACAGTGTTCTCAATCTTATCAATTTTAAGGCATGTGGATTTCAACTGTCAGAATTCTCCAGTCAGTCATGCATCCATACAATTTTGTGGAATTTCATTATTTTAATAAGAATCTGATTTTAAAAAAAACAAATACTCATTTTGCTTTATCTTTAACAAAAAACCCCAAACCCCCCCCCCCCCCCCCCCCCCCCCCCCCCCACCCCCCCACCCCCCCAACACCCCCAAAAAAAAAAAAAAAAAAAAAAAAAAAAACCAAAAAAAAAAAAAAAAAAAAAAAAAAAAAAAAAAAAAAAAAAAAAAAAAAAAAAATGCGGAAAGAAATGCCAAGAATGTTAAAGAAATTCAGAAATATATAATACAGCAGGGGTGGGATGCTACCGGTTCTGCCTGGCTCTATAGCACCGGTAGCTCTGAAGAACAGCAGACACAGAACCGGTTCTGTGTTTGCTGCTGTTTGGCCCACCTGCCTGCCCGGGCTCTTATCTGTCCTTTATTTCGTGCTTTTTCAACCTCAGCTGCTCTGCGTGGCATAGCTGAGATTGAAAAAGCAGGAAAAAAGTAGCTTTTCAAATGCTGCGCACCTGCGTGCAGCACTTTTCAGTTGTCCGGGCAGCATAGCTTAAGGTTTTTATACGTACACGCAAAACGTAGTCACCGAACCAGTGGTAACACCAGTTGAATCCCACCCCTGTAATACAGTATCCAGACATGGAAACTATATGCCTGTTAACTCCTAGTTTCTATTTCCACTTACTGTAGTTGGAACGAAACTTTAAATAAATTTTTAAAAAAATATGGTACAGAAGTCTCAATTCTGTTCCAATACTCATGCCCTACTGGCAGGTCTACTGAATAGCTCTTTGCTACTAACATTACATTACCTGGACACCACTCTTGATTGAAGAGTAGTGAATTTGAAGAATATTTCAAATTCACAATAGTAATCTATTTAGTTTTATTAATTTTTTTCATACTTTTCCTGTATCAGCTTGATTTCTTTCTTCCTGCCACTCCCATTCCTTTTTGCACTGCTTTGCTTTCAAACCACAGAATCAGACAACCATTGGCCTTTGCCCTGCTTATTCTTAAAAAAATAAATTTATATTCTGATTAACTAATTAAGGAATGACAACAAACATTTTAATTGTTATGGCCCTTAGGAATAAGAGGCAACACTGGCAGCTACCAAAGCAGAAATTAACATAGTATGGTTGTCAGTGTCAAAAGACAATTGTCTAAGTTGTGCTTAATTCATGGGTTTTTATATTAGGGATTTCCCCAGGGAAATATAGTATTGATTTTTTTTTCCTTTCAAGACATATTTACTATTTTTTATTTATTTTAGTAGGCTTATCTGCCAATTGACTCAGTGTACTTACAATCCTACTACAGGAAAGAGTAGTTTATAATCCTACTATAGGCAAGCAGGATTAAAACAGCAATATAATCAGCAATAAACAATTCTATATAAAACATTCCTATGTCAAGGAATCACATTCTTACAGACTCGTGTATTCTTACACAAACATACTTCACCATACACACACTTTCTGTACACCAACATTTTTACAGCATTTGTTTTTTTGCCTCAAGAGAAACTGTGGATCAGATTGACAGCTGACTTTTTTGACTCGCAGTATAAAGCATTTTTAAAAAATACAAAAATAAAACTGGAAAGTTGTTATAAAAATAAAGCAACCAAGTATGTTACTTGAACTCCTGTCTTCAGCAGACTGAAAAATACACTTGGTGCATTTTTCTACACATCTGAAGAAATTTACAAACAACAAACATTACACACATATAAAAAGGCAGAATAGTGACAGACTGCGCCCACCATGGACACAAGTCTAGAAATTAGCTCAACTTTAACAGCTTCTAAGAAAATACTGCATGCCTACTTGGTAGATATTGAGGAATGATGGGGCAGAGGTTGGCTGGGTAGCTGCAAACTGGGTAATAAGGCACATGTTTTGCAAGGAGAAAGTATCTTCAGATAGTTAAAATGAAGATTTTTTTCACTATTAAAGTCTTAAATACTTTAACTACTATGCCTAACACACATAAAAGGCAATGCAAAAGGAAACACTGAATAAAATTACCGTTTACATTGCCAGGCATCTGTTACACACACAGAGACACACAGTGTGCATGTGTTTGTGTATGTATCTATGTCTATAATCTCTTTCTCTCTCTCTCCATACACATATCTATATATGTATATTTATATCTCTATTTTCTATAACTCTATATCTCTCTCTACACACACATACACACACACAAAATGAAACTAGAAGTTAGAATTTGGAGTTCAACATCCAGTGACAGGTTTGTTTCCATTTTAGAAACAGAAACGGATTCTTCTCGATTAACTGTTTTGAAAGCAGCCCACACATTCCGGGAAGGGGGTTGTCCGCTTCTTCCAAAGGGTCCCAGGCGGACCAGACGTGCCGGCTTCGGCTCCTATAATCCCAAGCCCCAAGGTAGAGACCCATGGGAGCTGGAGTCTGGAGGTGGCGAGGGGAGACCGGCGGCTTACGGGTGCGCCTAAAGCAACGCTCGCGATTCCCCCGAAGACAGTCGGGCAAGGCGAAGGAGAGAGAGAAAAGGCGCTTCTCCGCCACTATCCACCCGATGCCCTTGGCCGCAGCCGCCTCCTTGAAGGCGCTCAGGGGATCCGGAGGGGAGAAAGGAGATGCCAATCCTGCTTCCCTTCGTCCCGTCCAGAACAGAAAAGCCGCCAAGGCAGGACTGTGAACCTTCCGCCTCTCCGTCGGCTCCCTCACAGCCTCCCGGGGAAGCCCTCGAATCCCGCCCGCGAAGGCCTCCCCCCCGCCCGGCCACTCACCCGCAGTGGAATCCCGTCGCCGGCTCCGGCAGACACCGCGAGCCCCTGACCGCGCATGCGTACATGTCATGCCTTTACCTCCCGTCAAGACCGGCCCTGTCCTCTTAAAAGCTAGCGAGCGCGAGCGCATCACCTTTCCCCCAACCCACCCTCCGCTCCCCTCCTCCGAGCCACGCCCCGCTTCATTCTGACGCGTCCCGTCCCCCCAGCTTCTGTGCGACACGCCACGTCCCCTTTCCCGCCCCCCCACAGAAATCGGGAGACCTCGGACGCTGCCCACGGGCAGACGCCGTTTCACGGCTCGCGCGGTTGCCCCTCCCTTTCGCCCCAAGGGCAGCCCCACCCGCAGCGCGCACGCGCCTTTTTCGGGGCGCCATGAAGCCAAGCAGGAAGCGAGCGAAGGCTTAGCTGGGAGCTACGGATTGTCTTCGCTTGAAAAGAGGGACGAACGAACTCGAAGACTCCCGAGAAGTCAGGGCGGGTTTCGGATTTCTCCAGTCTTCCGTGGTTTTGTCTTGGATAATTAGCGACAGAGCGTCCCTAGCATTATTAAGATATGTCGATAATTGGGTTTTTTAGGCGTGCGTACTTGCGTTTTATATTAGGTTAGCGAAGAGGTCTCCAAACTTAGCAACTTTAAGACTGTGGACTTCAACTCCCAGAATTCCTCAGCCAGCTTTTCTGGCTGAGGAATTCTGGGAGTTGAAGTCCACAAGTCTTAAAGTTGCCAAGTTTGGGGAGTCCTGGTGCGCTCCAGATATGCCAATATAAGCTCCATTACTGCCTGATAGGAGTTGTAATCCAACTCTAGGATGTCCCCAATATACATCTACAAATATATAATTGGTGAAGGGTAGTTCATTACTTAATGCTGGATTATTTTTTAAACTTTTTATTTATTTTATCCTGCCATTATTTTTATAAATAAGGTGGCGATCATACCTAATATTCCTTCATTCTTCTGTTTTCCCCATAACGACTCTTATGAGGTGAGCTGAGAGTGACTGTCCCAAAATCACCCAGCTGGCTTTCATGTCTATAGAACTCATGATCTGGTTCTTAGGCCAGCATCTTAACCACTTAGAGCAAACTGGCTACTTTACAAAGGGCAATTGCCCCATTCAGAGCCCTCCAGTGTGTATAGGACTTGTGATTTTATCTCTGAGCTTTCTGAAAGTAGGTCTATCTTTATTAACTTGCTGCATGTTTCTTTGATCCACAAAAGGACTCCCACTCTTTTTAAAAAAATTAAGCCACTGGGATGTTTACAAAATCAAGTGCAAGCTTCGAGCTCACCTAGACCAGCAGATGATTAATTAAAGTTGTGATTGAATGCATACTTCAATAGCCATGTTAAGAAAATGATTGGATTTCATTAAAATGGTTGCAAAAGAGACTAGAATTTGTACACTCAAGTTTGTTCACCTTTACTCAACCTTTGGTACTGCTAAATGTGCTGATATTGCAGTAACATTGGAGGGCTGTGTGCAAACAATACTTATTACTCAATTTCAGAGTTTTGCATCATTTGAGAAATCAAAGCAAATATTCATGTAGTTGTACGGTATTCTGTTTCCTGGAAATCATTAAATGGGGGGCATATTCTGATTACAAGCAACTTGAGGCATGTACTAAATGTTCTAGGCATGCTTTGTATTTTGAATTTCTAATACAAACAGAGTCTACTGGACAGGGTCACCCTGAGATCAGATTAAGACAGGAAGACAACAGACCTAGTTTACCACAAAGCATGTGTCAGAAAAGCAATGTTTTGTCCTCAGTTTGAAAAAGTGCTCTCCCAAAGCCCCTCTTCCCTAATATTTAGGTCTTAAGCTTTGGTTGACTGTAGTACTGTACAGTGTTTGGCAAGTTCAAGCTGGCTGGCTGGGGAATTTTTGGTGTTGAAGTCCACACGTCTTAAAGTTGCCAAGTTTGAGAAATACTGGTGTAAGTAGAACTTCTTAGTTTATAAAGAAAGAAAGGAAGTCTAATAAAATACTCAAGAAAGCCAGCACTGGGGAATAGAAGAGGTTCTGAATGTGTCATATGTGGGTGATATCTCAAAACCTGTTTCCTATAGTTCCATCCACAGCCAGCAGACATGCTAAGTGGACAAGATGCTGTTGAAGCCAATGTATTTGCCAGCTGGGGCAAATATGCATTCTCAATAATTTGTACCAGAAACAGATCAGAACTTTAAAAATTCTAATAGTTTAAAATGGTATGGCTGTGCAACAATCCAGATTCAAAAGTGAAAAAATAACTAAATGTTCTTGGCCAATGACCATTCATTTAACAATCATTTGAAATTAGGACAGTTCTAAAAGGAATAATTTAAAACTGGTCCTCACACTTAAGACTGTTGCAGTGGTCACATGATCAAAATTTGGGCACTTGGCAACCAGCATGTATCTACTATGGTTGCAGCATCCTGGGGTTATGTGATTGCCATTTACAATATTCCCAGGCAGCTATCAATAAACCCAATAGGGGAAACTGGAATTAAGTTAACAGCCATGGCAAAAAATGTCATAAAACTGGGTGTGACTCACTTAACCATATAGTTTGTCAACAGACATTCTGGTCCTAATTGTGATTGTAAATTGAGCAGTAGCTGTAGGGATGGGCTTACAAGGTCCTCTGGGCGCCTGCTTTTTATCAGGGCTCTGATCTGCTTGCCTTCCCACTGGCTTTTAAATTTTGAGAGTAGAGTCAAAATCTCTTGCCTGAAAAATAGAGCATAATACTGAGGACAGTTCCCTGGAATACAAAGAGGGTTTAAAACCCTAGCTTCTAGCTAGAAGAAATAGAATTAACCTTTTCCCAGTGGCTTAATCTCCAATGATTGAGAACCAGCCTTTAGCACAATTTATATTCCAAGGAGAACTAGAGAGTTGCATACAGAAGGCCTATGACACACTGTACAGTACTTCCTTGCTTTCACTTATTATTTATAAATACTGCTAATGATTTGTGAATCTCACTATCTTTTACTATCCTAGGAATTTGAGGCCAAAGGTACAGGATACAAATGTTAAGATTCATTTTTAAATGTCTATCAGGGACGAAAGCTCCTTATTCATTCACCACATGACTGAGCTAGTGTACAACTTCAATCATTTCTTGGGATGAAATTGGGAAGCAAATAATTCTTAAAAGTTTGCTAACATTTTCCTTCTCTGGCCTGCTAACTAGTCTGTTTCTGTAAAACTGCTTCTATAAGGCAGAAATAATCTTGCAGAAATACTTTGTATTTTTCCTCCAGATTCAGTTAATATAGCATTAACTCTACCCTGTAAAAAAGTTATTCGGAGTGGAAGAAACAAATATTAGTGAAGTAAGTGTCTAGTATAAATTGTCTTTTGCAGAGATTATCTTTGATTCCTTAATGGAATTGTGCATGCTGTTTTATCTCCAATGACTTGTAGCCTCAATAAAGCAAACATCACAGTAATTTAAATTTGCATTTGTGTTTTTCTTCTGAGAGAACGTGAACTTCATAATAATTAAGTATGTAAAGAATCTTCCACACAATTTACTTTGGACCAGCGTGATATCACATATGGTATAACTCTGTACAAAGAACAGATATTTCTAAATGCTAGAGAAATTACACTCGTATAACTTTAATCTGGATTTCTTCTACTACACTTATTATGCAGATAACATTATATTGGAAATCTATATTCACATGCTATAAATTATAAATTTGTAAATAAATTATTTCTTTTGCAGCTGGCAAATAAAACTATTGTTTTGGAAGTATTCTATACATTAATGTCTTTTATTTGGTTCTTGTATATTAAAGAACATTAAAATATAATAAAAATCCATTAATTGCACAATAGTGGTGCCAATTATCTTTCAATTAATCACATCTGTTGTGTCTCTTGGGAAAGAGTACAATTTATATTTTGCATAATTCTGTCATAAAACTAAAGTCTACACGTTACTGACATTTAGATTGACAAGGGTGAAATAGCATTGTCAACATATAAAAGGAAATGTACGTGAATTAATATAGAATTAACCAATGAGAAATTATAAGTTCACGCTTGACTCTTGTTGGACAGGTAGACAGTTTTATATAGCATAATAGGTCATAATTTATTGTCTACTATAGACCACTAGTCAGTCCCCAACCTTTTTGACACCAGCGACCAGCTTTGTGGAAGACAATTTTTCCATGGACAGGTGGGGGTGATGGGGGGGGGGGGAATGGTTTCGGTTTTGCTTGCTTGCCTGCTGCTCACCTCCAGTTGTGCGACCCAGTTCCTAACAGGCCATGGCTTGCTACCGGTCTGTGGCCTGGGGATTAAGGACCCCTGCTATAGACAATTCTAATTTAGCCCCTAGTCTCATCAATAGCTAACCAAATGATACCTTCAAATCAGCAAAGACACATCTAGGTAGTTTTCTAAGGCAGTGTATTTCTCTGACATGACGGGGAAGGGGAAAAAAATCCTTGAAAAAAAATATTGCAAAGCACTTCTGTACTATTGCAAAACCCCTAAAAGAATGTGTTCATAAAATTCTTGAGAGTGGAATTTGACTTTACAAGATAATTGTACTGCTCCCCTATGCAACCTGAATTTAATCTCCTAGCGACTTAGAACTCCATCAGGGATATCCAACCTTGGCAAGTTTAAAACCTGTGGACTCTAATTCCAAGAATTCCCCAGCCATGCTGGCTGGAGAATCCTAGGAGTTGAAGAGTCTGTAAGTCTTAATCTTGCTATGGCTAGATACCACTGAACTCCATATAAAAATAAAAGATATGCATGAAGCGATTCTACACAGTCTGAATTGACTAAACAAGCTAAGTGATTCCAAAACTCTGAGCCACAATGCCCTGCCATGGTATAGGATATTTTACTACCTCATTAATAGAACTGTCCTAATTGTCCCTGGGGCACCAAGCATACAGTCTGGGAGATGCTAAGAACCCTGTGAACTGAGAATATTTGGGAACTTCTGAACTTAGTCAAAACCATACAAACCAAATTGTGGCTTAGCATGCTGTATTAATTTGTCATTGCTTTATTTGTTTATTGAACTTACATGCTGCTGAATTGTATTAGTGTCAGAGCAGCTTAGGACAACAGCATAAAGTAATATCAGCCAATCAAAATAAACAGCGGTAAATGAAACACAATACTTCTGGTGTTTATTCACTGAAGAGGAAAACCTAGCTTCTGGAGGAAGGCTGTTCAAAAATGTTGGAGCCATGAGGGGAAAACACTATTTTCTAGCTCCTGCTCCCCTCACCAAAACAGGGTAGTTCTCATGATTAGTCACTGTAGCTGATAAAGTCACAAGGCAGCAAACCATAGCTCACCACAACTTGTAAAAAATGTCAAACATAAGAGTGGAACGGAGTGTCTTGGAATAGCAGAAAGGCAGTCTTTTCTTTCCAGTTCCAATGAAGCATAGCCCCATCTTTAAGTCTGCATTTGAATGAGAAACTTCCAGTCTGCTTTTGGAGCCCATTCTGCTTATTAAAAGTATGAATCTTCTGCTTTAAAATTACTTCTTCACTATTTTGCACATCCATTATCCCAGCAGTGATAATTATAATAGTTTCTTTGAATAAGAACAATTTATGAAATGTATAGGCCTTTTGACTCCCTACAACTTTGGGCGGTGTACAAATTGTTAAAAATGTTAAACAAGAAAACAGCACAAAATAAACAAAAAGAACAAAGATGGCAGAGATAACAGCCCCCTGGGACAAAAAGAAGAGCAAGGGGCTTCTGTCATGCTCACCAAAGGCCTGGATGAAGAGATAGGTCCATTTTGTGCATGTACTAGGCACAGGGGAAAGCCCACACAAATTTGATCTTGTCCCCTTATAGTCATGCTCTGGATTTTTTGTTTGTTTTTGCAGGCCCCACAAATGCAGTAGTGCAGTAGGTATTGGGTCAGTTGCCAATAAAATAATGCATTAAAACTGTAGAAGGTTGTGGTTATGAAACCAAATCTAATTTTGTGCATGTCTGAAAGTACAAATTAGGTATTCACCAGTTTGGAACTGATATGCACAGCATAGTTGACTGTCTATTCATATGGTAAGCACAGGAAGTAAACCATAAAGAAGCAGATTTGGGGATCTCCAGGTATATATATATTTCTTTCATTCATGCATGCTTGACAATAATTATAGCACTCTCATTCTGAATTACCAGTAATCCATACTTAATACTATTAATAAGAATTAATCCTCCGGTATTTTAACTATTTTTATCACTATAGAAAACCACAAGGTGTCACTGTTTCAAGTCTGCCAGTAGGACCTAATTTTTAACACTTCTCTATACTGGATAATTAAATCCTATGTAGCATCTCCTTTCTTTTTCAGAGAAAGGAAAATAGAATTCAACTTCTGCTTTTTGGCCTTGCTCATTTAACCATGGTTTGTGGAAGTTAAGTTCAAATTTTAATAAAACATGACATACCTCAACTAAAGAAGTTGTATAATAGAATGAGGCATGAATCAAGTCAGTCAAATTAAGATTAAGTTTTGAGGGGGAAAAAGTTTTTTCTCCAAACTGTCAGGTATGCAAGTACATATGACATTTGGCTACATTCATTATATAAGAAATTCAAGATGACATTCACAAAAATACAGTTTTGTGGGGGCCTGATACAATACTCTATGGGGTAGCAAAGTCTTGTATCACAATTTATTAATCATTTAGGAGCCCACAAAATTCTATTTTTTCTTCTTTTCACACATTCTTACAATTACCCCCTCTGGAAAAGTTCCTAAATAATTGACAAACTAATGTTTCTCTTTCAAACCAAAACAATTTTAAAAATACTAAACGATGAATGCAAATTTTCTCCCTCCCAAATGAATGCATATTTTCTCCCTCCCATCAGCCTTTTATAATGAACGTATTTACAATTTTGACTAAAAAGCCTGCATACTTTTTTATCACCTTGAGTCAAATTATTGCCTTGTTGTAGATTGTGGAGCTTTTCCTATATTTAAAATTATTCCCTTTGTGCTTTTCTAAATATAAAATGCATATTATAGGGAACAATTAGAGCAGTGGAAGGGAATAGAAAATTTGCTAAATGAAAACATCATAGAATCTTTACATTGTTGCTTATTTAACTATTTGACTAACAAGGAAGGATTAGTGAACTATAAAAAATAAAGCACACATTGAAGATACTTTTTTCTAAGTCTGTTTTCAATTGGAAGGACTTAAACATATGCAGACATCTCAAAGTGACATCAACACTATTTATTTTAGAAGAACTTAGGTGTAACTAGAAAGACCCGTTTATTTTTAATTGAGTCTGAACAACTTGTGTCATTCTGCTTGGTTAAATTTAAAATTTTCCAAAACATTAGCCAGAAAGGAACAGACCTTAAAATTTAACTACCCTAAAAATTTAACAATGTATGGTGAGATCTTGGGACATTTTTGGACACAGAGTTATTGTTACTAAGCTCTGCCAAAGTCAAGGAAATAAATTGCAATAGTGCAACTTGTAGCAGATTTATTTACAAGTAAATCCCAACAGATAATACCGTTCTGAATTTCTTAGAAAGTACCAGATGTACAGTTAATTTGCCCCATTGATCTCAGTACTGCTGGTTCACATACTTCTTTTTTTTGCTAGTGTAATCCTTACAAAGAGATGAACAAAGTTATGCCCGAAATATCAGATCTGTAAATGGGGACGGATATCCTTAGAACTAGCAGGCATTTCTACTAAAATAATCATAAAAGTTTCTGGCTTTCAATTTTATCCTATGGGGATTAAGTCCTGATTTTGGTACATTTCATTAAGCAATGAGGAAGTGTGGTTAATCTAATGGCTAATTACCATTCCAATCCCCAACATAATGTTCTGTTCAGCTTCTTTGAAATTAAGGAAAAATTGTACATTCACTTTGGAACCATAACATTCTTGGCCATCTAGCACCCCTTCTTGCTACTTTATATAAAAGAAACCACAGATGCCTAGTAGCCTTCTGAAACACTTAATCCATCTGAGAAAAATATATTGAATTGTTTCCCCATCACACGCTGTGAAGAAAAACAAATTTCCTGATAGAAGGCAACCTCAGACTGTTTCTTTAAAGCTGCCAAGAAAAATTAGAAGTTGTATTCGGGTGAAAGGCTAAATTCCCTAAGTAGAACTGGAGGGACTATTTCAGTCAGAGGCATCCTAAAGCTTGGTAGTTTGACTATTATATGTTGGGTGAAAAATACAGAACATTCACTAGTTTCACAGATATACTGGGGAGCTAATCTTCATCCTCCTCATTTAACCATCTGTCCATAATTTTACCCTTCAACTAAGACAGCTGTTCCAAATGACAATCCAATTATACAGGTTTGTGCTGGGTTCACATAATGTATTAAGAACCATACAAGTATAGAAAGTTTAATGAACCCAATCAGTGAAAGTTGGGTCACCAAACTAAAAATACTCTGGATATAATTATTGTAAAAATGAGTCAAGCAAGGATATATCATACCTAAATTTCATCATACTATGAATCCAGATGAATTGTTTCAAATTAACAGTCTTAATTCTTATTATTTAAACTGCCAATTCTTAATGCTTTGGCTGTTTTAGACAACCTCTGATCTGACTCCAGTATTACATTGAAATGGCCAAATATCCTTATATTTGTTTCAATCTAATACAATTTGTAAGAATTATTTTTCTGTTAATATTTTGTAATTTTTAAAATGTTAATTGTTGTGTCTTGCAATTCCTTTACTGGCTGGGGAATTCTGGCAGCTGGTCTACACCTCTTAAAAGATGCCAAGGTTGAAAACTGTCCTAACCATTATCTTATTCATTGGTTACTTGAGAGAATTTCATGAGAAGAAAGGGGGAAGCACAATTTATTTAATTGCCCAAACAGGCAAGCGCCTAATATTTTCAAGGAGCAACCACTTCTGGATTTTATTTTGGGCAGGGCACCCAGAGGGAAGGCAGACTAGTCAGTGACAAAAGAATGCCCACTCCTATGACCTACTTGCCTTTCCTCAGTCTCAGTAGGAAAGAATAGACCTAATGCAACTATCATAAAAAAGCAGTTACAATTGCTGCCTCTGCCCACTTTAAACAAGCCAATTTTCTTGTTGCTATGCTGCCTGAAAACAGAAATTAAGCAAGAGATGCAGGAAGCTCTCTCAGACATCCCACGCCCCTGAATGGGGTGAATGACTGAGCTTTGCAGTAAAACCAGGGTGCAAGGCAAGTGGTTGAGCAAATAATATCACACTTTGGGAACATGTTCTGCTCCACCATCTCCAGCGAAATACCTTTTATTAAAAGCAGAATTAAAACATCAGTTATGCACTATCAGATTATGGCTGACTCTTCACACCCACCACTTGCTATTCCCTCTGACAGTGATCTTTTGGTTCTTCAGCAGATTCCCAATCATAGTAACAGGATTCCCAGGAGGAAGCAGGGAAGGTGAGCATGCCCCAGAGACCTACTGCAAAAAAACAAAAACAAACAAACAAACCCACCTCCCCTTCATCTCAAACTAGCCTGGTGAATAGCAAATCCCCTTCCTGTATCTGGGATTCATCCTATCTGGGATCTCTGATGATCTTTTAAAATAAATTCACGTACTCACACATTTTTACACTCCTTCAAGAAAACCAAAGAAAGCAAAAACAAAAACTACCTAATCTTAACCAAGCAAACAAACCACAGGTTTAGAAGAGGATCCCATCTAATTCTATAACTCCATAAATGATCTCGGAAGAACCCTCTCTCAAAGGGCAATCCCCTACCTACCTATCCAACTCTTTTCTTTTCTTGCTTTTCATTCTGTGCATTCAAGGTTTTCTGAAAGTGAATCCCACTGGGGAATTTACAGAGTGGTGGAGCAGACTACTTTGCTTTGTTGGACCATACGACTAGCACACTTAATAACAACCACAATAATACAAATATTAATAATGCCTCCCCTCCCTCCAGATCCAACCCACCTGTGTGCAGCAATAGCTCGCCTTTAACCTCAATCGCCGAATCGGTAGCTCTGGAAGGCAACAGTTCTGGAGATGCGCCTTTAAACCAGCCCCGCCGCCTCGGCTGCTGCTCGAAACCGGTGAATGGCAGCTCCCTTTGCCCTGTCAGAAGCCGGTGCTTCGAAGCCTCGCCCTCTTATCTTTTGCCGCCAATGAGCGAAGCGAAATGAAAAAAAAAAGGGCGGGGGTGGTGTGAGAAAGTGACGCCGCGTGGCCAGAGAATGTGTGACCAATGGGCGCTTCTCTGAGGCCCAGGCCGGTAAAGGAGTGCGCGACGTCAGAACCCAGCGCCCAATAGGAGTCCACTGCTGACTGCAGGGTGAGGGTTGTGAGGCTGTAGGTCCTCTGGTGAGAAAGAGGAGACGGTTGCTTAGCAACGGGAGGAAGGCGCTCTTCTTATCTGAGCCCAAGAAGCACCGTGTTGCTTCTCCAAGGGGATGAAGCTTTCATTGAGAGGGGGAATCAGTATGAGCATGAGTAAAAGTTCTGGTGATTGTTGTTTTAAAAAGTTAGCTTCCTTTAGTTGGACATTAGTAGCAGCTGTTAAACCTGACACAAAGATGGAGCAAACATACTGATTGGAAATTATGCTGTTGGTATTAATGACTGAATAATGTCACATTGGGGAAATTTCTTTTAAAAATAACTCATGGGATTCAAAAGATTCTCGATTCACTTCCTCACACCTTCAGTTTAAAAGACAATTGGTGCTGTATGGAATGAGGCTATTGTGACCATGTGGAAACTCTGAGTGCATCTTAATTACTTCCAATAAAAAGGCTATTGACTTGCAGTCCTCTTTGTTAGACTTATCCACAGCAGGTTGTCTGCTTTTGGAAGCAGTTTGTTGACAAGAATATATGCTTGAATATGTTTTGATGTTTTGAAAATATTAAATGTCCAGCTTCTTAGCTTTGTGGAAAGTAATAATTTGCATTATTCAATTATTTTAATTTATTCTATTCTTTTATTATTTCATTTATATCCTGTTTTTAAGCTTACATAAATATTTGAAATTATATGTGTTTTAGGCAGGCACACAAATAATTACTTCTAAATATAAATTTAGTAGTTAGTTTACTTTATTGATTAGCCAAGTGCAGAGTTCCAAACACAAATTATTATTAAAATCCAATAAAAACAATTTAAAATGAAATTGGAATAAAATACAATTTAAAATGAAATTGGAATAAAATACAATAATTTAATATATGGATAAATAAAATATAAAATTATATTTCAATGTCACCCCTTAAAATCTAACTCCAATCAGTCCCACATATGAAAGGATAAGAAAATAAAGGCAATAATATGTAGACCTCCAGTAAAATTCTGCAAATGAGACAGGGCAAAAGCATAAGAAAAGCTTTATAAGAGACATTGCAAAGTGTTAAGAACTTAGTTGTACATAAAGCACATTAAATATTTCATTAAAGCATCCTCAGCTACTCACCATAACAGAAGCTCCCCCCCCCTTTTTTTTTTTTAGATGAGATTGAGATACAGTACCATAAAATTCAGCTGGCATATACAGTACATGCTATAGACTTCAAGGATTTTAAGAGTCTGAGATATAGCAGTCAAGAGGTTGGATTAGAACTAGGAGACCCAGATTCAAGTCTCTGATCAGCCATAGAAACTCCCTGGATAACTTTGGGCTAGTTTCTTTTTCTAAAGATCAATTTACATCAGATTTATTGGGTGTATACAATGAAGTGAATTTCCTGGATAAGGTACTTTAAACTCTTGGAGAAAAGACAGACTATAAATCAGTAATAAAAACGGTTATTCCTTCTTCCAGGAATAACTCCTTGGGAATTATAATTCTATTGGTTAGCATAAAGTTTAATCAAGGAGTTCCTAATAATAAATACTTAGTACCTGGTATAATCCCATTAGCATGATATTGTTATGTAGACAGACATGCAAATGTCCATTTACTTGTTTGGCTGACATGATATTCCTAAAGGTTTGCAAGGCAAAAAGATTAACAAGGTTTCTTAAGGTAACTCTGAATATAATCTATTTGGCATAGCCAAGAAGGGGAAAAAGAAAATAAAGGCTCTTTTTTTAAAAAAAACAACCTTGATAAATATTTACATAAACTGACTTGCTCAAAGTTGACTCAATTCATTACAGAAGAGTTGTTTTTTCTAGGAAATGGTACTTGCGTCAAAAAGTTGCATGCAATTTATTTGCAAATACTATGATGAAATCCAGTTCTAATCGATCTACAATTCCACAGGGAAAGAGTTCTTAGACAATGAAGCCAGATATGTTATAGCTATAAGTTGAACACTTCGGCTTTTATCCTAAATACCCTGATTCCAGGATAAACTTAATTTATTTTAAAGAGTTGAACCAGTAACCAAGTGCCCTCTGATTTGGTTTATCAGTGTATTGTTGAACTAATGTTTTATTGTCTATTTTAGGATGCGTGGGCAATATTTTGGCAGCTATCAATCACATTTCTAATATATGTACTGTATATAGCTGAGGGCCATAGTAAGTGAGGCTATAATATCTTCAACTTTGCAGGAGAGAAGGCAGGGCACAGGTTGTCCATTTACTTTTATAGTTCACCAACTGGTAAAACCCTGGTAAGGAAGAAGAGGAAAGAGAAGGAGGGAGAGAGAGGTAGACAGACAGATATGTAGATATGTACTCTGTGTGTATGTCTGACTAAATATTTTTAAAATGAAGATAACAGAATCTAATATAAACAAAAGAAAAGAAATCAGAGAGAATATGCTGAAGTGCAAGCTGAAAGTGCAAGAAAGGGGGGAAAAGTGAAGAAAAATAGAAAATAACAAAGATACAAAGCTTCCAAATGTCTTTACACTAGTTACAGTTCAATTATAAATTTACCATAAATCTATACATTTATGGTTACAACATACCTCTCGTCTTCATGGGATCATTTTTTTTCCTGTTTTATGCAAAAAGTCCATCAGGGGTCTCCAGGCAGTAATAAACATAGAACATCTTTTATCTGATCAAAAAAGTCAATTTAGCCATTGCAGTAAGTTCCATCATCTTCATCAACCATTCCTCCATTATAGGTAGTTCCAAATATTTCCATCTTGTTTTTTGTCTTGCTGCAGTTGTCATATATAAAAACAAGTTCCATAACTTTTTTCCGGTCTGCAGCGCTTCAGAACAGGCAGGAATCCGCGACTGTACGCAGTTTCTGCCTGTGTTCACTGCCCGAGTGCCCTGAGCCATCTGGCTTCGGGGCTAAGCCACCTCTGTACAAGGTGGCGAAGACAGATGAAATGTGTCTTCTTGTCATTCATATTTCCAAAATAAATCTGAACCACTTTTATATGTTCTTGACAATTTCTATGTAACATCTTATATTTAATTTATGGTTTTTCCAGCACTGCACAAATTTATACATATCTGTCACTGTTTGAATGTACATCAGATATCAGAAACAATTCTAGGGATATTCATTTTTATCACAAAAATTCTCCACAGCAATGGCAGTAGCGGTTTTTCTCTTCTTAATATGTCTTTTTAACTTCATTCCATGTCTTAGTGCTATTATTTTGAAATTACATACAGTTCATATCTATAATAGTGATACCCAGATATGTTATTATATTCTCAATCTTACAACTCATTTATTTATGTTCTATTTGAGCTACTTTCATATTTTTGCTGACATTTTTGTGTTCTGTTGATTAATCTTGAATCCTGCTAATGCACCACATTCTCTTAATTTTCCATTAATATTTCAATTTTCTTTAAAGAAACTTCCATAACCAACACTAAGCCATCTTCAAAAGCCCTTAATTTAAAAGTTTTTAAATCTTTACTCCCACAATTCTCTCCTTTCGTTTTATACCTCTATTCTATATTTCAAGAACCAAAATAAACAATGGAGGAGAGAGAAGGTATCCCTGTATTGTTTTTTTTTGTTTTAATCTCACAGGATTTTTAAAGATTTCCATTAACAATAATTTTTAATGTTATATTGGGAAATGTAAAATGATCTTACCCCTTTTATTAAATTCTCTCCAAATTTATGTCTTCCAAAATCATTAACAAAAAACTCCAGTGGTATGACTTTATTTTGAATGACGTTCTTGATACTTACTGATTTGTTACAGTATTTGAATATTTTACAAGTACATGCTATAGTGTCAAGTGTTCCAGTCCAGAAATGTGCAGATCTGTATAAATGAGTCCTGGATTATTAGAGCAGTGGTCCCATCTGCCAATATTTTTAAAGCTTTATTTTTCAAATAGCCATTACCTTCCCAACTCTGTTTTGCATATTTACTTTTCTGAGGCTAATCAAAAGCTGCCACTTATTAGACTGATATTTCATAACAATCTTCCCAAATCTATTACTGTCCAAATGCACCTTCCATTTTTCTTAACCTATATGGCTATCATAACTTGTGATTCAATACAGCCAGAAGGTACCAGTTTGGAGAAGGATGATCTGTAATGCAAGCAGAACCAAATTTACCCTCAGGTACCTTTAAACCATTTCTACTTACTCTCTGCATTCTAATAAATATTTATTCAAATGTAATCATATACTGTTAATAAAACAGTTCTCCTATATTTAGTGGCATGATTTGAAATTTAGAAAACAACCCAGCTCTCTCCTGAATGAATAACTAGTATACCTGGCTTATTCCCTGGAAAAGTGTTGATGTCAATGCTGGCTTAGGCCAACAGCTAAAACATTCTGTTTTTACAGTAGCAGCCTGGCTGTTGAATGTTCCTAAACAAGTCAACAACGAACAGTGTCTTCTCATATTTTTCAGTAGCTGGAGTGAATTTACAGTATAGATATTCTGACTGGCCAGAACGAGCTAGAATTTTCCATTTTATTTTATTTTAAGTAAAATATTTTTACAGGATTTTTCATATGTATACTGGGTGACTAAGAGGAGAGATGCAACACTGCAAGTACAACAACAGCTTGGCATGGGGACAGATAAGATTGCAACCCCACATTCATTTGGGTGTGAGTACTATGAATACTGTAATAGGTATTTCTCAGTAAATCTGGTTGGCTGATCTCCAAAAACTTACAGGGTTGGACTTGATTACTACTTGAGTAGGAGACCAGAGAAAATTTCCGGTCTTCCCTTGGGCTGGGCTGGGAAGCTGAAGAAATACAATGGCAAGCTACTTCCATACTCTTGTCACAAACAACATCTGGACAAGTCCACAAAGTCACCAAGGGTCAATTTTGATTTGAAGAACACTTTAATTTCCCCTTTCTTTAAAAAAAAAAGTATAGATTTCCTTTTCAATATGGCAGTCTCCAAACAGGCTAGATTGCAACTCAACTAATTCCAGATCAAAGTTCTAATCCAATCACATTTGGACTGTACATCTTTGTTTTTTTCTTTTAGTCACTGTGTACTCTTTGCAGTAAGATCTCCTTAATTGCCACCCCATCTCAAGCTGAAAGTTCACTGAGGTAGCACTTGCTCTCAGTTAAGTGGATTACAGTACAGGATTACTTGTTTTAGACAGAGCTACTTTATTTTTTGCAGAAGGTGTTTTGTGTGCCTTTACCTTATTTAAAGAGACTATCTTGTTATGATAATTAGTCAACTGAGAATTAATTACGCATTGGGAAATCTATACAACCTGCCTGATGCACTATGTGCTTCAAAATAGGACTGTATTGTATGAGCAAGGGAGTGGACTGGCAAAACTTGATAGGGTTCCTGTACTTAAGAAATTATGGCCTGTTTTAATTATTTCATGTACTGTGCTTGTTTCCTACTTGTCTCTCTCTATGTGTGTTATACATAACATAAATGTCTGTGAAAATCTTTTTTGTATTCTCAAAGCTGCATGTCTTTTGCATGAAATAGATGTGGGTTGCTGACAATATTGGTGAGATGTTGGAATGTTCCTGCTGTTTTGTCTCACCCCAGATTGCTGTTCTGTTGTGTGAATGAGAGATATTAGAGTCCTCTCATTATTGCATGCTCATTTGTGTGACACATAGATGAACATAATACTGTTTTATGTGATGTCAATATACTATCATATGTATATTTGTTATTTGAATCATTTATATTTCTATCCTCAGCTTGAACAGGTCATCTTAATAAAGAGAGATTGGGGATACGAAAATTCTTGATCTAACACAGATTTCACCTTCCTAAACCGTCTGAGAAATCCAGAGCTGTTTTGCAGTTCTTGTTTAGATATTCCTACAGTTTCACAGTTATATCCAATCTTCAGTTAAGGTACATGAAACCCAGGGGTGGTATTCATCAGGTTCTGACCATTTCTGGAGAACCGGTAGCAGAAATTTTGAGTAGTTTGGAGAACTGGCAAATACCACCTCTGATAGGTCCCACCCAGTGGTGGAACTCTATTTTTTTTACTACTGGTTCTGTCGGTGTAGTTTATTTGGTGGGTGTAGCTTGTGGTCATGTGACTGGGTGGGTGTGCTTGGTGATGAGGTGACTGGGTGGGCATGGCCAACTCAATGTCACTCACATCAAGGGGTGCTTCACCTGGCCCCTCCCCTCCCAGACATTCCTTGTCACCCAGCCTCAACTTATCTATAGTTCTGTAAAAATGTTGTTCACCTTTTTTGACTTTATTATTTGCATACTATAGATGTACTTTCATGGACCACTGAAAGGAGGAAATGGCTCACATGCTTTATTCAAGAGTGTGATAGGCAACAGGCTTTTAAGAGGCTGCCGCAAAGAAAGCGGGACAATGCATTTTCCAAAGAAGCAGAATGCAAAGAAGAAGCAATGGATGGAAACTGAACAGAGCGAAGCAACCTAAAACTAAGGAGACACTTCCTGACAGTGAGAACAATTAACCAGTGGAACTGCCTGTCTCCAGAAGTTCTGGGTGCTCAATCACTGGAAGTTTTTAAGAAAAGACTGGACAGCCATTTCTCTGAAATGGTATAGGGTTCACCCCAAGCTCCCTTCTAAGTATTATTCTGACACCTTTCCCAGGATTTCTAGACAGAGTTTGGCATCCTCAGTTTTCTTGCCTGAGCCGGGGGTTGGACTAGAAGACCTCCAAGATCCCTTTCAACTCGTTAAACACATGTGTATTTTGTGCTCTGGACTATTGACATTGAATGCATGTAAACCCTGAAAAATATGTGGTAGCCCTGGGCAAAAGAAAGGCAGACAAATCACTCTAGGTGTAGGGACAGTGTAAAATATTAACACATGATAAATAATGGAACAATTAAAAATAATAGCACAGAGTTTTCTCTCTCTCTTCCTATTTTTTTTCTTTCTTTCTTTACCTTCCTCTCTCTCTCTCTCTCTCTCTCTCTTTCTTTCTCTCTCTCTCTCTCTCTCTCTCTCACACACCACACACACAGAGAGAGAGAGAGAGAGAGAGAGAGAGCACTTAACAGACAAGCATTTTGGAAGCAGCCCCTTTAAATTTCTCCAAGGCTTGAGTGGATTCTTTTACTTGCAAAAGTGCTCCAACGCTCAATTCACCCCCACCCCCTCTGTCAGACCGCACTCTTTCTCACTCCAGGCACTTTACTCACATGGGGACAGTGATACTTGTAGCGTCCATGCCTTTCTTCCTTTTCCCTGGGGAGAAGAGGACATGGGGAACAGAAAGCTAGGAGAGCGATCACAAGTGAGTGACCAGGAGACCGGGTTGGGGGCGTGACCAGCCAGGGATTGCCACCGGTTTGACGACCCATGCCAAATAACCGCTACCGGTTCACCCAAATAGGTGCAAACCGATCGAATAGCACCTCTGGCCCTGCCCCCCATCTATTCTCTGCCTCCCAAGTCCCAGCTGATCGGCTGGGTCTTCTTTTGCTGTCCTGCACAGGAGAACAGAGCTGGAAAGCAGGTTAGCAGGGTGGGGAGAGAATGGGATTTTGCAGTACCCTTCTCCCTGGAGTCGGGAGGGAATGAAGATTTTAAAGTATCCTACCCCTGCTACACCCACCAAGCCACGGCCACAGAACCAGTAGTTAAAAAAAATTGAATCCCACCACTGATGAAACCAAGTAGTGGTTCAGTTATTTGCAGACACTCATTTATAAAGATTATGGATTGGCTGAAATGGTTCAGTTGATGTTCTTACAGGCCATCTTCTCAGATGTAGATAAAATTGCATTTTAGAAACTACAGTAGTATCTAACAAAAAAAAAAAGAGTCTGGATCCACCTATTATGGTTTGAACCCATAATTGTATAGGATAGCTTTTATTCTGCCTGGAAAAGCGTGCTGATCAAATTTTCATTCTCTTCTTGATATTTCTGGGACAAAACATTGGGCCCAGAGTGGCCTACTGCATCTCTGCAGGCCACATAGGCCATTGGGAGCACAGCTCCCACTTCCAAGTACTTTTTGCTCAGGACACAAGCCAACTGAACAGCAACCTGAGCTCTCTCTCTCTCACCCAGTGTATGGCTGCTCCAGAGAGGCCAGTGCTGAAAGGTCCAGAGGAGCCAGCTTGGTACAAAGGCTGATGCCACCTCCGGTAAACTGTCATCAAGATTCACTCTGTGAGCAGACAGGCAAGTCCCCATTTCTCCAGAGGAGTCAGTCAGCTTTGTTTCAGCTAGTCGGTTTAACAACCAGTTCCTCTAAACTAGAGTTACTTAGAAATCTTACTTAGAATAACAGGGTTGGAAGTGACCTTGTAAGTCATCTAGTCCAACCCCGCATGAGACCCTACACCATTTCTGACAGAACCCTAACCCTAGACTAGCCATGTCTTCTTCGTATGTTTTAGCCTCCAGTCCAGAGGTGGTATTCAGCAGGTTCTGACCAGTTCTGGAGAACCAATAGTGGAAATTTTGAGTAGTTTGGAGAACCAGCAAATACCACTTCTGATAGGAGATTTTACAGTATCCTTCCCCTGCCACGCCCTCAGGACTGGTAGTAAAAACTTTTCAATCCCATCATTGCTCAGTCCCTTAACGACCCATGCCTTAGGATGGGATGGATGTTTGAGATAAGATCTGTTTCTGTTTCTTATCTCTGTGAGTTTCTATGAATGAATAGTTTCAATATGTTTTAGGTTTGTTGAAAGGAAGATTCTGTAACACTCCTCTCTGGCAGCACCTTTGTCTAAGTGAAATTGGTGAAATAGAACTGTCTGTGTTTGTGTGGCACATGTATTTGCATTGCCCTTGCACTATTGTAAATATTTCCTCCACCATTTATATAATGCACATCATATTTCAAATGCTTGATAGAATACTTGAATTTTATTCAGCTTTTCCTTTGTCTGATTGCAATTCTGCAGTTTTTCATAAAGTTGCCAAATTTCATGAAGTTGCTGGAAGAGTGTACAGTAGTTTACTTGTATAGATGTAGATTTTAGTTTTATATCTGCTACCTTAAATCAGTATTTGCATCTTGCCTTAGATTTGAGGTGTACTGGATCTTTGCATTATATTTTTGAATCTAAATAAAGTAAACCTTGATAATAAATTTATCTCATCTTCTCAACTTATCATTTGATCATCATTAATTCCTTCAGAGAACTCCATAGTGATCCGTCTCCATTTTTTAAACTAAATCTCTTATTATAGAAGAAAAGCTGCCCCAGAGGCAGCCAATGTAACATCTCAACAGATTGCATGCATCACACAGGCTCATTGACAGGCTGTGTAGTTACCAGGAAATAAACTTATTTTCTAAATATCTTTGATTAAAATTTCAGTGTTTGTTTTATTTCTGCTTGTTTGTTTGGCCTGACTGTAGCAGTTTAGCATAGTGAAAGCTGTTTCATGGGGCAAATCTTTTTCAGTAGAATTTCTGACATGTTGTTTTAAGTTTTGCAAGTCAGACACTCTTATGCCCTTTTTTCTGAAAGAGCTTTGAACTCCTTGGCTTAGCTGATATTCACAAAACACATTCCTAGCTACTTTTGAAGCCAGAAAGTTGGACTAAATAAATATTCCCCAACCTCATTTGTTGGATTTGAATTTCCACAATATCCAATTAGAGCCGGCTGTCAAACTTAAGGCCCATGGCCCGGATCCGGCCCGCAGGGTGCTTAGATCTGGCCTGCAGGGCCACCCTGCAAACAGCAAAGGCCTGGCCTGTGGTGCCTCTGCCAGAGAAAACAGAGCTTGGGAGGGCCATGCGTGGGCCCCCCAGCTTTTTTTTGCTGGCAGAGGGCTGCAGGAGGCCATTTTAACAGACATCAAGCTAGCCACACCCAGCCTGGCCATGCCCCCCTGTCCCTACTGAGGTCTTCGATGAAATCGAAACCCTTGAATTAGACCTAAATTGATGTAGTGGTTAAAGCACCAGGCTAGAAACAAGAAGACTGTTAGCAATAGTCTTGCCTTAGGCATGAAACCAGCTGGGTAACTTTGGCCAGTCACAAACTTTCAGCCCTAGGAAGCAGGCAACGGGAAAACACTTCTAGTTTGCCAGGGAAATTGCAGGGAGTTGTCCAGACAGTCATCAGGAATTACTGGTGCAACTCGTTATAAGCAAGAGGATTGTCTCTTTGTGTGGGCTTTGCAGCAGTCCCTCTTCAGCATGTCACACATCAGTGGAGATGCATTAAATAGGAGGGTCCCTGCAGTATGAATGGGATGGGACTTGTATTATTATATAATTGTACAGTTTTGGAACTTTTCTTGAACTTCTCAAGAATATTTTTCCCCCTGTGTCACTTCACACATCCCATCTAATCATCCCACTAATTCAAAATGGTGGAAAATAAACATATGGGAAAATGGTTTCCAATCGCATAAATATGCATCTACAAAACTGTTTTCATAATTAAGCAATATTTGAAAGATTGTAATGTGGACAACGACAAAAAGGCACATCAAGGCAGAATCGACTCTAGAGAGAAAGGAGATAGACCTGATCATGATCATATCTCTGCTAGGGCTGTACAGTGATAAAAACTAAGGCTTTAGCCACTGGGGAAGTTCAGGAGCTAATCATGAGTAAGGAAGAGGGGGTGATTGACAGATAATAACTCCAAGTATTAAGTCTCTCATTATTTTTAGGCGAGGAAAAGGTATCTGCCAGCCTCAACAAAAAGAATTTTTTTCCATTGTTACCATTTTAGGAATTTAGAAATGCTGACTTTAAAAAATAAACCGTCTCCCATCAAATAAAGCAGTGAAAGTCTGCTTTCCCCTCCTTATCTGCCTTAAAAGGCTGTGGAAATTAAAAAAAAAAACCCAGGGGAGGAGATGATTGATAGGAGAGGAATTCAGGAAACAAAACATAAATGGAAGGGGTCAAATACTGCAAGAGAAATGGCTGTGCTGGAACTGATGGTGATGATTCCTCCCTCCCTCTAATGATCAGAGAGAGGGAGTATAATCTCAATCTCCCCAGATGGTCAAACCCAGCTTGGGTCATATCAACTCTAACTACACCCCAAATATAATAATGGCAAAATATTATAGATCTGAAATGGCGGTGAGATAATCTTGGATTCAGGAGGAAAATAATACTTTGCTCGTGGCTTATGAAATCCCAAAAGGCTGTTCAGCCTGTGTTGAGAAAGAGACATATGATTAAAGAGGAAGATTATGATGGTCATTGCATTATGATGCTTTTGTAAAATGCAACTGGTTTAGCTTGTGTGCTACAGTTTTACTTTTGTTACAGCGAATAAAGGAAACAGGGAACATTCAGTGGCACTGAATATTTTCCAAGCCTTTTACTAATGAATTGCATTAGAATGAATTATGTGTAAGGTGTCATCTTGGACTGTGGTATACGAATTCAGTTTGAGATTTATTTATTTGTATCCTTCCTTTATTATTTTTACAAATAGCTTAATCAATCAGAACAGAGCTGCAAGGGACCTTGGAGGTCTTCTAGTCCAACCCGCCTTACACCATTTCAGACAAATGGCTGTCCAGTCTCTTCTGGAAGACCTGCAATAATAGGGCACCCACGACTTCTAGAGGCAAGTCATTCCATTGGTTAATTATTCTAACTGTTATTAATCAATCAATCAGTTTTTAAAATTGATTGTTCTAACTCATGCTGGCATGCCCAACACACCTTCTTCCTATTTTCCCTACAGTGACAAGCCTGTGAAGTGGGTTAGGCTGAGAGAGAGAATGACTGGCCCAAGGTTAGCCAGTAGCTTTCATGGCTAAGGTGAGACTAGAACTCATGTTCTCCTCCTTTTTAGCCTGAGTGACTTAACCACTAGACCAAACTGGCTCTGTTTTTAATAGAGTACATTTTTTGTTCTTGGCCTAAATATCTCTGCCATTTGCCACTGAAAAAGTCAGCACAGCAGAAGCATAGACTAATTTATTCTATAATTGCTCTGAGCTCTCTCTAATTTCCAGTGATGTTTATTCCCAACATACTCCCAGTCTATATACAGATCAGAACAAGTGCAAACACCGTTCAATACGGCTAGCAAAAAATACAGCCTTATGTTTACTCATTCTCAGTCCTAAAATAGAAGTGACCTGGTAAAATTCTTTACAAGGCAGACAAAAGCAGAGAACTATAGACAGAAAAATGAGCAACAATTCGTATTATTTATATCAAAAGGAGACAGAACTTTCGAAAGCCTCTGGAAACAATAAGCACAGAGTGTTCCAAAGAGAGTCACCTTCGGTTTCTTCAGCCTTAACCCTTTTATGGCAACATAACTATATAACAGAAGCAAATTAGTGGTGGAAAATCAGACAATAGGTGATCTCGCTTCTATTCTTGATCTTAAGGGGAACAATTGCGGGGACGCATCCAACAAACCGAAGCAGGTGTTAGGAGAAAAGCAGGAATGGAGCACTGAGGATGGGATTCAGTATAGTTGCTCAGAGGGAGGGTAGGGTAGGGAGACAAGATGCTTTGCACATAAAGTGAACATGTGTTGAAAACAGGGAATTTCTCTGCTTTGCTCACCTGCTCTCCCTCCTACCAGGGAAGTGAGGCATCCCCATGGCCATAGGACTTACAGAGTGAATGCAGTTGGGGAAGAAGAAGGAAGCAAAGAAGAGATAGAAGACAAAGTTCTCCTCACCTTAGAATTGGCCCTTTGGGACTGTATCCCTACCCAGTCTTAATATCTCCCAGGAATTAATAGACCATGATAGCAATTTTTATTTGGAAGCTCTTTTCATCCTGGGTACCTTTAATGGTGGTGGCAGAAGATTAATTTGGGACAGAGTGTCATGGAATCAGTGGTAAGGGGAGATGTGTGGATAGGAATTGAGGACTTTTAAAAAGAGTTAAGTGGCTATCTTTTAACACATATGTATGATAGCTCAAAGATGAGAACAACCACACGTCTGTGATCAATTGCAAAAGTGTATGTGCGTGCAACATGGCTTAGGGCCTAGTTATCTGAGTGCCTTTCTCCACTCGTTTCTGCTTGCCTGCTTTATTTGGATAGAGAGAGGACACTTCAGTTCCAGTTTATTAAGTACTGCCTTTGTATGGGGCCCAGGAAGCCTGCCGTCTCTGTCACCTTCTAGAACAGGAGTTTGAAACTGGCAGCCCGCGGGTCGGATATGTCACGCACAGGCCATGCCCACCCCAGCTCCATGAAGGAAAAACAACGTCACGATACATCACGTGATGGCAACATGACACCACTAGTTTGACACCCGTGCTCTAGAACATCATCCCCCGCCAGAGTTAAGGATGATACCCTCTCTCAGTCTTGCAGGTCCAGAAAGTCCTTATCCCGGGCTCTCTTCCCTGATCTGGGGCTAATGTGTTAGATGTATTTGTAAGGCTCCTGCCCTGTTTATACAGTTTATTGTTCTAGTAATTTTAATTCAGGTTGCAATGGTCATAAATCATTTTTTTCAGTGCCAATGTAACTTCAAACTGTCACTAAATGAATGGCTGTACACAGTGGTGGGATTCAAATCTTTTGTACTACCGGTTCTGTGGGCTTGGCTTGGTGGGCATGGCAGGGGAAGGATACTGTAAAATCCTCATTCCCTCCCCACTCCACTAACCTGCTTTTCAGCTCCGTTCTCCTGTGCAGGGCAACAAAAGAAGACCCAGCCAATCAGTTGGGACTTGGGGGGCAGAGAATAGATGGGGCTGGGGCCAGTCAGAGGTGGGATTTGCCGAACTACTCAAATTTTCCGCTACCAGTTCTCCAGAACTGGTCAGAACCTGCTGAATACCACTTCTGGTTATAAGTCAAAGGGCTACCTATATAAGCCAAAGTCAATGACCGCATGATGGTTAGTATGTTGCATGAACCTGTACAATGTGCTTTGTCAATCATAGATCATGACTTAAACAGCATGTGCAAACTAAGAACAATGGTATGATTTGTGGACCTGGCTATTATCTGCAAACATCCAGCTGTGTTGTTCTTTTCAGGAAAGAGTTTAGAATGAAAGACAAGTCAAGATGTTTATGGGAGCTGTTATTCTGAGACTTTTGTCATATTTATTGCCTAGTACAGATTTCTTTCTTGCACATAGCAAATATAGGATTTTTCCTCGTATTTTTCCTCTCCCTTCTGAGTTTTCTTCTCTTCCAGATCTCTGGATTACTTCTCTGGCAACACCTGGTCATCTGCTTTATCCATCTCTTCACATTTTTATTCGATGAACTTACACATAGCTTTTTGCGCCTGGTGTGAAGGCTATGGGGATAAGAAAAAAAAAAGATTAAAAGGAACTAATAACAATACCTGCAAAAAATATAATTTATCTGCAGTCAAGAACTGGTTGGGACCATAAAAGAGACAAAATAAGAGAAAATAAAGAATCTAAAGTGCTCAGGGACTTTAGAATTCAAAGAGACAAGATTTGTCATATAACATCCCAGAGTTAACAATTGTCGACAACCCCCCCAAAAAAAAAAAAGTCTGTACAATAGATGTTGCAGTACCTGGAGAGAGCAGAAGAGAAAGAGCTGGAGAAATTTGCAAAATACAAAAAAATGTAGAAGGATAATGACTGTGGCAAAAGAAAGCAAAGATAATGCTTGGTATTAGACACAAAGGTCCTTGTTGCTTTTTGTTTCCTTTCAGACATTTCGTTACCCTAACCAGATAACGTCATGAGTGCTAGTAAAGAGTGTGGTTTGCTCTCAATTTATATTCCAGTGGCTAGCCTGTTAGTGTTGGTGCAAGTGGTCTTGGTGCTTTTTTGGTTGAGCTGTTTACAGTAAGCTTGTTTGGCAGATCCTTGATTGGGGTATTGTTTACTTCTTGATTGTTGGTGTGAGGTTAATTTTGGAGTTAATCTATGCTCATCTGGGTGCTGATTGCTCGTCCCCTTTGTTTCCTTTTTGGCTTGTTGATGGTCTCTTTTGAATGGTGTATAGATATTGTTTATGTCCATGTGCCTATTGATGGATAATTTGTCAAAGGGGCCAGGCTTCCAAGAATTTTCTAGCTTTTCAAACTTGGCTTGGTTTAGTATAGTCACAGTTTCCCAACTGAAACTATGGCTAAGTCTGTCCATGTGTTGTGAAATTAAAGAGTTTTCATCAAGTCTTATGATTGCTAGTTGGTGTTCATGGCTGTATTCTGCTAATCTATATTTGTCCTATTGCGGTCTTTACACCATATGTCGTTGGTAGCTCCTGTTTTTTCTTCTGGGCTGCTGGGACTTTTGGTTTACTTAGGAAGTTATGGAGGGCTTTAGTTGGTTTGTGTACTACACTGATGCCATGTGTTTGCAATAATCTATTGGTGGTTTCTGAAATGTTTTTGATGTATGGTAGTGTTTTATAGCTTGTGTTGGTTGTGCTATATTGGGTTGAGTGGTCGGGCACTTTTTGATGAAGTTATGTGGATATTCATTCTGTTGAAATATCCTGTTGCACGTACACCATTGGTATACCATTGTATGTGTTGTGTACCACTTACATCACAGCTGGTATTCTGCATAAATCACCACTCTTTTGGATCTCAAATTTCACCACTCTGCTTAACCATCTCTTGGGGATGTGCTGGGCTACTTCTGTGCAACAGTCAAAGAAGGCAGGAAATATAGCTAGAAGAAATAGAAAACGTTATTTTTATTATAATTCAGTAATCAGTGTGGCTAAAACTAAGGGCTGCTCAACTGAGACTATACATTGGAGAGTCATGAATCAAGTGCTACTAGAATTGTCATGAAGTTCTCTAAGTGCTTTAGAGTAAAATTTCAAGAACTCAAGCCAGCATAGTTATTGCTTGAGCAAGCTTTGTAATTATCATGGTATTTAATTGCTAAGCATATGCATTCATTCTGAAAGAAAAAAGGAATGAATTAAATTACAGAAGCCAGTTAGAAATAGTACTGGCTATCACATATGAACAAAAAGTTACAGATTTTGGGCTTAAGAACTGGTAAAGTAAACACATGCAATGTAGCTCATTTTAATGAAGAAAAAGGGATATCCCCCAATGACCTGCAGTAATGTAAGCCAATCTAGTCTGAAGTATGGAACTCAGCATCTACCCGGGAAGCAAAAAGGGAATAACAACATCAAAATCTGGAGCACCACTTGAACACCGTTGGCATTGACAAGATCCCCATCAATCAATTGCAATGGACCGTTTACTTGGAATTGCATACATTAATGATTAACACCATAAAACAACATCTCCTACTCTAGTACCTTGGGAAAGAATTCATAGGAAGATAAAAATGCCAAATCCAGTCTAAACATTTGGCTGACTCTGCAACTAACTGTAATAATATCGCACAGTCAGAAGGGTCTATTGAAAATAAATTTGAGAAATTTGAAATACATGTAGTTCTTGCCTACTGACTGCTTCATTTAGTATCCTTTTGAAGTCAGGAAGGCCCTAAAAATAACTTTAGGATCTGTCCTTGCATTCAGGACTTGTGCAACATTTCCAGGGTTGTGTTATCAATGTTCAGGTGGATTTATAAGGGATTTATAACTGTCTCAGCATTTCATGGTGGCAAGATTGCCAGTTATGTGCTTCCCAGAGGGCTTGTATAAACGGATAATGGAAAACACGGAAGTAAAGTCATACATTGCAGTTATATGGTGTCTTGCTTAATGACATAATGGAAGTCAAGTTATCATGTGATGTTTCACTTAACAATTGTGGTGCTTAGCAATGGGCTAGGGTCAGGGGTGGGATTCAAATTTTTTAACAACCGGTTCTGTGGGTGTGGCTAAGTTGGTGAGCGTGGCTTGGTGGTCATGTGACTGGGTGGGCCTGGCCAACTCAGCATCACTCACATTGGGACATGCATTTCCTCGCATGGCCTCTCGTGACTGTGGGGATGCTACAACAGTCGTAAGTGTGAAAAAGGGTCATAAGTCACTTTTTTCAGTGCCATTGTAACTATGAATGGTCACTCCACACAAGCAAAGTATCAGCAAAGGAGGGGGAAAAAACTCCAGAGAAGTTCCTGAGACAGGAAGTCTAGTCCTGCCAAGAATATAATAAGGGTTAACGGAGAGGCAGTTTCTTTAAGCAACACCAGAATGTTTCCTTCCTACCTTCCTTACAGGATTAGGCCAGTAATTTCTTCTAACAACCAGTTCTCCGAACTGCTTAGAATATTAACAACTGGTTCTAGAGAATAGGTGTGAACTGGTGGAATCCCACCCCCGGTTAGGGTCCCATTTGTGAGCACGCAGTGAGACTACCTGGAGTAACATATTTCTGAAAGACTGCTGACATCTAGAATTAGAATTATAAAGATCTCAGACATTTTACAAAGGAATCCTAAATCCTGCTAGAATGTGCTTCACAATTGGACAAGGGGTGTACATGATCACAACTCATGGAAAGAAATTGAATTATTGCACCAAAAGAATACATGGATTCTAACAGAACTACCAAAGTGCCAAAAAGTGTGTTTTTATAAGTGGGTTTTCAAAACAACACATGATGTTCATGGAAAATCTAGCATTTAATTCCGTAAAAGCTATATTTGTAACAAAAGGTGACACACAAAAATCTGGCCAGGCCTATGATGATGATGTACACTTGCAATTAAATATACAAAAGTCAGAAAATGTCTAAGTGTAGCAGCATTTAGAAAACGGCATGTGCAGCCCTTTGGTTATAAAGAGTGCTTTTCTGCATGGTGATCTGAAAGATGTACCAATATTAGTCACAACTGTGAAATTGTAAAAGTGGAGGGTACTTGCTCAATCAAACCCAAAAGATAATAGACTTAATGAAGTTTCTAGGTCTCAGTGAGGTAAAGGAGCTCAGCATATTCATAGAAGTTGAATACTTAAGTAAAGGAGGAACGCAAAGCAAGTAACAAGCCGTGTAAGGCTGCTGGGAGAAAGCCACTGTATATGATACAGCCAGCTGCATGGAAGCAATATAACAGGATGGTACAGCAGTAAAAATATTAGGCAGAGATTTAAAAGGAATTATGAACTTTTAATGAACTTTTTAATTTTTAAAAATCTTTACATCTTTCATTTAAAACTGATAATCCAAAGTTTTTACCCAGGTTCATATTGGGCTGAAGATGAATCTTATGGCATCACTTATACTTACCTGTGGGGCAGAAGATGAACAATTGACTTGCTAGCTAGAGAGGCTGGGTAGTGAGCTGCCATATAAACATGCAGGGAACTTGTGTGGCTGCACAAACTTTTGCTGACTTTGAAGAAACAACCCATTATTTTGGAACAAGATGAGATATATGCAGATACCAACTGAGACACATAGATATTAAACTGCAGTGTGAAGGATGTACAAGAAAAGGGGCAGATAAAACTGAAGTGCGAGGCAGTTTGGTATTATGATTAAATCATCAGGCTAGAAACTGAGAGATCATAAGTTCTAGTCCTACTTTAGACCAAAGACAGCTGGGTGATCTGGGGGGAAATAACTGTCTCTCAGCCCTAGAAAGTAGGCAATGGCAAACCACTTCTGAAAACTTACCAACAAAACTGCAGTTGCCTGGAGTCAAGACTGACTCAAAAGCAAAAGAATATAATGAAAACTGAAGTACTGCCCAACTGATGACAGATGTATTTATCAAGCCACTGCCCAGAGGTAACTTTTTCAGGCTGAAAGAACCATTGGAATTCAAAGCATGAAATGATGCATGGTGGTACCACCCTTTAGAGTGCATAATTCAGTGCATGGAACTGATATAGATGTTGGCTACCTCATGTCCATCCATGAATTTTTTTCCTTTGTGGAGCAGTATAGAGAAAGTATCACCTGGTGTCCTCCTTTCATTTTTATTCTGCTGCCATTATGTACCTAAAGGGGTTAAAGCTGGCATAATCCAAGGCCACTCCCTTGAAATTGGTCGTCCTAACTACCAATGGAACAGCTTCCAGCAACTCTGGAAAGTTATGTGCATTTAGATAAAGAGATATAAATTGCCGTTATTAAATCATCTGACCATTTTTCTCTTTCCTGTTTATGTCTCTCTCCCTGGTTTTAACTGCCATTTGTCCTATTTTGTCAGTTACCTGGTTGTAATATTAGTTCACATTGAATAAATAAAGATCCAGCTATTGAGGTATTTTTTTACTAGTTGTGCTGAACAACATGCATGTTTACTCTGGTTCATCTACAGCAGTGGCCCCCAACCTTTTTTGTCCCACGGCCCGGTACTGGCATCACAAAATGATCCGCGGCCCGGTACCGGCATCAGCACGCATGACAAGGCAAGGCGAGCTGAACGACCGGCCAGCCAGCCGTCCCCTGCTTCTCTCCGCTACCTTCAACTCCTCCTTTGTACCTTTGTCGATGGGCTTCGCTTCGGGACAGCTTCGGGATGGTCTCTCGGCTCGCCTTGCCTTGGGTGCTGAAAGAATCCTTGTGTCTTAGTTTCGTTTGAAGCCCCCCGCTCGATGAAACTAAGGCGCAAGGATTCCTTCATGACCCAAATGCCATTTTCCAACCGGAAAAGCTCACCCGGAAGTACTTTCTCACCAAACAAGATGGTGGTGCCCAGCAAACCGGCGGCCTGGTGGGAAATGTTCCACGGACCGGTACCAGTCCATGGCCCAGTGGCTGGGGACCCCTGATCTACAGTATACAAATTAACTGGGAGTTTGCTGAGGAGAAATTAAACCAGAAATTACCTTTAATGAAGGGCAAGGTTTTTTTTTCTTCAAAGAAAATACAAACTCCAGTTACCTCCTGAAAAAGCACCTTTGGGACAACTATGACCTGGATGACTGAGAATCTCCATAGACTTTTACCCTTAATAAATTTCCCACAAGTTTTTGACTATGAATGAAACCTTTCATTCTTGAACATTCATATAAGACAACTAATAAGCAGTTAGGTCCTCCTTATTCCTGTATTTAAAGTTGCAAAATGGACCAAGTTACACCAATGTTTCTCAACCGTGGCAACTTTAAGATGTGTGGAATTTAAATCCCAGAATTCCCTAGCTAACTTGTTGCTAAGGTTGAGAAACACTGAGCATGGAACTATTCTCTATACCAGTTTTCAAACTTTTTCAGGGCATAGAACCTATTAATTAAATCATCATCATCATCCCAGGACCTTTGATAAAGAGGCAAAGCTTTAAGTATAGAATATTGACTGTATTCAAATAATCTCAGCAGTCTTTAATGGAACGTCCGTTAATTTCTGCAAACCACAATGTGAAAAATACTGCTTGTTCAAACGCTACCTAATGCTACACAGTTCTCTGGAATAGGCTTTAGTGCTGGGAAAAGTGGAAGAAAACAAAAGGAATACAGCCGCAAGAATGTGATTCAGTTATAGTAGAAATTAGTGCACTATTAGAAAACTTGAAAGACCAGTCCAGGGACAGATTGTAATGGAGAAAATATCTGTGATCATTAAGAGTTGACAATGATTTGATAATCAATCAATCAATCAACCAGTCAGTTTTTACATACAAATATTTCCTACCATCAATATATCGAACCCCTTGTCTATGGAGATTCCCAATTATCCAGGTCATAGTTGTCCCAAAGGTGCTTTTTTCAGGAGGTAACTGGAGTTTGTTTGTATTTTCTTTGAAGAAAAAAACTTACCCTTCATTAAAGGTAATTTCTGGTTTAATTTCTCCTCAACAAACTCCCAGTTAATTTGTATACTGTAGCTGAATCAGAGTAAACACTTTAGGATATCCTAAAGTTGTTTTTTTTTTCCCAAAGGCAACTGGATTTTGTCCTTTGAAAATATTTTGCTTCTCAGGAAGCTTTTTAGATGACAAGGGAAATGTTTTCAAAGAAAACAACAACAACAAAGTCCAGTTGCTATTTGGCTAAAGCACCTTTGGGATAGAAGTCCTTTGCTGCATTTTGTATATTATATTGAGGGAGCCAGTTTGGTGTAGTGATTACAGCATCAGCTAGAAACTGAGAGACCGTGAGTTTTAGTCCTGCCAGCTGGGTGACCAGTCACTCTCAATTCTAGGAAGCAGGCAATAGCAAGCTATTTCTGAAAAAAAAAAAAGAAGCTTTGCTAAGAAAACTACAGATATTTGTCCAGCCAGTCACAATTGAACAGAAGGGAAGGAAAACTGAACTGAAGTGTAATTATTTGCATGCAGAATGTTTTGTTGGAAATACAACTTCCAGCATCCTCATTGTCAGACATGTTGGCTAGGCTTCTGAAAGTTAGTGGTCCAGAAATATCCGGGGGTCATTTGTTTTCTCATCAGAATATCCTGTTGGTTTATCCCAAATGGGTAAGATAGATTGATTCAAACCATTTTTTTCAAGCAGTTTCAAAGATGTGTCTGGAATCATTAGAAATATACAGAAGATGTTGGGATTCAATTTTGGATTATTGAGATTGAATGCAATGCATGTAGCTCAGCACTTTCTGTAATATTTACAAAATAATCCCAGAATAAATCTTATTTCTCTGGCAACTGTTAAACAACTCTTAACAGGATCTGCACTTGTGAGCTGATTTTATAAATATAATATTTTCCATTTCGTCAGCTTTTGATGTTCCGAAGCAGAGGAAAAATGGAGAAAATTAAATCCTAAGAAACAGATTCTTTAAGCAGAGGATTCTGTGTATTTTGTGACATTAAGTAAAACACATTGACTGCTGGACAAAAATGAATGGAAAATGGGAATGGCATACCGTTTTGTAGAAATGTCATAGGGAATTGCCTGGAATCTTAAATAGGTAGTCCGAACAGAAAATTTAAGTACTGTACCTGTAAACAGGGGTGGGATTCTACCAATTTGCATCTATTCACTAGAACCGGTTGTTAACATTCTAAGCAGTTCGGAGAACTGGTTGTTAGAATAAATTACTGGCCTAATCCTGTAAGGAAGGCAGGAAGGAAACATTCTGGTGTTGCTTACAGAAACTGCCTCTCCATTAACCCTTATTACATTCTTGGCAGGACTAGACTTCCTGTCTCAGGAACTTCTCTGGAGTTTTTCCCCCCTCCTTTGCTGGTACTTTGCTTGTGTGGAGTGACCATTCATGGTTACAATGGCACTGAAAAAAGTGACTTATTACCATTTTTCACACTTACAACTGTTGCAGCATCCCCACAGTCATGAGAGGCCAGGCGAGGAGATGCGTGCCTCGATGTGAGTGATATTGAGTTGGCCACATCCAGCCAATAACATGACCACCAAGCCATGCCCACCAACTTAGCCACACCCACAGAACTGGTTGTTAAAAAAAATGGAATCCCATCCCTGCCTGTAAGTCCTCAATTTATAATCTTTCATTTAGAGACCATTTGACGTTATAATCACATTGAAAAAACTGACATTTTTCACATTTATGACCATTGCAGCATCCCTGTAGTCACATGATCAAATTTCAAATGCTTAGCAACTGGCTCATATTTATGACAGTTGCAATGGCCCTGGGACATAGTGAAAGAGTATAAAAAGAAATGAAAAGATTTAAAAAATAATAATTTAGGTAAAGGCATCGATTTAAGAATGGTTTGGGATGCAAGTAAAACTTTCATTAGAGGTTACATACCATATAACAGTGAAGAGTCAAAAGTAGAGTGAAAAGAAAACATAAGCTGTTTTGGATGAGCTAAAAAGAGAAGAAGAATTAAATAAATTTCCAAAGAAGAAGTATTTCTCAACAAATTAAGACTTTACATTGGCAATTAACTCTGTTACTAGTGAAAGAAGTGGAAATCAAATGAATTATGTAATAGAAAAATAATCAGTTTGCAAATAAACTAGAGAAGTGGCTGGCATATAAATTATGAAAAGGGAAAAAAAGAAAAGAAAATTGAACTTGCAAGAGGAAGGGAATGACTATTAATGAATAGCAGCTCTACAAAAAGCATTGCATCAGTATTATTCTAACATTTTTATTTATTTTATTTTATCAAGCGATTATAAGATAACAGGTATAAGAATAAACATGGTGATGAATACATGAAATGGATACATATAAGAAAAATAAAAGAAACGATAGGACAGGGACGGTAGGCATGTTGGTGTGCTTATGCATGCCACCTACAGACCTCTTAGGAAAGGAGTGAGCTTGTCTAAAGGAAGTGATAAGTCTCTAGAGAAAATAGATAGAAACCAAATTTACTGAGAATTACAGAGAAAATTATAAATGGACCTGTAACAATAGGGAAGTTTTGGAAATTGTAAAAAAGATTAAACCAAAAAAGATGTCTGAACCAGATGGATTATCAGGAAGATGAAGACTGTTTTTACTTGGTTATAAATTGTAGTTTGCAACTTGTTGTTTGGTTTGGATGAAAGAGTGACCGCTGTGACAAATAGAAAGCTCTTGGAGTTAGAAGGATATGACCTGAGATTTTGGTGGCATGGTTATTTGCAGTATGACAAAGTCCAAGTCAATGTGGATTTTAAAAATCTTTATGCAAGATGTGCCATAGTGAGCGCATGGAACAGATATAAGCCCAGGTTCTGCCCCAAAGCACCTTGGGGATCTCAGCATAAGAAGTATGGTATAGAAGAAAACTAATAGTGAAACAGAAATAGTAAATTCTGAAATACTAGAATTTTCTCAAGGGGAATGTGAAATAAAATGAAGGGAAAAATTGGTGGCAGAGAGAGATAGTTGTCAATGGTTCTCTTATTTAAAGTTATTGAATGATTTAATTTAGAGTTTATTTCAGTTGAAACTTTGAAATAGAATTGTGTGCCAATGATGAATACATAATTGCTAAAAGTTATAAACTGTTACTGAAATTTTGAAACATGAACAAGTGAAAGAAAGTGTGATAAAGTGTGCTAAAACAATGGGAAAGTACAAATAAAGAAGAATATTTGTAGTTTAGGGTTGAAATGTCCATGATGCTCTCTGAGTTTAGTTGTTTTTTCCTGCAGACATTTTCATCTTTGTGCATCAAATAGTCTCTGAGTAATGGTGATGATGGGTAATAAAACATCTGTAAGAAAACAACCAAGTTCACAATGGGAAAATATGTGGCTAAAAGGATTAAATTTCACACTACGTTATAATTTGAAAGAGAATTTTTCTAAATAATGTCCTGTTATATGTTACTAGATAAATCATTTACAATGCATAAAGACACTTCAAATTTATGTTGGAAATGTGAACAGCAAGGAGGGACTTTTTATCACATTTGGTGGTTGTGTACAAAAACTAGAAAATTCTGAATTCAACTTACATGCACTGCTTCAGATGATTAGCAAGATTAATATATAATTGAGAGCAGAAGTTTTTCTTTTGGGATTGATGGACAAACAAATGGTGGTGGGGGGAGTCATGGAACATTGCTTTTATACTTGATAACTGCAATGAGATTATTTGATGCAAGACAGAAAGATTTGACATTGCCCCCAATGGAAGAGTGGTTGGTGAAGTTGATGCAATTTACTGAGATGGTTTATCGACATCTTTGATTAAAGAAAAGACAGTATCTACATTTATTGTTGACTGAAAAGCCCTTATGTAAGGGGTTCTTAAGTAAAACAGAAAAAAATTGGGGTTCTTATGTACAAAAAGAAAAAAAATGAATTTATGGTTTTGATGCATAAATTATCGAAAGAGAATTATGTGCTGTAAGAGTTAGACATATAAAGAAAAACAAAGTTGTGAAGAGAGAGAAAAATAAATTGTTCCACAAGCTTTTATTACCTTATTCAAATAGACCATTGTTATTCAAACTTGGCAAACTATAAGATGTGTAGACTTTAACTCCCAGAATCCCTCAGCATGGTCAGGGAATTCTGGGCATTGAATTCCCCCATTTTAAAGTTGCCAAGTTTGAAAAACCCTGAAATAGATGGTTTCTCCAGCAAATCATTTTTGAGAGTGAAGAGAAACATCGACTTGCATATTTTCTTTCTTTCTAAAAGAATGGTTGCTATTGTTCAAAAGAGTGAGAGAGGAAAGAAAAGGGTAAATCACTATCTTACAAAGTGGTAGGCATGCAGAAGCTTACAAATTGTGTTATGGTTTCTCCTCTTACCCTCCTGTCACCACCAAAGAAATGGTTCAAATCCCAATTTGCAGCAATGAGAGTGACACTGTGCAAGGCCCAGTGGTGGGATTCAAATTTTTTTTATTACCGGTTCTGTGGGCATGGCTTGGTGGGCATCAGAGGTGGTATTCAGCAGGTTCTGACCAGTTCTAGAGAACCAGTAGCAGAAATTTTGAGTAGTTCAGAGAACTGGCAAATATCACTTCTGATTGGAGATTTTACAGTATCCTTCCCCTGCCATGCCCACCAAGCCACGCCCACAGAACCAGTAGTAAAATTTTTTGAATCCCACCACTGGTGGGCATGCTGTGGCTTGGTGGGCATGGTTTGGCTTTGTGGGCATGGCTTTGTGGGCATGGCAGGGGAAGGATATTGCAAAATCCCATTCCCTCCCCATTCAACTAACCTCCTTTCCAGCTCCATTCTCCTCTACAGGGCAACAAAAGAAGACCCAACCAATCAGCTGTGGTATTTGTCCGTTCTCCGAACTACTCAACATTTCTGCTACCGGTTCTCCAGAACTGGTCAGAACCTGCTCAATACCACCTCTGGCAAGGCCCATTTATTGGTTGGAACCACTTGAGAGATACGCTGGAGTATTCATTAAAAACAGTACTAACAAGAAAGATACATGCTAAAAATCTGGTTCACGTATAGCTTTAAGCTGTAATCTGATTTATAAGCTCATTTACTAAGTCTCTAGTTGTCTATAAATCAGGTGCACAGGATTGCTCAATAGCCATTGCATAAAATCTCTAATAACTGGACTAGCAGTATGGGTGCCTGCCTTTGTTTCAGTTCTCCAGAAGCAAGTTGACCTGCCTTACAAGCTTAGTAAAACAAATACATTTTTTAAACCATTAAGTTTTCTTCAAATAAAAGTTGGATTCAAGCCATCACTAAACAGTAAAGAACAAATAATATTGACAATTTAATGACACCTTCTGAAAAAGAATTAATGCTACTAATTCTCAGAATGACAGATGATTGGGTTGAGGTTTTATGTGAATGATGAACAAGGAGACCATAACTTTCACAAATTTACCTCATGCCTCTTTGTTTCCCAATACTTTTTAATTTTTTTGGGAGAGAGCCAAATTTTATACTTTTGATGTCTGAGATAAGATTTGCTACTTTCTTCCAAGAGGATGTAATTACTCTTTGGCTGCTCCACCATACAGGTGATTGTTGACTTATGACAGTTTGTTTAAGTGACAGTTCAAAGTTACAACAGGCTTGGAAGATTTATGGTCTGTCCCTGAAGTTATAACTATCATATAAGTCCATGTGATTGCAATTCAGATGCTTGGCAACCAATTACAACAGCTTTAGCATCTTGCAGTGATATGGTCACAATCTGCAACCTTCCTTCCTGTCTTCTAACAAAAAATAAATAAATTGATGAAGCTGGATTCAATTAATGACCATGTGATTCACTTAACAACCACAGGGTTTTCTTAACAACGACAGTGATTCACCTAGTGGTAAAATGGTCATAAATTTAAGTCTGCTCATGTGATGACTTACTTAATGATACCTAAAGCATTTCTTAGCGGCCAAAATTCTAGTCCTGGTTGTGGTCATAAGTCAAGGAATACCTGCATTGATATTATAACAAAAACACAATATGACAAGTAGCCATCATAATTTACCTTTTCTATCCCAACACCCAGTAGGCACTACGGCATTTTTTAAAAAAATATTTTGGCACCTTCTAATCAGTGTTGATTCCTGGGAACTGCCTGGACTAATCCCTCGGTTTCTTGACAGGGTGTTTTGGAAGGGGTTTGGTCTGAGAGAGTGACTGCTAAGGTAGCCCAGTGTCATGCCCCTGTCAGAATCTGACTCGGAGGAAGAAGCCGAACAGCTGACAGGAAGTATGAATGTGGCTCCATTGGCTGGGAAAGAAACTGGGGAAGGGCAAAGTCTGGCTGGGCAGAGCAGGGGAGAGGTAGAACAAAGGAGAGGGAATTAAGAGGAAGACCCAGGCCTACCCCCTCTTCATCCCAGGGCATGCAGGGAGGAATGGAAAAGAGAGCAATATGGGTTGTGTGGCTTATGGGGGAGGAAAAGGCCCTGATTAGCTGCAGCTGGGAACACAGTGTATAAAAAAGGTAAGCTGTATGCAGCAGACTGTTGGGAGCAAATGTGACTTTATCTTGTATCGTGTGGCTTATCTGTGTCCCTGGTGTTTTCCCAACTGTGTGAGTTTTGCCATGTTTTCAAGACTGAAATTCCTGCTCCTGCCCTGCCAAACTAATTACTTCAGTTTGGTTTGTTTGGATTTTAAGTTACAGTTTGTATGTAGCTTGTTTTGGACTGAATTTTCTACAGTCAAAGGCTGTTCCTGGGAGAGTTTTTCTCCAGTCCAAAGATAACCTGGACATTGGGGGAAAAGTTGGAGATAATAAAGGGATTCTTATTACTTATCTGACTGTGCTGCCTTTGTGCCACACCCCAGGGTCACCCCACCCAGCTGGCTTTGTGCCTAAAGTGGGTCTAGAACTCACAGTCTTCTGGTTCTATCCAAGTGCCTTAACTCCTATACCAAATCGAATCTCTCCTATGGTATTTAGCCACCGTCTTTTCTGTAGGACTCGTTTAGCTGCCTTTGATTTTCCAGACCTCAGGTCTTCTGAGAAGTTTGGAGTTACTTGGTGTAACATTGAAGAATATGTTTTTCTTGTTATCTAAGCCATAGGAAAACAATAGCCAGGACAAGGCACATCTTGGTTGTTTGTGCCCTTTAATCGTTTGTCTAGATCTGTCATAATCTTTCTCCCAGCTGTGGAAAATATATGGTTACAGTTACCATACCTGTTTCTACTACAGCTTTTTTGCCTATTTGCGCTGTTAGCCTTGCTGTTGACATAATGCTAGTGATATATCTCTGTGTGTGTGCATGTGTATATATTGCATATATGTACAGTATATACACAGATTGACATTTGCATCCTGTTCCTTAAATCCTCTTCACTTCCAGTCATCAGTGGTATTAACAATATATCTGAGATTGATGATGTTTCTCCTAGCAATTTTAATTCCCATGTTTTCTTTTAGTCCATTATATTTCATGATATTTTATGCAAATAAACTAAATAAAGTAATTAGATATAAACCTGATGCACTCTTTTGTCATTTGTGAAGAGTTCTTTTCAAATTAGGCTCCACATTTTGTTCTGTTGTTTCTTGGTCACTTTGTGGCCCCATACACAGAGGTGGCATTCAGCAGGTTCTGGAGAACCAGTAATGGACATTTTGAGTAGTTTGGAGAACCGGCAAATGCCACAACTGACTGGCCCCGCCCCCATCTATTCTCTGCCTCCTGAGTCCCAGCTGATTGGCTGGGTCTTCTTTTGTTGCCCTGCACAAGAGAACAGAGCTGGAAAGCAGATTAGTGGGATGGGGAGGGAATGGGATTTGCAGTAACCTTCCCCCTGGAATGGAGAGGGAATGGGGATTTTATAATATCCTTCCCCTGCCATGCCCACCAAGTCACGCCCACAGAACCGGAAGTAAAAAAAAAAATATTGAATACTACCACTGCCCATTCACCCATGTTTTTAAGACTAAGCATATTGTGGTCTGCACATTCAGAAATCTTCATACAGGTTTGACTTATGACCACGATAGAGACCAGAATTTCCATTGCTAAGGAAGGAAGTCATGCCCAATTGTGTAACCTATTTTGCTATTGTTCTTAAGTGAATCCCTGCAATTGTGAATCATGCAGTTGTTAACTGAATCTGGCTTCCACCACTGACTTTGGTTTTTGGTAAATGGCAATCACACATGATGACCACAGGATACTACAACTGTCACACCCACCCACATACCCATACACCCACTGTGTGTGTGTATATATATATATATATATAGGTTTGAAGCGGGTTCAAAAAAAAAAAGTTCAAACCCCTCCAACCCATACATGAAGCAAACTGACACCCAACATGAAGATGTGGTATGACCATGAATGCAGAGCCAAACAACAGGATCACAGCTCACCAACTCAAATCCCTCGACAACTAAGACTAACCTGAACACAGCCAAGCCCCCACCTGAACAGAACACACCCCCAGCCAATCAGAACACAGCCAACCCCCCAACCAATCAGATCACAGCCAGGTCCCCAACCAATGAGAACACACCCCTACCCAATCAGAACACAGCCAAGCCCCCACCCAGTCAAGCCGCACTCCCACTGGCAGTTAAAAGAAAGAACAGCGGCAAGCTCACATTACTCCAAGAAGCACAAAGCTGAAGACACAAGCCTGAAGATGATAAATGAGATTTCGTCAAAACGTCGCCAAAATACTTCCAATTTTACGCGGGAGAAAACCAGAATAACCAAAGATCCACATACAAATACCTGCGAAAACCTCAGAAAATAGATAGATAGATAGATAGATAGATAGATAGATAGATAGATAGATAGATAGATAGATAGATAGATAGATAGATAGACGGACGGACAGACAGACAGACAGACAGACAGACAGACTCAGGGGTGGGATCCTACCGGCATAACAACTGGTTTGTTGAGCACCCACTCTGCGTGTGTGTGCACTATTTACTATTTCCGGCAAGCATTCACCTCCTGCTGATGAGCAGCACTCAGTTGTGCTGCACAAAGCAGCTGAGGGGGAATAAAGCCCAGCCTAGAGCCCAGGTGGGTGGGTGGGCCAAACAGAAGACCAGAAGATCATTGCAGCGAACTGGTTTGGTGTCAGCTGCTCTTCAGAGCTACCAGTTCTATAGAACCGTCCCGAACTGGTAGAATCCACCCCTGGGTTGCCTGAATTTTAACTGTGTGGCTGTGGCAGTTATTGGTGCAAGGAATAGTTATAAATCACTTTTTTCAGTGCTATTGTAATTTTGAATGGTTATTAAATGAATGGTTGTAAGTCAAGGACTACCTATGTAGCCAGTAAAGCAAAAGTACATATCTTCTTGGAACTCCATCGTTTTTCTCCCATTATCTACTGAATGTTAATAATGAGATTGTTGGTGCTCCTGCTTATTCTATATCCCTCTTGCACTACTTTTTTGGTTTGAAACATTTTGCTGCTTATCCAAGAAGCTTCTTCAGTATGAAGAAGGTTGGTTCAGTATGAAGAAGCTTCTTGGATAAGCAGCAAAATGTTTCAAACCAAAAAAAGAAAAGAAGTCCTATTGCCATGACTCAACCTCCAGACAATTCTACTCTAATGACTGAGAATTTGAGCCAGCAGTATGCTGCAGCTGCCAAAAAAGCCAATGCAGTTCTAGGCTGCATTAGCAGAGACATAGAAAAAAAATCACGTGAAATATTAATGCCATTTTATAATGCCTTGGTAAGACCATCCTTGGAATACTATATCCAGCTTTGGTTGCCACAATACAAAAAAGAAGTTGAGACTCTAAAAAGAGTGCAGAGAAGAACATCAAAGATGATTTGGGGATTGGAGACTAAAACATATGAAAAATGGTTGCAGGAATTGGAAAGGAAAGACTAGGGGTGACATAATAGCAGTGTTTCCATATTTGAGGGGCTGCCACAAAGAAGAGGGGGTCAGCCTATTCTCCAAAGCACCTCAAGGCAGGACAAGAAGCAATGGATGGAAACTAATCAAGGAAAGAACCAACCTAGAACGAAGAAATTTCCTAACAGAACAATTAATCAGTGGAACAACTTGCCTCTAGAAGTTGTCGGTGCTCCATAACTGTGGTGTTTTAAGAAGAGTTCAAACAACCATTTGTCTGAAATGATAAAGGGCTTCCTGCTTGAGCAGAGGGTTGGACTAGAAGACCTCTAAGGTCCCTTCCAACTCTGTTATTCTATTAAATCTTTATCCACATAATATCCAATGGTTCTCTTCCCACATATTGTTGGGGTCTGTGTGGAAAAATCTTCAGCATATCTTACTACTAGTAGCAGGTGAGATTAGAATTTTTGTTTGATCGTTTGTGCAAACATTCAGAGAAATAAAAGATATATATTAAGAAATACACAGATGTTTAATTAAAACAGTTACAGTTACCTAGGTTCAGAATAAAAGCCTTTCGGCTATTAGTTATGCACTCAGAGTGCAGGATAATTAATTTAAATTTAATTGAACTCATGACAACTTACTGGCTAACCTCCAGGAGTCACATTGGAAACTGGACTATGCTATGTGCTAACTTTTAAAACTTGCTAGAGCAGGGAATAAATGTTTAGGAATGGTGTGGATGTTGATTATTATGCTCAATGCAATCCCAAATTAGCTTCTCAAATGTAAAATCTCATTAGACCTACTGGAATTTTTCTTAATCAGCTCAAAATTTTCATTATTATTATTATTGCTGATATTTCCAAATCAGTTTTCTATTGTTGTGTCATATAGTTCATAGAATCATAGGACTAGAAGGGACATTCTCCAGTCAAACCTCTGCCCAAGGCAGGAGACCTTATCCTCACCATCCTGGAGAAACGGCTATCCAATCTTTTGTTGAAAGGCTGAAAAATGCCTTTCTTCTGAGGGCTCGCTTTTCCTGCTGGGAGAACTCCAGTGCAAGGACAAGACAACTGCTTGGAAGCTGGTTTATTTTTCAGGAAGGCAAGAGATAGCAAGAAGTCTGAGTTCCTGGGGCTAGCCATCTTTGTATAATAAACCCCTGATTTTTATACCTTTTTCTCCTTTTGTGTGTGTGTGCTTGTGTTTGTATTTCTTAATGTTTTAAATCCTGTCGGGGGTTGTCTTCATTTCCGCCGGAGGGTAAACTCCACGGCGTGGTTTGATTGGATTATCAGTTTCATTCTAATGTTTTCTTATATTTGCTTGGTGGCAATCTCCTGTCTGCTATGGAATTTATTTCGTGTCTTTTGTCTATTTGTTTTGCTGATTTGGCATGACCTGTTGTTTGTAAGGGATTTCTTTTTCTTGTTTCCCTAGCTTTCTTAATTACTTGGCTTTTGTCTAGGGAGCTTCTTTCAATACCTTTTATTAAATCTCTTTTCCTATGCAAGTTTGTTTTATGACTGGCTTGATGTTCCCTTTGGGCTTTTCCTGCTTGGGTGTCATCACTGTCTTCATGAAGTTCCCTTTCCACACTTTTCTTCAAAAACTTCAGCGATAGAGCGCTCACAACTCCAGGAGACAAGCTGTTCCATTTATTAATTGTTCTCACTGTCAGGAAATGTCTCCTTAGTTCCAGGTTGCATCTCTCTTTAGCAAACTCCAAGACAACATGTGAAATTCCAAACCATGCATTCTGTATTGGTTGAGAATATTGATCTTAGATAACAGGGAATCAAACTGTGACAAGCCCTACTATGAAGTTGATACGAGGAAAGTTTCTGAAAGACAGATATGCCAGGCAAACGTTTTGATAAGGAGTGTCAAAGACACAACCAGGAGGCATATGTATAAAAGAAGAATCTTAGCAAACAACAACACAATCATCTTCCCATTGTGCCTTTCATTTAAAAGATCCATTAAGAACGATGACCAATCAGTATCAAGTAAGAAAGCTATCATCATAAAAAATATTTCATGTATAGTGTGGGTGCAATGAAATACATACAGCCTGGTCCTATACACCTTTACTTAAAAGAAGTAATATTATTGTTGAAGAAAGCTTTCTTCCTGTTTTTTCCATCTTCACCAGATCTACAGTAAACTCCCAGAGCCCCAAGCTAGTAAAGCCACAAGATTGTGAAGATTTCAGTATTTTAGGGATTATTTTCTTTTCTTTTAGCCAACAGGTGCCTCTTGCATAGTTCATGAAGCAGTTTATGATAAACAGAGGCTTGCCAGCCAAAGAAAGCAGAAGATTTGCATATTATGGACTACATCCTTATTCACTGTGCACTGAAGGGAAAGGCAAGAATGATAAATAGCCACCTTTGTTACCAAGCCATTTTTCCACCTGTACATTTCCTTAATTAAGGATAATTTTTTTTATGACTTCTATTGAAAGGAAGTTCCATTAAAAATAACCGAAGGTCATGCTCATTGTAAATAGCTGGGCAATACATAAAATTGATTAGCCTGCACACTTAGAAAGAACTTAATTGGAAATATAGGTTCACCAGAGGTCTTCACCCTAGAAACCACTTGATGCACCCCCAAATCATTCAGCTCTATAGCACAGGTCTTGTCAACAATGTTAGGACAGGTTGGCACATAAAATACACAGGTGGGCAATAAGAAATAGCAGGAAATCCTTTCGTACACATAGAGAGGTGCTAGCTAGCAAGAGTTTGCCTGATGAGGCAATGCTGCCAAGCCAGAAACAAGTTAGACAGTGTGGTGGGTAACGGGAAAA